>NC_044277.2:38296304-39496304 GCF_004027225.2 Strigops habroptila
TGCCATGCCTCTGTTTTGATCTTCCTTTTCTCAAGTGGTGACATTTTACATTAAAGCAGGCATTTTTCAGCAAATTTTAACAGCCATTTAGGAGAGGTATAACACAGTTAGGACCCACTCTCTTTCTGAATACTGAGAAGCAATCCATTGTTCCTAAGCTTTTCTAAGAAAAAAAAAAAAAATTAAAAAAGCAGAAAAAAAAAGGATTCTTTGTCCTTCATTATTATGTGCCCTGAGTACAATGTTATTTTATCCTTTGGTGTCTTTCTGAGAAGGGATCTGGAAATTTGGACAAAATATTTGCCCCCTGAACAGAAATACTTAAATGTAAATCTATACCACTGCTATTTTAAGAGCATTTAAAATTGTAAACATGTGAAGAGCACACTGTCTTGATTGCTGGTTTAGAGACTATGATGTTAATGAGGCTTCTGACAGGTTAAATGTGGTGTATCATCTATATTTTCAAGCAGCAGGATTTTTGACGATGATTCCTAATTTTTTTTTTTTCAGTTAAATTCTGCTTATTGAATATTTATATTGCTGGTTTTATTACTCAGTGCTTTGTAGTGAGCATAATTTAGGTATCTTTTGCAGAGAGGGTCTCTAAAAAGTGTTTTATTTTTAATATGCTTTTTATCTCTAGTTGAAAAAGAATATTTAGCAAATGTAGTGCCTAATTTATAGAAGTGTATCTTGTAGTGTTAAGTTCAAGACTATACCATAGGTGATAGGGCCTGTGGTATAGAATAGACCAAAACCTGCAAATAGGATCCCAAGTTACCTTAAGAATCTTAGCTTTCATTAAAAGATTATGATGATGATGATGATAATAGTAATAATTTCTTCCCATTCTTGGAAAGAAAATATTGTGAATATTCTTCTTTGTCTCTTTTTACTGGTTTGTAAACAGCCTGAAGCAGTATCTGGAAGTGGATAGAGCTGCTCTACTTGTCTTTAGGAGGTGGCACATAGAAACCTACTGTGGTGAAAGTCTCCCCTTCCTTTCAGCATCCCCAAAATACTGGACAAGCAGGAGCTGTGTTTATGCAGGGGTCCTACTAAAGCACCCCCAGTGCTGCTCTTTGGAGGTTGCACTATTGCACTATTAGGGACTGTCACACACTGGGGAGGACCAAGTGCCTTTCTTTTCACGACAGAACAGTGAAAAGGATGTTGAACAATGACTACGCTTGGGTCCCTGATGGGGACGCAATAAGGAGGGTGGGAGGGTGCACAGGTGATCAGGGCAAGACTCTGGATTGGAGGTCTAAGAATGCCCCGTTTGTGCCTAAGGCTCTTGGGTAGTCCAAAGGAATTGCTTTTCTGATTGATCACTCATTCTAAAAAAGACTTGCACTTCTCTTATAAATTTACTCAAACTTTAAATAGGAAAATCAGAATCATAGGACAGTTTGGGTTGGAAGGAACCTTCAAAGGTCATCTAGTCCACCCTCCCTGCAATGAGCAGGGACACCTTCAACTAGATCAGGTTGCCCAGAACCACATCCAGCCTGGCCTTGAATGTTTCCAGGGGTTGCACATCCACCTGGGCAAGCTGTGCCAGTATTTTACCACCCTCATTGTAAAAAATTTCTTCCTCACATCCAGCCTGAATCTCCCCTCTTATAGTTTAAAACCATTACCCCTCTTCCTGTCGTTACAGGCCCTGCTAAAAACTTTGTGCCTGTCTTTGTTATAGGCCTCTTTTAAGAACTGAAAGGCTGCAATAAAGTCTTTCCAGAGCCTCCTCTTCTCCAGGCTGAACAATCCCAACTCTCTCAGCCTTTCCTCATAGGAGAGGTGCTCCATACCTCTGACCATTTTGTGGCCCTCCTCTGGACCCGTTCCAGCAGGTCCATATCTTTCCTGAACTGAAGACTCCAGATCTGGACACAGTAGTCCAGGGGGAGTCTCACCAGAGCAGGGTAGAGGGGCAGAATCACATCCCTTGACCTGCTGGCTTGGCTTCTTTGGATGCAGCCCAAGATATGATGGGTCGCACATTTGGGTCTTTGAAGGGAAGTTTAAATGCTTCGATCACATTATTGTTTTTTCCAGCGCCCAGATCTTGTAATCTTTGTGCTTCTACTTATTGTAATCTTTAAAATGTATTTCAGTTTCAAAACCTCATTGAATACACTTATCCCAGCGAACCTCTATGGTATATGTTTGAAATTAATGTAATTAACGAAAAGACTGTCAAGAGTGGAATCTTGAAAAAAGTCTATTCTTTTACATAATTCTGTTAACTTCGAATATGTGATTGTTTTAAATCAATAATATCATTGTCAGCACATTCTCCTTCTTGAAAATAGAATTCATCTGGTACTGGAAAATTAATGTTTTGCTTGAGGCTTTGCCCTTTACCTAATGTAAATTAGAGAAATTGATTAACACAATAGAAAAAAGTTATACCTTCCCCTGTAATATAGTTTTGATAGCTATTGCTTGATAAATTAGTATATTGTGTGGTTTTAAATGAATGTGATTTATTGCTGTTGTCTACCATATGAAGAAACACAAAAAAAATTATTTGCAGGATCATTGACTTGAACATATCAATGGCACTGTTGGACAATTCTTACTGAGTGTTAAGATGATTTATGTAACAGACCGAAGGTTTCCACAGTAATGTATTATCGTCTCAAGCTATCAAGCCTTGTTCATGCAGAGACAAAAGAAGCTGAAAAACACTTGCTTCTTGAAGGTCCTCTGTTTAGAAATTAGAGATAAGGTTGATCCTATTAGAACTCCTAGAAGTATCTGCTGTCACATATGTTATCCTAACTCTCAAATGTGGATAAGGTACGTTGTGGTTTCTCCTCTTCTAATGAGCTTATTGTTTTTACATTACTCTCAATTCGTAAGTATTTCAGTTATGTAACACGTTCAATAATAGAAGAGGAGACAGCCTGAAGCATCTATCTTTTAAAAACTGGCATCTTTCCACAGTTCAGATCCAGAAGCCTTGGTGCAAATGAAAAATTAAGACACGCTCTACATAGTTGGCAGTACCATTCATTTCATTTAAATTAATTTTCTATAGGCAAATTCCCAATTTTTAAGGAACCATTGCTCATACCAGATTCTGTTGAGTATGTGAATGGTGACTGAGCACACGAATTAGATTTACTTAATGTATGTGGTCTTCTGTGCTGTCATATAGTAATGGTTCTGCTCTTTCCAGAGGGGTTTACACTGGATGTTTGAATGCTTGCTGCCTCTTGTGGTCAGTCTGTTTGAGGTATCTATCTCATGCGGTTTCCATTCTCTGATTACTTTTTAAAGTTCTATTAAAATTATTTTGAAAGGTAAGTAGGTTTTGCTGGCCAATATGCAGCCATCACTGTAGAGTACTTACACAAAGGGGCTTTATTTTTATTTCCTTCTTTCTCCTTACTCTCTTTTCCTCAGTTCTCATGCAGCAGGTTGTGCAAGCATTTCCCTTATTTTTCCGATAATGAGTATCTGGGTTCCTCGAAAAGGAATACTAGATTCGTGTGTGTGTGTTGTTAGCACTGCAGGATGCTTATCCCAAATTTGAGTTACGTGTGGCTAAAGTAAAGAACTGACATTTGGCATACACCTCCCCCCCTAGTTTTGCCCTCCTTCCATAACTTGTTGGTGGATTTGGCCAAGCTAAGTGGCATAAAAAATTAATCGAAGGTGACTAACAATGTCATTGCTCAGGAACAAAAGCTGGGATTTGAGTTGGGCAGTGAATCAGGATTAAGTGTTTGTATCATTTTATTTTGACAAGATTTCCTCAGAAAATTATAGGCGCAGGTGGCATAGATAATAAGTTCTCTTGAACGCAGAGTGGGCATATCAAAGATCATCTGCTTTATGAAGTTTCAATCATTTGAGGCGGAAATGTCACAAATACTTAACCAAAAACATAGAATATCTTCCTTTAGATTTAAAAAGACATCCTTGATTCAAAACTCTTCTTCATAGTATGTGTGTCTGTAAATAGCCCAGATTTGAGGATGCTCATTCTAAGATTCCCACTGTGTAGCTTCCATCTGAAATATACTGAAATCTGTTTATGATAAATACAGGTGTAATGAAAATCCTCTTTATAATAAAGTAAAATTAAAGCCTGTGTCTGTTCAGTGCTATGCAGTGGGTTTAATGGTGTTAGTTTGCAGAGGGCTTTCTCTCTGGAATGTAATAAAGGTCCAGGAAGTTCCCCTAAACTG
The DNA here is from genome assembly GCF_004027225.2 of Strigops habroptila. Taxonomy (NCBI): domain Eukaryota; kingdom Metazoa; phylum Chordata; class Aves; order Psittaciformes; family Psittacidae; genus Strigops; species Strigops habroptila. The sequence goes on from NC_044277.2 coordinate 38,300,510, forward strand.
GAGAGCTGATAAACACCTCATCCACTCCCACAGTCATGAGATGAAAGCGAAGCCACTGGCAAAGTTCCTAGCAGCTTTGTGGTAAAGTAAATAAAGCATTTATTGCTACTCTTTTTTGCTTCAAAAGTGAAAAGGCGAGCTTGCTGGTATTTCTGTGACCAGTAGGATGAAAAGGAACCATTCTGTGTCTTTCTGCATAGAGAAAAGTCGTGCTGAGAGTAACGCCAACTATCCAGCTCCCTTGGAGGGGGAGAGGGGAAAGACCCTAACCTTTCTCTCCACCCCCAAAAAAAACCTAACAGAGCTGAAGCTACAGGCCACCTTTTATTATTAATACATATGAGCTGTACTTATGAATTGTAATTTGATATAGGAACTGTAGCCTTCCCTAATTCTTTTGATGGTAGGTAACTGCTTTCATTCGAAATTCCAGGTAAATGGCTTGGGTTGGAAGAAGAGGTGCTCTAAGAAAGCCCAAAGGTTTCAATCAGTCCCAGGATGATGACTGGCCTGGGAGTGGGAGTTGTTGCTGCAGGGAAAACCTCAAGCCTGGCCTTGTGCTGGAGTTCCCTTAAATGTCCTTTGGGGGAAGAAGGTAACAATATGATGTTCCAGGAGAGCCCATTGCCAGCACTGGATCAGTTGCATCAAGAGGACTACAGATGGTTCCTCAAGAAGGCTTTCCCAATGGCAAGGGGAGAGGTGGAAAGAAAGTAGGAGTGGGTGTTAGAAGCTTGTAGCTGCTATTGGCAGGACAAGCATATTAAATTTTGTTCCTCACTCCTTCCCTCCACGTGCAGTTTTAACAGCCTTGTTTTTGGGATATGTTGGGTTTGCTGCAAATGTATATAGGACTTTTGGTTTCTGATGTGCCGGTGTGCCAAGTCATTACAAGCGTCTAAACCATGCTTTGGACAAGACAAACGTGAGTACTGTCACATCACTGCTGAAGTAACTTCCCTGAGGAAGTTATATCTGTATGTGTTACATACACACATACTAAGTATGGAAATACCAAACTGGCTGAAAATGTTAGGTAACTGTGGTGCTCTGCAGATGCTTTCAAATATTTGTCCATACCATTAGTATATGGCTTGGATGCTGCCTAGCTTTATTGAAGTAGTCAGAGTTTACATCTTAAAAAATCCCAACATTTTAAGAAGTACAAGTGCTTGGATTATATGTTGGTTTCGAGTGTCATTATTGCCTTCGCTATGCTACATGTACTGCTTTAAGAAGCTTATCTAAGTGTAGTGGACACTGATGTGGTAGATGATGTGGGATCAGATACACTCTAACTGGTTTGCAAGCAATAACCATGGTGTGATTTTTATTTTTAAACAATCAGAGGGCAACCATCTATTTAAAATGCTTAGCCCACATAATATATGACATTATTATGTAGTTACAAATGACGCAGCGTGGGTTGTAGAGTTTTATGCCACCCGTGTTTTACTTCCTTTTGAATAAGTGAAGCTAATGTCTTAATGGCAGTTCAATTGCTTCCACCATTATTGAAGTATTACTAATTAAAGACACGTTTGAATCACAGCAGATCAAGTCTAACTGAAGTAAAACCTGGACTGTCCCCATATGGCATGCAAAAAGGCTGTAAAAATAAGCAGATTTGCTGAATGCCTCTGATATTAACGGTGTAGGCACACCCAGCCTGTCAATATTCGGTTTAGGAATACTTTAGTAGCAAATGTAGGTTGAAGTCCCTTCTGTTCTTCATGGACTGCTCCAGCATGGGTCCCCTGTGAGGTCACGAGTCCAGTTGCACACCTGCTCCAGTGTGGGCTCCTCTCTCCATGGGGCCACAGGTCCTGCCAGGAGCCTGCTCCAGTGAGAGCTTCCCACAGGGTCACAGCCTCCTTTGGGCAACTCCTTGTTCTGGTGTGGGTTCCTCCATGCGCTGCATGTGGGTATCTGCTCCACCATGGACCTCCATGGGCTGCAGGTGGAGATCTGCTCCACCATGGACCTCCATGGGCTGCAGGGGCACAGCCTGCCTCACCATGGTCTGCACCATGGGCTGCAGGGGAATCTCTGCTGTGGGGCACCTCCTCCCCCTCCTTCTTCACTGACTTTGGTGTCTGCAGAGAGCTGTTTCTCTCACTTACTCTCACCCCTCTCTCCAGCTACAATTGCTCCTGCAGAGTAACTTTTCCCCCTTAATTATGTTATGCCAGAGGTACTACCAACATTGCTGCTAGGCTTGTCCTTCTCTGGTGCCGGGTCCATCTTGTAGCTGGCTGTCATCAGCTCTATCAGGCATAGGGGAAACTTCCGACAGCTTCTCTTAGAAGCCACCCCTGTAGCCCCTGCCCCACTACCCAACCCTTGCCAAGCAAACCCAATGCAGACCTTAAGCTTGCTTTAAGACACCTTTCTTTTGATCATCAATTTAATATAATAGTAATGAGCAAATAGGATATACGGTGTCCATAATTTTTTATTTGTTTTTGCACAGTTTATACATTATGGTTAAATAAATATGACATGTTCTCTTTTCCATGTGTAAGTCTCCTTCCAGTTTAGCAAGGGTCTATTTTTGCTATATTTCTTTCCTTGGAGATGTCTCCACTGATGGCTGCATTGTGGCTTCTAAAAGCAGGGCAAATATGACTTTCAAATGGTGGTAGACTCACACCAACTTCCCATTAAGAAGAGGGCAGAGGCAAAGGGAGAGCAAACTCCTGTACCAGGGGTAAAGAAACACAGCTGGAAAGCATGGGCAGAATCATAGTCCTCACACAGAAGGATGGTGATAGCACTGCCAAACCTTTTCTTCTCCCTGTTCTGTTTTTATTCTTTGGGATTTTTCTTTGGGTTTTGCAGTTTAGACTTCCTGTTGTATTTCATACTAAGATATTTGGTAACAGAGGTGTAATCCTTGTTGGGAAACAAGTAAAGCAAACAACCAAAACCATGGCAGTGTGCACTAGAGTAGGTTCTTCTGCGTTCAGCAGCTCACAGAAAATGTAACACTGTTGTTGGTCTGATTTAAGTTTTTATATCCATACTTGTATAGAGAGTAACCTCAGGCATCAGGAGTTCAGTATTACTACGATGACTAATGAAAAATCCTTTTGTTTTTAATTGGGCATTGATTCTTCTTTTATCCTTCTGCATGAATTCATGCATCATACTGTCCTCCATTTGCAAACTCGCACCAGGAAAAACATTTTCTTCTGATAGCTGCTCTTTGAAATTGTGCCCTCATTTTTGTCTTTCCTGAAATACTTTGCAGGAGAGAATGTATTTAAGTCCTTGCATTTCCAGAATTAACAAAAGCAGCACTCAGAGCAGGGCTGTGTTGCGGCAGAGGGGCAGGAAGGGTGGAAGTAGTCACTGCGCTATGAACCTCATGACTAGGGGTGTGGGATGTGCAAAGACTGATTGCTTGCAAAGGAGATGAGAACTGTGGCTGTTCTCAGAAAAGCAGAGAAGGCTTTCAGGCTGAACCACTGCAGATGATCCCTTTAACTCTTGATTTGGATCATGTATCTAACACTGCTCACCGTTTTCCTCTGAGAAATACAAGCATACCCACCCTTATCCCCAAAATGAGCCTACCTGCTGTACGAAGAATATAGATAAATAATAGCAATTATCCACCTTGGTGCATTACTTTGATTTTGCCTGTGGCTTTTCCTTGGATCAGATCGGATTGGGTGACTTAAATGGCAGTGGACAACAAAAGACTAAGCAGTTGCTTTGTGTAGTAACTCAGATGACTGATAAAATGTATGTATTGTTGAGTTTATGGGTTAAGAAAGGAAAAATCAGCGATTTTGAGACACCATGAATGTATTTTTATAAACACAAAGTATATTCATATGAAGTATGTACTGTTTCTGTATTTATTTCTCTTTCTTTGTAGCACAACAAATGCTGGTTCTCCTGTAAGCTTAAAAGCAGCATCTTTCTTCTTCACTAAGTAATTCTTCATCTGAGTAGCAGGGAGTCTTATGAACCATTTTGAGCTGATGTTAATTTTATAAATTGCATTCTTTTTTCCACAATTCCCATGAAAAAGGTATTCAGCTAGATGAACACTCTTGGAAAATTTTAATGGGACCCTTGAAATCTGTTTGAATTCAGCTTCTTAAAAAAAAAAAAAATCTTTCTAATGGAAGCTGTGAAAGTGTCAGAGATTCTTATGCCTTAGAGGCAGTTTTTCTTCCATATATAATGGTGAAACTCCACTGTTATAATATATGGGTGTTTAAAATATTCTTTTTGTTAAATTGAAGCTCCTGCTTAGAAGTATGTGAGTTGGGCTCTTTTTGTTTGTTTTGTGTGACTTACATTATTATTCTTGACCAGTATTCATATGATTTTCATAGCGCTTTCTGTTTGGTGTTTTTTTTTCCAGTCTTTTCCTGGCCCAAGTCTTGAAAGTGAAGATTTTAATATACCTCCTATAACTCCTCCGTCATTGCCTGACCACTCCCTGGTGCACTTGAATGAGATAGAGTCTGGGTACCACTCTCTGTGTCATCCCATGAACCACAACGGCCTCCTTCCATTCCACCCACAAAACATGGATCTACCTGAAATTACAGTTTCCAACATGCTTGGCCAAGACGGAACACTGCTTTCCAATTCCCTCTCTGTGGTAAGCATTTTCAGTCTTTCCCTTCTGTTCTGCTTTAAGTTGTGAAATCATGCAAATACAGACCTGTTTGAAATCCTCCAAGGGGCCAGCTCCTGCACCACACAAGTCATGGAGTGAGCTGGCCTCACTCTGGGTTTTACATCACACTCCCTATGTCAAAGCCTCCCCCACCCTTAGAGGCAGTGGGGGTTTTACAGCCAAGTTCCTCAGAGCCAGGATGTTACCCGCTGCCTTGAGTAGAATTACTCCCGCTTTACATGGATGTGAATAATACAAAAGGAGGCTCAAGGCTTTGACTTCTGCTGGAGCAGGGTTTGGATCCAGATGGCCGTTGTTCTGTGTTTGTCTGACGAGGCTCTTTCCATTCTCATTTGCATGTGCTGAGAGCTGTACAAAAATTTAATATCTCCTTTCTTGTTTACCGCACGTTTGGAAAACAGCAAATGTTATTTTCTGATTCTAGGCCAAATCTTATAGCCTTTTTACAGTTCCCGGTCCTTAGCCAGCCGGAATCCAATTGAAATGACTGGACGATTTGCTTATGAAGTCTGTCAGATAGTCATTATGGTCGTAATCTTGGAAGCCTGATATTATAAATCACTTCTTTGAATGTTAAATTGCTTGCAACAACTGCAGAGCTACTTTACATGTTACATTTTCAAGTGGGCTCTACAAATAATTAGTATACTTCTGGCATAGCAGCTCCAGACAAGATTATTTCACATTAATGTGTAATTCTAATCTGAAGAGTTAAAAATCCCATGGAAAAGGGTGGGGCCTGGCATTGTGTGGGGCTCACTGGACTTAAGGCTCTCTGCTAGATGAGCTGCCCAGGAACTGCAGATCCGGACAGGTAAAGTTAAGGATCTGCTGTTCCTAGAGATCCAAGGGTCTGACCTTCTCACCGAAGGATCAGAGGCTTAGGGCCCTGTGTCCCAGCTGGGAGGCTTTGCACTTACGGACTGAGGCTGTTTAGGTTTCTGGGTTGCTAGCTCATAATTACCAAAAAAATCCCCCAAATCAGCCCTGGGAGCCTGGGAGCTGAGGCAGCATATGGAGCCTGGGGGGTGAGGGATCTAGACTCAGCTCCCCACCAGCCCCTCAGACTAACAGCCCCAGAGTCAGGGGCTGTAGTGGCTGGAAAACAGTTAGTTTACAACAAAAATCTACTTTATCGCAGGCTTTCATTGCAATTTCATAGAATCATAGAATCATAGAATCGTAAGGGTTGGAAAGGACCTTAAGATCATCTAGTTCCAACCCCCTGCCATGGGCAGGGACACCTTGCCCTAAACCATGTGGCTCAAGGCTCTGTCCAACCTGGCCTTGAACACTGCCAGGGATGAAGCATCCACAACCTCCCTGGGCAACCCATTCCAGTGCTTCACCACCCTCACTGTAAAGAACTTCTTCCTTATATCTAATCTAAACTTCCTCTGTTTAAGTTTGAACCCATTAAATTTAATTAAAATAAAGCTGCCTTGATTTCAAGGAGCTTTGCGTTCCCTCTGAGGATGTCCAACAAGCTGTACTGCAGGGAGGGCTAGTCTTTTCTTATGTGCTGCTTAGTTATTGATTTACTAGGATGTTGCACGCTTTGTGTTTGAGGTCAAAATCTGACCCCAGCATTATGTTCAATAATGGGAGGAGGAAGGGAGAGGCAGATTTTCATAAGGATATATATACATCATATATATTTCATATATATGGTATATATATCATATATACTTCATGGAAATGTTCTGAGTTTTGCTTGCATTTCTGCAAAGCTGACGGCATATGTAAAAGAGCATGAGCTAAATCTCGTGTGGGGTTCTGAGAATCAGAGCTATGAAAGGACTTGAAAAAGTAAGTGAAACACTTGGCACTCCAGTCAAGACAAGCAGTATTTCATTGAATTGACCTCTTTTGAGCCATGGCTATGGCTCAAAACTGTGCATTCTTTTAAGATCTGATGTTCCACATTAACCTCTTGCAACAAGCTCTGAACAAAGGGCCTTGAGAGTTTGTAGATCATCACAGTAAATTATTGCATTGAGGGCAAATACAAAAAAGCTGAATAATACAACTAGGCAATTTTGCTTTGGGAGTTAGTGAAGTTCAGAAAAAAATTACAATCAGATGTCAAAAAAATATATGCTAAGTTTTAACAGTAATTTCAGAGGATTTATTCAATAAATAAAGCATGATCCTTGAAACATCATGGGCTAAGTCAACTGTTATCCCTAACTTGCATGCCCTTTGCACACAAGAGGGCCTCTTAACTAGCAACAGTTTTAACTCAAGCTGACTTGTCTGTCAAGGGGATTAAGCTACACCTTCTGTTAGTACAACTGGTAGGATGTTAACGCCATGATTTTGTATGGTTGAAACACTTTGGCAGTATAGTTCCTCTAATTTGAATTTGGTAACTTGAGAGAAATTAACTTGAGGGAGATAATTTAACTTAACTCTTCAGTGAATTCACTGACTTCTTCAGTGAATAGAATGGACTCATTGTCCTTTTGGCTTTCCATTGATGAAGGCAGACAGAGGGTTTTGTGGAGTTAACATTCTTTACGTAGCTTTCAAGCTCTTCTTTATAACCCAGAGCCTTTTACATTTTTATTTCAATATGACTCTTTTCTCTTGCTATTACTCATCTCTAAGTTTCTTTTTTACTGTATCAGCAAACTCTCATCCATTTAACAAGTACTTGCCTAAATCACTTTTATATTGCCTCACATATAAAATAATGTATAAGTTTCGCCAGTCTATCTAAACCCTTGGTGCTATATAATTTCTGGTATATCAACTACCGCTTAGTGTATTTGGAAACCATGTATCTCACTTCATTTTTCAGGGAACTAATGAATATTTTTAGAAAAATTATTCTTAGAAATGAATCTGTTGGCTGTTCTCTATCCTTAATTAATTTCACATCTTCAGCAAATTTTACTTATATTGGGACAATTTCAGCTGCAATGCAATATGCCTCCGATTGAATTCGTTCTTTGGGTTTTTTTTTTTTTTTTTCCTTTATTACTTTCACCATCCTTCCTTTTAGCTAGTTTTTAACCTATGTTGGTATTTTAGCAATAATACCTTCCTTTTTGTCTGTGCTAGAACTGGTGAGTGGTTTTCAGTTTGTGTTTTTATAGAAAAAGCAGTAATTAATGCTAGCCAAATGAGAGAAAGGAAACACAGTTTGCTCAGAAGCCAAGTAGGAAAACAGTTTGTACACTGAGTATAGCTTTTTTCTTTTATCTCAGATACCAGGTGTTCTCAGATGAGGATTTCTGTGATTTTGGACGTCAATTTTTTGAAAATTGATGATGCACCCCTCCTAAAACCTCTTCAAATCTCCCCCCATTAGAAGTCCTGGTTTCATACTGTGCAGCTCTCCCTGCAAGCTGCAGATGAAATCCCTTTGAGTAAGGATTGCAGGATTTGCCCCAAGCTCTGTAAGAATTCTCCTCTGTGGAAGTGCTTAAACACACACAATAAGAGCCCACTACCAGCTCAGTGAATTCTTATTAGGGATCAGCTTCTTACAGATTTTTCACACTGTGGGAATTCTATCTGAGAAATTTTACAATGCTGGGAGATGAAAATTTCCTGTTGCCATTTAGTGCGTCTGATACTTAAATTCGGAATTAGCCTTCTTTGAAGTTTATTTTGATTGATTTGACTTCCCATTACACCCCACTACTTTAAAAAAAACAAAAAACAAACAAACAGAAAAAACCAAAAAACAAACAAAAAAAACAAACTCCAAAAAAAAACCCAACAAAAAACCCCCAAAAAAACAAAAACCCAACAAAAACCCCCAAACACTGACATTTCTATTTCTTATTATACTGCTGTCCGTTCAAACATTGGCTTCTATGTTTGTATATTTCTGTTTTCTGCTTAGGTGGCATACAGGCATATACATACATGCACATGCACACTAATTTATACCATGCCGTTACATGCAGATTTCTTTAGATGCTCATTGTATCTGGATATTGGGGGTTCAGAAGTCTGCAGAATTTGTGCAGAATGTGACACATGGTGGTATGAACACACAGTCCAGCCCCAGCACGGCCGGCTACATGTGGGAGCTCTCTAAAGTCCTCCTTCAAAATAGACATGACTTCTATTCCTGCTTCTTAAGTGGATCCAATTAGGTATAGATGGAGCTGTTTGAAGAAAGTGTAGTGCTGGTCCTGTAGGCATGTTTGTTTTATATAATAAAGGGATACCTTCCTGATTTACTACAGTTGAAGGGAGGACTGTGTAGATTTGGTTCAGTTCCAGCTGGGGCTTAACCTGCCAGCACTTCTCTGCATCAATTTCCTGAAATATTCCAAGGACCACAAGAAATACCCTTCTAACATTTGCAAACAAATGAGTGTATATACCATCCCAATGAGAATGTGTGTTTATCTGTAAAAATGCTTTTGGGTGTGTTGTATAAAATGAGTTTTACTGTGTGTTCTTTTTATCAACAAAATTATAGACTCTACAGCTTCTTCAGTATATCCTTTAGATGATTGCTTTTTCCTCCAAGAAACCCAGGGTTAAAAATCTCAGTGCTGTTTTTACATAGAGGAGAAAAAAACCCTATTTTTGGAATGCTTTCATTTATAATCTTGTGCTGATCTTTTTGAAAATGTGGCTCATGATGGTATACTATAGAAAATTTACAAGAAAGAAATAAAAGAGACTCTAGTTTCTTGAAATGCTTCAGATTTTGGGGTTTGAAGTTTAAAGTGGAAAAGATGTTAAAGGCAATAAAATCAGGGGATTTATTTCCCAAATGCTCTATTTGTGCTGGTAACAAAAGCCAGCATAATGTATATAGTTAGGTTTATTGTCATTTTTAGTATACTGTCAAGGCACACTTTGAATTCAAAGGCTACTGTACAACTGTTTTGACAACCACCACATCAGTAGGTAATGTGCAGGACATATGAAACTGAAGCAAAAATGTTTCTTTAGGTCTATAGGGAGTGCAGTACATCAATGAATTCAGATATATTAGAGCAGCATGAATTTCTAATGCACTGCTCTTATGGAAAAGACCACTGGCATATTGAATAATGCTGCTTTCAAAGCAGAGCAGAAAATGTGATTACAGACAATTTCGTTGCTGTTTTTAAAATAAATATTTTCAAAATCTTGAGGTATTTTATTTCATATAGTGCATAAAATAGGTAACAGTGGACTAGAGCTAAAGATCTTCTAGGACACGGAAGAGTAGATGATGTCAGCTATAATTATTCAGATGTGGAATAATAGAAGCATTAGTTTAAAATAAAATGCATGTCACAAAGGCCCATGTCCTTATATTAAAAAAAAAAAAAAAGCAATGAAAAGCTTTTTTTTTTCTTTTTTCACACTTTGACAGAAGAATAAAGGCCATGAATAATTATTTAACATTATGCCCCAATTCATCAAAGCCTGAACAATTACATTATACTTTTTCATGAGTTATATTTTTTAGATATGCAGCCCATGAGAGAGTAATATCTTAAACAAAATGCGGCACTGTATAACAAGGAAGAAGGCAGACAGCTATTTTTTTTTTTTTTTCCATTTTTCATCTCAGGTAGAATGATGCTAGTATTTCTTATTCATAGTACAGTTCCTAATAAATCCAACAGAGGAGATTGTTGTTGTTGTAGCTGGGATGTATTTAAGAGATTTCGGTTTAGCAGTTTCATACGTATTAGTTTAAATTCAGTATTCATGACTCATCTTGAGGCTGACCTATATGGGTGAATATTTTGGCACCTTTAAGCATTAGTGCAAACTACTGAGTCAAACAGAAATTTTATTTCTGATGAACGAGATGAATAACTTTCATAACAGAACAAATGATTTGCCCCTTCTAGCCCAATTGTTGAGATTTGAATCATGCTTGGATACTTTTTTCCTATCTTGTGTTGCATGCTAGTGGTAAAAGATACTTTTCGTCTCTGGTGAATACTTCACATTTGTGCCTCATTACCAGGCTCTGGTCTTCAGTTTACATCAAAATTTACTGTTATGCTACACAGACCTGCTGCTACCCCAAATTTATTGCAGGTGAGTTATTGCCATCAGAACCACCAAATCATAAAAGCTAAGGTCACAGAACATCTTGTGTTTAAAGTTTGGGGTTTTTTTCTCTTTATTAAGCAACTTTGTATTCTTGCAGGGTATCTTTCTTTTCTTTTTTAAAACAAAACAGAACAAAGCCCACCATATTTTACAGGCTGGATTTTCTCACTGAAATAAGCCTTGTGTGACAAAGGGTTGCAACAGTTAGTGTATGTTTTGTCAAACAGCCTAGGCGGGGGATACACAGCCAAATCTTCCAGTTGATGTCAGTCGGCATAACTTTATTGTCTTCAGTAGAATTAATGATGATTTATTCCATCAAGGGCTTTGGGACATCCATGTTTATCTTCCCTTACTTCTGATGTCTGCTTCCAGTCTTTTGTCATCAGAAAGACAACGAAAAGATATGCAGAGGAGCTGATTAAGATGTTACTTGATCAAGGTTTTATAAATACCTGCATATTGGCATATCTTCTAGTAAAAGACTCTTCATGGGGCTACAAAAAGCATTTTGAAACATGTTGATGTTCTATCACAGCTGTATAAAATCAGATTAGAAACAAAGCATGCATTTTTTCAACAGTGATAGATTTACCGTTCAGATAATGTACTGTGGGAGGTCACTGGTTCTCTGTACCTGAGCATTGAAATCAAGATGGGGCATCTCTCAGAAATATGTGCTTTTATCTGGACTGGTCTAATGACCCCCAACTACAGTGGGGGGGGACCAGAAACTTCCTGTGGGTCACATATTGTCCCTTGGGGGCTCTTGGCAGTAAATGTTAGTTCATGCATACGTGATAGGGGGAACATCACTAGTAGCACTCTCTACAGTTTTTCTCTCCCAAAAGAAAATCAGCAGAGTGCAAGAAGGTACCCAGTGAGTGCAGACTCTCAATGGACCCCACCCTCTTGAGGTCAACTAGGACTAGAATTGCTGTGAAAATATTTGTGACTAGTGTTTTTCATGAACTTAGCTTTTTTTCTGGTGTTAAAGTATCTGGTAAAGCTATACTTTCTTTCTGTTAGTACTAAGAACTTACCTTAAAGATAGAGCAAGTAAATACTTGCCCATTACTGCAGGAAAATATTTGTGCACAAATGACCAGAACTCTTTTTAGAATAATTCCAGGTCTCATTTTTAAAATTGCCAGTGAAGCTGTTGATTTACTGTTAATTGGGAAATGTAGCATTCTGCTTTTCTGACTGTGGTTGTTGAGACTCCATGTGGCTCACGTATTTCACAAATACAGCAGGAAAAAAACTTCATATAATTTCAAGAAGAAACAAGGTGGCATATTTTATTTTTGAAAACAGCCTTCTGTAGAAAATGCTCTGGCGAACTTTTTTTCACAGCAGTTACCCATTGTCTGGTAGGAATTTATTTGCTACATAAAAAAGTAAGAAAAAAATAATATGTGTAGCAGTATTAATTATTGTTTCTTAGGCTTTAACGAAATAGGCACAGGCTAAGACATGATGAATGTGGCATGGAGAGAAAACCTTCAGTTGCGGGTGGTAGATTATACAACACCTCACATGTGAAGTACTCACAGGAGTGATTAATGCATAAGCAGCATCATAGCTGCAAGTGTCAAACAAAACAGATAATAGAGTATGCAAATAGAGAAAAAATAACTCTCAGAAAATGTCAGAAATTCAGGGGTTTCAGCAGCAGAGATTGTTGACTTTAATCTGCTGCTTTTAACATTGCATGTAGTTGTCAAGAACAGCACAATAATGAAATGTTCCTGAAGACTCAGTCTTTGGCAAAAAAAAAAAAAAATAAAATCTTAGTGATCTTAAGCCTGTAGATGGAATAGAAGTGAAATGTCTTTCTTAGAAATTGTGAAGATGTTTTTGTGAAGACAAAAAGGAAGGAGAAGCCCATAACGCAGTTGAAAGGGAGAGTTTTGTGCACCAGATGGAGTAGCCTCTCCTTCCACCTGATTCATTGTTTAAATGCATTTATTTGCAGTCCTTGAAATTCCAAAGCAGTTGAGAAGACTGTGCACCCTTCACGGATTTGTACTGCGTTCATCATCTCATCCCAACTTGTTCAGGGAGTAGAAAGATATCTTCATGTGGATGAAACTGGTCCTACTATATGACATGCACTGTCTTAACTCTAGCTGCTGTTTGCATGCTGGATGTGAAGATGTGCTGCATGACTCTGCTGAAGGCTGGGATATCAGCAACCCAGAGCTTCATACTGGTGTCATCTGTTAGAACGAAGTCTGAGTTCTCATTGTCTAGTCTTCCCTATGTAAAGTCGTAGTTAGCCAAATTTTTAATTCATTTGGAGAGAAAACCGACATTCTTGGCTGTCTTGATTTTTCTAAGTTGAAGGCATTTAAAAGGTCTAATTCATAGGCTCACATTTTTTTTTATCCGTTTTAGTTGTTTTACAAAACTTTAAGTATCATTGTTTTAGTTTTCCACTGACTTTTTGCAGCAGGAAGGGAAGAAAAAATTCTGCTTGATAGCGTTTTGAGATTTGCAGAAATAATAATCAGTAAGAAAATAACTTGATTTCTTATTTTTATCCCTTGTTCTTTCCAAGGGCAATTAAAAAATTCCTAAAGTGTAAGGATATCTACTCCTCTCCAGGTCATTTCAATAACACGAAGATTCATTTTAGGCTGATGTCTGCCTCTGTTTTTTCCTCCCTTTATTTATACAAAGTCTGTATAGACACACTGCGTAAATGCCCTTTCTCATGTTGGTATTCCCAAGGGACAGGGTATAAATTCTTAACGTCTACTGCTAGTGTAATGCTGTACTTCATCCACATAGATGCAACTCAGGATCTCTGTAGCCTCACTCACACACCTCTGAACTGCATTTATAGCATGTTCTACCTGCTGCTGTTTCTATATTTGGACAAAAAAGATATTAAAATGAATGTTCTTAATTTTATGTTCAGACCATGGATGGATACATTTACAAAAAAAGGACTTAAAGTATATAGTGGCAGCAAGACAAATTGTGGAGTAAGGAACACCTTTAAGGCATGCTCATGCATATCTTTCAGTTACAAACCCCACAAAAATAAACCCTTTTCCATCTAAAATCAGGAGAACAAAGGCATTACAGTTTATCTTATGTATTATCAGTGTGTACCCAACATTCCTGTTTCAACCAACCTGCAGAGAAGGAAAAGAGACAGAGGAGATGCTACAGGTAGTGAACTTGGCATTCTGTGTGCCCGTCCTGACCTAGAGATAGTGCAGACTACAGTGCTTAGGGTACATATATGCATATATACATGGATACACACACATATACATATGTTTTTTCATATATATGTTCATACACATATATATATGTATGTAAGTATGTATCAGATTATTAATCACTGAAGCCCTCTGCTGGAAAGGGAATCTAAAAGACAGGATGTAGAATCTGCAACATCCCCCCTTTTCCCCAAATTGTGGATCCATGCTGTACGTTAAACAAAATCTGAAAACAGAGCCAAATTATTGACAGCAGATGCAACAGATTTAATTAACACACACAGTTATGTACATGGCTGCATCATAGAATATTTTTACCAAAAATTATGGGTTATGAGTGAGGTTGCAGTGCCTGACAGTAATTTTAATAATAGAAACCTTTGCTATTTAAGTTAATTAAGGAAGTAGCCTGGTTGTTAAAGTGAGACATGGCATACCTAATGGATGACAAGATGAGGTTACTCCATATCCCATCTTAGAAAATACACTTCCTGACAGTGGTGATACTGGGCTACAGGTGCTTTCACTTCATCCTTACAAAAGTGATTTAAACTGAAAACACGTTTGAAATTAGATGTTCTGCTCCTTTATCAAAAAAGGCCTTTTGCACGAAGGATTTACAGGATCAGGCCCTTGATGAGAATGCAATACTTTTTTATTCAGAGATGGGACTTCCTTCTGATACACTTTAAGATTACCTTCATTCACACATAAAGAATTTCAGAGATTAACTCAGTAACTAAGCTTCAGTTTCCTACATGTGCCCTAATACTCAAGTGTGGAATCTCAGTTTAATGAATTTTATTACACTCCCTTTCTTATGAAGTAGCATAAAAAGAGTTTAGTGCAATAGGCTTAGTGCTGATCTGGATATTAAGTGCAGCTTAAGTTGCCCAACAGAAAGTATACAGCGTAAAATAACCACTGGCAAAACTTTTAGAAGTTATTTTTTCTTGAAAAAAAAATAAAGCACAGCATTTGAAAAATAATGCTAGTGGCACTCTGATCTTCTGCAGCACCTTTCTTATTTCTTGAAGTGCTTTGTAGCCTCTAATTAGCTAGGAAGGTAATATACTAATAACAGTACAAATAGATATTTGCAATATCAGTTCGTCATATCTGTCAATAACTATATTCTAGAATAGAAATACATCTACTTTATTAAAAACCCAATAAAATATAATTCAAAATATGCAAGTTGAAAAAGGCTGAAAGAGACAGATCTTAAGGGAGAGGAAGATGACGACTCTTCATTGTGGGACCCATAATAATGAAAGTATTACGAGGAGCTTATTTCATGTCTCATGAAACACAAAGGTGGTCAGCAATGTGGTAAGAGACAACTTTCAGCATCAGAACTAGCAGAAGTCCTCAAATGTAATAAAGGCAGGAGGTAACTGCCATGTGTTACACATATAATATAAAGCTATTAGGGTGACTGCATATAATGGTAGTTGAGATCTTTTAAGATATCATGCAACCCGAAAGTGATACAGTGGCCTTATTTAAGAGCCTTGGAAAAGATGCAAGGGTTATTTTGCCTGCCTTTGAAATGCAGTCAGCTCTAGGGAGAAATAAAGTATCCGTTTAACCACAGAGTTTGATGCTCCACTGCCCCAGACTCCCAATCCCAGGCCTTAGAGGCCAGTTGCATAGTGTTTTTTGTCACTTGCCAATGGCTTTCTTGAATGCAGGGAGGGGAGAACACATGAAAGGAGAGTTCTCTACCCAGGGCCTATCCTATGCAAGTTAAATTGTGGATGGCGTTGTTGTACTAACTTCATCGTTTATGGCCTCTGCCTATGAACTGCATTTTAGGAGCTCTGTGGCATAATGTTGATCCTGTCCAACTCTAGCAAAGGCTTTCTTAGTGTTTCAGCAGAAAGAGAGATAGCCCTATAGCAGATGCTTTAATTGGCTCATAAATTGATAAAATTTAGATTTTAGATTATATTAGATTAAGGGTGTGTCAGTGAAAGTGTTTGTCAATAATGATTCACACTCTGCCATCATAATCTTGTAATGGTTTTATTTATAACTTTTGGAAAACTAGTGCAGGCTTTAACAAGACTGAAGAGAAGAAATATCGCCTAATGTGCTGGTTTGAAATAATTTTTATTATTTTGATTACCATATAATTGAAGACAGTATAGAAAAGCTGCACTGCAGGAAAAAACTACATGAGTAACCTGACCTCCTGGATCCTGGCTCAGTGCAGCCTTATGTTATGTTACTTACCAAATAACAGAAATTGGTTCAGAAGGAACCCTAAGGTCCCTCCCTTAATCTAGTCCACAGGACTTTAAAAGGTCATCTCCCCAAAACCAGGATACTCCATATGTTTGTCACTTCTGTCAAATGTTTTTCTAGCTTATTTTTTAGAGAATTCCTCTAATGCCAACTGGACAGACTCCTTGGGCAAGCTCTGTGTGCAGGTCCTCAACCTTAAAAATTCACCTACTTCATTATATAAATGAAGCCCAGAAGTCAGTGGAGGTTAATGCAGACAATTTATTCTTTCCAGTTGTCTTTATTTTATCTTTAAAGTGTGCTTATATATGTGTATATTTATATTTATTAAATGTGTATTTATCTAAGAATGAATGATGGGTAATAGATGTTGATGGAAAAGCTAGGACAAACCATCAAGAAGATGTATATTAACTCAGACTGTTTTGGTTCACAGCTGACTTGAGCATTTAAGAAACAGTAGAAAAATAATCAGCTTTTCCCAAATCTTATTAGCATGTAATCATGATCCAGATTGTATTAGCCCATAACCTACACTGAGCAAAATAATTCTTCTTGAAGGTTCAGCTATAATGTGTTATTTTATGAATTTGTTTATGTGCATATTTTCAATATTATATTTATTTATCATCGTCCATTACTTAGAAAGTTAGGCTGAAGGAGTAGATGTTTATGATACTTAAGGAATGTCACTGCAAGTAATTGGATAAAAATAAGCAATGGGCGAAGGTTGGAAAAAAACCCCTGTAATGGCATCGGAATAGTCTGCCAGGTAGTGTTAAAGCACTGGAACATGTACATATGGGAAAATCCTGCACTGGCTGGGAGATGGGCTGGATGATTTAATAGATGTTTGAGATGTAGTTTCTGTAACTGTTTGATACATACACTAGTGTTCAGACATTTGGACTCATTTCTTGTTTGTCTGGCAAATTGTTTCTTGTGAAAGGTTATAAATTACAATAAATAGACTTTGTAGAAGATGAGCTACATGATATACTTGGAAAGAGTTTCTCATCTGATATTCAAGACATTAATGCCAAAGCAGAAAAAAACCCACTAGAGTCCTAATCCCATGGCTTTGCTTGAGTGCAGTGCTAGGAAGGTGCACTGCCATAAATAATACTTACATTGAATAGGGCCTTCTGTATTCTAACAATAACTTAGGATAGAAAAGATAAAATAGAGAAACAAATGTTACTTACTTAGAAGTTTTTCCTCCTGAGTTTGCAACAAAGAATTCACTGATGGGAGGGGGGAAAGAAGGGAAAGTATGCATTTATAAAAATGTTGACGTAGTTATAATTAGATCCATTTTAGAACCAAAAGTTTTATACAGAAACTGACAGAAGGATACACAATAATTATAGTTTGCTGACAAGCTGAATAGAGTTTCCTTTTTTGATCTTATGGCTTTAGGAAACCAAACTGTAAGTAAATACACAGTTTGACAGATTGTAATTGCAATCAGCAAGGCATCTTTTCATTTAATCAGATGGTGTTATTAAAATGGGGTTACAATTAAACATTTTATAATGTGACGTAGAACTCTATTAAAATTCTCCAGCAAACAGTAATTTGCATTTGATGCTTCTGCAACCCATTTCTATTTGCAGAAACGTTATTGGCTGTGACCTTCCAGTGTTTAGGTCTCAGTTTGCTGTTCTCCTCCTACTTTGATAAATGATATTAAGTATCCTCTTTCTTTAATTTACAGTGATGCTTAAAATATTAATTATTCATTCTTATATTATTTTTGACCCTTATTAAAACTGCAAGAAATTGTCCAAAGCAGGTTTGCACCAGAGGAAATGTGGAATTAGCTACGCATAATTTTTCTTTACTTCAGGAATTGTAGATTTGATCAACATAAATATGTATCTGATTCACAATTAAATGTTTCAAGAGAAAGTAATATGGCTTTTGGAAGATACAGGTAGCATCCATCATACTGCTGCACTGAAGATATTATTCCAATTTAAGATGACACAAAGTCTTTCTGTAGATGTGATCAAGTGATTCCAAGAAACGTAACAAAATGTTTTGCAGGAAGACTTTGGAGCATGACTGCTATGCTTCCACATCTGTTATTCCCATGTGGAAGTCCACTACTTGTTCTCATAATTTTGATAACCTAAGCAAGGGAATATGAAGTCAGAAGTGGTTCAGTATTCTACCTTCAGAATACTGGCTGTAGCTACTCACAGGATCACCATCCTCTAAGCAGCAGAAAAGAACAAGAATCATTAGGAGACAAAAATTTTGAGCCATTCTTCAGGTGCATGCATACTCCACTAATGAAACTGTGCAAACTTTTGGAGTGAAGGGAATGAGTGATTTGCATCACTCATTTATATTTACAAGGGTGAAACAGTCTTCAAAAATCAAGCTAAACTACTGTTCCTTTATCTCACCCTTTTACTTTGGTGGGTGTTTTTGGAGGACATGTCAGTGGTTTGAGAAAAGGCAACATTTTACTTACCAGAAAATAATCAGGAAGTTGTTTTAAAACATACATTGTTGCTTCTTGTCACTAGTAGTAGGCAAAAGAAAGAATAAGGAGGGAAGAAGAAGAAAAGAGTGGGAAAGAAAAGTCAAGTACACTTTCAAAGAGGAGGAAAGAAAAGTCAAGTATGCTTTCTTTTAATGGAAAGTGGAGTTGTATGAATACTTGAGAAGAAGAAAAAAAATGAAAGAAATTATTTGGTTTAACATATTTATGCATTTATTTTAACTTTGTATTATCCCTGATTTGGAACCTTTTAAATGTCTCCTACTTTTTCTGTTACTGCTGTGTGCTGGTTTCCACATGTGCTGTTCAACAAATACAGTCACTTCAGAGTAGATTGATACAAAGTCTCTAACTCCATCCTGAAATCCCATCAGTTTCTTCTCTTTGTTTGTGTGCATATATGCAACATCTTCCCCTTCTTTTACCTCTAGATCACTTTCCTGAGGAACAGCCTTCAAAAGGTTTCTCAGAAAATTATGTCTTCCACCTTCATGCAATGTTATGAAAGAATTGTATTGCCAAAATACTCAGAAATTAGCAGTCATTTAAAAAAAAAAACATCTTAACAAAGGAAATTTTAAATCACTCCTCAACCACAACTGATAGGATAAGCAAAAAGTTTGACTTTGTCCTTCCCTTCTAACATCAAAACAGATAGGCCTGTAGGAGTTCTGCAACTGGTCCTCCCTGCAGAACACAAGATTACTGCCCATGCAGCTTCAAGATGAGTTTGAGGTCACCAGCCTCTGATAGGGAAGCGCTGTAAACAGCTGAGGAAGAGAACTGAAATATTCCTTGTCCCTTAGCATTTCCAGTGACAAGCCCAGACATGTAAAGAGGAAAGTGAAGTTAAAGGGTACATAGAAAAAAAAAAATAAATGCAACCAGTGTCTTTCCAAGGCTAAGTGTATTTTTTCTAAAATAAATTAAATACATGTTTTCAAAACAAGGGAAAACTAATTCACATCTTATCGGAATAGAGCTGGTGTGAAAGAGAAGATAATGAGGATCAGAAATGCAGGTTGAACCCATAGAAACAAATCCATCTTAGGGTTTTGTAGTGCTATGCATCATGGAAAGCATCTGAGCACCCTGTCTTACCTTATAATGTCTTTACTATTTATTTGCAAAATACAAACCTAATTGTGAAATTGTGTTCATGTTGGCACCCCTTGGCTAGTATAAGGAAGTAATTCTCAAGAGGAGAAAAGGCCCCAGACAAGGAGGTGGGAAATGTACATAATATTTGTCATTCGCATTCAGCTGAAACCTGAGGTTTGTTTTAATAATACAGAGAGAGATGCCTGATCTAGCATATATGTATCTGTCTGTGAATGCCATGTGTCTTAAAAAGATGCAAGTTGCACAGGATATATGGTTTCTTTATTGCTTTTTTTGCATTTTCAATTGTGTACCATATATTCATATACCACTGTGTGTTATAATCAAGCTTGTTTGATTACTTTCAATTTATGCCATAGGATTTTGTCACTCTTGCTGAAAATTTCAAGACATTTTACTCCAGACTGATTCTTTTTTTCTCCCCTCAGATTAATTTACTACCTTTAGAAGTAGAAAAGTCCAATTTCAATCATGTTAGAAATAGCTCATTTTAGACAAGTACGTGCTGCTCTGCTTACAAAACATATATGAGTGGAATATGCAATTACCACAACTCAGTTTCCTGCCACAGAAACATTTCAGCATTATAGCATTACAGAAATAGAATGACATGCATAATGAAAGATTTCAAGATTCACCCAAGGCATTTATTCTCTTCACCTTAATGTTCTCAGCAGTAGCAGAGTATCCATTAAAAGGTACGATGAATTATGGTTGCTTAGCAACCACGAGGAGCTTGTAACAGCACCAAAGAATGAAATGGCTGGTTGATAAAATGAATTTTCTCTGAGCATTAGCCTGTTGAAACTGCCTTTTCTTGTGGAACATAAAGTGCATTTATTTGTCTCATGCATTTTTTATTAGAAAATTATTTGAGTTCCAGGGACTTGAATCGTTTTGCTACAGGAGATATTTGATTTTAATGTGTTGTACTAAAATAAGTAATAAAAGACATTTTCTTCAAAGTAGAGACACCAAGCAAACCTAGGTAGCTCCTTTTGAAGTCGGGAATAAAATCTTATATAAGGGATGTCATTACTCGTTTCTAATTAAGAGTGACATTAGCTGGGACTTAAATTTTACCTTTGAAGGAAAGTTTGAGACAGTTAGCCAATACGCAGTGAATAAAAGAAGAGGTTTGGAATTGATCTCATGGCTTCATAATGAGCTTGCCTTCTCTCTTCCACCAGTGGTAGGGTAGACATGTCTCGGAGAAGGCCAGAAGTGGTTGCGCATTCATACCTAGCCCTCACTACTTGTTTCTGTGCTAAAAATACTTTCTTT
Source organism: Strigops habroptila (assembly GCF_004027225.2). Taxonomy (NCBI): domain Eukaryota; kingdom Metazoa; phylum Chordata; class Aves; order Psittaciformes; family Psittacidae; genus Strigops; species Strigops habroptila. The sequence goes on from NC_044277.2 coordinate 38,321,607, forward strand.
GTAGGCTTCCATCCAACAGTGGGGAGATGTTTCATTTTCCATTGAGACTCTCCAGGCATTCAACATCAGCCAGAGTCAGATGAGCATTTTTGGCAGAGAAGGTTGTTCTTGGAAAACACCAGAACAGTGAAACCAAAGTTAAAGCAAGGGGAATACAATAATCATTGTGATTGATCTTTTATTGGTAATATGTTCTGAGAAACTGTCTAGTCAGGATGTGAGATGAAGGGAGATCAAAAGAGAGTAAGAGAGCTGCCCATTCCAGAATATCCAGATCGTTCATCTGGATGTTTAAGACCAACACTTAGGCTTCTACATAGCATTATTTAGAGCAAGAGTTTAGTTTTTTGGTTTTGTAGCCCATAAGAATGCCAAATGATTATTTGTCATTACTTTATAGTCTTTTAGTCTTTCTTGTGAGACTTAAGATTTAATAAAGATCTTTTAAAAGTAACTATTTACTGATGAAAATAGTTCCATTGACTCCCATGGGAACACCTGGGTCAGAAGTGACTGTAACCCTGCTGCTGCATGATGAATCAGTAGATAATGAGTTACTGAGAGTGCCCTGGGGTCAGTATGATTCCGGATTCCTGGTGCAACCTGAAGCTGCTGACGTGTTTTATGACAAAGCATATGAGGTCATGTGTGTGCAGTTTGCGTGGTGAGTCTGAGTGGCAGCTGAGAGGGATGGCTGGGGAGCCAGGAGGGTGGAGGAGGCCTTCTTGGCTTAGTCTCAGATTCTGGACTGGAACTAGAGTAAGAAAGCAAATATAAAAATCAGGATGAGATAAGATGACTCATTTATGTGCTACCCATCTGGCAGGAAAGAAGCAGAGTGAGAAAGCATTAACAAAGTTGAAGGGTCCTGCAGTGAGCTGCCTTGCCATGGAAGTTTTAGACCTGTGTTTCTGTGGCCAGACCAATTCTAGTGATGCTGCTGAGAGCACTGCTATTGGTAAGGCTGAGGCTATTGCAGATAATACGATAGCAAACACTGGCAGCCTAACAGAAAACAGGTTTTAGTTAAGTTGACAACAGGGCAACATTTTACAGAGCGTTTTTTACTGCAAATGAAATGCCCTGGGAGATACATAACTAAAGGGAATAATAGCCTTTTCGGACTAAAATATATTTCCGCTCAAGTGAAAATGAAAGAAAACTCACATTAAGTGGTAAGATCTTGCCTCTTTAAAGTACGTGCTGATAATCAAACATTAAAAGTGAAACAGTGGTTGTCTACAAAGGTGCAAATTAAAATTCCAGAGAGAGTGCTTGACTGATTTGTTTAACAAAGAGTTTAATACAGCGGAATCCCACTTGAACGTAAAACTATTACACTCACAATAATCCTGTCTAGCTGTTGGGAGATCCAAATTAAAACTCTCACTGATATTTGCTTAAATCTCATAAATTGCACAGAATTAGAGCATATTGAAGTTGTGTATTTACTGTGATCTTACTGTCTAATAGGTTTTTAACAATCTAAAATGATGACTGAAAAATATGTATTTTCTCCTCAGATGATTCAAGTATTGTATATTTTATTCCCGTATTCTAATTTAATACACACTTGTTTATTAACTTGCTAGTGTCAACATGACAAGGCTGTATTGGATGCAGACTAAATGTTCCATTTAAACAGATAATTTATTTTCTTATAAGTATTAAGGTGTTACGAGGAGATTATTCATTTGAAGCTGGTGGATTAATATACTATTTCTCAAGGAGATATTTTCATGCTCATTTACTATGTTCCATTATTTTCATTCATACCTATAGAAGAACAGATGTTTGTTTCTTTTCCACTTGTGATTGTGATGATTTAGTAGCAAATTACTAACTGTATTCTGTTCCACTGTCCTCTGGAGGATTTAATTTATGGATTTTTTGGTATGAAAATCTCAAAATTGTACAGACGCTTGAAATTCATAGTTTAGAAAAGGAATTGCAGAGTCCTGCTGAACACCTCAAATGACTGGCAAGCATTTCAAAATTAGAGTTTGTGACCTTTTTTCTCCAGACCTGCTGCAGTGGCATATTTAGGGTGGGCGGGCAAGTAGAGGTTTTAAATTTGATCCATCAAGTAAGATTGCCCACATTTTAGCTAGGATGCATCGCATTTGTTGGCTTTAAAAAGATAATAAATCGGGGGTGATAAAGTCAGGTTAAAAATGTGATAAATTAGTAACCTCAGATAGCCACTAATTTTGCCAGGTTTTCATAGTATGTTAAAATAATCGTGGCATTCATGGTGCATCTTTCTTTTGTGAGACTGATCTAATAAAACAAGAATGTGCACACACCCACCTATGAAGAAATCATTATTCATGCTTTGTAGAAAAAGGTAGGGTTCCAGGTCTACAGTTCTTGCTCACAGCTACATTATATAAGGAATTAGATTAATGTAATTTATGAAAGTGTACAACTGTGCCAGCTGGAGAACATAGAGTCAATCCTGTCTGTTGTTGCACATCACCAAGAATTACTCAATGAAGAACTAACCACTGTTAGTTGCTTTATAGCAAAACCTCAGTTGCTATAAAGCAGTGAGCAAAATTAAAGCAGTAGAGAAGGCTTATTTTATGAAATGCCGGACATATATAGCACTAAAAAAGGATTCAAAGTATACATTTGTGTGTGAACCTAGCGGTAGCTGCAAAATTGATTCAATGCTTTGGTTGTGGCCCTCTTCCAAAAGAACTTGTTGTATCAGTGCAACGTCTAATGCATTTTTGCATTAATATAATAAAACCAGAGTATGATTTGACCAAATGCACTGACATAACCACCGCATACGTTCATGTGAATCTGTCAAATGTGGAGCATGTTGCATAAGAGCACTCTGTTTCTTACAGCTGCCTGAATAAATAATGTACATAAGCCTCCTCAGAAACAAAGTCAGTAACGAGCTGTCTGGTTACATGTACTTTTGTATGACTTCTGGTTAACTCAAAAGCCCCAAATATGATATACAAAGCTCTGAAATATGGTGTGGGTTTGAGACACTCTCTGGGGAACCTTTATCTGCATATAGGGTCTTTTTTAATGTGTGACAGTTTTATACCAAGGATAATGACCTTTATATAATAAGTAATCTAAATACAGTCAAACTCATCATGAGTGAACATGGTTTATTTTGTTGAACTCTTTCATAGATCAAATTTTAGAAATTTTTTTAGAAGTTACATTAGAAAGGGTATTTTTGCTGCTTTCTGGCATGTAATGTATCTGTCGATTAAAGTGGAAGGCACTTCACTCTGTTTTTTCTGTTGACACATGCTACAGTCTGTTGGGAATGTCATAGCCAAGAAAACCACCTTGTGATATTCTTTTCACTTTGCACAGACATGCCAAGAAATGCTGCGTTACTGCATTACTAACGAGAAAACACGGAAAAATTCTGGGTAGTGATCAGAGAGGCAGTGAGTGCTGTTTGGTAGCTAATACATTTTTACTATTTTTACTAGTAAATTTTACTATATTTTTACTAGTAAATGAAGAATCCTTGAAAAACTGCATTCAGTGCAATTCTTGCAAACATACATGCTGATTAAAGGTCTTACTACCTCCAGTTTTAGTCAAAGACAACATTTTCTCCTATTAACTTTGCAATTGCTATTTAGATTTATGCCAAGTCCTTTAAGATACTGGCTAAAAAGACTAGTTTTAATTTAGCCATCAGAAGGAGACATATGGTAGATAAAAATGTGTAAACAAAATCTCAAGTCTGGTTGAGGGTATGGGTTAAAAACTGACATAATAGGGAGATGCAGAGGTATAGAAAAAACTGCCCATGGCAAGTTTTAAGAAGCAGCTATTCCAAATCACAGAAAGCAGCTGTGTGTGGCATGAGCTTAATGTCCATTTACCTACTGAGATTTTTCATTTTCTTTTAAAATAGGATTGCATTCTCATGTTTCAGCATAGTATCAATCTGTGTATCTTGGGTGTCTATTTTGTGCATACAATAACAGTTCTTTGTGTAAGTCTCTAAATTGCCCAAACAATTACAGGTGGCATTTAAGTAGTTAGATGGACATCTACCAACTAGGAAATGTAAATCACAGTATTCATTTGTACTTGCTCATGTACGTGCAGAGTAGGAGACTATCACAGTCAAACATGAATTTACAAGTTTAATGATAGAAACAAATTCTGCCTTCATATTAACATTGCAGTCAGCAGTAAGACATATACATATCTGAGAGAAGTGCTAATAGAAAAGATCAAGTGAAAATCTGTCCTTTCCACTTAAAGATGAAAAAAAATAATGAAGAGCGTTTAGTGATACTATGAAGGGGGAATATGAGGTCTTTCATGCTAGATTTCCTACCCCTAAAACTTAAGGTTTTCAAGTGTTGGCAATCTGCAAAGCTACTTTTAGTCGAAAATTCATGTTAAGATGTTTTCAAAACATGTGTATCTCCATCTTTAACCTTAATGCCTACTGCCCTAAGTATAGGATGGGATCATGATGTTCCTGGTGAACTGCTGAAGGATCCTTCAGAGTTCTCGTGCTTCCATAGCATTTCCATGAAATCCACATAGTTCCTCTGACAGGGTTGCAGTCCAAAATAGAGACAGGTTAAAGTGGCTGATGAAAGAAGCAATCAGATTAAGGACCTAATGACTGACAGAGAAAGCTACTCATAGGTCTTCTAGGTCATGAATCAAACCCTATTAAAATATTTGGAAAGGCTTGCAATGCTTCTGATGGGTTTTGGGTAGGACATCTATTGTGCATGGAAGTGCTCTCTCTTATCTTGGGTTTTACATTTGCTGGAAAAATTTCTGTCTGTGCCTCAGTTTCTCTGTCTGAAATGGGGAAAAAGGTGTTTATGTGCATTACCAGGACTTAGGAAGTCTTTGGAAGGTGCATTAAAATAAAGCGGTGGGGTTAAAAATACAGTATGTAAAAGGTCTCTTGTACTTAAAAATCCTGTATTATGAATCCCTTGTACAAATAAATTTTCTAGTTTACCTTTCTCATTGTGAAGTTAATGCAGTTTCTTAACCTTATACCTGTTTTGTTTTGCTTGAGAAGGCAGAAGCTATTCTGCTTCTGTATTCTTCCTCACTGCAGAATTTGAGTTGAAGGATTATTTTTATTGTACCTGAGTAGGGGAAAAAACACACCACCAAACAATACAGATATTATAAAAAAGCTCATAAATTTATGTCAGTCTCTGCTTCGCAGGTCTTAATCGAGGATTTCTCATCTTCATTCATTGTCAGTTTTTCCAGAGGAGATTGAGATAAATGTCTTTTATCACCCAACCACTGCAGGTGCATATACCTCTTAGAGGAGGTGGTGTTAAGCTTCTGTGTTAGATAGAATATAAAGGGCCAGATTTTTTGCTTCTATAAAGGGTGGGCTATAAAAACATGCAAGTTTTTGTGCTGTGTCTTTGTGGATCTGTGCTGGTGTATACCTATGCACTTCTGCTCATGGGCCATCCCTCCTTTCCATAGGCCGTATGTGGCATCAAGGGAATACCCATCAAGAGGAGTGTTGGCTTCGGATAGGGTAACCAAAATCCTCCTGATTGCTAGCATGGTTCAAGAAGGGGGCTACAGGTTTATAGCAGCAGCAGAAAGGAGCACATGGCAGTCAAAAATGCCTGGGGAGAGGCATAAGAATCAAACGTGCTCGTGACGGAGATCCTTCAAACTGCTTCATGGAGAACAACATAGTGGTGGCCTGCAATGGAGCACTGTGAGCAGCTAGAGAGCTGTTCAAAATCTATCCTGTTACTAACGCTGATGTGAGACTCATTCCTGATGCCAGGAGTTGCATTGGAATACTTCTTCACATAACTCTTCCTACATCCCTCTGCTGGAGGAACGTAAGAGTGTTCTAAGGTCTAAGGAAATCAGTTGCATTTCATTAGTCCTGGAGTTCCTAATTTTAGATTTTCTTCTGTTGGTAATATTTGCCTGTACCCCAGAAAAGTGCAGTAAGGAGCATGCGTAGGGTGTTGTGCTTCTTTGATTAAGCTTTATTAAAAGTTTCTTAATACAAGCTTTATGGCAGATGAGGATCCGAAGGCTTTTAATCTCTTTGCTTCCTTTTCAGTTTAACTGAAGAGTTTTCCACCTCAGTCCATACCAGAACTTTGACTTTGGCATCAGAACAAGTTGTTATTTATTGTCTTGGTTGATGGCAGGTATTCGTGCAGTGAGCAAGGTTGTTGCCTGTTTTGCCACTGACTTTTTCCCCACTGTATATATTTTGGTGAAGATTTTAAAACTCATACAGCGAGACCTGCAATCTTTCTTCAGTCCTTGTACGTATTTACAAGCCCACTACACTCTCCATCCCTGGCTGGAGGAGCAGGAGTTGAGAACAGCCACAGGCTCGTTTGCAAAGACTGGACATAGGCAGAGTACCAAGAGGAAGGTTTGTTTTGCTAGAATTGTATCTGGATGCAGCAGCACACAGAGGCAAATTTTGGCTAGTGTTCCTGCCAGGTACAGATTGGTATGATTGGCACTACTTTAGTCATACTAAAGGTAACCCTTTCCCTGGCCTACAAGTTCTGTGCCATATCCTGAATGGGTGAAAATTCCAGTTATGTGCTATTGAACTTGTGCTAGCCACCAGTAGTATATTCCTCTCTGTTCTAATTTATGCTTATTAAGTATTACAAGTATTGCCTTGACTTGGGATAGCGCAAGGATTTTTTGTGAGATGTAATTTCATAGCAATGTAAAAGACCTGGGGTTTGTTCCAAAACATACACATCAACTGGATCCAACTACAATCAGATAAACTTTTTCTACTGGCATTTCTAATAGAGATTCTGTCATTTTTAGAAGTTTTTAAATGTATTTCCATGGCTTTTTGAAAACTTTTGTATTGGTTACTTAGTTGGTGATTTCTTTGTTAACATGTGCAAGCGTTCATTTGTTCTTTTGGCATCCTTATTTTACCATTTGCCTCTGTGGAGGAAAAGCTTTTTAAAATACACCAGTGAAATGTTAACTAAGATTAAGATGATCATATTTTAAGGTTATATTTTCTGATTCTCACTGAATACTTACTTGGGACTAAATTGTCAGTGGGATGTTTTAATTCTACTCATCCATGCTGGCTGGTCTGAGAACTTCATTTTGTGTAAAATGGCATTTTTAATTTGCAATTAAAAAACTCCCCAACCTTCTGTTTTGACTACATGCCCACTGCTCTCTTTCTGCGTTCAGAGGAACCTGTCATCCTTCTCTGGTGAATTTCTTACAAATTAAAGTGAAGAGAGTTGGCCTGTAGAGATTCCACAGCAAATGCAGAAAGAGAAATTAGCTTATAACATCAGTGATGTTAACTATATTATTCAAAGCTGTTCAGAGTACCTTGGTTTTTTGTTTGCTGGCATTCTTATTTCCAAAGTACTTCTACCTCTAATGATACCTTACGAAAGCCAGATTAGTTAGATAGAGGCACAACTCCTCCCACTTCAGATCGCAAACACAAAATTGAGCTTGTAAACATATAGACTTGGCCGTTTAAGTATCTGGCCCTAAGTGTTTCATGGCCCTTATACAATGCACATGTATAATTGAATTACACTGAGAGGATAACATGTTATTATGTTGTCTTCTGTAGGGTTCATAATAATTCTTATCATGTATTTCCAGAAGATGTTATTTTATTTTATTCCTGGCATTACAGACAAACCTTTAATGTACTTAATCTTGAAGGACTCCTTGTGTAAGAGCTACTTGCTCAAGCAAGGACTGTTCAAATGGGTAAAGACAAATCACCTGGGGCTTATTCCTGACATTTAGGCACAACACTGTGCAAGAACAAGAAGAAAGGGGAAATTGCTGTGCAGTGGCATTGGTCCCAGCTCACAGAGCACTTCCCAGAGTATTTTCATGGAAATGCAGAACCACAGTGGTGCTGGACCCTTTAGCATTCGTGACTGTCCCTAAGCGTTGGCTTTACTAGCCAGCATGTAGGTCAAAGGAGCAGCGTGAGTGCCTGAGCCTCTTCCAACCCACCTTTGTCATCCTGCACACTGGTAAAAAGAGTAATGCCCACACCCCTCCAAATGACAGGACCATGATCCTGCCTTGCCCTGTAAGGGTGTGGGTCTTTACGCATGCCTCCATGCTGTGTGGCCGTGCATTGCTCATGGCAGGCAGGGACGAAAAAGAACATGAGATACTAGACTTGCACAGCACCTTGTGAATGAGGTTGTATGTATTAGCCAGAGAGGGGACTGGTTAAGATATGCTGCGTAACACAGCAAGCCTTTAGCACTACGGCAGTAATGTTGCAGAGGACTGTGAGACTGAGTGTTGGACTTAATATGAATTTTGCTGAATATCATGACTAAACTGTCCTGTGTGCAATGGGTATTAATTAAAAGCATACGTGAAAGTGAAACATTCTGTGGTTGCATATCGATAGGTCTGATCTGTAGTTAAGCTACTTGAATAGTACCTAGCAGTGGTATATATAATATACTAACAGATTTGCATAACGAATATTCTAAGTATCAAGTTGTGGCCCATATACTTCTTGTGATATTATCATTACCAATCTTATGTTTTAGCGCTGCATGCTTGACAGGCTACTTATACATTATAATAAACTGTTATTACACAGGCACCCTTGCAGAGTAACCATAGTTACACACTCAGTACACTTCCTTTGGTTAAAGTAAACACAAATATAATCATTGAGGTCAGTGCTGGAGCTTTGTAGGTTAAGAGTTTGCTGCCAGCAGTGAATAAAAGGAATGTATCTAGCAGTTCAAAGTAAAATTCACTCACCCTTTTATGAAGATTGAAACATGCTATTAAAGTAAATTATTACAGTGATTTGTTTTATTTTTGTCTTTATGATATTATTACTTTGAGTCATCACCATTTTGGTTAGAGAACCTGAAAAAAAGCCTCTTTAGTACCAGCCTCATCATCTCAGAGTAGAGTAGCTTGACAGTCCATTCTAATGCATTTTAACCAACTTATAAATCATTTTCTGGAGGCTAATGATTTATTACTGCTGTAATGAACTTCAGAGGCATCAATACATTAGTATCCACTTTGAAAAAAAGCCATTGTCAAATCCTATTGGAATGATGATCAGTTTACTATTGTTATTAATGACCCTGATCAACTCTTTGAATCTATGAATAACCCTGTTAGATGACAGAGGTCTTCCATTTGGGCAAAAATCAATGCATATGTAAAATAAAATTATGTGGCTTTCTGGACCTTTTATCAAAGCCTATGTTCCTGTTGTCTGCAAAGATTCAGGACTACTTGTAAGTTCACCAAAGCCGACGTGATGTAGGAATGGGAATACTTGGAAGTACTTTAAATCCAAAATTAGTCATTGTCTCTGTCTTAGGAGAGACTGCTTGTTGCTTTGTTGCCTAAACACTTTCTAGGTGTGGATATATGCTGGCTACTTAATAGATATGTGAGGTCTCAAATGGAATACTTACAGCTGTATCCTTTATTTTTCCAGTGTGGTAGAAGGACTCTGTAATACAGGGAAGAGTATGTTACAGACCGCACCAAGTGCTGGTTCTTAAGTTCCTGAATTATGGTGGGTTTTCCTTTTCCTTTTAAATAGAAAATAGACCTCAGTGACTTGACCAAAATAGTAATTACCATGTTAGGTTTTTTTCAGTGTTCAGAGATGTCAGAAATTTGACCTTTGAGGCTTTTAAATCTGACCTTATTGCTTCTTTCCATTCATTAAGCTACAACCTTTGATCTCTTGTCATAAAAGATAAATGAAGATTCACACAATCTTTATTTAAGAGAAGATTTATTGTTTACATTAATGTAGATTAAGTAGAAGCAAACCAATTATTTATTGTGCCAATCATGTCTTCTTGAACTTTAAGTTAGTTATCACAGTTCTATAATTACCAATTCCAAATGTTCATTGCAAACTCAAAGCATAAATAGCTATTTTTAAAATGTCTTTGAAGATGTTATTATGTTATATGAATAATTGGAAGAATGCTTCTAGACTTCCATGTAGTGATCTAGAGAAAGAAATTACATTTCAAAATTAAATAGCCAAAATATGGCCTTCATTCACATAACATGTTATTTAAATGATGCTTCTGCTCAGTATTTTACACTCTGGAAGAAAATGATACGAGTTTTCTGTTGGTACAGAAGCTCTTTTGTTGACACAGAAAATAAAAACTAAAGAAATTCTATCTAATAAACCTAGAAGTTGTTCCGATTCATCACTTTGCTCATATATCCTCTGGTGAAGAAATGGATAGTCAAGACCATACTGGCATTGCAAGAATTTGTACACCAAGATAGAAACTTGGGGTTTGTTACTGGTTTTGGATTTTTTTTTCAGTTTTGTTAATATATCCATCTGAAAGGAAGTTGCTTGAAATTGTGTGTTTAATACTAGATTATAACTAACACTGTATGGATTCACAAAGTGACAGGAGGAAAAGAGGCGAAAATACCCTCCAGCATATGCGTGCTACTGCATCCCTTGAGGTCTGGCTGAAACGAACATAAGTGTTCCTCAGATGTCTCAAGGAGAGGGTATATTGCACCCCTGAGCGATCACCTCTCTTCCTGCTTCAGGCAGGACAGTGCCAGAGGCAGACATGGTGCTTCTGGAGATGTGTGCAGTCTCTTACTCTCCCTCTGTTCATTTGGACCATGACCTGTAGTTGGTTACTTCACTGTGAAGCTTTGTGGTAACCAGAACACGGCTTCATTTTTAAGTAGAGTGAAATATATGCAAAACACTTCCAAAGAGGCAGGAAAAGCAGCTTTGGACTTAAAAGACAGTGGGAATAGTCCTGCTTTTAATCAGATGTCTGGAGGTGGGCATCAGTGGCAGTAGCTTTGGAGTCAAAAACACGAGACCTCATTTTGCGGAATATTTTAGACTACTATTAAAGCTAAGCAAAACCATACACAACAGTGGAAATCAGTGTGTACATTTAAATGTGAGTTTTTGTTGGGGGATCATCTTGATGTGTTATAGCAAAGCAGTTCAGATATTTCTGATCCTGACTTTCTGAGGCTCTGGGAGCCGAAGTATAGCTTTGCTCCTTGATTCCTATGTAGTTCAGCAAAGGTTTGGTTCTTAAGCATGTCAGATGAGCTCAAGCTTTGCAAATGCTCACAAGTTAACTAGCCGGACCTGCTGTCTCAGAACTACACTGGAAAACAACCCAGTGCCATGTGTCATGTATCCGCACCTCTGAGAAGGACACATGGGTAGGTCGTTGAGGTCAGCATATGCACTGTAATTTGGGAGGAACAAATTAGATAACAGTGGGATAGCGATTAGGTGTAGCTGCTTCATTCAGCAGTTTCTAGAAGGCTAAGTAGTATGGCACTTACTTCAGTGAACATCTGCTACATAAATTCAATAGTTTTCAGGAGTTATGACAGAAATTGAAAGCTGTGTTCTAATTCCACTTACTGTATTTTACTGTTATTCCTACTGTAAGCAGCATCAAAGCTGTACTCCAACAGATCAAAATTCTCTCTTTAAAATGCACATTTTTATCATACCTGCTGAATTCTTCATTAAAGTCAGGATTTGATTTAATTTAATTATGAAACATCTATTTTTTCCTTACATTTAGAATGGGATATTGTTGAATCATCTCTCATCTATTTATCAGTATATATTGTTCTATACAAAACTTATTTTTAAATATTCTCTTGGATTGATGATCTTCCTAATTTATTTACATTAAATACTGGAACTAAATATTTATTTCTGCCATAGTAAAACACCGTAACTTTGTTGTTGCAAGAACTGAAATCATACAGTGCAAATTTAATTTTTTTGTTCTGGTCATTTAAAAAATGCTTTTATTGCTCTGTGTGGGAGAGGTAAGCATTATGAAAATAGCATACAAATAAAACATTAAGATCGGTATTTCAAAATATGTAAGGAAACTATATCCCTGGTTTGGATCCTGCCAATGTCAAGGGAAAGAAAAAAAATGCTGTTTTTTCTGTCCCTGAATCACAATGTGTGCTGAAAAACATCACAGACTGCTCTAAATAACTACTGTCAGATGCAGGGCTACCTGAATTCAGCTTTTTGCAGATTCTGATAGTTCCTGCCGTGGGAGGGGGGGAGGATTTCCTGTTGTACTGTCTACAGTATTAATTTCAGCATTTGGATTTGCTAGAGAGCAGTAACAGGAAGATGTCTCTTGTTAAAGTGCTGTCAGTAAACCCAGAACATTTTCTTTAGAGTCGGTAAAGATTTTTCACAGAAGTTGCCAGCCACAGTGGTCCAGACTTTAAAGATTATCAAAACTGACAACCACTGATTAAGTGTAGAAATTCCGTATAATTCTGCAATAAAGTAATGCTCTGATGAGTCGGACTTTTAATCTGCATATTCCAAAATTTCTGTTCCAGAATACTGTCATAATATTCATGTTACTGCATAGCATGTAATGAGGTGGTGGGGAAAAAAATCTTAAAAGCAAAATAATTAGAAAATTAGACAAAGCTGAAAAGCATGGCTTGTAGTTATATGTTGCCACGACTACTCACCTATATTTCAAATGGGGAAATGAAAAAGCATCCAATGAGTTTTAACTCCTTGTAGTGTTCATGTTTGCCTTTTGTGTGTTTATTTTTCTAGTCCTGAAATTGCACAATTAATTAAAAGCTGAAAAACTTGAGCCTGACATTGATAACATGCTTATGATTATAAAGTACTTCTAGTGTGTTCACTTTACTAACCTTATATGTAGATATATCAAGATTAATTGGTTACAAGCCTTTTTTTATCTTTTTCTAAAATTAAGAAAAGTGGTTTGAATGCACTGACAGCTTGACAAGCTCCAGACTGAAACAGATAGAGGATGTTAGGCCTTGGTCTAGAAGGAAGGAGGCACTGCTTCTTTGGTTCTTTTCATAATGTTTTTTCTTTTTGTTGTAGTCCCTAGCTAGTAGTGGTAGTTACTTAAACGCAAAATATTTTTCATGGAAACGTAAGATATAGCATCTATTTTAAACATTGCAAAATGTTGTTATTTTTCAGAACATTGTAATACCACTGACACGATATGGAGCAATGTCTATCATGTGTCAGTAATGTTCAAAATAATTATCTCAGCTATACTTTTAAGACATAGCAAATGTTACTTGTTTATGAGCAGAGATTTGCTGGTTTGTTTCCTGTATGTCAGCCCTTTTCTCTCTGTTGTGCTTGAGTGGGATTGTTTTAGGTGGCAGAGGCTGGTAATTCATCTAGAATTCATTTAAGAATACAGTTTACCATTTCTTAGCAAGAATAGACCCACGCTTACAATCCTGTAACTTTTTTGACTCTACAATGCTGGCAGGAGTAAAATTTAATAATGTAAGAAGATTAATTTGAGTTATCATGGGGAGCAAGTATTCTATATATGACTATATCTGAACAATCTATCTTAAATAAACCTACACTTCTTATGGCAGATGCTGTTTACTCAACTTTGAGAAATAAAGCAGTCCATTTCAGGTACCGTAAAGGTCAACCATAGCATTACACTGTGCAAAAGCAGCTCAGAATTTTCAAAATAAATCTCTAAATAATCTAAATTTAAATATAGAATTTTTAAAAGTTTAAAATATGTTTTACTATTACAGATAGAGGGGTTAAAATTCTTTAAAATTAACTTTATAAATGCATAGAAGTAATTAAATGCAGGGCTTGATTTTAAGGTTTGCATAATGAGAGGTAGTTTCCATAGAGAGTATCATGGAAGGCGCGTTAGGATGCTTTCTTTTCTGTTAACACATTCATATTTTATATGTATTTTGGTGCAGTTCTCCTTAGAAACCTAGAATGTAAATGCAATGCCAATGTTGGGGTTTTTTGTAGTTAATGATCAAGGTTAACAGAAGCATCTAGGTGTGGTTTTCATTCAAAAATTCTTTTATTCTCTTGTCTTCTGAAAAAGCAAAACAAAACCAAGATTTTTTTATTACTATAGTTTTAAGTGTAGCAACAGAAGTATAATTTGTTGAAATGCCTCTATCAGTCATATGAGGCATGTTTCCTTTATTCTTCAGAGAAAGAGGACACTTGTAAACTCATTCAATTGCTTATCTGTAAACACCACTGGGGCCCTGTTTTGGCTTTACATTCACGAGGAACTCCTCTGCTTTTCTCAGATGAAGAGTTAGACACTTAAAATGGCAATTTCACTTACTGCAAATTACACTATACATATGTAGCTTGTCTGTCTGAAAATCATTGTGCTTCTTGACTACCAGAAAGGGTATGTTTCATATTGAAATCAAGAGAAGGAAGGATAATTGAAGGGGCATTACTCATATCTTCCTCTTTCAAAATGTAATGTAAATAAAGGCTAATGCATAAGCTGAAGTTGACTTTGTTCAGTTTATTTTCTTTCCATATGCTTCTGACTTCCTTATTCCACTAGTTGCTTGTACATCTTTCATCAGTTCTCATTAGTTATTCAGACAGATTTTCTGTAAACTGAGTCCTGACATCTATGTACTAAACCTGGGAAAGTAATTGTGAACATTGCCCATGCAAATTGGGTAAAGGCACACATAAATTACCAGTTATAGGCTTACCTACTAGTTTGCTTGTGTATTTATCCGAATTGCATTCATAATTGCAGTAATTATGTGAACAGTCATGGATGCACTTTTGCACACACGGCAACTACGTTTCAGAATTTCTTCCTGAAGTGAGTAAAATGCTTTGCTGAGAGAAGTAAGAGAGGATAAAGTGAGCTTTTGTAGTTACAGAATCCATGATTACTAATAGAAGATGATCCTACTCTAAAGTATCAATGAAACTTAAAGAGCTGTAGTAATGCAATGTAAATTTGTGCACTGGTTGAATGGTACGCTAGTATGAAGAGCTCACCTGAAGGCAGTCTGTGGCACGTGAACAAGACAAATCGAAGTGGATAGTTCTTTCTGTTATTTGGGATATTTCTCTATTGTGTTATTCTGAGATTATGTGAATTCTAATCTTTTTAATGGTTAAATATTATTTTCCATACCATATTAGCACTTGCCTGGTTACGGTAGCTTCCAGGGCTACCTTTTGGCAGTGTAGAAGCCTAGCACATAGATCCCATCTTAGATTTGGGTGCAATTCATGTAACTATATTAATCTGGGTTTGCCTCATTAATACATTGAAAATTAGTACCAAGGCCTCTGTCTGTCAACAAAGATGACATATGGGCAGCAAAAGAGTTTGAGGATTTCAGAACAAGCTTGGTGTGGTCACAGCAGCCTGAAACCTGGGAAACAGTCGTGTTTTGTACTGTATGAATATATTACTTATCATCATGTTCAGCTCTGGATAACAGTAAGTTAGTCCCACATTGAAGTTAGAAGTAGATTAATATGATTAGACCCTCATACAAGAAGAAAAGGAAGGGGAGAACATTCTAGAGAACTTCAGATTTTCTTTAAAATGATGCAGCTATTCACCCAGACTAAAGGATTTCAACACTTTGATGAACTTGTGAGGCTATTCTGAGAAAACGCGAGGGTCATTTCTTTGAAAGGTTGTCTTCTCCCTGGACAACGTCATTCTGAATGCGCAGTGATTAGGGCCTTCACTAGCTTGAAAAATTCTCTCTAAAGCCCAACTTTGTGGTCTCTCATTAATCTGCTGTGTTACCTATGTGCCTTTTTCATTCTTCACCATGAAGACATCATTTCCAAAGCTTGAAAATTCTTTCAGGGTTGATGGGGTTTTTTGGAATGGGGTTTTTTTGGGGTTTTTTTTTTTTTTTGGTTGGTTGGGGTTTTTTTTCAATGTCCTGAGTTTGTGTTCTGTAAATTTCTTCATTCTACTTTTTTTTCCTTGTAGATCGCAATTAGTTCCTCCCTAAATTTCACTACAAACCTTTTCTATATAGTAGTGGATTTCATACGGAACAGGTGATATACTTTGAGTTTTGCTACTATCTATGTTAGGATATAGAAAACAAGTGTTATATCACAACACATTTTTACTGTACACTCTAGTATGCTTCCCTGGCATGCAAGAATAAAGTGACATCACTGTATATGGCCATAAAAAATCACTTCCCCCGCTGTTGGTTGCTGCTTGGCAATGTTGAAAGTACAAGTTTGTAAGATAAAGCAAAAAAGAAGTTTTCTTTGCCAAACCAAGGTTGCTGCTTTACTCTAAAGATGACAAAGAGGACAATAAGAGGCTTCACAATCAAAAAGAATGGACTGAATAATGAGTTTGAAAAGAAATCAGAAGTTGTGATTGCCCAAAGTATTCCTTTTCTGGAAGTTAGGCTTTTGCTTCTTTCTCTTAAATCCTTCTGGTAAGTTGATCAGGCTTTATTAAAGAAGATATCCAACATTTATGAATATCAAACCAGAAAAATAAAGATATATTCTTAAATTAAAAAGAAGGTTCCCAGGAAGGTCTTCTGTTGCATGCTAATAGAAGGGACAGTAAGCAAAATAGATTTACTAATTTTAATCTTTTGAGACTGCTAGATATCTATTCATCTTCTACATAGTTGAAAATAAAATAATTGAGATTTTTCTTGTTTCAGAATTATAATATTGGACTTGGCAAGCTGCAGATGGATAATTACACTGGAGATGTTAAATAGGTTTTAGAGACAAAATTGTAAATAATACAATAGAGAAGAATAATGGACTTATTAGCATATCATTAAATTGCTTTTTCCCTGAGAGCCAAGCATATTTTTCATAACTTAGAAAAAGTGTCTTGCCTAGCAGTAACACATGTGCTTAACATTTACAAACCCCACAGTATTTGACTATGGCATTAGGTTTATATTGCGGGGAAAATTATGACAATATAGTTACAAATATCAGTAAGTTTATCACTTGATAACAAGATCATATGTATGAAAAACAATCTCTTCTGAGTTAAACATTTTGCAGACCTTTTGTTTCAACTTCCATTAGTGCTATCACTCACACTGAGAATTTACAGGGCTGCAACATAGCAACAGGAATATTTGGTAAAAGATCTTTTCACTAACAACATGATTTAAACTGTCCAACTCTAGTCTAAATTATGGTTTTCATTATGATTTTGTACATAATAAAAAGTAGAATCATTTGGGATATGGTTGGGTTTTTCTCAGGGCTACTGGTATTGGCCAGGAAAAATATGATCTTTACCAAGGAAAGTGAACTTAGTCCAGAAATTCACAAAATGCACACTCAAAACCTAGGTTATTTTAGTTTTCATCAAACACATGTCAATAGCGATTTATACTGTGCAGTCATAATCTATGGAGTTTAGTACCACTGTGGCAGGGGATTACATGAAGGTTTGTTCAGTTTAATCCAACCGTTGTATATGGGAATGCAAGAGGTAGCACAGCACCACTGTTTCCATCTAAGGCTGAAATGGCTAGTTTGCTTAACCAGGGGTAGTATTTGTCAATGAGCCTTCAGGAACTTGAGCCAGCTGAGTCTTCCTAATCCAGCCATCTTAAACTTACTGATGTTCAGACATTGCTTATAGTTAATTCCGTAGGAGATTCTGTTGTAGTCACAATGCCGTTTGTAAACCACAACCCCAGATAGGACACTATAGCTCCAGGAAGTAATTTCAAGGATATTCTATATCACAGTGCCCCAGAGCAAGAGCATAGACAATTGCAGACTAGATCTGCTTGTGTTACCCCAGTTTCAAAGATCCAACTTCGTATCACATTGGAATGGAAACAATGTCCATTACATGTTTGTGCATAACAGCAGGAAATCTCATAAGCCTAATGATAGGGTAATGAGATGATTAGAGCATGTAGCAGTTCAGGTTTTAGTCCTTTCTCTGCATTCGGGGTGATAAGAGGTCTTCATGTGATATCTTTCTGCCTTTTTTTTCTGTCCAGTGCCTGCACAGGTGGATGACACTGGAAGGATGACCTCTCCTCCTATGCAAAAGCCTTTTTCAGTGAAGTAGCATACTTGGGTTAAATCTGACTGACAATATTTCAAAAACATCTTGTTCCAACTGATGTGCTGTGCTGCAGAGTCCAGCTTTGTGAAGGAATTGACATCTCTTGAGGCTGAGATAAGATGCAGTTCAGATCCTATAGAGTTTTCTTGTAGTTAGGAGACATGAGACACCAATATCGCACGAACTTTTCAGGTGTCACGGCTTGTTTAGAGTGATTTCCTAACCAGAAGGAATTTTGCATCTCTTCCCACTTGGACATGCCTTGCATTTAGGCAGACATCCTGTCATTGATTCTGAGGAATGTGGCTTCCCAGATAAGATGTTAAACTCAATGAGCAGCACAGACTTCATTGGGGTAGGCAAATGGAACAATTATCAAGATAAAGAGGAACCACAGAAGGCACAGAAGGACACAAACTAGCTGGACATACATTTCACATGAGTCACTTTTGAAAACTTTTTTGCTTTATATAGAATATTAACTGTTTCATAGGGGGTTTTGATCAAACTCACCAACTAGAAAGAACTGACTATTCATTGTCTTTTAACTTCACATGACGTGCAGGGTAAGAAAGTCAGACCCAATTCACCATCAATCTCTAAGATTTCTTGCTGTCAATGGAAATAATGCATCATTACAAAGCTAGGGTGGAGCTTTTTCAAGAGGAGATGAGAACTAAGGCAGAGCGTGAACTACAATGATATACAGTATGGAGTCATCAAGAATGATCTGGAGTTATAGGTCTTGTATTTTCTGTTTCATCTTTCAGTATTTTTCCCTGTTATATCTATCATTAATGAATATAGGTCTAGTAGCTTCTGCTTCGGCAGCCATCCCTTACTGAAACTAAGCTCATTAAAACAATATAAGAGCCTGAATGGACTAGAATTCAAAGGGTTACTTGGTTATTCAAGATCTCAACATCTTCCTCGAAGAATTTCACACCCATCGAGTTAGTAAATGACTAACTATGTGTTAGGGCATCCGTGTTGCCCTACGCACACAAACATTGGCATACACAAATGATTCACATGGAGTCGGTCTTGACGTAGTAAATACTGTAGTCAAGTCACATGTTATTCTTTTCTTTACTAATTCTAAACATCATTAAATACCTTTATTTAAACATCCCAGTTTACTTCTAATATTTCCAGTTTATTTCAAGTGAAACACTTTCTAAATGCTATGCAAGCTCCACTTTATTTTGGAATACATAATGCGATGAATATGAATATCTCATTGGAAATTTATTTAAATGCTAAGTCCCCCAGTCTTCTAAATATGAACACTACCATATAAAAGATTTTAAATATGTATGAAAACATTCAGTGGCAGATACAGTGTCATCACTGGGAGATACACAACTATGCACTAACTACTTTTCTGGCCCTGCACTGTGCTTAGGACTCTCTGCTCTCATGTGGCCAGATCCTCTCTTGGCAAATCTGTTGGAAAGTTTACAAATCATCTACTGATTGAAGAAAGACTCTCCAGACTGTTTTATTAATATAAATGTATCCTGTACAGCTTCCTTTACTTTGTGGTAGGGAGAGATGGATCGTGTGGTCAGGATACCCTGGTCTGTTAAAGCAGATAGAGCGAACAACATGTGACAGGTAATAGTCACATTACCCAGCTGCAGGAAGATAGTTTGATACTGTTATGGTGAACATCATAGGAAAAAAGCAGAACACAATAGAACAGAATAGAACAGAACAGAACAGAATGGAACAGAATAGAGCAGAAGCCTGCAAAGGTTACAGCAATCTCACGCTGGCTGCTGTGGTGGTGGTAGTCACAGGAGCAAAGCACTGCAAAGACAACAGTAGCTGCCTACATCCCCTTTTCCCTCCTGCCCTACAGCAAGCCTAGCTTCACACTGTTCACAGTATTTCCAAGGATCTAGTTTGTATTCCTAGACTTAGTCATTTCATTTCCCTTGGATGCTTCTATTTTTATTGTCTAAAAGAAAGGGAGACGTTACTATCTCAAGTGTCCTTCTGACTTCATTCCTCTTGATGAAAGGCTATTGATTCAGGTGTGTTTGAGTGAACCTGTGAATATACTGCTGACTCAGGAGTTGTTTAGCATCACTCAAATAAACATAAAATGCATTGTTTTCCTTATGTAAATAACTGGTGAAATAGAAAATGGTTCTGTTTTTATTTGCGAAAAAAGCAGTAAAGGGATAATATTGTTATTAGAAGATGTGTGCTAGAATATTTGACTTGTACATCCTAGATTCCATTTGTCTACTGTCAACTTATACCTGCTGTTAAATATAAGACACTTAAAAAAAGAGAAAAAGATAACACAAATTATTCACCATTAATTCTTTAAAATGAGTCACTATAAAAAGCTTAATTGTTTGCTGAGAGGGTCCAAATTGGTGGACTTTGCAAGATCAAACAAAATTGAAGATATTTGTCCAAATAAAAATGAAAACATGCATCCAGAATATACCAAATGAGCATGTACGCTACTGTAATAATAATTTTATTATCTTCAGCTTCCAGGCCAGACTTTTAATTATGACCCTTTATATCAGTGAAAACCATGTATTCAGGATTAAAAGCCTATTTCTTTAACTAGTCTAGTTAAAGACTGTGGTTTGATATATTCTATGCTACAACTTTTATAAAAACCAGAGAACACTTCTAATAACACTTTTCTAATTTCATGGTTCAGTGCACAGTCAGTAAAGATTTAAATAATTCAGAAAGAAAGCCTATTCTGTTTCTTTATTAGAAGTTTGAGTCAGGCAAATTCTCTGACATTTAATAGGTTTTTAACCCTTTTAATAACTTCTTATAATGAAATTTATTGGAGGTTGTTTTAAATAAAGGGTTATTATATTAGAGTGAATAGCAGTTGGTAGTTTTTTATGATTAGTTTTGAGACCTTGGCCCTGTGCGACTCAAAGGATATTAAAACATAGAGTAGAAAAGAATGTTAATAGTCACCAAATTAACTGCACACCGAGAAATATAGAAACTATATTCTTGTCATTATGTGATCGTGCTATAAAATTTTGCAGTCAAATTTTGAGTATATAATTGTTTTAAAGGAGCTTAAGATCACTTACAGAACTAGTACTATATAAAACAACCTGAAGTGGTTTAATTTTTAACAGAATGATTTTGAAAAGATTAGAGTAGTAAATTTAATAGTTCGGTGGGGGGAGGTGTTGCGGTTTGGGTGGGTTTTTTAAGTTTAGAGTTCTTTTTACATGTGATGTTTCTGCCGTTTAATTTTAAGACTTTTCCTAATCAACAGAAGTTTTGAATGATCCTTTCATTTTATCCTGCAAATGCAGTGGTCATAGTATATAAATTATGTTTGTGTAAAACACTAAAATATTCCCCAAATACCCACTTACTTTAAAACATAGCCTTTCGTTATGCAGTTAGCTGATACAGAGGAGAATTATAAAAATGAGATGATGAAAACACACATCCCTTCCTCTGTTAGGTGGTGCTTTGAGTTATTCCTTTTAATGTGTTTTGAATGGTTCTCTGTGGTCCTTTTACAGTAACCTTAGCTCTCATAACAAATCTTTCTTTAGTAGTCATTTTCTTATGTATGCGCTAAAAGAAGACTGGGTTGCAGATCTGATTTCTACTTTAACTGAGCGGAAACGAAGATCTGATAGAATGTGGATCTTTGGGTTTGATCATCCTTCATCCATGACAGGACATACATACCAGTTACCAGTTTTATCCACTCTAATTAGTGAATCCTAGCTTCTTGTCAGATTTCAGACTTCTAAATATTGCGGTCACTTTTTGCTTTTCTCTGGTGCGCAAATACAGATGTTCACGTTATCTCAAGGTTTAAGTTATCTCACTGAATAGCATCCCCATGATGGAAAACAACACATGAAACCGCATAGTTTGCTTTTGATTCAGTCGCAATTATTCTAGGACCCTAACCACCAACAGGTATTGAATAACTAGGAGGTATCACTGCTTGATTATCAGTATGAACTTAATGAAAGCTGTCTAAAAAGGACATTTCTGTATTTTTAGACACTCTTCTAAGTTTAAACTTAGCTCTGACTGTATGATGAATATTGCTTGCATTTTGGATCATTAAAAAAAAGATTTTTTTCAGTTTTGCAGTTGTTTGATTTGATCATAAATGGTGAGTATGGTCTCCCAAACAAAATTCCTTCTCTGTGTATCACCTCTTACAAACCCGTCTGGCAACTTAATGTTATCTTTTCTTTACTTTTGAAACCTTGACTTAGAGATCCAAGTAATTATGTAGGAATTCTTTAATTCTTTCTTTTTTTTCTCTCTTTTTTAATGAGCATCTCTGTGTCACTGGGACACATCTTGCAGATGTGCATTGGCTAATGGCAGAAGACAATTAAAACATCTAAAATAAAAACTGTAACATTTCTAAGCAAATCTCATAGGTTTTCAGGGCCAGTGCTGCATTTTAAATAGCATTATTTGGGAACAGACAAACATTCAGATTTAATACGGCGCAGGTAGTGGCTCAAGTTGTCCTAGGAATATCAATAAGACTATAAATGACTAATAAAAGATCCTATCAAAGGATGTCTGTGATGCCTACATGGTCACTCAGGTGGGTGGCACCAGTGAAGAAGGAAGGACATTATGGGTATCTTCATAGTAACATTTAAGATCCCCTGAGGTTTTCTCCCAGTATTTTTTTAATTAGTTGATTGAAACAGCTTCTGTATGTGTAGTATGAAAAATTGATGCTCTCTGACTTGCCTTGACCACTTAGACAAAAGCAAAGAACTGTCAACCACTGCCACAGTGTCCATCAGAATAGTTCATAAGAGCTTTCAGCCAGTAGAAAACGAAGCATTGTAAGACCTGATGGTGGTCATAGAAATAATGCCTGCTGTGCCCTGATATGAATTTACCCAGGGTAGAGAGGTATGTGATCTCCACTTGCTTCAGTGAGTAAGCCCTGTGTATTTCTACTTATGTCTTACTGTTTTCATCTCCAGTGTATAACCCCCAATGTTTCTTGCGTATACTTAGGCCTGTTGTATTTACTTCACTCTGTTTAAAGCAACCTGTCTTTCTTCTTCCATTTAATAATAACATTTATTATAAATTAGTTTATATAGAGAGGGGCAATTTGGACTTTCACAGCTTTTCAGAGATTTTGCATCACAGTTCTTAATTATAACAAGAAAAATAATGTGGGAATTATTTTTCTAACAGTACATTCCTTTTGAAACTGCCTGCCTAATGCTTCTTAGAAAAAAATTGTTTGCTCCTAAAACCACCTTCTGGGACATTAGTTGAGAGTCCTGAAATTTGGCTCTTTCTACCTCTTGCATGGGTTAACCAGCTTGTATCAAAAGGACAGATAATTAGGGATTTGGATTTTTTAATGCTATGTCCTGGGAGAGATGAAGAATTCTATCTGAATGCTATGTCAGATAAGAATATCTGTATTTGTGGACTTCAGGGCACAATACTTCAAGAAAGATGAATGTTATTGGACATAGTCCAGAGAACTGCAGGAAGAATGATCAGAGGTGTAGAAAATACAGCAAAAAAAAAAAACCCCAAACCTTTCAATCTTCAGGTTTAGTTGTTTAGTCTAAAGAAGAAAAAACTGGAAGGAGATTCATAATAGCCTTCCAGTGTGTACAACTTTTCTGTAAAGAAGGAGAAAAACATTCCTCATGTCCACTGGGAGCACAGCAAAAAGTAGTAGGTTTAAATTACAACAAAGGAGATTTAGGTGAGACATTACAGGGAAAAAAGCCCTTTCCACTGTAAGGATAGTTAAGCACAAGAATTGCCTAGAGAGGTTATGAAGAGGTTAGACAAACATCTGTCAGAAATTATTTAGGTATAGCTAATCCTGCTGTGAGATAAAGTGTTGGACTAAATAACCTTTTGAGGTCCCTTCTAGCACTATTTTCTGTGATTCCGTGATTAGGACACTGTACTTGCATTGTCCTGCATTAAGATGTTTCTGTGCAAGGGCGATATCACTGTATTTTGCACTGCATACTTTGCTTTGGCTTTGCTTTAAGCTGATGGGGAGAATGTTGGTCTTATTTTTTAAGCATTTTGGCTTTATTCTTAGTAACTTAGGAGCTTCGAGCACTAGTTACTAGGAGCTTGTTTTCAGACAGACAGCCCTGTTCTGGTTTTGCACTAAACATGTGCCAATAAGCGTTATCAATACACGCCTCAGAATGAGTGGCTTTTACTATGTCTTTTAACTTGCAGTCAAACACTTACATGGGTGGATGCTCAGTTCCTGCTTATAAGCGAAATGCAAACAGGGGAAAAAAGATAGCCATGAAAAGAAATGTATCATAACTTCCCCATTAGTAAAACCGAAATAAAATAGGCATGTTCTAAAGCTGAATATAACACAAGTTGTGAAACATCCTGGAACTGACAGATGGAGAATGATATTAAAGTGCAAGATATTATCATTACCTCATCAGAGAGACCATTGAAGGCATCACTTTAAGACTGTCTTTATCCACTGTATCACTCAAAGTCTTTAACTTTGTTCTTCCATTTGGCATTCTGCCACCCGGTAGGATTTGTATTCAGCTTTGCATTCGCAGGAGTGTGTTCGCAATATTCCTTCTGCATACGGAATATGGCTTCAGCCCAGCTTCACATTGGTGGGTTTTGTAAAACTCCCATCTGGAGGAACAAGGAATAGGAAGCATCTGGTCTTGAAGTAGTTTAAAATAAATTGGTCATACTCTGCATGGAATGTTGACAGAGAGTGTATCTGATTAGTGACACCGTTCCAGCAGAGAGGAGGTCATCATGTTGTTTGAAACAGGGACGTACTGTCACGCCACAGCAGTGACCCAAGACCCAGTCATGGGTAGGACTGTTCCTGATCCCAACAGGGAAGATGGAACAGTTTTTGGTTTATTGATCCTTTAGGAACCTTGAAGGTTCATCTTCACATGCTTTTCATGGTGTTATCTCACAGCTCTTCAGTTATGCGGTTAGCTGCCCATTCTTACTCAAAGAATGAGCAGTTTCCATTTTCTTAGACAATCACACTTTTTCACTAGGAAGGGGAAGGATGGGGGAAGGCAGGCTCTGCTGTGCATGGCAGAGAGGTGAGCATAAAATCTCATCTGCAGATGTGGATTCTCCTTGCTGAGGGCCACAGCTTTATGCAATGGGCTTATACTGGCAGGTTCTCTGCAAGCAGGTATGGTAGGTGAGGGTTCCAGGCTTAGCAACTAAAAGGGAACAAGTACTGTTAAACAAACTTGCTGCTTACACCCATTTTCGTAAAGGTAGCCTGGTATTTATCTGATTTAAAAATTTAGAAGACAAGATGAATTCATGTGGAAAGAAAAATACTGGGGTTTTTTTGTACTGTACCAGCTCATTTGCAGTCCTCAGAATTTCACTAGTGAAGAGTTTTTTTGCAAATCTTCATATATATACACACATGTGTGTGTTTTGTATGGGGATACATCCAGTACCATCCAGTTGGTTATCTGAAAACACAGTGTATGTTCAGCACGGGAGCTAAAAGTAAATCAGAGACTGTTTAAAAATATATGTTGTTTCAAGATGACAACACAGAATTTTCTGCAGTATCTATCTGATAATATTTGAATCTCATATGAAGATTTTTTTAATAAAGGAGAGATATTTGAATAATAGCAATTGTATTACATTTTACTTGGGGAAAAGTAATTAAAATTACAACCTTTGCCCTGCTTTCAGAGATAGATACTTAGCAAGTTCATTCGAAGTAAGAGTTGGTAGGAGTTTCAAATAGTGCTTGTTTCCTTTCTAGAGTTCATCAAATCCTTATAATGTGCATTCTTATTTAAAAGCAGTCTTGCTTTTCCAGTCTTTTGTGAGGGGGTTTATTCCCAGCTGTGGTCTGACATCACAAGGTGCTGCCCCATGAAAACTCAAGGTGTTTGCAAGTGGAGCAGCATGGGCTCATCTCCTGAGAGGTGGCGGGCACCCTGGGAAGGGCACACACACACCCTGAGGCTCAGGCGCTGCAGACAGGGTGGAGGAAGGGCTTTTGGGAGGGTTTTGCCTCCCTGACCCCAGCATTCAAGGGCTGGGTGGGTTTCCAAGAAAGCCTGGGCCAGCCCACACTCCTGGTCCCCATTCCCCAACTGCGCCCAGCCCAAACAGCTGGATCTAGAGCAAAATGGCTGAGCAGCAGTTACAGCTTCATGGGCACAACTGTCTTGATACAGGTTGTCTGCTAGAGGCAGAGATGATGATAGCTTTCAAGGCTAATATGTTTGCAAGGAGGGGAGCTGATACTGGTGGGTAAGGAACAAGAAGTCAGTAGTGATCTTTAAAAATATAAATGTCTGGCAGGATTCAAATTCCAGCCTTCAATTGATTGCATACCCTGCACTGTCTCCGCTCCTCTCCTCCAGTGCTTTAGTAGTCATTAAATGAACTCAAAGATGTTTGTATCGATAAACCTTTTTTACCAAAAGCTATTAATTTCTAAAGCACTATAAATACAAGTGTAATCATGATGTCACATTGTCAGAAGCCATTTGAAATACTTTTCAGAGACACATGTACATGTGAAGTGGTAAGTATGCCATAACTAATGGTATTATTAGTTTGATTTACTGCCAACAAGTAAGCTTTACAAAAATCAATTCCCAAGCTCATAGACTATCTCCCTAAAATTGATAAATTTGTACACTGTCAATAATAAGAGAAAAGGCGAAGTTACAGGTTTATCTTTTCTGTGTGTTACTGGTTGAAAGGTATCTTACCGAGGTGGCTGTGATATATAGGAGTGTGTGTATGAGAGAGAGAGGTTATGGAAGTCACAAGCTATTAAAAGTTAAAAAAAAAATATCTGAATGATCTTTAGACAATTCAGATGACATGTCTAACAGAGACTGTCAGTAGAATAAAAGTGGTTATGTTAATATATTGAACCATTAACACATGTCCTTATCATAATGGAAGTTACACAATGGTAGTTCTGTCAGATTCCACTCGATACTTACGGCATGTTTGTCTGATGCACAGAAAGACAATTATATCTATTTCATTTCAGCTCTGAATTGACACGTCAATTTTAAATCACCCACAGAACACCCTAGCTTAAATCTGAGCTTCTCCCTCATGCTCTTTGCTATTTGTCATGTTTCTGTATGAGTATGCTGAAAAGATGTTACAGGCAATCTGCTGTAGTGTGTGTATGGTGCATTTGACCTCTGGACAAGAAAGGAGTTTCATCCTCCAGTGCTTTTAATTCTTATCCTTGCAAAGACTGAATTTGTTTCTTGCATTAAAGTAGTATGTCTCGCTAATGCTAAGAAGCGGTGACCCACATAGCACAATGGATTCATTTGTCAATCCCGCGATTTCCGAGCTTTCCGTTCATATATGTCTTAGCAGCAAATCAACTCAGAAATCATTTAATCAGTCTATCAATGCATCCTTCTTGTCAGTCATCTGAATCCTGAAAATTCCAGTATCTCATTGGGCAGCACCAAGCAAAATGGATTTGGACCTCATACTACATACTCAGACTCTGAAAACTGCAGCTCTCAGATTCACAGCTCACACACAGAGAAATCCTAAGCAGAAAAGCAGGACCTGGAAATTGTCTTGAATTTTGAGGATATGAATGTTCTGATCTGGTTCTGAACTTCAGAGTACAAACCTGTCCCCGTTTGTTAGCATTTCTGAAATGCTATACGTGCAGTTACAGAAAGCAGTGCCCTTTTGTTCCCCTATAAAGAAACAAGCTTTTTTTTTTCTTTTTGCTATTCCCATGGGCTGAGACTAGAGCCTGAGTAGTTTATAACCATCACTGGTATGCAAATGTCAATCATATACTTATTCTGTTTATTTCCAGTATTTACATGTTTATTTAAGTACTTGCCATTTCTTTTAAGCCTTATATAGCCAATCAGGCCAACTGAGGTCTAAAGGAACAGAACACTTTATTAGTGATATGCTTAATACAGTTTTTTTCCTCTTGTAGATGCAAGATTTACGGAATACAGAAGGAGCCCAGTATAGTACCCATCCTCAGATGGCAACCATGAGGCCAAGGGTTCAACCTGCAGATATTAGGCAGCCAGGAATGATGCAGCATGGGCAGCTGACTACTATTAACCAGTCCCAGCTCAGTGCACAGCTTGGTTTGAATATGGGTGGAAACAATGTTCCTCACAACTCGCCCTCTCCACCTGGAAGCAAATCTGCAACTCCTTCACCATCCAGTTCAGTCCATGAAGATGAAGGAGAAGATAGCTCTAAGGTAGGCTTAGATGCTAGGATTACTATATAATTTATGGGTATTTTTAGGACCTGCTAAATTAATCGTATGGCCACAGTTATCAAGGTGATATTTCATACATTGTTGGTGGTTGACTGAAGTGAATAAAGGGTTATGAATACAGAACTTATAATTTCCAGTCAATTCTTCAGGCAGCTTGAGTAAATGGCATCATTCCTCTTCATGAAAGCAAACTGGAATACTATAAAACACCTAAAGGATAGCCATTCCTTTAGGACTGTAATATAAAGGTTGAGTTTTCTCACTTGCATAGGAGGGATGTTTGTTCCCAGTTAAAGATCATGTTACTGCTATAAAAAGTATGAACAGTCTGTACAATATGCTAGTCTTTGCTACTTGGT
Source organism: Strigops habroptila (assembly GCF_004027225.2). Lineage (NCBI taxonomy): Eukaryota > Metazoa > Chordata > Aves > Psittaciformes > Psittacidae > Strigops > Strigops habroptila. Next base: position 38,350,175 of record NC_044277.2, read on the forward strand.
CACAGCATGAGTAAACAGAACATCATAGCAACCAGAAAGAAAGATCCTGTATGAGCTTTAAAAATCTTACCTTGGAAATCTTGAAGACCCATTGTGCATTTGTACTTTGGGAGGTGCCAACAGTCCATAATGACATATTTAAGCTTCACTTTAGTGTCAATACAGGCATGACGTGATAATAGTAATTTAAATGATAAATTTCTTTAAAGGGTAGATGTAAATTTATATAGCAGGTTTTGCATGCAAAAACCTCCCAAACCTCCCAAAATCCTGAAAACCTCCAAAAAATACACAAGTATATTATCTTAATTACGCAGGCACAAAAGCTGAGACACAAAAAGACTGGGGCTTAGCACAAAGTCATCCATCCCATAAACCAGGAATAGAGCATGTCAAAACTGAGAACCTCTTTAGCCCTATTTTATGGTCACTACAAAACAAGAGTCTGGTTAGAGCAGTCCTGTAGCGTAGTGTGTACCCTGGTGTGTACGTGGCCATGTCTTGTGAGGAAAAGTTGCAGACTTGTGAGGAATATGAAGAAAACTTATTGTGAGTCACTGAGGAGGTATAATGCAGTCAAGAAATGTAAGTCTGATTTGTTTTCAAATTATATTGTTTTTCATGCCTCAAGCTATAAAATAATCATGTAATTGGAGACATATGTTCTACCACATTTTGAAGAAATTCTGATTCAAAAGTTTTATTTTAGGACTTTCCCTGATTTCAGAAACTTTAAGTTTTAAAAATTACTGAATAATTCATACATTTTAAATGAGCACTTCCTTACTGAGGGAGACTTTATAATACAGCTATGTAAGAATAATTCCAGGCAGCCTTTACTTTTTCAGAATAACTCATTTTCTACTCCTGTTACTTTGCTAATATTTTTACATATGTTGATTGGAATGTGCAAGTTGCTCTAAACTTCTGGAGAAAACATCCATTCAAATAATTAATATATCCTTTCTGCTTCTATCAAATATTCCAGTTACTTAACCCATATTTCTCATGTACTTTTTCACTGCAAAACTTTGTGCTAGCAAAAGTGTAGGGTTGTGGTTTCATGTAGACAGTACTCATTGGAAGCTAATGTTTTCAATAAAGGAATACTAAGCACTGCAGACCAAGTAAAACTTGGTCCTTTTTTTTGTGAAAGCCAGTTTATGTAGTGTTCAACTTTTTAACAAGCCATTTTGGAAAAGTCTGTAAAATTTTCTCATGCTCAGCGTAAGCAGAAAAAGATGAGAGAAGGCACAATACACAACACAAAATTAAATTCAGTATACTGAAGTTGATAAATTCAATAATTATAATTTCTCTGCTAACAGAAAAGTTTTAAAATATGTTAAAATTGGTTAACGATGACAGAGGGCTTAAATTTGTCTCCAACTAGTAGGGCTTAAACTGCAAGCCTGATGGGGGCCAGATTTTGCCATACCTGTCTTCTGCGGGATTGTCGTGGTTTGAGCCAAGCCGGTAACTCAGAACCACACAGCCGCTCGCTCACTCCCCCCCACCCCTTCTTCCTTCCCCCGCTCCCGGAGGGATGGGGAGGAGAATGGGAAGAATGTAACTCCCACGGGTTGAGATAAGAGCAGTCCCGCAACTAAGGTATAATACAAAACCACTACTGCTACCACCAATGATAATAACGATTAGTGAAATAACAAGGGGAGAGGATACAATTGCTCACCACCCACCGACCGATACCCAGCCCGACCCGAGCAGTGATCTGGGCCTTCCGGGTAACTCCCCCCGGTTTATATACTGGGCATGACGTGCTGTGGTATGGAATACCCCTTTGGCTAGTTTGGGTCAGGTGTCCTGTCTCTGCTTCCGCCCGGCTTCCCCTCCTCCCTGGCAAATCATGAGACTGAGAAAGTCCTTGGTTGGAATAAACATTATTTAGCAACAACTAAAAACATCAGTGTTATCAGCGTTGTTCCCAGGCTGAAAGTTAAAAAACACAGCACTGCGCCAGCTACTAAGCAGGAGAAAAATGACTGCTATAGCTGAACCCAGGACAGTATCCACCCCTTATTCCATACCATTCATGTCATGCTCAGATCCCACATCTCTCAGCACACCATCACCCCTGTCCCATATATACACATATATATATACACCCACACCCACACACAGAGAAAGATATCATTCCCTAGTCCATGGACCAATCCCTGTAAAATTGCTGAACTCATCCAGTCCATGATGTCAGGCTCCATCTCTTGTAATAGTCTTTCAGGGCAGGAGGGACGGTATGTAGTGTTGGGTTGTTGCCTGCTGATGATGCCGCCAAACTCGTGTGGTCACTGCTGAGCTCATCTGGTTTCCTCAAAATTCATTCTTTGTTGAGGTGATGATCGGAGGGAAGTCAGGGTCAATTGCTGGCGACCTGAAGATATCTAGCTGGTGGGCTATAAAAGTGTTATAGAGCAGGCAACAGCGTACAATTGAGTTCATTGGCTGTTTTCCCCCAAAATCAAATCCCCTTGAGGTACACATCGGACTTCCCCATCTTCCCGCATTACCCACCAAGTATATCCAGGTCCCTGAGCAAAAGCAACCCCACGAGTGGGTTTGCCTTTACCTGAAGCAGGAATAACCCAGACTGTCTTCCCCAACAAATTCTTTATGTGCACCACAGGAACTTTATCCCCCTCTACGGTACGTAAAAGTTCTGATTGGGCTGGGCCAGCCCTGTTGGCAGATCCCCTACTGTTAACCAACCAGGTGGCTTTTGGTAAATGTGTATCCCAGCGTTTGAAAGTCCCACCACCCATTGCTCTCAGTGTAGTTTTTAACAGCCCATTGTACCGTTCGATTTTCCCAGAGGCTGGTGCATGGTAGGGGATGTGATATACCCACTCAATGCCATGCTCTTTGGCCCAAGTGTCTATGAGGTTGTTCCGGAAATGAGTCCCATTGTCTGACTCAATTCTCTCTGGGGTGCCGTGTTGCCACAAGACTTGTTTCTCAAGGCCCAGGATAGTGTTCCGGGCAGCGGCATTGGACACAGCGTATGTTTCCAGCCAGCCGGTGGTTGCTTCCACCATGGTAAGCACATAGCGCTTGCCCTGGCGGGTTGGTGGGAGTGTGATATAGACAATCTGCCAGGCCTCCCCATATTTGTACTTCAGCCATCATCCTCCATACCAGAGAGGCTTTAACCGCTTGGCTTGCTTAATTGCAGCACATGTTTCACATTCGTGAATAACCTGGGCAATAGTGTCCATCGTTAAGTCCACCCCTCGATCACGAGCCCATCTATATGTTGCATCTCTGCCTTGATGGCCTGAGGTGTCATGGGCCCACCGGGCTAAAAATAATTCACCCTTATGTTGCCAATCCAAGTCCATTTGAGCCACTTTAATCTTAGCAGCTTTATCCACTTGCTTGTTGTTCTGGTGTTCCTCAGTGGCCCGACTCTTGGGTACATGAGCATCTACGTGGCATACCTTCACCACCAGGTTCTGCACCCGAGCAGCGATATCTTGCCACAATGCAGCAGCCCAGATGGGTTTACTTCTGCGTTGCCAGTTGCTCTGCTTCCATTGCTGCAACCACCCCCACAGGGCGTTTGCCACCATCCATGAGTCGGTGTAGAGATAAAGCACTGGCCATTTTTCTCGTTCAGCAATGTCCAAGGCCAGCTGGATGGCTTTCACCTCTGCAAACTGACTCGATTCACCCTCTCCCTCAGCAGTTTCTGCAACTTGTCGCACGGGACTCCACACAGCTGCCTTCCATCTCCGATGCTTTCCCACAATACGGCAGGACCCATCAGTAAACAAGACATATTGCTTTTCACTCTCTGACAGTTCATTGTATGGTGGGGCCTCTTCAGCACGCGTCACCTCCTCTTCTGGTGACATCCCAAAATCTTTGCCCTCTGGCCAGTCCATGATGACTTCTAGAATTCCTGGACGACTGGGATTTCCTATTCGAGCTCGTTGTGTAATTAGTGCGGCCCACTTACTCCATGTAGCATCTGTTGCATGATGTGTAGAGGAGACCCTGCCTTTGAACATCCAGCCCAGCACAGGCAACCGGGGTGCCAGGAGGAGCTGCGCTTCAGTTCCAATCACTTCTGAGGCAGCTCGAACCCCTTCATAGGCTGCCAGTATCTCTTTTTCAGTGGGAGTATAGCTGGCCTCGGATCCTTTATATCCCCGACTCCAAAAGCCGAGGGGTCGACCTCGAGTCTCCCCTGGAGCTTTCTGCCAGAGGCTCCAGGTAGGACCATTCTCCCCAGCTGCGGTATAGAGCACATTTTTCACATCTGGCCCGGCCCGGACTGGTCCAAGGGCTACTGCATGAACTATTTCTCGCTTAATTTGTTCAAAGGCTTGTTGTTGCTCAGGGCCCCATTTGAAATCATTCTTCTTCCGGGTCATGTGGTAGAGAGGGCTTACAATCAGACTGTAATTTGGGATGTGCATTCTCCAGAACCCCACAACACCTAAGAAAGCTTGTGTTTCTTTCTTGTTAGTTGGTCGAGACATTGCTGTTATCTTGTTGATCACGTCTGTGGGGATCTGGCGGCGTCCATCTTGCCATTTTATTCCCAAAAATTGAATCTCCTGTGCAGGTCCCTTGACCTTATTCCGTTTTATGGCAAAACCGGCCTTCAGCAGGATTTGGATTATCTTCCTCCCTTTCTCAAAAACTTCTTCCGCTGTATCTCCCCACACGATGATATCATCAATGTATTGCAGGTGTTCTGGAGCTTGCCCCTGTTCCAGTGCAGTCTGGATCAATCCATGGCAGATGGTAGGGCTGTGTTTCCACCCCTGGGGCAGTCGGTTCCAAGTGTACTGGACGCCCCTCCAAGTGAAAGCAAACTGTGGCCTGCATTCTGCTGCCAAAGGGATTGAGAAAAATGCATTGGCAATGTCAATTGTGGCATACCACTTGGCTGCCTTTGACTCCAGTTCATACTGAAGTTCTAGCATGTCCGGTACGGCAGCACTCAATGGTGGTGTGACTTCGTTCAGGCCACGATAGTCTACTGTTAATCTCCACTCTCCATTAGACTTTTGCACTGGCCATATGGGGCTATTAAAGGGTGAGCGGGTCCTGCTGATCACTCCTTGGCTCTCCAGTCTGCGGATCAGCTTATGGATGGGAATCAAGGAGTCTCGGTTGGTGCGATATTGCCGCCGGTGCACTGTTGTGGTCGCAATTGGCACTTGTTGTTCTTCGACCTTCAGCAACCCCACAACAGAAGGATCCTCTGAGAGACCGGGTAAGGTGGACAGCTGCTTAATTTCCTCTGTCTCCAAGGCAGCGATACCAAAAGCCCATCTATACCCTTTTGGGTCTTTGAAATACCCTCTCCTGAGATAGTCTATGCCAAGGATGCACGGAGCCCCTGGACCAGTTACAATGGGGTGCTTTTGCCACTTCCTCCCAGTCAGGCTGATTTCAGCTTCCAGCATAGTTAACGCTTGGGATCCTCCTGTCACTCCAGAAATAGAAATGGGTTTCACCCCTTGATACCTTGATGGCATCAGAGTACACTGTGCACCGGTATCTACTAGAGCCTTATACTTCTGTGGGACTGATGTGCCAGGCCATCTGATCCACACAGTCCAGTAAACCCGATTATCCCTCTCCTCCACCTGGCTGGAGGCAGGGCCCCTCTAATAGTGATCACAAAATTCTCCACTTCTGTCTTGTAGAAAGGGATGATTATTCCTTATCACAGGAGCTGGAGTAAAATCAGCTCTTTCACTCCATCTGGGAAACTGCTCGCCAGAGACTGGAGCAGCAGCTTTCCTGGGAGGATCATCCTTGACCATTGTTCTCCTCTTCAGTTCACGCACCCGTTGCTCCAGAGCTGAAGTAGGTTTTCCATCCCACTTTCTCATGTCTTCTCCATGATCCCGCAGGTAAAACCATAGGGTGGCCCGGGGCGTGTACCTCCTATATTTTCTTTCTCGAGCAGTAGGGCGCCTTCTGTTGATAGCTGAGACATGGGTTGGTACGCGTGGGGAGCTGGATAGATCGGATAAATCGTCTCTCAATTGTTTGAACTCCTGGGACAGTTTTTCCACAGCTGAAATGATGGAAGGGGTGAGATTGTCTTCGAACTCTCGGAGTTGACGAATCAGGCAATCCACTGTTGGTGATATTCCGTCATTCCAGGTCATTGATGCCAATGTGTGGGCATATGATGATGGCGCACTCCATGTAAGTTTCCGCCACATGGGTCGTGTACATTCGACTTCATCTGGATCTACGGATGTGTTCCTGGAATCCGGCCTATGATAGATCATCTCTATAATGGCTGATTCCCTCAGGGACTGGATGCCTTTCTCTATCGTGGTCCAGTTGGCTGAGCGATTCGTAATATCGTCTTTGTAGGGAAACCTTTCCTTCACAGCTGCCAGGAGCCACCTCCAAAGACTGAGGGCTCGCTTCTCTCTTGCAATCGCTTTGTCAATTCCTCCTTCCTTAGCAAGTGATCCCAGCTGCTTGGCTTCCCTACCTTCTAGTTCGTGACCGTCGGCCCCATTGTCCCAGCACCGGAGCAACCAGGTGACAATGTGCTCCCCTGGAAGACGGGTGAAATCTTTTCGCATATTCTGCAGTTCGGTTGAGGTCCGGGGTCGAGAAGTGACCTCTTCTTCTTCTTCCTCTTCCTCTGACCCACGTAGTAGTAACTCTTGTTCAGATGCTGTTGCATGTAGTAATGGCATTGGGTCTTCATCTTTCTTCGCTTCGCGGGTTGCTCTTTGTGCCTCTCGTCTGCTTTTGCTTACAGGGGCAACAGACATTGTCACAAACTGGACATTTGGTTTAGCTGCAGTGTTTGTCACTGTGGTTGGAGTGGCTGCAGTGTCTGCCACTAGGATTGGAGTGGTTGCAATGTCTATTGCTGGGGTTGGTGCAGCTGTTGTGCTTGGGAGTTGAGTAACACCAACAGCTGCATTGTCTGTTGCTGTCGGGGTTTGAATAGCTACTGTGCTTGTCACTGGGGTTGGTGTAGCTGCGGTGCTTGGAGTAGCTATATTGTCTGTTGCTGTCGGGGTTTGAGTAGCTGCTGTGCTTGTCACTGGGGTTGGTGTGGCTGCGGTGCTTGGAGTAGCCACATTGTCTGTTGTGGTCAGGGTTTGAGTAGCTGTTGTGCTTGTCACTGGGGTTGGTGTAACTGCTGTATTTGAAGTTGGAGTAGTTGCATTGTCTGTTGTGGTCAGGGTTTGAGTAGCTGTTGTGCTTGTCACTGGGGTTGATGTAGCTGCTGTACTTGGAGTAGCTGTGTTGACTGTTGTGGTCAGGGTCTGAGTAGCTGCTGTGCTTGTAGTTGGCATAGCTGCGTTGTCTGTTGCTTTGCCATCAGATCCAGAGACATTTTTTTCCCTTTGAAGGTGCTGGATAGTGTTGAGCAGGGCTCTGTAGGCATAGGCCAAGCCCCAGCACGTTGCCAAGATTTGTCCCTCTCTGGTATAACCAGGACGACAGCACACCTCGTTTAAGTGTTTTACTAGTTTTTCCGGATGTTGCACTTGTTCAGTGGTGAAGTTCCAAAGCACTGGAGGGGCCCACTGGCCTAGATACTTGCCCATACTATCCCACACACCCTGCCACTCATAACTGTCCAGCCTCAGGGAAAATCTCCTGGTGGTCCTCCTATATCGTCGTCTAACCCTAGACCAGATTCGAACCTGATACTGCTGAATTTTTGAGATTAAACGAAATAGGATGTTCCTACGACGGGATGGCCATGGGTAAAACACACTCCATATGTTTGCCAACATGCTGATCCCCAGCACAATCAGCAGGCAGGTTTCAAGGGTACTCAAAGGCCATCTAAAACCTTCAGAACTCTCAACTGCTGTTGCAAATAGGCTGGTGGGGGAACGGGGGGTGAAAGAGAATGCTTCCTTCGTAAGTTTACCCCCCGAGGAGAAAAAAAAGATATGCAATTGCTAAAATATTTCATTATATACCTCCCAATGTATAGTGGTGATGGCCACGCTGGAAGCACAAACCAGACCAGTTTCATGATCAATGAGTCTATTGTATTACAAGTCATTACCATGAAGTACAGTGAAACAAGAACCTTAGCCCAGGCCCCCCAGCAGATAAACACTAAAACAGCAAATAGTGGCTGTAAGTAAGGTACAACATGCTGAAACTCTGAGATCAAGCGCAACAAGTCTGAGAGCCAAATAATCACCATTGTGACGAGTAGTAACAATGAATGCTTATCACAAATATGATTAAACACACTCTGGTCAGATCTGTCGTTATCTCAACCTTTCGTGCCCCACGTTGGGCGCCAAAAAGAACTGTCGTGGTTTGAGCCCAGCCGGTAACTCAGAACCACACAGCCGCTCGCTCACTCCCCCCCACCCCTTCTTCCTCCCCCTGCTCCCGGAGGGATGGGGAGGAGAATGGGAAGAATGTAACTCCCACGGGTTGAGATAAGAGCAGTCCCGCAACTAAGGTATAATACAAAACCACTACTGCTACCACCAATGATAATAACGATTAGTGAAATAACAAGGGGAGAGGATACAATTGCTCACCACCTGCCGACCGATACCCAGCCCGACCCGAGCAGTGATCAGGGCCTTCCGGGTAACTCCCCCCGGTTTATATACTGGGCATGACATGCTGTGGTATGGAATACCCCTTTGGCTAGTTTGGGTCAGGTGTCCTGTCTCTGCTTCCGCCCGGCTTCCCCTCCTCCCTGGCAAAGCATGAGACTGAGAAAGTCCTTGGTTGGAATAAACATTATTTAGCAACAACTAAAAACATCAGTGTTATCAGCGTTGTTCCCAGGCTGAAAGTTAAAAAACACAGCACTGCACCAGCTACTAAGAAGGAGAAAAATGACTGCTATAGCTGAACCCAGGACAGGGATTTTTAGGTCTTTGTGAAAACTCCTGAAGTTGGCCACCACTGGAGATGGGCAGTGGGCTGTCATGGCTGATCCGATGCAATGGTTCTGCTGTAGTTCCCTCTATAAAAGACAAGAGAGTTTGAATAATCCGCGTAAGAAGTTAGCATATTGTTGTAGTTTATGATTTAAACCCCTCTGCTGCATATCTTTCTGTCAATGTTGCTCTTTCTGGAAGCTGCCAATGAATATGAATGGATACGGATACTTAGAATAAACCAGCTTCCTGTGGAGAAACTTTCTCCCCAGCCACGGCAGTATTACATTTTCTCAGAGCTGCTTTGGAGGGGCCTGTGAGGGTTTTTCTCACTCCAGAAATCGTCCCAGTGAAAGAAGGCACTGGATGGGGACAGGAAGAGAGACAGTGTCTGTTCTGTCTTTTGTGAGAATCTCCTTCACGAGATGTTGTAGTCATGTCGTAGCTGCTGGAGCTTGCCACATTTAAGCAGCTTCACGAAGCCAGTAAGAGGAAATGTGGGACTGGTGTTTTAAAAAGCCAGATGCCGGGCTGCCCAGCGAAGTGGTGTAGTCCTGATCCCTGGAGGTATTTAAAAGATGTGTAGATGTGTCACTTACTTAGGGACATGGTTTAGTGGTGGACTTGGCACTGTTAGGTTTACGGCTGGACTTAATGATCTTAAAGGTCTTTTCCAACTAAATGATTCTATGTTCCTGCCATGAGGACTGTGTAAAAAACAACTCCCTCTGAATTCACCATATCGTTAATAGCAACAGTGACATTCTCCCTATTTAACCATCAGGAGAAGATGTTTGCCTATGTACCAACATTGATCAAAAAGACAAAGTACATTTTCAAATGGAAAATCACCTCAGTGTCATATAACCTCCCTTAGTTTATACCAGCCAAATCCCCAGCCTTACATGTGAAAGAAAGAGAAGCCAATGGTCCTTTGATTTGATAGAGGCATCCCTAACAACTATACCTATTTCTATCCTGAGAAAAGAATACAGAAATCTCAGTGTCCTGTTCATGTTTGCAGGAATTTATAGAAAGAGAATGACAGAAAGTATGAAAAAATATGTATGTTATATACATTTGGACTAGAAATATAATTGTATCCCTAGTGAATCGCTGATTTCCGTTCATGGAGGGAATGACCATTTCAGCTTAACGTACATATTCCAAATGCCAGTAAAAAGGAAACTTTACAAACTGATGTAATTGTTCACGTACTGAGCTTCTTGGATGTTCGTTCTATGGTAAATATTCAAATTGTTGTAAGCCTTTTCCAATATACACAGAACTAACAGCAGCAACTGCTAAATATTTTTTGGCAATACTCATTCTCATAAAGGCTCTTTCATATAGGCCTTTTGGACTTTAAACATCATATATTCCCTTGCACAAAAAAGGGAAAGGAGCTGCTTTATAGAGGGCAGAGTTGCCCTGCACGCTGTTGCTCTAAGGCAAGACAGCTGAGGAAGCCTGACCGTAAGATCAGTGGCAACAGTAGCATAATTATAAGACTATGTATGTAGTCTTATAATTAGACTGTGTATGTAGTCTAGTCAGAAAGCTACTAGGTCCATGGAAATCACAGGTATTTGAAAAATCATGGCAGTCAGGTGAAGTTCCCAATGACTGGAAAAGGGAAATATAACCCCCATTTTCAATAAGGGAAAAATGGAAGACCCAGGGAACAGACCAGTCAGTCTCACCTCTGTGCTTGGCAGGATCATGGACCAGATTCTCCTGGAAACCTTGATAAGGCACATGAAAAACAACAAGGTGGTTGGTGACAGCCAGCATGGCTTCACTGAGGGCAAATCATGTCTGACCAATTTGGTGGCCTTCTATGATGGGGCTACAGAACTGATGGTTAGGGGCAAAGCAGTTGATGTTGTCTACCTGGACTTGTGCAAAGCATTTGACACTGTCTCGCAGAACATCCTTGTCTCTGAACTGGAAAGACATAAATTTGATGGCTGAACCACTCGGTGGATAAAGAACTGGCTGGCTGGCTGCACGCAGAGAGTTGTGGTTAACGGCTCAATGTCCAAATGGAGACCAGTAATGAGTGGTGTCTCTCAGGGGTCGGTGTTGGGACCGATCCTGTTCAACATCTTTGTCGGCGACATGGACAGTGGGATTGAGTGCGCCCTCAGCGAGTTTGCTGATGACACCAAGCTGTGTGGTTTGGTTGATACGCTGGAGGGAAGGGATGCCATCCGCGGGGACCTGGACACACTTGAGAGGTGGCCAATGCCAACCTTATGAAGTTCAACAAAGCGAAGTGCAAGGTCCTGCAGTTGGGTCAGGGCAATCCCAGGCACAGCTACAGGTTGGGCGGAGAAGAGATTCAGAGCAGCCCTGTGGAGAAGGACTTGGGGGCGTTGGTTGATGAGAAACTGAACAGGAGCCAGCTTCAGTGTGTGCTCGCAGCCCAGAAACCAACCGTATCCTGGGCTGCATCAAAAGAAGCATGACCAGCAGGTCGAAGGAGGTGATCCTGCCCCTCTACTCTGCTCATGTGAGACCTCACTTGGAGTATTGTGTACAGTTCTGGTGTCCTCAACATATGAAGGACATGGAGCTGTTGGAGCAATTCCTGAAGAGGGCCATGAGGTTGATAGGGGGGCTGGAGTACCTCTGGCTGAGAAAGTTGGGGCTGTTCAGCCTGGAGAAGAGAAGGCTGCATGGAGACCTCATAGCAGCCTTCCAGTACCTGAAAGGGGCCTACAAGGATGCTTTCGAGGGGCTCTTCTTCAGGGACTGTAGCGATGGGACAAGGTGTAATGTGTTTAAACAGGGGAAGTTTAGTTTAGATATAAGGAAGAAGTTCTTTACAGTGAGGGTGGTGAGGCACTGGAACAGGTTGCCCAGAGAAGTTGTGAACGCCCCATCTGTGCCAGTGTTCAAGCCCAGGTTAGACAGGGCCTTGGGCTACAGGGTCTATTGTGAGGTGTCCCTGCCCATGTCAGGGTAATATTAAGGTCCTTTCCAATCCTAACCATTCTATGATTCTGTGATTCTATGATTAAATATAAAATGTAGTCTCAGACCAAGGATATTGTGTCTGCAAGTGTACATCCCCAAGTCTCCTTAATTCTCCTAAATCTAATATGTGGGACTATGGTTAGAAGAAGAAAAAAAGGAGAACTTAAAAATCAATAGTTCTAAGTAACTATAAAAACATTCTAAACCAAGTGGCCACTTACTACTTGCTTTATTCTGACCACCTCAACATTGGAATATTACATTTATGTAATTCTTGCCATAATTCATACTGTTGGATCGTTAAACATGTATTCAGTTATTGCCAAGCATAATTGTGAGCTGCTGAAAGCATTACTGATTTGCAAATATGTATTTCTTCATAGATGGATAACAGGGTTTTCTTCCATGCTCATTTGAATATCACTTATGTGAGAATTTCAAATAATGCATTTTAGAGGGAAGATAGTGAAAGGACTGCAAGTAGCAAGAATTAACTAACAGAAACACAATTACTGAAGAACTGCTGCAGCATATTCTTTTTATGTGGTAGAGGTTTTACAATATTTACTTTATATGATAACAGTTATAAGTAGAATTCTATGTTGTCTGTTCAGCCTATTATGCAGATGGTGCTTGATTAAAATCTATTTTAAACTACAACGATTACTGCAAGATAGTGTGCATAAAACAGCTCTCCTAGCTCCATTAAAGGCTTTGGTACTATTGCAGTTTATTTTAAATATGCTTATAGACATTTTCCAGCTTCTCCAGGGGCATTTAGATATCAACGATGTGCCTTACTTGATAGTTTTAAATCCTACACTAGATATTTTTGTGATTTATTATGTGTGCAACATGGTTAATGTACACTTTTTTAAAGTGAAAGATTATTGCTTTCTTGTGATAAATAAGTTAAATACATCACCATAATTAAGCAATAAGCCATGACAGTAGGTGTATTACCATGAGCTAAGTACACCTCCAGGGATTTTGAGGCACAAGTCTATGCCTAGCAGAATATATATGTTTTTTATTTTACTTCCCATCTGTCTCTGCTTTGGTGGTTAGAAGTGGAGTCTATGAAGCTGATAGACTGATGGGAGCATAAGGTAGGCCATCATCTCAGCCATTTGTAAGGTTATTAGTACTGGAATTCTGGTATTCTTTTTATTTTGTTATTTTCATACAAGACAAACAGAATTTCCCCTGTGAGTACTCTCTTTTAACAGTGGGGTTTTGAAGGCTCTTGATCGTTCACGTCGGAGAATAAGATTTTAGAGCTGTTTTCAGAACAGCTTACCAGAAGATGTCTTAACACAAATTTCTGCAGCATATCACTTAGCTTAAGGGAAGTTTAAGTAATGTAGTATATTAATACACAGAAAACTTTTAAATCTCATTAGGCCAAAATTCTCTGAAAAGAGGAAAACTTTAGCAAATAATGGAGGTAAAATTTTAACTATAGCCAAAATTATTGTCAAGCCTCCTTGATCATGGAGTTTGCATAAAACTGTCTGAAGACTTTAGACTGATATTGCCAAATTAACTAGGAAGCCCTAGTTAATTACCATTTCTATGGTAGTTTTGTGTACCTTGTAGAATGAAATAATAGCAAGAGACTTAGAGTTGGATAACTTAATAATGGGTAGCACATTGCTTCCATTTTTCCATATTTTCCAAATACTGCCAATAGGCTCCTGTCCATTAACCTTGTATTAAATATGCATCTATTGTAACATAACACTCAGGAAACAAGCAACTTCATTTTCAAATTATAGTCATCACTTTGTTGCTGTGCTTAGTAAGCCACAGAGATCCAGGCTGTTCACTGTCATCACCTGGCCTTGTTGGATACCACATAGGCATGTACATAGAAAAATAAAGAAGTATTTTGCTCAAAATGAGAATTTCTAGCCATTTTCCTCATGCGGTTGCAATGATTTGAACACCTGTCTTCTCCTGTGTCACTTGATATGCATTGTTAAAAAATAATAATAGAAGGATGTGATAAAAGCTGTGCCTTAGACTAGTGTCTAACCTTTTATGCTCTTGATCTTCTCATACTTCAAAATGCTTCTGATGGGCAGGACTCTGGCCATGCCAACAAGGGAAAAAAGCCTTTGAACCCCCTGGTATGATCACACATCATTGCTACAGGTATAGTGAAATAAGTGATCATACCAAGAGAAGGTGCTTTGCCATGGACTGCCAATCTGTTGAAGAATCAAGACTGTGTCCCTTCATATGCTTCTAAGTCACCTAGGTGCTTTTGGTGATTAGGGTCTCTGAGCTATTCAATGGCAAAGCGTAGTTGCATTTAACAAATTTGCACAAATGCTCATGTGCAGGGTGTTTTTCAGATGGTACACAAATAATGCACATACGTACTCTTTTCTTCATATACCATTCCTCTTTCACCCTTCTTTTTTGTTTCTACATGAGCAGAGGAAAAAATTATGCAGCTAAATTTAGATCGATCAGAACTGGTCTTCCAAAGGGGTCTAAACTGTCTGTACTGGTAAAGCTTTGTTTCTTCAGATTTTAATTAGAAGGCACATAGGGGAATGTCTACAACTTCAATTGTTTTATTCACGATCAAGATTCTCTTCAAATTCCCTGGAAGTTGTACCACAAGTTGCAATAGAAATTGATTTGAACGGTAGCCTGGGATAGTTCTGGGAAATGATAAGGATAAAAAAAAGGTAGAAATGACAGTGTTCCTGCTGTCTGTAGTTGGTTCGTGTGATTGAACTGGTGGTCAGGCTATAATGAAACTAATTTAATTTCACTCATTAGATGCATGTTATAGCCATTAGCAATAAAACTTAGAAAAGGTGAAAAGACGACCAGGTGAACTATAAATGGGATTATAGCAATTACATGAAAGCTGAATAGAAAGCACTTTGAGGGGAAAAAGATACATAATCTGAAATATTTACAATGCATTTTATACATGTGACTAAGGTAGACTGTGTCAACAATTGGATTATCAAAGATGGCAACTAAAATTCCGTTTTTGCACGCAAAATGGAAAATCTTTTTATCACAGAAGATCAAACAACAGATTGATAGGTGGGCTGAATTAAATTGGCTTTTTAAATAGTACTTTTCTAATTTTATGTTCCAGGTCAATGGTGGAGAGAAGAGACCTGCTTCAGATATGGGAAAGAAACCCAAAACTCCCAAAAAGAAGAAGAAGAAGGACCCAAATGAGCCACAGAAGCCTGTGTCTGCCTATGCATTATTCTTTCGAGACACTCAAGCAGCCATCAAGGGCCAAAACCCCAATGCTACTTTTGGTGAAGTCTCTAAAATTGTAGCTTCAATGTGGGACGGCTTAGGAGAAGAACAAAAACAGGTACAAACTGTGCTGTAGCTCAGAGGCTTTGTTTCAGGATGGTGTTATCAGGGTCATCTAAGCACTGTAGGTAGCTTCTTTTGTTTGCCAGGATCAGACTTGAATTTGTGCCGTTGCAGGAATACAATTTAAAGAGCCTGAGATAAGGAAAGTATAATTTCATTTCTTCTGTATGAAATCACTAAAAGAGGGTTTTGGGGGTTTTTTCAGTTTCGGGGTGTGACACGAGCTTTAGGATTATATTTAGGGTTGTTTTATGCCAAAATTGGTGGGCCTAAGATTTTGTGAGGTATTGCCTTGTCTGTGACAATGTGGTGTAAGAGGACCTTGCTGCCAGAATTTATATCTGTGCAATGGGACCTGACAACTGGGAGCTCCCAGTTGTAGATGCTTCACTGCCCCACAATGCCAGAAGGGGAGCTGGTCTCACATATTCTCCTGACCCGCTTAGCTTTTATGAAATGAATTAGAGATGTGTTGACCCAAAGAGACCTAGGGTGGACCCTGGCAAATCAACAGTGTTCTGGGGTATCCTCCAGCATACATGTGGGCTATGGAAATTGCATCCCATAGTTACTTCCATCTTCTATGGAAAGGCCTTAGTTCTGCAATGAGGTCAGCAGAGCTGGATCTCAACCTTTGCACAAATCCCTCTGAGTCAGTCGAATGCTGCATAAAACTGGCCTAATGTAAAACTCATGTGATAACAGCTGGCAAATTCCGTTCATCCTCTCTGTAGCATACCATTGCTTTTCTGTTGTTATTGGTTGCATTTTTACTAACTGGCAGCAGACTGGGTTGGGTAGATAAAGAAATGGAAACTTTAAGAAAGAAACAGATACAGAGGGAAAGGATGTGCTGAGTGAGAGTTCTGTTGGCTGCAAGAGACCTGGGTGGGGGTTTATGTCAGCACAGAGAGAGGAAAAGTACTGGGACAAAACAGCATCTTATTCATTCACACTGAGCATATTATTATTACAGAATTATAGTTAATAAGGCTTAGAATTCAATGGAAAATTTTGTTATGATTTTTTTGGTAGGTAAAATCATTTGCAATTGAAAAAAAAGGTTTACTTTGCTAATAACTAGATGGTGTAGGTACATCTAGATCCCTGTTAAAGATAACAGCGTAATAAGAATCAAGATTTGGCACTTGCTGACTAACTGGGGAAAAAAAGCTTGTTGTAGCTAGTATCCACCATTGAGTAAGGTCAGTGTTTGGAAGGCTTAGCTGGAGAAAGGGTTACTTTCTGAATGCAGGGACCAGAGAATTCACTTCACCTGGCACATCAAGGTTATTTTCTGTTGTTTCTTCTCCGTTTGTTATATGTCCAGCAAAGGCCAAGGTTACGTCCTTGATCTGACAGGCTGTTTAGACCTTCCGAGTCCTTCCCAGACCTATGACAGCAGTTCTGTCATAGCCAAACATTACTTTTTGGGATGTTGATGTTGATGATGATGATGTCACAAAAAGTGTCTGAAAACATACAGGCCATTTTTTTGTTTAAGTTCACAAGCAAGAGGTTTGGATGCCATTCCTCCTTGTGCCATGTACCTGCCAGCTGGCAGGAGGGACAATGCTGCACCACACCAGGAGTCTGCTCAGCAGGCTGCCCAAACGTGCAAGAAGCCTTCTGCCCCTGCTGTGCTTGGACAGGACTTCTGACCAAAGCTGAGAGAGAAACTGTAGGCTGGTATCTGGCTTACATTGGTTCCTACTCCAAAGAAAGGTCCTTGCCCAGAATAACTCCCCATGTTGAAATCTGGACATCCAAACACATACCTCAGGAGTGCTTCAAGTAGCTAGATCTGCATCTTAGACTCACCTTTCTTGCCTGTGGGCTTGTGGATCCAGATTTTCCTGAAATGGTGAAAGGCAGAGACCTGGACTTCTCAAGAGCCTGTCTCTATACTTAAATCTTATATGTCTCTAGTGATGACACCGGGCAAAACTTATTTATTTAGCGGATCTTGTGCTTGGTTGTCTCCACCATTTCCCTTAATGACCCTTAATTTGTGGCTGTTGCAGTGGTGCAGTTTTTCCTTCCGTAATATTTGCTCAACTTACAACACTGAAAACTTGATTTCATGAGTAACAGTTGAAGACCATATAATGGAGATAAACCTAAATGACTATAAAACACACATTTCCTTTGAGCTTGTCATGTTAGTAGTACCAGCAGAAATTTGAAGCCTTTCCACAGAATTCTGTTTAAGAAAAGTTCATAAACCCCTTAATTTCCAGCTTTAACTTGGATTTCCTATTCATGGTTGAAAGCAATAATTGAATAAGTCCTACACTGGAACAGCAGAACAAAATTTATTTTCCTTATCTCTGTTGTTCTTAATTTGAGTTGGAACACAGGAAAATGATGTTATGGAATCCTCATGACATATGGTTGAAAAAATGGCTGCAACTAGATTTTTAACCCAATTATTCCAATAGTTTGGGTTAGCATATCTTTGTTGCTCTTTGACTCATTTTGCCTATTCATTATCATCTATTAAGCACATTGTTAAAACTCCAGGCCCAGGCCCTTTCTAATCTAGCACTGTAAAAAGAATAAAAGATAGTCCCTATTTAAAAAAAAAAAAAATGGCAATCCTATTTTCTAGAATAAATTTAAACTCATTCTTTATTCCATTAGGGATCTAATAGTACAAAGTAATGATTACAAGACATCTTAACTGACTAGATAGTCTGTATTTTAAAGGCCTAATTTTTCAGATCCAGAGTGTTAGTAACTGTGGTGAAACCTATGTCTCTGGAAGGAAAATTGGGCTCTAAAAATACAAATGATTAATGTAGCATTTGGAATTGGGCATTGAAGAAGCTTCAGAAATTCAAAAATAGTTAAGTAAAGAAACAATAACATCATTAGAGGAATACTTTGTTGATGAATTATACTTGCTGAAAAGGATTCAATTATCATAAAGCTTCTGGCTTTTATGTTTTGGGAGCAAATGCTTATTCTGGAATTTAAAGAGAATTATGTTTCCAAATTGTGTTTCCTGAATTGGAACTCCTTTTGCTATTTAAATAGTAAATACAAATGAATCAGAAAATAGAACATAATGCTGCTATTGAGAAAGAAGAATAACCTCATGTTTTCATGCCAAAATGAAATCTTTGTTCCTACAACCTGAGCCAGTTTTTTCTGAAATGCATATAATTCTTCTTGTTTATTCCTGAAGATTGACCACAGAATATATATAAAGGTATTGAAACTCAGTACAGTAATAACCTAAGGGCAGTATATGTGTGGCCAAGCCTTTGCAACAAAGTTTTGATAACCTGATATATTAGACTGTATCTTGAAAGGGTTTGTGCAAGAACCACATATGTTTTTCAAACTGTGAAGGAACTAGGAAAATGTTGTTTGAGAAAATAGGATTTGAATGACAGTAAAGGAAATGTTATTATGAACTAGATAATGGTGGGTGCCTTACTGAAGTTAGGGGAGAGTTATACTTAAAATAGATGAGAGTGATTCTCTTAGCGAGAGAATATTGCAGTTTATTAGATTAAAGCAGATACCAGAGTACTTCCACTCTCATTTTACCATATGAAGACATTTGCATTTTTGAGTCATGTGCTATAACTGTTCCCATTTATTTGTGAGTGTACAAGGGCCATTTGCAAACAATGCTGGTGTGTGCCTGTGTTTGTTTGTCCAAGCCTATCTACACAAAGGCGTCTAGAGATTAAAGGGACTTTAGTTGTCATGGTTTCTTCCCAAATTCTGAATTGGGTACAATAATTACACATGCTAAAACTGTTCAGATTATGAAACCTGTGAATGGAAAGCATCTATAGCAGTAGTATGTTGAATTAGATTCTCCTCAGTCCTGTAGCTGTAGCACAGGGATATTTTCAACGGATTTTCTAGTTCCTCTCACAATCACAAACACTGCTTTCTCCTTAGTCAGTACGATACTTCTGTGCATCCCAGTTTTATAGCTTATTTATCTACATCTTTGCCCTTTGCACACATTTTCACTGCAAAAGGGAGAAAAATAGCCCCAGGAAAGAGGGTTCAGCATGCTAAATGGTCAAGTCTGTGATTTTCAGACAGAACACTGGTTCGAATTGCGTAAAAAGGCTACTTAGGTCATTTTCTGTCCTTAGATGAAAAAGGAAAGTAATTTTAAATCAGTACCAGATGTGTGTGGACTAAATGAACCTTAAGTTTCTAATTGGAGTCCTAGTAAAGCTGTAATAGATGTGGCAAATTGCAAACAAAATGTTCTTGTTTACATTAGTGTAACTTTAAAACTTCAGCCAAAGACCTTAATAAATGTGCTATTATTCTAAAAATGGAATTGAATGTCTACTCAACATTCAACAAAATTAATCTCTGGTGTAACTTCAGTGATTTAACTGGAATTCTAGCAGGAATGAATTTGGCCTCCTATGAACAGCTTAGTGTGCATACATGTATATGACTGTGTATGTGTTTCTGTGTGTTTACTTACATGTTACACTGGCCTTACAGCTGGAAGAAGGATGGATTCATCTAGGGGAGCCAAAACTTAACATTATCAGAAGAAGCAGGTGAAACGACTGTTCGAGTGCTGTAACATATGCCTTCTTTCAGGCTGCATAATTCATACACAGTAATATTAGCTGCAACAGTTCAGCTCAATAACAACACCTCATTATTTTATCCCTCAGTATTTATTCCTATGTTTGACGCCTCATGAAATTACTGTTAATGTGTTTATATAAGGGCAGATCTGACACAAGTGGGAAGAATTTAATTTCCCACTCATTCTTTCCTGCTGATGTGTCCTCTTCCCCTGGTAGAAGTGGCAAGTGTAAATAGTTAATTTGCTTCAATTATGAGCCTGTCCTGCTAAATTAGAAGCAGCAGGAATATGAAGAGCCAGAATTATGAGGCAGCTGACAAATCCTCGGAGCTCACAAAATCAAATCATTTACTCCTCATTGGTGCTCAAAGACTCGCTAGATAAAAGCTGCAGTTTATTCTTTAACGTCTGATGGAACTTGGATTGTATGTTACCAATACTTAAGTAAATTGAAGCCTTCGTGCATTAGTGTCAACATTTGTGATGCTGTTACCATTTTTGCTATAACCCACAAGCTTTCATGGGTTTCTATTTTGGTCACTAAAAATAACCCAGACTGATTTGGATATGAAAAATAACAAAGTGTGTTTTCTAAGTTTCTTTTTCGATCACAGGAAAGTTTTAGATATAGCAGCACATTATCCAGTGCTGGGATGAATCAGGTAGATCAGGAGGGGATTTACAGGTAATATTGGCCAACACTGCATGTCTCCAGAGCTTCTCTCATGACCCGAGACACCAAAAGTCAGATAGAAATTGATCCAAGACCAGTGTTTCATGAGGCCTTGGCTCTCGTCTGCCTTGGCCAATGGGGACACCTAACCTAGCTCCTCCTCCTTCCAGGGTGCAATGCTGTGTTACTGTCCTGTCATTTGCTGTGACGAATGAGCTCTTCCCAAGGATGGAAGAGCCATCATGTTCCTGTTGTGTGGCCATGTGTGTGTCGTGTCTGGTGTCAGGACATCAGACAGTTCAGGGGATTGTATTGTCGCTGCTGAAATCACAGAATCACAGAATGTTTGAAGTTGGAAGGGCCCACTGGGGGTCACGTGGTCCAACCTCCCTTCTCAGGTAGGGTGACTTCGAGCACACTGCTCACGGTTATTCCCAGGTGGCTCCTGAATATCTCCAAGGAAGGAGACTCCACAACCTCTCTGGGCAACCTATTCCAGTGCTCAGTCACCCTCACAGTAAAGAATTTCTTCTTCATGTGTGGGTGGAACTTCCTGTGTTTTAGTTTATATCTGTTGTCTCTGGTCCTATCGTCTGGCACCTAGAAGAGTCTGGCCCCATCTTCTTGACACCCTCCGTTCAGATACTTAAACACATTGATCAGATCCCCCCCGAGTCTTCTTTTCTCTAGGCTGAACAGGCCCAGCTCCCTCAGCCTCACCAGGGCTGAGTAGAGAGGGAAGATCACCTCCTTCAACCTGCTGTTAGTGTTCTTCCTAATGCAGCCCAGTACAGTGTTGGCCTTCTTGGCCTCAAGGGCACATGGCTGGCTCATGGACAGCTTGGGGTCCACCAGGACCCCCAGGTCCCTCTTTGCCGAGCTACTTTCCAGCAGGTCAGCTCCCAGCCTGTACCAGTGCCTGGGGTTATTCCTCCCCAGGTTCAGAATAGCTCCAGAGGATATGCAGACCATCAGGTCAAGTTTGTCAGTAGCATTTTGAAAACAGATACTTACAGCTTGTTCACTCTTAAGCATGCTCATATACTCACACAGGTGTTTGTCTATCTCTCTCTTGTCCCTCCTTCAAAAAGGACTGTATTTTTTTTTAATTATTATCTCCATGTTAATGAAACAATCTCTAAGGAGTAACTTTAACACATTTGTAAGAGGATGAGAATGTACCTTCAGTTTAGTAGATAACCACACGAGGTTTAAATTTAGCTTTGTTTTATTTCTGTAAATGAGAATAGGAAGCTAAGGCACGTCTATGTGTGCACACTGCCAAAGTGAATTACAAACAAAATGGTTTTGGGAATAGACACAACAGACAGCAACTTTATACCTCCCCTCCCAGCTCTGCACGAGCAGAGTCGCTTTTACCAGTGGTGCACCTTAGGCTTGTTGGGAGATCCAGTGCTTTTCTGGACAAATTGCCGTACTGAAATTGCAGCTCTGCTCTTTGAAGCTCTAGATGAGTGCATCGAGAGTTTAAAACAACTGATGCTAACCCTGGTGTCTGCTCCTTCTCTCTTCCTCTGCCAGCAGCTGGGCTTTGCCCCTCTGCTCTTGTGAGACCCCACTTGGAGTACTGTGTACAGTTCTGGTGTCCTCAACATAAGAAGGACATGGAGGTGTTGGAGCAAGTCCAGAGGAGGCCACAAGGGGTCAGGGGGGTTGGAACTAGATGATCTTAAGGTCCTTTCCAACCCTAACCATTCTGTGATTCTGTGATTCTATGATTAAATATGAAATGTAGTCTCAGACAAAGGATATTGCCCTGGCTTCCACAGGACCAGACCTAGAATCCCTTAACCTCCACTGGCTTGGGAAGGGGGCTGTGTCAGGCCCCTTGTTTGCAATGTATTTTTGCTGCAGGACTTTTGGCATCTGGCATCTCCTTCTCCCACCCAGAGCTGAGCTGAGCAGCACCACAATTGGGGTGGAAAACCTTCCCCTTTACCACAAATATATAAAGTAAAGTAGGTCACCACAGGAGCTGCTGCATCTTACTCTGTGTGGGGTAATACAGGCTATATTCTACTGGCCTCCTGACCAGCCCACCTGGGTCTTCCTACAGCCTCCCAGGAGCAGCGAAGTCACAAGGAACATCAGATACCCCCCAACCAGGGTGAATTTCTGATATCCATTAGCTACATACAACAGACACAGGTTCTAGGTAAATACTGCACATGGCTGCCGAGTTATGAACATTGACTTTATCTGCACTTCACCTTGTTGTTGTAATTGGAAGGAGCTGGGCCAAAAGGACCCTGGCTTCCAAGTACTGCCAGAGCAACATGCATAAATAACAGTCTTAATTTTCTACTCATGCTTCTTTTCCACCCTTTGTCAGTACAATTGAGCTCCATAGGAAACATGTCTTTAAATCATTTGCATGCAAAACTGGATTTAGGCCCAACTGTTATGCTCCATTCAGGCTTACATCCTTATTTTTTAAAAATAAGAACGCCAGCAAGTGCAAACAGTCACCACAAAAATCATATGTTTAATGTCGTTTGGTTTGTACCCAACTTTCATCCAACGTGCTTCTGATAAAATGTACAGTCCCGCTCCTATAAGCTGCAAGCATCAAGCCTGTAAGGTCAAATTTAGGCCTGGCACAAATGGCTGCAATTTCCAGTGATCTCTGTTGTCTCACTGTTTGTGCTAGAGCTGAATTTGGCCTGTGATCTTTCCCCTCCATGCCAGAAAGACTGAAATCTTTCCCCTAAGCCTATAATATGTCATCAGTGTCTTTTTCATGCTCTACAGTCAAAGAGACTGCTGAGCCATACAGCTAGCCCTGGGCCTCTTTCCGTTACTGTGTGTACCTAGATTAAAAATCAAATGGTAACATATTTCAGTATCCATTAAGCAATTCTGAGGAATTTTTTTCCTGACTGCTGTGGGAATATCTCTGTCCATATTTTAGTGAGTGTGTGCAGCTCTAGGTGCCTTTGCTGCAAAATCAGAAGATTAAAACTAGAGATATGTCTCCCACTTGGAAAAAAATACATGCTTTCTCTATAAGCCTATGTATGTAGGGCCCGGAATGACAATCTGAATGTGGAATTTAATTCTGGATTGCAGCCTACTGTATTTTATCAGATGCCATTCCTGTAACTGTAGCCTGTGAAAATGACACTCCCAAGGCTAATAACACTGTGGAGACCAAAAAACAAAAATCGGTCATGTTGCTTTTTGATTTGCTGGTTTTGCATATACTATTTTGGGGGGTTTATGGAACACTTTCATCAAAACAAATGTGGGCACCTTTACATCATTTGAAAAAGACAAACATAACTTGCTTGCAAGTGTCAGCTCTAAGGAGACAGCCACAAGATAAACTGAAAACTTCCCCTTCTTTTTCATCCTCGCACCAGTTATTTAGGCAAAGCCAGGGAACTAGCGTGGTTCTTTGTAATGTGCTTTGTCAGCTAGGAGACACAAAGCTTTGTCAGACTACAATGAGGCACAAATTCTGAAAGTCTCTTTTTCTCCTGAGAGCAGTTTAGCTCACTGTCTCCAAGACTCTATCAAAGGGAACTGGTACCTTCTTCCATTAGCACTGATACTCAAAACTGAGGATGTTTGCAGTGCCTGTTTAGGCTCTTGTGGTGATTGGCAGAAGGGTGCAAGCCACATGGGACGGGGTAGGAGTCCTGCTGCGTAGTGTGCTGTGATGTGTTAATAATTCTCCACAAGGAAGTTGAGAGGAAGTTCATTGGGAAAAGATGACTAACCAGAACAAAAACTTGGCTTAAGGTATTACAGGTATGTTCAAGTTATATGTATCAGCGATGAGTTTGGTATTATCACACATGTAGAAGAGCACAGGAGACACAGCCTGCCTGAAAGAATTTATGATCCAGGAAGACAGGAACTAAGCAGCAGTTAAACTACATAAAGCAAAACATGACCAGAAGTAGGCATCATAAAACAGAAGTGCAGATATTCTACTGTGGTTTTAATTTGGTAAATCTAGTATTCGTGAGTGCTGTGTCTAACCATATAACGCACAACCGCTCTATCTCCAAATGAAACTTTGGGGCAGTCAGTTTAAGGATGTGTATCACTATTAATAAAAAGATTTCAGCCCTTGATGTACGCTGCTACAGCACTGGTAGACCACGTATATGGTCAGCCCAGGGAATCTGAGCAAAGGGTGCCTGTGTAATGGCCTGAGGGCTGATACCAGGCTGTGATGTTACCATGGAAAAGCCCAGGGCATTCATATTCCCTGATGGCCTAATTCAAATGCTATCTTACATATACTTATAGCCACAAAGGAGAGTTTTATACTTCTTTTGGAAAGTGTCTTCTATGTTGCTGCATGCTTTCCTAAACAGTGTAAGGGAACTTGTAGCTACCTTACTGGGTACACTTTGGAAATATAATTAAATCAGAACTTGTGTATTATGCTGTGTAAATTTGCATTCGTGTAGCACAGTGGGAAAATAATGCCAGCAGCTTCCATTTGTAGACAAATGTAATCTTCGTGTTTTGGGGTTTCTACAGCATGCTGAAAAGAACAAGAATAAATTAAACTGACCCACCCTGCATATATAGAAATTATGGGTTTTTTTCTGCCAATATTCAATTTCCACAACAGGAACAAGATAGAAAATAAAATATTGTGTAAGGAAACAAATCTGCTGCTGAATCAGAATAGGCCTTTACTGCCTGAATGACAATCAGTTGACATTCAATTATCATGTTAGTTGAATTAAAGCAAGATAGAAATGACTTAATTCCATAAGTATGTGCTCCTGTCAAGTTACTTACTTAATAATTGTTGCTTGCTAGATGGAGGATGGGAAAATGACCTTATAAGAGTTTTCTGAGATTAAAAATGAAATTAAATATTCCCACAATACACTATAGATAAGCAACAGAGCAAAAGCAAGCTTCTTGATACAGGAAAAAAGTTAAATTATTATTGAAAATGAGGCATTTCATAATTTGGACTGTCTTAAGCATGAAACTCTTAAGTGATTCTGCCATTCTCTAAAGCACATATCAATGACGATACAAACCTTTTTCTTCCCCAAAAGCACTGCAAGGATGCAACTGTGTTATACTTACTACAACACGAAACTATTTAAGCCAGAGGGCTAAGAATTCTCACAGCTGCAGGAAAAAAAAAGAAGTTGGGAGTGGCATTTGACTTGCGCATACCTGTTTGAGGTGCTGCTACAAATACTGCGGATGCTTCTCACTTGCCCTGCCTTCATAAGCACCCAGCACAAGTCCAGTCTAGCACAAAGTCAGTGAACTGGTACCCACTGCCAGGGTCACGTTTGTTTGACTTCATAGAAAAATATTGACAGCCAGACCTTGTTGTTACTCATGAAAATTAACAGCTCACCAGACAGGCAGAACTTACCCTGATTTTTAGGATAAGCCAGGACCAATCAGAATGTGCAAAACTAGCATGAGGATCATCAAACCACTTGTATGTTGACCTAAACAGTGAGCATCTTCAAAAGGACAACAGCATATAAGAGCTCAAGCTGTTCTTAGGGGACATGCCAGTGCTCTTACAAGGACAAAGTGGGGTGAGCTGACCACCCTCCAGACAAGCCAGCCTGCAGGCACCATTCTGGCCAATGCAAGACATCGGATCAGTCTGGGGTCATCAAAAACCTTTCCACATCCAGTAAGGACTTTTTTTACTATAATGACCTTCTATTACATGGTTAATGTTTATATTACTGTTGAAGACATGGTGTTCATGTGACTATTATTGGCTCACAAGACCCAAGGAAAGTGGGCAAGACAGTGTGTACACTGAACATGGTAGATGTATAGGTAGGAAATAATAAAATAGTGGCTGTATGATGATGTTCCTGTGAAGTAGTGATGGTTTAGATGGAGATTTACAGAATTGTTGTTAGCTTCATATCGTTGAGTTAACCTTGTGCAATATGACTATGTGAGGGAAAAGTCAGGTCCCAGAGGACTCTTTCAATATGCTGTGACTGTAAGAGCACAGCAGGAGTGTTTATTTTTTATATTTGTGTAATGCAAAATCCAGTGCAGAAGCAGTAGATACATGATCTTTTGAAGATCATTGTTCTGTGTAAAATTCTTTGTTCAGCTATGTTTTTTAAACGGGCTATCAGAATGATGCAGAGGCATAGCAATATACAAAGCAGTATAACTTAGTCTTTGTTCTGTAGGTCAAGCTAAATTCATTTTAGCAGCTAGGAACAGATTGTTGCCTAATTTTTTATTCATTTTCAAAACAAACAGTACATTTCCCTAATAATCACAAGCGATTACAACTTAAAAAGCAAATTGCTACCATTTTTTTTGCAAAACAACAGGAGATCAGTCAACACTATATATTTATCTTAATCTGGAGAAATTACAAGGGTACACAGATACAGTTGCGCAGCAAAAACCAGTCTTTTTTCTTCTCTGTCTTTATAGTTACAATTTTAAAAGCCTAAGACTTCTCTGTTTCCATTTTGATCCTTTGCTTCCCTGGGAAGCAAAATCTTTAATCCTTTTAGGCAGCCCATATCTACAGTTTGTTCTGTCTCTGAAAGCAAAGCCTCAGTGAAACAAAAAAATGTTTCATGAGCACATTTTTTACAAAAATGGTGGTGTTCTAGATCCTTCCAGCCTGACAGTACCACTTTCACTTAGTAGCCTGCAACTGTATTGTCCTTTGTGTGTGTGTGCATTCTGTATGGCCAGGTCCTCTCCATTACAGGACTGCTGGTTTTACTGGAGCATTGGAAGGTCAAAAGAGATCACTTTAAAGTTGCATAAAGTTTGTCCTTCTGGGGAGTAGATATATGTGTGTGTTTTTCAGCTGTGGAAATCAGGAGAATACCCCAAAATTGTCATAAATAGCTTTGTCTATCTTTTACCTTTGAATCAATAGCTCTGTTAACTAGTCAGTGTGGAATGGAAGGAGGAAGGTGGATAGTCTTTTACATGGAGGCTTTCCACAGGTGCCCAGCACTTGGCTGGAAAAGGGGACAGCAGAGAGTCAAAGCGGCAGTTCCATTTTGTGTAATACCATGAATCCCAAATGTCCATGAAAACATGAACTAATCTCTGGCATGTGACTTAAAAATTGTGAAATATAACAACAATAAAAAAGTAAATTTTCTTTCCATTTGTCTCCCTCACTTTTAAACCTTCCATTTAGACGTTTTTTAAACTTTTCCCTGCAACAAGTAAAGCTAGGAGTCAATCCTGCTTAGTTACACGACACCAAGATGCTTGCATGACTCCTAAATCTACCCTTTCAGAAAAAAATACGAACTAGTGAGAAACTCGTGATAATATTTGCAAAGAGGAATGCTGACTTGTTCCCGAATCTGTCACTTGACATGGCTAACAGCAAGTCATTAGCTAGCCTTCATGTGTCGGGAACTGGTTCTCTTCCTGAGAACTTTCAACCCTGAGTATCTACTTATGCTCTTCTAACATCATGTTACTGTAGTGCTGCCTACTGAGGTCCTGCCTAACCCTCCCGATAATCTTTGGTGTTGAAATTTGTGTAAAATTGAAGTGATTCTCCAAGCATTTTAGTCTATTATGAGATTGTGCACATGCTGCATTTAAAATAATTTGGTGAGTTGAGAGAAATGTGCAGAAATAGATCCATGATCCCAAGAAGTTAATAAGACTGATACAGGATCAAACTGGAATAATGACTTATGTTTATTATCCTTAGCAGCTCCACGAAGTTTCTTTGACTGCCCCCAACAGTTTATCTGTGGAAGAGAGAAAGCCTCTTGGCTGATCTGTGTGATGCCTTGATCTCCACCTTCATTTAGCTCAAATGTCTTTCTGCACATTCTCATCTTCCCCAGAGGGTCTTAACTCATCTCACTAGTGGAAACCAGTAGAAGGGCGTATGCCTGCTTTCCCCCATCCCTAAAGGTCCCATTTGAAGGCATGCCTGGCTCTTCACTTTGAACAATTAAACCTGAGATGCTATGAGGGGTATTGTTTTTTCAGTACTGCTGGGTAGTTAAGGGGTGTTTCACAGTTGGAACAATATTTTCTTTAAAATATTGGATGTTTATTGTTTCACTCTTCAAGCAATATGAGGAGGAAAGGCTGTTTACTTAGAAAGACTTTATGAAGATGCATGAGAGACACCGGTGATATATAAAAACAAAACCAGATTAATTTACCAATGTGACACTCTTTGTTTTTAGGTATACAAAAAGAAAACTGAAGCTGCCAAGAAGGAATATCTGAAGCAGTTAGCTGCCTACAGAGCAAGCCTTGTATCCAAGGTAACACATAATGTATATACATACACACATATATATAGTGACATATTGCAAACCATTTTCAGCATTTATATGGTGCTGAGCACCATCGTATTTAGTGCAAATAGTGTTATTTGTTATTACCTTAAACTTGGGTTTAGGGTGCAAATGTTCAATAAACACAGTGATCTCTCCATGAAAATATATGCTTATCCTTCTGGTCAGAGAGACAGCACTTTGTCAGACTGGGAGTATCACTGCAGTTCAACAGGGGAAGGAGATATAATGGTAAAAAGACCTCAAAATAACAAACATGCCATGCCAGGTGGTCACTGTTCCACCTACAAGGGAAAAGAACATATCATACCTGGGTTTGGTTTTGTTGGAGTATTTTTAAGTACCGCTTTTTACTTTGCAATCACAATACATAAAAAGTCAAATTCAGTTCACATAGCAAATTTTTGTAAGAAAATGTGAATCTCCATTTTATATACAGCAAGCAATTTGTGTGAGCACAGCGTAGGTCACCGTAAGGCTCTTATACTCTTATATACGCAAGAGTATCCCCAGTACACAGCTAGTAGCGATTTTATAAATGATTTTATACAAACATTCTTAGTGCCCATAATTTTGAAATAGACTCTTTAAAATCTGTAATAGACCTTAAAATATGCAGAAGAATGTGAAATTACTGCATTGTGTCAATGTGAAAAATCAACTGAGCAACTTCAGACTCATACCAGTTAGAATCACTTGGTTTGGGTCTGTCAAAACAAATTAAAATATATTTTTTTCTTACATAAATAGAAGTAATTTTAGAGGTAAGAAGGACTAGAATATGTGACATGAGTAGAACTTTTTGTTTGTTTAAAATGTTTTTGGGGTCTTGCACTATACTTTTTGATGTTATATTAATTTGTATATGTTATCAGGGGAAGACTATATGATTAGCCATACAAGGACCTTTCATGCATCTTTCTACATTATCTTAGTATTCAGCGAGTGTTTGTTCCAGATTTAACAGCCTGAAATATGGGTGTTACCTCATTCATTTTGGGGGGGTTGTGTCTTATGCATTTTAATTTTATAGCTACCATCATAAAGGCTAATGCATTTAGTTAAAGTGATTTACAAGGTACCTTTAATTTCTATCTTAGGGGTCTTTGGTTCTAGAAATACTCATTGCCTTCAGAAAGGGTACCATGTGCACACAAATAGATTTTTTCGAAATAGCCTGCTTATTGGCAAAAGATAGGTCGAAAAAGCTCAAAATATTCCAATAGGTTTTGAAGAAATGTATGAAGCCAATTTTTCACTTGTGAAAATGACTTGGATGTCATTATTCAGCACATCATGGACTGTTACATAACACTCTATATAGCATAATTTTGAAATGGTATCTATAAAAGAAATCGGATTTTTTTTTTTTTGAAAGACAATAAATTGCTGTTAGAAAAGCACTGAAGCATTTTCTTAACTTTTAAGCAATTATTTAAATTCTGCCTATAATGTAATATTTTCCTCTAGTGTGGGAAATATCAAAATATAAACTTAATGAACCTGAATACTAATTGCTTACTCTTCATGAACAAACAGATCCAACAGAGCGGGCATGTAACTAAAGCAAGTCCATCTTGGAATAAAGATGTAAAATACCTAGATGTAATATTATATCAGCATATTCTAAATTATCATTATTAAATATTTATGTGGCACCAGAAGAGTTGTAGTGTAGACAAAGAATATAAGCATGAAGAAATATATATAATACATTATTAAGACTGTTTGGAGTCCATGTGGTCTTTCATGTCTATGTGTTATATTATCATCCATAAAATCTGCTTCTAGAGAATATTATTAAGATTCCAAGACCTTATTCTCAAAAGTTAAGACATGCCAAAAGTAACATACCTTTTCCAAAAATGCTTTAATACAATATTAGTGATTTGCTCACGATATGTTTTATACTTTATACCACGCTCTGTGTGAGTCTCATTTCATATGCTTAAAATAGGGTTACCACCCAGTAAATAAGGTGAACATATGATTGTGTAAATGTCAGTTATGCATTAATCCACATTTAATTTATCAGGTTATTTCCTGTATTTTCTCCTTTTTCATAATGATTGAAATTAATGGGGCTGTTCTCAAGTTTGTTCATGTGTGTAGGAATTGATATGTAAAGTAAAAATCACTTTACAAAGCATTATATCTTCTGCTATGCAGTTTGCCATATTGCTTATAGTACTGACTAAGCCTTTGCATTGTAAACAAGTGTCTTTATATTTGCCCTTAGTTGCAACTTTTAGTACTATTCAGGTCCAGAAATGCAGTCTCTGGTATCTGGTAATTTGTACAACATTACATAAAATGCTGTGAATTGCAATTTTACTTTTTCATAAAACAAGCACTTTTTCTAGCTTAACAAGCCCTTTTTTCTGGCTGACATTAGAGTTTTTGCTGCATCTTTTAAATATATGTATTTAATACAGATATAGATGGGTAAATGTTGAATACTTTCATATATTATATATGTGCAACTATGTGTATTTATATAACAATATATGCATATTACGTATTTAGCATGCATAATATGTATGTGCATATAAGTGATACATATATGTATGTTAACTATAGCAGTAAAAGCTTAACTGTTTGAATAGTACAAAGAAGATTTCTTTCCTGTTTTGTTCTCTCTTGCTAAATGAATCTTTAATTTTCTCTCTGTAGTGACACAATTTCAAGTTTCATGAAGACATATTTTAGCAGCTATGGCTGAAGCTAAAACCTCTCAGCTAGGAGAATATTATTCAAATTCAAAATATTCAAGCATATTTCAAAATTCTGATGTTCTCTCTAAGTCAAAGCGGTGTCCTCACTTGACATTGCAGCAAAAGCATTGGACATTTTTCAGTTTTGTGGACAGTGCAGATCCTTTGGACATGTGAAATTGCTTCTTGAAGTATATGGCAGGCATAGCTTTCCTAGCCCATCACCTTGCAATTACATTTCATAAAGAAACTAAAGGTCATATCTAGTAAGAGTGGCATTGCCTTAATGCCATTAGCACAGCAATTTGTAACCAGAGAGTTTTCAGGCAGAGAGAATATCTGTTAGATTGCCTATATTGTGATACAGTTGAACAGCCTAAGGAATCTGAGTCTCTTAAGGCTGCAGTGAATATACATGAAAAAGTTCGTATATGCATATGTGTATTTGCCTAATGTATAAATAGGCAAAAAAAAAAATAACAGCTCTCCCAGATCGTGCATTTCCCCACTCCTAAGTAAATGTTGATGTGCAGGTGTGCTCCCTCCACACTTTGTTTTCTGTAGCCTAATGAATCCCAAATTCTTTTCTGTATAGTAGCCAAACTTCAGATGTAGGGGAGCACCGTATCCTGGCTCACTCCTCCCTGAAATAAGCAGCTGCTGGGGTTTAGGACATTTCTTTTGGAAACACAGTTCTGAATATCTCTTGACAGAGTAAATGACTGAACTGTCTTTTCTCCTGATCAGTGCTTTAATCAGTTAGGTATTGCACATAAGGAGAGCAGCATCACTTCTGCTGTTGGCAGAAAAGCACCTGGTTTCTGGTTTTTGAGACAACAGATTCCTATATTTTACCTACCTCCAGTCCATGCAGATGTTTTGAAATTTCATAAAACAGTTTAGGCTGTTCTGAGTGAAAGCATCAGAGGAAGAATAAATAAAAAATATGGTTATGTTTGATGCATGATTTTTATTTTTTTTTTTTTATTGGTAGCTGTTGAAGTGCTACAAGGCATTTGGCAATATTTCCCTTAAAACAGTAATGAATAACCCCAGAATGATGACATGCATCTACAGCTTTTACTTTTTTCTGTTAAACATTAGAATCCCTAGCTGGGAAAACTATAAGGTATGGCTTTTATAGCATGTACTTCATGCTTCTGTGATAGCTTGGTATTGCATTCTTTCTGGAGTTATTATAATGTAGTCAGAAATTTTCAAGAAATCATAAATAAAATTAGATATGTGCAAATATGTGATGTATCACAGTATCTGGTAAGTGAATACATAAATTTATAAAATAATTGTCTAATCTGATAAGAACACAAATCCAACCATATTCTTATCTAGCAGGAAACCAACTATCTACTGCAGCTGAAAATGTAGAACAAACTATATTGAAGTTAATGCCATGAATTCAATTTGAGGCTAAATCTTGTGAAGCTTTACATTCAGCAGTGCAAAAACTGAGAGAAGCTCTCACATAATTTCTGCCAAAAATGGCAGAAATGTCTTGAGCTTGAGAGAAGCCAGATTTTGATTTGGACAGGAGCTGTGTTTGGTTTTGAAGTGAGTTAATAAAACTAGATTTCCCTATTAGCCTAGTGCTTCCATTTGGGGAATTAAAACACTTGTATGAAATTAAAGTTGCATATCCTTTATCACATGTACCCAGGTTACATTCATAAAACATCCATTTTTACTTACATACCCTGAATGAATCCATGACAATCCCCTGTAGATGATGACAAAATGTATATTTAGATTTGAAGATGTTCTTCTGAGCCACCTCAGCTAATTATAGGTGACAACCCGTGGCTTACTCCTTTGTTCTGAAACATCAAGAATGTGTCAAAAAGCTTTCTGAACTCTCTAGAGCCCCAGATGTTGTTATTGCAATAGGTGACTGGAATTAACAAAATACGAAACGTCATTTGGTAAGAGCCTCTTGTGACTTAGGTGGAAAGGCAGCTGTACTGCAAATTTGCATGAGTTCTCTACCGGAGTGGATGGAGTTAAGTCGGAGGAATCTCTGAAGGAGTTAAAGAGCTAAGCAGGAAAGAGAAAACACTGCCAGGGAGAGCAGTCATTCTCTCATAAACAGCTTTACAAGAGTATTAATAAAATGGCTGAGCCCATGTAGGCTAGAAGAGAGATTCTTCTCAAGGACAGGCTTGGGGTTGGAAGTGACCTAAAATGTCAGAAACGTTAAAACAGACAGGATTACGTGAACACAGAAAAGCTGAGAGAAGGAATAAACAATTCAAGATGTTCCTTCCACCAAAGAGACAGCAAAGACAGCAGATGTAAACTTAAGCTTAGGTAAGCTTTGTAGGAGCTGCATAAATATTCAGCCAATTTCCTTCTATCTACCTCTTTAATGTCACAGTACTGAAGATAACTCATTTAAAGCTAAGTCAGGCCTGCCTAAGTTTGATCACAGCCTGCATACCCTGGACCTTCCTGGTACCAGCTGACATAATCACTGCCATTACCTGAACGTAACCTTCATTCTGATCATGGAGCTTAGAAGTTGTTGAATTTCTCATCATGGCCTAATGACAGACACCAGCCACTAGATGTGCACATGGCTCCATCATGAAAAGAGGCAGAGTAGCAACTACATAGGTTTCTGGCACGTTCGTGTAAAACTTGAATTGAGTTAAACGCTTTTCTAGGCTTTGAAATACGTAATACATGTTCTTGTCTGTGAAGAGAGGATGCCAAACCTCTGTTTCTCATTTAAAGATAAGCACCTGTTTCTCATTTGAAATAACACTGTGTTACACCATTTTGGCTATGTAAAAAAAAAATCTTCTGAGGTTGGAATAGGTTATGTTTACCCACAAATAAAGCTGTTTGCATTGATAGAAAGTTTATGCTGGCCATACTGGCCATAGGGCTCACATCTTTGCCCTTTAGGAGTTTTCTTAGCATGTATTTAAAGGACACATAGGCATCCAGTAGTACCAAAAATATTTACTAAATGACTTGAATGTACTGAATGTATTTACTGAATATTCTACTATAAACGAGAGCTTAATTGCTGATGTCAATAAAGAAGTATTTTGATAATGTCTGGTCTGTAAATGACTGGAATTATATTGCTCCAGCTGAAAGGCTTTGATCAGTAACTAATTTTGTGAAATCTACAGAATAAGGAAAATGCCTTTATTCTCTATAAGTAGAACAACTATGGTTTCTTTGAGACAACGCTGACTTTTTGATTTTGTATTGCAAACAGCAGTATTATTATCACTGCTTACTAGAATGAAATTATTGCAAATGTGTTTATTTAATTCCCATATGTTATGGTCTCATATGCTGTCATAGATAATGCTGAATATAAAGCATGAGCATGTATACAGTATGTAAATTGAAGATGTTCATATACATATCTGTGTATATATCTATATGGTCCTACTTGCTGGCAACATTTCTAACAATAACTGCATTAACATGTTAAAAAAGCAAAGTGAAGTAAATACAGGCACTTACAATTTCTAGGTATGCTTCTGAAGAAAGATAGGTCAAAAGTAGCACTCATCAATTGGGAACGATTCTCAGCCTCTGTTAGCTAGGCCATACCTGGTTTTCATGAAAAATGAAATGGACATCTAGACATTAATACTGAAGTAACAGTGTTGGGCTCTGATCAAAATTCCACTTAAGTTAATAAGAGACTTTCCATTCATTTCAGGAATCTATGGATCAGGCCGTTGGAGTACTGCCTTGTTAAAACACGTCCTTGCTTTACTTTCAATCACATGGGTGTTGTTTACCTTTCAACAGAATTGAGTTAGAAGAGCCAACAGTAGCCATAAGTCAGTCATAAGTTAGAATCAAAACCCGCACCTAGGTCCCTACAGCTGTGTGGTCACCCAGGTATACAGGTGAGGGTTTGAAGTGCAACTTTTCAAAGTGGAAGCAAAATTATATGCAAAAGGAAGCTGTGGAGATGCCAGAATGGCATCACTAGGCAATTGCTGTTTTCTCTTACACCACTAAATTAAGCAGGACGTCCGTCCCAAAGATCATTTCTCAGTTGTAGGAGTGGGTTAAATGTTTTTGGGTGAGGGAAATCCCACTGTCACTTTCCTCTAAGGAACTGACACTCCCCCCGTGCTTGAATTCAGTCTGCGATAAAGACCATTAGTCCTGGGGTAGTTGTCCTTAGAAAAGAATAGCACAATTGGATAAGCAGTGCTTAACCGCTTAACCTAATTTAATTCTTTAATTTGGCAATCATGCATAAAGGGTTCTGGTGCATAACAGGGGAGTAGAAGGTGGATGGGAATGTTCACTTTGCTCTAGAATTGGAAAGAAAGGCATGAGTTTGGTGAAAACTGGTGAAAAGAACTTGATTCAGCACTTTCCAAACTTCGTGCAAGATTATCAACTCTCTATGCTTTCTCTGAAGAACATCAAGCATATGTATATAATCATACATTTCCTTGAAAGTATAATACAAGTAGAATCATTCTGTGGACTGAGGGTCCACCAGTACTTTTAATTAATATAATTATATTCATTATCATCACAGTTAGAATAGTGTTTATTTTGTTTCTTTCTTTTTCCTGCATCTTTTCTACTTTCATTCTCTTTCTGTTGGGATTTCAAAATGTTCTTTTTTCTGAGTTTGTGTTGTGCTTAAAGGGCAGCCATATTTTTTCTGTAGCATTCCATTGCCTTGGCCTACCTATCTTGTCTTCAGCTTCTGATTTTTTTTTTCTTATTTTCAATTTGGCAACAGTATTAGATGATGATGTTATATGGAAAGGCAGGTCCAAAAGGAAGCCTGCTTCTAGCCTATGGAGAACTTGAAAGGCTTAGAGTAAGGTTTTGACCTGAACTCCAGAACAAGTAAAAGCCACTCAAAGAGCATAAAGGATTGTCAGGAAAAGCTAGGTTTGTGGTCCTAGTGTATATTGGCTAATCTATGTGTACAATACCACTTCCTACCATTAACTAAATATAATATTCTGTCACCCTCTAGTGGTGGGTCTACAACACCATACTTCTGATAGTAGAGAGAAAAGATTTACTTACTGCATGTCTAGTAGAAGACCTTGGTGCATGCAGGACATACTGAGCTTCAATGTTTGGTGGCCTGTGTGTATGGACTTGTGATTTTGGTCTCCACTGCATGTGTCTGTAAATTAATTCTATCCTATAACTTCATGCCAAAAATTAGAGACGTAAATTGTCAGTGTTGGTTTTGGGCAGATTAATTAACTAAAGAGGATTTTTAAAAAATTATTTCTTTCCTCTTCTTCTTGGATCATAGAATCATAGAATCATAGAATCGTAAGGGTTGGAAAGGACCTTAAGATCATCTAGTTCCAACCCCCCTGCCATGGGCAGGGACACCTTGCCCTAAACCATGTGGCTCAAGGCTCTGTCCAACCTGGCCTTGAACACTGCCAGGGATGAAGCATCCACAACCTCCCTGGGCAACCCATTCCAGTGCTTCACCACCCTCACTGTAAAGAACTTCTTCCTTCTATCTAATCTAAACTTCCTCTGTTTAAGTTTGAACCCATTACCCCTTGTCCTACCACTACAGTCGCTAAGGAAGAGTCCCTCCCCAGCATCCTTGTAGACCCCCTTCAGATACTGGAAGGCTGCTATGAGGTCACCACGCAGCCTTCTCTTCTCCAGGCTGAACAGCCCCAACTTCCTCAGCCTGTCTTCATATGGGAGGTGCTCCAGCCCTCTTATCATCCTCGTGGCCCTCCTCTGGACTCGCTCCAACAGCTCCATGTCCTTTTTATGTTGAGGACACCAGAACTGTACGCAGTACTCCAAGTGGGGTCTCACAAGAGCAGAGTAGAGGGGCAGGATCACCTCCTTCGACCTGCTGGTCACGCTTCTTTTGATGCAGCCCAGGATACGGTTGGCTTTCTGGGCTGCAAGTGCACACTGCCGGCTCATGTTAAGCTTTTCGTCAACCAACACCCCCAAGTCCTTTTCTGCAGAGAAAACTGATTGAATACCAACCTGCAAAGTCAGGGAACGTGACCGTTCGTTTGAAGCTCGTATTGGCTAATCAAATCCCTTCTTTTTTAATTCCTAGTTTTACCCATAATAAAAGTCCTTGTCTAAGGCTCTCTGATGCCCTAATGGACAGATGCAATGCCCATTCAAATCCGTGAAAGCTGTAATAGTGCCCAAAATGGTAGTGTGACCTGTGCTTCATCTGTACCTCTTGGTGTATTTCACAGTAAAGACACATAACAAAGCCAAAACATTTGACATCACCTATTCCATTAGCTTCAGCAATACTTACAAAATCTGTGTTTCTGACCCAGCCTTAGAAAAAGCTGAAAGTGCAGTATGCTGGAGAATAGCGTTTAATGAGTTCATTTATAAAGATTACCAGTAACTGATAATATTGATGTGTTTTACACTGATATTGGACAATTTGGCTTCAGATCACATATTTAAAGTGTCCTAAGTAACAGCAAAATACTTGGTCTGAAACTGAAGTGTTGTGCTTTTCAGTGCATCAGAAGGTAGTGAAACATACAGAAAGCTGATTGATAGCTCTAGACAACTGGAACGGTCCCTTTTGATCACTTTGCAAATGCTCTTCTCAGAGGTAAAGCAAGTGTTGTTCATCTTTGGCCTTAGACTGTACAATTCCTCTTAACCTCATTTGGTATTTGGAGTATTAAATGATACTAAATATCTGATACGTCTGTAATTTTATCAGTATGGGCCATGCATTCACCACTTACGTGTGGACTCGGGTTACCCAATAATTAAATTGGTTCACTGAATCTTTGTTAAAGAGGTGTATGTAAAGAGGCAGCATCTTTGTAGTCACAAATGAAATGTAAGTATGTGGCAGTCCGTCACAAATAGTGCTGCAAAGGGGTTTTGATACCTCCTCACCAGGAGGAATTGTTTAACCAATCTGCCCTTAGACACTTCAGGAGCAATTATCCCTGCTTGGACCAGATAAAGCATGCCAGCTACACTGTGGAAAAGCAAGCTGTTTTCAGTAAAACACAGCACTGTACGTGTTACTTCTGTAATGTGTAAAGAGCCCAGGACACTTGAGAGGAGGGCCCTGGCCATGCTGCTGATTAGAAAACCTTCTGAATCACTGAAATTTCAGCAAACCTGCCAGTCTTTGCTCCCACACTCACCAGAGTTTCCTAAAAATACAATGGGAAGAGAGAGAGAGAAAATATTTCTCAGGTATTCATGAACTTTAGTTCAGAGTTTTAAAAATAATACCAAAAAACTGCCAGACTTTGCACCTACTTTCAGGTTTTATCATTTACAATCTGTGGTTATTTATGTCTGCATCTGAATCCTGCAAACATGCATATAATACATATTGCACACATTTACACCCACATGCAAGCAGAGCCAGGCAGATCCACAGAAGCAGAGATTTGCATTTATTTTATCATATTCATTTAATTGTCCTTAGTTTACTGGAGAAAACAAGGGGGCTTTGCTAATGGAACTGTGGTTATATTTAGGGAAATGAACTTAGCTTTCTCATCTTTATCATCACATACAAAGAAGCAATTTCAATAACATGTATGTCAGCAGATTGTTGGTGATGGTACATCCTTCAGAAAGAATCTGAATAGACTTCACTGACCCCAGAGTGCTGAGAGTAACATGAAACTTACTCTGACTTGTAAACTGAGCAAACATGACATGGAGAACACACAATAAGGGCATCTATGCATCTTTCAGCCCTTGTTTTGACAAAGTGACTTCTTTCTCCAGAGGAACATTTCTGCCATTTTTTTCCAACATGTTTCACCTTTCACTGACTATTAATCCCACTATGTCTTAGCTGCAAATTACAATTCCCACCCATAAGCTCATGGGAGTTAATTCTTAATTTTTTTTTCATCATTTATTTGAGCTCACAGAGTTAGCACTGAGAAGATCTAAGAAAATAAGGGTATGGAAAGCAACTTAATAAATTCAATTTAAATCAAATATAAAAAGTTATAAATACTAGAACAGAGTAGTATTAAAATTGACATTCATTAATGAAAAGGTTTTATTACTAACATCTTTAAGAAGAAATCAAGGTAGACCATAACGTTTTTGAAAATCTGTACATTTTCTAATACTCTATGCAGTATTCTTCCAGGTTTAGTAAGACAGTTTCCCTGTGTCTGATGCAGTCTCACATGTATGTAGACATCAGTTTTAAATAGAATTTTCAGAACTTTATGAACTGGATTAACAAAGGAAGTTTTGCTGAGAATGAAATTATTCAGAATATCCTTATCTTTCTAAATGCATGGCTTATGAAACATTTGATTGTTGGCATGGATAGCAGCCCAGCACAGACATCAAAACACAGGTATTGGCACAGCAACTAGCATATTTGTTCAATGCAGTTGGACAACTGTGAATGGGGTTTAGTGTCTTCATCACGTTGGCTAACTAATAAAGCGCTATTAGCAGTTATCAATGTGTATGGTAAAGGACACCGAAATTTGTTTCCCTGGTTTGCAGATGGGAAGTTGAGACGTATCAAAGATCACTGCAGACTTTTGCTGGAACCCACCCTCCTGAATCTCTTTTCAACTAGGCCATCAAATTGGAGAACAGTACTAGTGGCTGTGTATGTGAATAAATGTGATGGGCTTGGTTGTCTTTGTTGCATAGGTTATTATGTCAGTGATGCCAGTTCCAAGTTTGGAAAAAGCAAAATGTCAGGCTAGACCAGGAAACAGAGGAGCTAACTTTTTTTTTTCGTAATGTTGAAAAGTGTAAGGTAAAAGGGATTAACTCTTTTGCCTGTATAATAACCAAACTCCATTTCAAGGAGAATTTAATGGTCCAGATATGTGTTTTCCCATGGTGTGACTCTTAAACAGAGAGTAGAATAGCAGCATTTTGTAGCTTCTAAGTATTGTCTGGTTTTTGTTTTTCTCAACAGAGCTACAGTGAACCTGTTGATGTTAAAGCCTCCCCACAACCTCAGATGATGAATTCAAAGCAGTCAGTGTTTCATGGGCCCTCCCAGGCTCACTCTGCACTGTACCTCAGTTCCCACTACCACCAACAACCAGGAATGAATCCTCACATCACTGCCATGCATGCCAATATCCCCAGGAACATAGCGCCCAAGCCCAACAACCAAATGCCAGTGACTGTTTCCATAGCAAACATGGCTGTGTCCCCACCACCACCTCTTCAGATCAGCCCCCCTCTGCACCAGCATCTCAACATCCAGCAGCACCAGCCGATTTCAATGCAGCAGTCCATTGGAAACCAGCTACCAATGCAGGTCCAGTCTGCTTTACATTCACCTACAATGCAGCAAGTAAGTTTGAGCTTTTCAGTTGTCTGGGGATTTTTTTTTTTGTGGTATGGGAAGGGAAGTTGTCCAGAAACTGTCATAGTGAAGGAGATTTAGAGCTATGGATTAGCTTTAATTTTGCAGAGTTCTAAAACTTTGATAGTTTAGTCTGAGGACTTAGTCTTTCGAAGGCAAGAACAAATGAATGAGTTTACCTAGATGATGGGGAATTTCAGGAGGACTGTTTGTGCTAGCAACAATGTTCAGCACATTCTTCTGGACACTAGCCTTCTCTCCTCCCAAATTCAGGAGGCATCCTTTAAGGAGAAGTGCATCCATCTGCAAATGTGGGAGCATCCTGAAATACAAGTGAAATGCTAAGTCTTCAGGAAGCACGTTTTAGAAGCAAAAGGCAGGCATGTCTAGAAAAAGATCTGATTGCAGCTTGTGCTGTTATCCTTGTGCTGACCGTGATGTGGAACAGTCAGAGGGAACATGAAGCAACACAGGTTGTGTTAAACATGCTTGATTAAGTGAACACAAGTATGTTAGTTTCTACTGCATTCATAATTTCATTTTGCTGGATAAGCATACCTTTTTTTTACTGGAAATAAGTGGGCTGTGCCCAGTATTCCAATATAATGGTGCTCTTTTTTTCCTTCATTCTCAATGGTTTAGTTGATTCTCTATACATTTCCTAGGAGTTCTGAATGAATGCAGGCCAAGAATAATATTGTGACTTCTGGGCCCAGGCCTGTGGAGGATTAGAGCAGATTAACTCTGCTCATCTCATGAGAGAAAATTTCCTTTTGTGTTGGGTGAGGCCTGACTATCAATAATAAGATCTTGCTTTGCAAAGAGGCACCAGAATAAAAATTTTTTTTGATGGAGTTGCAAGAATCTACAGAATTTGTATACACAAAACTTGTCAGTTCTGGTTGATAATAAATAGTCATGAACTTGCTGCATGTTTTGAATATCTCTATAAATTCACCTTTGCTAACAAGGCATTTGCATTTGCTTTCCAAGCCAGAAACATTTCATCTCAAGACTGGTCTTTAGAGAAGGGAATACCTGAACACAAAACATAGCTGGGAGAACAAATTAATGCGGAAAGAAATTTTTCAAAGCAGGGGAAAGGCAAAAAAAAGAAAGATTTGAAAGCAATCTGGACTGATAAATTCAGCTGTTCAGAAGGTAAACCAAGGTTTGGTGCTCATGATGATATGATTTTTTTCAGTCTTTGATCTTAGTCCTGAGAGTAAGTCCTCAGAGTCCTCTGATTTGGAGTAATCAGACAGGAAGGAAAACTTGTAAAGTATTTTTCCTGGTCCAATTTGTTTTTCGTAATCAGGGTAAATACTCAACAGACTTATGACCACAAAAATGTGGAGTCTTTCACTGTCATGTATTCCTGAAGGTTTTCCTATTGGTTAGAAATCCAGTGTCCTGGTGTGTGTCCTGGGAGAGCCCATGCTCAAGTCTCAGAAAAACTCAGGAATTAACCACAAACCTGGGCAGCTGGAATTAGCATGGGAAGGTCTTAGGTGGGCCAGGAGGTTCTATCTGGAGCTCCTAAGCCTTATGCAATCCCGGTTGAACCTGAAGGGTCAGGGCAATGAGAAACAAAGCAATGGACTCAAGGCAATACCCTGGTTCATTTACAAACATGGCAAATGACATTTGTGACAGAAGCCTGTTTAAATTGTATAGTTATATTTCACTGAGTTTTTATTGGAGATCCCATCTTCCAAGTTCAGATCGTTTGCCAAGTTCAGTGTCCCTTGTACATTACTTGTCCAATGCAGAGCTATAGAAGATAAAAACCTTTATGTCTTTTCCAGAATCATTGATAGGCATAATTTACTCAACAGATTTTAAAATCTGGCTTTATTTATTGAATTAATAGTATAGTAGGGGCTAGGAAAAGATGTAATGAAGATGTTAGGTACTTACAAGTGTATACATACAACATCATCATTATTGTATGAATACAAACACTTAGGTGCTATTCCAAACCATGACTTACTACAAAAAAAGGTAAGACAATATGAATCTTCTGATGCTTTATTTTACCAAGTTGCACTCTTGTAGAATATGGTGTGCACATCAATGGCTTGAGAGTACTTTCACTCATCAGTGAGATGTGTGGCATGCAGTTATTTCTAGCTTAAGAGAAAACACAGGGCACTAGGTTGTATAAAAGACGTGTCTAGAAGTCAGTATGTAGACCTGTACTGTGACAAGTCTTGCCTTACTAAGTACAGTAAAGCAAAAAATGCTCTATCTCTGTGTTCCTGCTCTCCACTGTTAATCTCCTGAAAGGTTAGGTTAAATACTTTTTACCAGCTCATATTCCTTAGTCAGAAAGGCTGATGCTCATAATGAAGATACCATGGTGAGGTATTTCTGAGCTTCACTCAAGGTGGCAGGTGCTTAGAACGTGTTGAAATGCTACACTGCCAATCTTAACTACATTTCTCTTTAAGGACTGTGGAACATCTACAAGCCAGTTTATACTT
The DNA here is from genome assembly GCF_004027225.2 of Strigops habroptila. Lineage (NCBI taxonomy): Eukaryota > Metazoa > Chordata > Aves > Psittaciformes > Psittacidae > Strigops > Strigops habroptila. Next base: position 38,393,488 of record NC_044277.2, read on the forward strand.
CTTATACTCTTGCTTTTGTTTCAAAGTAATACAGCCTTTGAGCTCTGGAAAATCTATGTAATTTCACTTTGGAATATTTGTAAATGAATTAATGAGTTAATTTTTTTTTTTTTTTTTTTTTTTTTGCATACGGAAGTTTACAGAGTTTGAGAATTTAGTTTAAATGTAGAATCCATTTCCTTTTTAGAGTGAAGTTGGTAAAGGCAAAGCAAAAAGAATGTTAAATTTTAGGGCAGCAGGCATACTAACACCATGATTTGCCATGCCATGAATAGCAGAGTGGTATCCTGTCTAGTCTTTTAGGTATTCCTCTTTCTAGTCATACTCAAGCTATATTAGAAAACACTATCCCCAGGATTTCATATTGCATTTGAGCATGGAAGACAGGTTGGCCAGCAGAAGGCAAAGAGCAAGAAGTCAAGAAACTGTAACCTGAAAGTAAAGGCCTCTTTCTGGCTCAGTTTTCTAAGCACTCTGCTCTCCTCTCTGCTCGAGACACTGCTCATCAGAGTGAGTTAAGAGGAAAAGACATAGTGGAGAAAGAAGCAAGCCGTCCAAATGATGGAGCAGCATAGAGCCAACAGCAGTGAGGATAAACAGAGGCACCAATCCGTATGTCTGGCCCATGGTGGGGAGGGAAGGAGGTCTCTGGATGTGAGGCTTCAGTCCCCAGCAGCACAGTGTACACCCTGCTACTCTGCTGCATAAAAAGACATCCAAGAAGAATGGAAGAATATGCGGTCTGGTAAAGCAGAAGCAATAGTTGTATTTATTTCAACTTTTTTTCGCTTCCTCTTCCCTCAGCTGTTTGATTTCCTCCATGCTAAAGGTGTGGCCACCCTAAGCCTTTTCCAGAAACTCCAACAGGCATCTAGTTTGTGTAAGCAGAAGAACAGAAACTAATTAACATCCCACTCCCTACAGCGTGACTTACAACAGGAGACATTTTCCTTTTTGGAAGCCTCACCACTGCTCATACGAAACAGACTAATACATTTTAAGAAGAAATTAGGTAAATTTTCTCATGTCACACTACAGCATGAAGCTTAATAGGCAAAGGAAGGGTAAGTCTGCCAACAGCTTCCTAACAGTCTTCTACTGCAGGCATTTACAGACTCACCTTGGCTGGACACCACCATTGCAGATAGCTGTGCTGCAGACCTGTTAGAAGCAGTAGTCACAGCTCCCACCGGTGGTGGGTTGTCATTTCTTTCCTTTTTTTCCCCAACATCTAGATTTGGAAGTACTTAGTGGCTTACTAGCGTGATTCTCAGTGGTAGCAGGCTCAGGAAATCCCTGCTTTCTACAGATCCCCTGCTTTAATACTGTGTCTCTGGGAGATTTGGTCACTCATTTTCTCCAGGACAGGGAGCATAGTTTCTTATCTTAAGGACTATCTTGTAGTATGCCTGAAGTACTGCCAGCTCTGAGAAAAATCACATAAAGAACCAGATTCCAGTCCTGGCAAGCAGGAACACAGTTCTTCAAAACTATTGTGCATGAAATCCACAAACAACTTCTGTGTGTAACTTTGAGGAGGAACTGATAAGAAGTGCTGACCTGGGAAGAGAGTTCTGCCCCCACTGTTACCAGGACAATGAGCTGATCTTCATCAGCTCCACAGGGAACAGCATGTCCTCCACTTCCAGCAGTCCTTGCCTGCACGTGTGCAGCTGCCAAACCAAGAGAGACTGCCAGCTGGAGAAGGGCAGTCTCCTCCACAAGGCCACAAAAAGTACAGAGCATCAAGAAGATCAGAAGGGTTGGTAGCCAAAAATCCTCAGTGACTGCACAATTTCCATTGTTTTTAAAATCAATTAATTCTGCGGAGTATGCTGCAATGCATCCAAATTGTTCTGAAATGCACAAGGCAAAGTAATATTTAAGTATTAGCATTTTGGTCATATGCCTAGAATTAGTAAATATTTTTTAATTTGTTTTGAACAATCTTCTCTGAGTTATCCAAATAATTTTTTGATATTTTTTCTGAAAAGTAGACTATTTTGTCTCTTTTCCTTCCTGTTCCAAAACAATTAATGAATAAATTAAATAATGGGCACTACTGTAGAACGTCAGGGTACTTGTTTACAGTGTTAATCCTTTACACTGTAAGGAACAACTGTTTAGTTCTATTCTTATACTTTGAATTAGATCCTGAGTTTTATTATATTTAACTTCTAATTCTGAAATATGCTATGTTTTTCTTAAATATTATTGAAGGGAGCCATGTTAAAGTTTTACTTTGTTAAAGTCTAAATCCATTATGTAGCAGTTTTTCTTTCATCCACTTTTGACACACTGGAAGAAACTTGGTAGATTAGAAGAGTGTGATTTTTCTTTCATTAAATGCTCCTGTGAGCATCTTATCAGTGTATTATTTTTAACCTGATATAGTTATATAGTTGCTTCTCTCCAGTCTGTTTCTTAAGTTTGACATGATGTTTAATGTTTTCTTAGCTGGGATCAGATTGTCTGAATCTTAACCCTTGTTGTTCAAATCAGCACAATTTCTCCAATGATCAGGCTAAAATGGTGTCTGAAATTGCAACCTGTTTTTTCTCTCAAAGTTGTTCTTTCCTTTCTCTACTCACACAGACATTTTTGCTCCCTTCTGAGTTTACCACACTCTCCAGGCTGTTGTACTGTGCTGTTTTGTGTGGGGAGTGATGAGACTGAGGATTCATTCCCTCCCAAATATGCCCAGTCCTTGTTAAGGAAGCCTTTTAAGTAGCTCTACTGGAAGCATCTCCTTCCCTGCTCAAAATCCTTCACCCAAGCATTGTGTGGCATGGGAAGTCCTGTTACAATCTCTGTCCCACATCAGTTCACAGGTAGAGCAAGCAAAACTAGATTCTTAATGCCTGGTAACCATGGCTGCAAATGTATGCATAACAAAGAAGCAGAAGATTAATGTATGTCACATTTTATTTTTTATTTTTTTTTAAATAATAACTCATTTCAGTCTACTTTTAGGTATTTCTTTTCCTTTAGAAAATAAATGTATACAGCAAGATGATTGCATAGCCTGCCAAAAATAATAGCCTCATTTTTTCTGGTATATATTATATATAGTAAACTCAGGAACCTGCTGTATTTGTCCAGATTTTTCCTCTTTTTTGTTAAGCTTTGTCTTCGAATGAGGTCAAGAGAAAAAAAAATCATTAATATCTGTCAACTTCCTTTATAACCTTAAGGAAAAATCTTTCTATGATATCACACAGACAGATTTTCAATTTCCTTGTGTAATAAACAGATGCTTTAGGATTTGGATGTAATTTAAAGGTTTAAAATATCACATTGAGATTGATGAATAAATCAGTTGTGAAGACAAAAACATTGATGCCTGTTGAAAATACCTCTCCAGACAGGCAGGAAATGAAATTAGTTCTCAGTAAAGTGTGGAGATGAGGATCACTGTTTAGTTCTGCTGCAGGCTTTTTAGGACTTGCTACAGTGGCACAACGAAACTGCTAGGGCTACAGAAATCTAATTAAAGAGCAAATGTCCCTCCTGACATCGAATTAATCTTTATCAAGTTCCCTATTTTTATTTCAATCTGGAACAAGAAAATGAAGTTTAAAATTCTAGGCATGTTGCAAAACAGTTGGTGATTTTCTCTTGGGCATTACAATGCAAAAACATTCAGCATTGTTTAATAAGACCTCGAAGCGCTCATTTTCTGAGCACTTTCTATTTCATCATTGTTTGTTAAGGGCTTACATAAATAAAACACAAATATTTACTACAAACCTGGTACAAGGCTGTCTCCCTCTGTTGTACCTATCTGTATTTCCAGAGCTTTTCTGTTGGTGAAAAAGCTGAAGTAATTGTTGCTTACATCTTAAACATCACCATGCTTTATCAGTCCTTCATATTGAGTTCAGGTTTCATAAATTACTTTGTCTTAGAAGCACACTTCCCAGCACCCCCATTGCTGGTATTCTGGTAGCCCTCAACCCCAGCAGGACTGCTGAGCTCAGCTGCTTCTGTAGCAGCAGCCTGGCTCAGATACCTCTGCACCACATTAAAATCTAGCGTGTGAGCATGTCCTAAGAAACAAGCTCCAATCCCAGACAGTTGTAAACTAAACAGACTTGCCAGGTGCAAGATGAAAGTATTATTACCCCTTATTTTGCAGATAGGAGAATTAAGTTTGGATCCATGGTCCCAACTTTAATATTAGAGGTATCAATTCAGTCCAAGTGCATGTGCATGCATGCTTCACTGAAAGACAGGCAAAGCAATTTGGCTGTGGTCATACAGAAAACCTGAGAAAATATAAGAGTAAGTCTCCACCCAGTTCCAAGATGGCATTTAGACCACAGGACCATCCTCCAACATCTAAACTATTCATTTATTTCATTTAGGACAAGGGGGAAGGGCTTTGAACTGAAAGAGGGGAGATTCAGATTAGACATTAGGAAGAAATTCTTTACTGTGAGGGTGGTGAGATACTGGAACATGTTGCCCTGAGAAGTTGTGGATGCCCCATCCCTGGCAGTGTTCAAGGACAGGCTGAATGGGGCTTTGAGCAACCTGGTCTAGTGGAAGGTGTCCCTGCCCATGGCAGGGGGGTTGGAACTAGATGATCTTTAAGATCCTTTCCAACCCAAACCATTCTGTGATTCTATGATTCTATTATTTATCTTAAGTCCAGAAGAAATGGAATGGATGTTTCACTGGTGGTCTCTTCCTCTTGTTTGAGGGAACTGTCTCTTCTTGCTACATGCTCATTTGCATGCTTTGCTACAGGGCTGCTGGAGCTGCTGGTCCCATATAGTGTTTTTCTCATATATGATTGTTTCATAAAGACTGATGAGATAGCTCAAGGGCATTTCTACCAAAGGTAAACCTGATTGCCTGAGGGTAGGATGTGTTTCTGTGGTTAGTTTACTCTTACAGCTAAATCAGAAAGTCCTTACGGGTGATGTTTTGTATAAAAATTATGATGGTGAGCTACAAAACCAATTTTTTTGCTTTCTAATTACACAAACCTCCAGTTAAAGTCATTGGGAAGCCTGCTCAATTACAGTTTCCTTTTGGATCTGTTGCAGGCATGGGAGTTGTTTAAGCAGCCTAATGTGCAGCTTTGGAGCCTGGTGAAAAGGCAGTGTACAGTCACCATGGGTGGGTTTTATTGTACTTTATTAGCTGGGCAGTGTATAATTTACATGACAACTAGACGCAGAATTCAGCTGTGAACTTGCCTGCTACTGTTTCTTGGAGTCAGCAAGGACAAAGTGAGGCTTCAAAGAGCTGAAGTGTGTACTGAAGTGTGACTTGGGATATCTTCCATATGGAAGATAATATGGAAGAAAATGGCACTCATTTATGGCCATAATCCATGATCAGGATGAGTGGAGTGGGTTGATGGTGCACACAAGGGACACGGCAGGGCAGAACACCCACAGGAGCTCTGGGGAAGAGCCAGAGTATATTGCACCAAGGAAGAGTGATCTGAAGAAGGAACTGACATTCTATACTTGAAGGAAGTTCATTTCTGTGGATGGAGGGGGCCGGCAAAAACTGAGAATACTCATTTATATCGATTAAAGATAGTGTGGCTGACTTGTTAAACCTGGAGGAAAAAACCCCAGCTCTCCACAAAATTCCTGTTTCAGTGAAGGCTGTGTGTAGGAAGTGATCACAGATAATGAGCTAGAATTTAAAACTAAAAGCTGTGAGCTTTAATTATGTCTATTCTGTGCATGGACTTTGGCCAGACAGAAGGGGTTTTCAAACTAGGTATCTTGGTTCAGGTTCAGTTTCTGATTTAGCAGCTACACATCCACATAACTTGAGCAGGAATTGTGTGCCCTTCCCCAGGAAGGAGTTTGGTCTGGGTTTTTTTCAGCAGACATTGATTGCTTTCATACAGCATTCCCATACTTTTACCCAATGTAATTCTTGTAACTCTACAGGAATATGATATACATTTATACAGGGTGAACCAGATACATTAGCCTTGATATTTCAATTGTTCTCCTGGTTTTGAAACACAATATTTAAACATCCTCCTATATCAAAAGAGCTAAAAATTGACTTCATATGACAGAGATTTCAGGGAGCAGGTTAGATGTCTCTTTGTAACTTCCACTTTTTTTCTCAGCTTCTTAGTTTCAAAAAGCAAGTTATTCTGTGCTACTTTCACTACATTAGTCCAGCAACTGTTAAAAGGCTTTGGTTGAATTTCTGTTTAGTTGAGAGAGAAGTACAAATAAAAGAAGCAGCAGATGGTCCCTTTGTGACTGAATGAAGAAAAAGGGTTTTGAGAACAATATGTGAATAGGTGTAGTCTAATAAAACAGTCAGCCACCTGCTGCCTCCATCCTTCAAAAAGATTCTGTTGCATATTCTGGGAATTAACGACTAGTGTGTATCCTTACATTTAATCTAAATGGAAGCTCTAAGAACCAAACAGGCTTTTTTGCCCCAGTGCTGATTGAGTTGTTCTCTTGGTTTTGAATTGTTTCTGCCCTGTCCCTTTTAGTTCCTTCTTGTGACTCTAATAGCTAACAACAATTTGGCAGTGTTTCATTTCTCAAATCAAAGAAAGATTTAAAAACTTAGAAAGCACTGACATGTTTTTTCCCATTTGAGGTTTGATGACCAAAAGTACACCTGGAAAAGAAGTATTTGGCAATTTCACAGTACACACATTTTGGGTTTTTTTAATATACCCAACCTCTTGCTTGGTTTCCATACATTGTAATGTACTTGCTTTCTCCTCTAGGGATTTACTCTTCAACCTGATTATCAGAATATCATCAATCCAACATCAACAGCTGCACAAGTTGTTACCCAAGCAATGGAGTATGTTCGTTCAGGGTGCAGAAATCCTCCAGCACAGACTCTGGACTGGAATAATGACTACTGCAGTAATGGGTAAGCAGCCAGTGAATGCCACCTTGTGTTGAGCAACATTCATGACACAAGTATCTGATGGAAAATTTGGAAACAGCTTTGTTGCCTGTTTCCCTACAGGATTTCAGAAGTGCATCTGTGAATGCACTGTATTTATTCAGCAGTTAAACTGTTGTGGGAGAACAAGTTTTCAATACATACATTTATTAGATATTGTTGTCACTTTATCACAGCACATACACTTTGGTCTTAGAGAACTTCCATTTGTTAGAAAATCAGAACTGAAATCTTAAGGGAGAAGAGGTGGAAAAGAAGTATTAAGATCACCATGTCCTACCCGAGAGGCAAATGGCATGAACTATTTTCTTCGAGTACTCCATTGCTGAGGAGAGCTTGCTGCCAGTGAAAACAACTAGTTTGGGTCATGAAAACCCATAGTGAGATGCAGGGGTGATGCATCTGATGATACAAGATACATGGAAGGGAATGGCATGAGGATCACATGACTGCAACCAGAAACAAAACACTCTAGCCGTAGAAGCTCTACCATAAGGTTAGTAGGTTCTTCAAATCCTCAGCTCCTCTGCAGCATGGTTTTTGTGGAGCCATGTTGCCGTGCCCAGAACTGAATGGAAACATTTAAGACTCTGAACAGAAGGTCTCTTTTGAGTTTTAAATGATAGCTGTGGTGTCTTGTGGACACGCTGACCAGCCTGACCTCTCCTTGACCTTGGCATGAATCACTGAGGCAAATAAAGGAAAATAAAAGCTCTTAGTTGCTACCAAATCATCAAATCTAGCCCAGACAAATGAACACAAAGCAGAACTAAAGACCAGTTTCACCCATTACATACATTCAAACTGAGAATTTCACTTGCATTATTGTTTTAAAATGTTTCTGGAACTCAAACTAGAACTGAAAAAAATCTTTTTCTGGTTACTAGTTCAGAATAACACCTTGACTAGAACCTGCTGACACTGAGGCAGACTTTAACTAGCCTGCACAGCAGCATCACTTTCCCCCGTACCTAGCACAGTTATCCCATGACTTGCCCTGCACTTGTTCAGCAGAATGGTCTTGCTTCTGTGGTATACCATGATAAAGTCTTGATCTGTGCTGCAGGCCCTTGTAGGAGCTTACCCAGCTAACAGACTTTTATGCCCAGTTACACTGAACTATGAATAGACTGTCCTCTGTCAAACAAGCCATAGCCACCTGTGGCTTTGATTCCTGGTCTCTTCTGGAAAAAGCAATGTGCGATCATTCCCAGCAGTGCTCTCTAGGTGCATACTGGATGTAATTTTCCATCGGTAGAAGCTTTCTCTGAGCAGACCCTGTATATACCCTGTGTAGATAAGCCTTTGTGAATCTGTGTGCATGGACTTAACCTATCTCTACTATAGCAGTGGTGTAACTGCCAGTAGATTGCTCTGTGCTGCTATTGGACTCCAAACCAAGTAAACTGTAAAGCTGTGGAAGAATAGAACTGATGCCTGGGTTTTGGTGAGGAAGCAGGAGATTAAGAGTAAAGCATCTCTCCCAGAAAATCTCTGCAATGTGAACCAAGCCCCATCAGTGATGCATCTTCTGCTCTAAATGATGTATATTTTTCTGACTTCTACAGGCTGTTCCAAATTAGAAACTGGTAAATGGCTCCTTTTTGCTCTGAACTGGTATGCTTCACTTGAAGCTGATACCCAGCAAGAACTGAATGTGTGCTCGACACAGTGCATTGGTGGGAGGTCTCCTGTAGAACCTGGTCTCCAGTAGGGAGTTGGTCTAGTTGACTTTGCCAGAAGCTTCTGATGTTACTTGAATGTGCCTATTCAACACATTTTGGCTGCCTGTATGAGTGAATAAGATGATAGGCCAGAGATATCAGTGGCTGGCACCTATGTTCATGTAACTAAGCTCTCCTGCCCTCTAAGGAAAGTGGCCACATCATATTAGGGTGCTTATGGAGTATCGTTCTAAGACCTTTGCTGAACCCCTGCTGTACCTATGCAGTATGTGAGAGAGGGACCACCGGTGCTACCAATCCACTAGAGAAGGTGATGACCCTCTTCCCAGTCCTGTGTAGTTTAGACCCAAATGTGGTCTCCAGGTTGCTATATGCCATTGTGGCACTAGGATTTTTCTTACTATTACCATGGTAATGCAGCCATACTTCAGTGATATGCTTGGAATCAATGACGTGGTAGAGTTGTGGGTTTGGGGTTTTTTTTGCAAGAATAGGGCTAAAATATTGGGGAAAAAAAAAATCACATTTGTTCTTTTTCTTTTTGAACAGGGGCATGCAGAGGGACAAAGCACTCTACCTTACCTGAAAATCCAAAACACCTCTCCTTTCCACTGAGGGATGCAGGGAAGTCTTTTCATCATGGATTGCTTTATGCAGTCAAGGCAGTTCTGCATTTTATTAGGAAATACAAGTTGCTAAGCACTTAGGACTATTTGAGCTTGTGGGTCACCCACTCTGGAAAAAATAGTCTTGCTTCTTTCTTTTTCTTTTATTTTTCTTTATTTTTTTCCATTTTTTTCTCTTTCTTTCTCCTTTCCACCCCTACCCTGAGATCCTTTAACGGACATTGCTTTTCTTCTTCCCTGAAGGAAACTTGGACCATTCAGATTTTATGTTGGTTTTTGCTGTGAAGTGCTGCGATAGTAACTGCCTTAGCAACTGTAGATGTCTCAGATAAAAGTCCTGGATTTTCCATTGGTTTTTCATAATGGGTGTTTATATGAAACTACTAAAGACTTTTTAAATGGCTTGATGTAGCAGTCATAGCAAGTTTGTAAATAGCATCTATGTTACACTCTCCTAGAGTATAAAATGTGAATGTTTTTGTAGCTAATTGTAATTGAAACTGGCTCATTCCAGTTTATTGATTTCACAATAAGGGTTAAATTGGCAAACATTCATATTTTTACTTCATTTTTAAACAACTGACTAATAGTTCTATATTTTCAAAGTATCTGGAGGAAAAAAAAAAGTAAAATATTCCCAAATGATATTAATTAAAAATATTGGCTTTGTCTCATGAAATAAACACAAAAAAAATAGGAAAGAAACTAATGTTGATAAAGAGCAAACACATTTATTTTGTACTGCCTAAAAAATGCTTCTTTTTTTTTTTAAAGAAAATCACTTTATCTGTACTGGTTAGGAAATGTCATTTAAGTCCTTTCATGTATAAAACTGCCAAATGCTTACCTGATATTTTATTAGATGCAGAAACAGATTGGAGACATCTAAATTATAACCTTTACATATGGCTATGTATTATTGTTTCTTCATACTGTGTCTGTATTTAATCTTTTTTATGGAACCTGTTGCGCCTATTTATGAAATAATAAATATAGGTGTTTGTAAGTAAATTTGTTAGCATTTTAAAGAGGTTTCTTTGATGCTTTAACTTTTGCTGGCACAAATTGTTCACAGCTAATGTGAATACTTTATTTAGTTTTTACAGTGACATATATAACACCAAACCTGCTTTACTGGCAGAAAATGAAGGTAACCAATACTTATTTCTCTATTTCTTTGGTTGTTAAGGAAAAAGAAAAAAGAAAGAACTATTTTAAGTAATTCCCTTTTTAAAACATTGTAGCAGGAAGTTGCCCAAAACTAGGGCTTGAACCAACAAAACTAGCTGAATAAAGCTGCATAATGCTGCTTCTTGAAACTTCATCAGTTTTGGTTAATTAGTCAAGTTGAATAAAAATATTACCAACAGAAATATTACCAAATATTTTTCAGCCATTTTACTATACATGCAAAAGGTCCTACAGAGTTTTAGGGACTGTGGCACAAATAAAGTGAAAGGTAAGTTCAACAGCCACAGGGAAAGGGTAAAAAAAATCCAAAAGAAGGTATTTTGTCATTGTTTTAGATCAGGGATAGCTCTGAAAATATATTTCTGAAGGATTTCATCCCAGATGCTTGTCCAGTTAATGGAGAGTACCATGGATTTGTATTTTCTGTGTGAAATAAAGAAAGCAACTTGGATAAAATACACATTATGCAATGCCATTGATTTTTCTTTAAAAAGAAAACAGAAACAAAGGCATGCTTGCTTTTCAATGATTTCAGGCAATGTACAATCGGAATCACTTGGCATGTAATAACTAATAAATAATGCAGATCAGATGTGATTACTCAAATGACTGTAGCTGAGAGCTCTAATTTTCCTGTCTTGAAACTGTATGAGAACTCGTGATTAAATTCACAGTTTATTGTTTGTCTGTTTAGTACTTTAGAAATATACCAGCACTACTAATTACCCAATGTCTTCTATTTATTATATTACAGTAAACTACATTTTCCACTCATATTAATTTTAAAGCAAGAAGATAATTACTGGGGATGAGAAAAATCAGCTTTGATTTTGAAAGGCAGTTTTCCTTTTTCTTTTATGGAAAAGAACTGTGTTATCTTCATTTCTTTTAGAGCAGGTGCACAGTCACATAAAGTTGTTAATTTCGGTATCCAATCAGAGTTCAGAATACAAGAAAAACTTTAATGTAAATAAAAAAAATACATCATGAATAAAATACTTATTCTGTATGAACCTCTGGCTAGTTGGTGTCCCTCAGTCTGTAAGAAGGGAAACCTGCAGTGTGTTTACTGTGCAGCACCTTACCCATCCACTGCTTTGAGTGTGGTTCTGTGCCTGGGCTCTGTTGGGATGGAACAGCTGTGCTGGAAGAACAGCAGTTTTGGCCAGGGTTATACTGAAGCCACTTTGTTCCAAATGAAGGATCCAACTTTGATGCATAAACATCAGTTCTTCCTGTCTGACCTTGGGAAAAAGCAATGGTTGCCAGCCGAGGGCAACTGCTACTTTGGTTTCAGCTGTGCATTGACATACACAAGTTGTCAATAGATGTAGACTAGAAAGCTGAGATCTTTTTGTAAGCAGGTGAAACTCCACTGGAGTTCATGAAGATATGCCCCATCCTTCGCTGAACCACTGTGTCTTAAACACCACAGTAACATATACACCCAAGTCACTGGTTGTAAGTCACCATCTGTCGTAATGATGATAGAAAGCACACAGGAACAAAACAACCTACGCATTGAAGCAACACAGCACAGCAAGTAAATAAGATAAAGACATCTGTCAAAGTGATAGAAACAAAGGGAAATAATGTCTTCCATCAATTGAATTTTTAATTTATTTTTTTTAAGAGGTAGGCAAAATGCAAGGTTAGCAACATATGCACTCTGCAAGATGTAAATTCCATTTGCTTTCGCTAAGGTAAGCAGAGGTTTTGAAAAGGAAAGGCTGTTCAAATTTACTGCTGCTCTCAGTGTGCCCCATTCTGGCAATGTGAGTTCCAGTCTATCAACAAATTCACAGAGGTTAGAGCAGAAATCCCACCCTGCTGCTGCCTCTGGCCCAAAGCAGCTCTTCAAAGGGACCTACTATAGGATTCCCCACACACACCATTCATCCACAAGCAATAAGTAATGTATTCATGGAGGGCCCCAGCCATTCACAATGAAATGTAATGTATTCATGCCCACTTCTCTCTCTCTCTTACCAAGTACCAATTCTGATTCCGATGGTGTCTCTGCCAAATATTCCCTGTGAGGCTCCTCTGTAAACAGGAAACCCGACAATAAAAGAGCTCATTACTTGAAGGTAAAACATGCTCTTACCACCTTCCTCAACCTTCTGAGACTTCATCTCAACATGAACTACCATCTCCAAGATTATATCTCCTAATTTCTTACCCGATCCTGTAAACATGGCAGATCCACAGAGATCTCTTTCTGTGCTCTGGGAAATGAAAGAGGTAAAAATCCTTCTTTTGCACACTCTGAGAAGCAGCTGAAGAGCTGTATGTAACCCATACAGGAGTTACTCCACAGAGCTGCCATTAACAGGTAGGCAATAGATAGATTAGAGGTAGAGGTAGAGGTAGAGGTAGAGGTAGAGCCAGAGTCAGAGACAGAGCCAGAGCCAGAGATAGAGATAGATACACAACCATTGCCCTGTTAATTATTTATCTGGTATCTTCAAGTCCTTTTTCATTTAAATGAAATACTCTTTAGTGAGTACCGCAGTGTGCTGGCAGTGCTGCAGGAGGTGCTCAGAACCTCAGAGAACACAAGGTGCTTTGTGTCAGGTCTCGCAGACGGCATTTACTTTCCTTTGCAAAGTCATGTATTTTATTATTACCCAGCAGCACATTAAATCACAACTCAAATGTAGTTCTTATTCCACCGACAAGAGGACAAGTGAGAACAATGACTTGTAACATTTCAGAGCCTGTCACAGTTACTGCCTAATTAGAGAAACCCACTAGCAAATGTGCATCTGCATGGATCCTGCCACTGTCATCATTTCACATTCTATTAAGGGCTTGCTGCGATAGACACTTTACAAAGAAATTTTGTTCAGGCTAATACCAAGCTGGCAAACATGTAATTGGCTAGAAAATAAAACAGGAGAGGGGAAAAAATAAAGAGAGGAAGGGGAAAAGAAAAGGAAACATTCCTATTTGGAAAACAAGCTGTGTGCAAAAATCCACAGTATACTGCCGAGAAGATCCTTACCCTCTGACAATTGCGTGTTTACAACGAGTCTGAGCATAATTGCTCTGATGGGCTGTCAAGGAAAAGATTAATTTGGCAAAGATTAGTATTGACTTGCTGTTTATTAAGGCTTTTAAACAGCTGTATCTGGCAACATTCCTGTAAGTGCCTGTCATGTCTGAAAATCAGGCTCACACCCGGGTGCTTGCCAGCTGTTGCTAAACAATCTTACCACTTTGAGTATCTTTCTCCAGGCCAAACAGCAAGAACAGACTATTGCCAAATGAGTCTCTCTAGTCCTGTCACTTTTCAGGAGATCTGAGAGCTCAAATATCAGTTGATGGCTTGATGGCTGAGCTGATAGCAGCTGCTGGGAGCCGGCACCGTTGTTAGAAAGCTAGTGGTTACAGAAGTGCTACACCAACCTGTCCCCCCCATGCCAAAGGGAGGGTGCTGCTGTTAGTCACCTCACCAACACAGAAAACCACAGCTTGCAACTGCTGCCATGCAAAGGGGGTTTAAACCCCTTAGTGCCTGCGATCAAAGTTTGGTAGGAGGCACTCCAGAGTGAGTGGTTTAGCTTCCCCAGGCTCTGATGGATCAAGCCAACAGCTAGGAGGGTGTGTCAAAGTACAGTAGACACCATTAATCTTTATAAAATGAGCCAATGTTTTCTTCTATGTTTTTTTCCCCCCAGACTGCTGATAAACAGAAGTCGTAACAGCCATGCACGCAAAATACCCTGGGACAGTGGAAAGCTGTAAAAGCAAAGATGTCAGCTCTTATTGTTGTTACATTACTTAAAACATTTCAGCTTGCATTGTAGGCTTCAGTAGTGAGCTCAGAAACAAATAATACCAATGGAAAGAAGGATAAACGGCTGCAGCTAAATGCCAATACAAATAGCCATGTGTTACAATTAAAGTTGATTTGGCCTTTCAGATAGAAGTCTGATTTTCTGGGATTAATCTCGACCTTTTCAAGTTGCATCAGGCTGAAGTAAGTTGTCAGAACAGATGTGAATTTTGTTTGCAGAGAACAATGGTAATCCAGTAACCCTTAGAACATCGGCATTTTCCAGACTGCCAGCCAGTTGACCAGTGAGGATGCGGACAGTGAATACGGAGCGCACACAGCGGGCAGAACCAGAGGACTCATAGCCATGTCCAGAGGCTGGAAGTTTAGGTCAGAAAATCTCAAACTAGAACTGAAGTACTTTTCCTTTTAACTCTGAATTTACCAAGCAGTATGGTGAATGCACAGCCACTTGAAAAAAAGATGTTAGATAAGGAAGGATACCTTTGTAAAACACATGTTCTTTAGCTAAATCAAACATTTAAGTAGGTGATGCTCCATGTGGCACTGTTTCACAGAAGGCTGGGAACACATTTTGTAACACAGAAGTCTCTGAAGGCTCCAAGAATCACACATTTCAGATGCTGCTCTAAACTCGCTTTCTAAGAAATTTTGGCTTACAACCTGCATGGCTCCAGTACTTAAAAAAAAAGGGAGGGAAAAAAAATGAAAAAGAAGAAAAAACCTCTTATGAATATTCAGGCTTCTCATACTTTGATACATAGAATCATAAACTTCCCAGCTCTATGCACAGCATATAAGCTGACCTTGGTGGTCCTAGAGAGCCAAGTTTCAGTGGAAGTGAAAGAGTCCAAGGCCTTTCCTATACAGGCTGAGGGTGGGGGGCAGAGGAACTATTCCCCTTACTGTGCTAGCACAGCAACTGTGGCAATGTAAGCCCTCTGCAGGCACAAAGCCTGCAGGTGGCTTTTGTAATACTGACTTTCTTCGCAATGAAACACTTGGATCCATGTTTATGCCATCAGTGCAGTCATATTGTTAAATACTGAAGATGCAAGAAAGATTCTTCCTCCTGTCTATATAGCACAGCTTAGATAGCAACAAGAAGTTCCAAAGTTCATTCAAAAGCATGTCATCACTTGAATAAAAAAGGCTGATGCCCTATTTAGTAGAGAAAGTCTTCATGTTTTGATATCTACTTCTGCTCGGAGTTCTTAAATAATGAGCTGAGCATCTCCACTTCTCTGCCATAGAAGTATGTGTTACATAGTTTTGTAAGAGATTGATATGAAAGGAGGTAAGTGATGTGCCCAGGAACACAGAGCAATTTAGAGTGGCTGAGATCTGAGCGTTTTGAAAAACAGACTTCTATTTTACTCCGAACTAAAGTTCAAAAACTGTGAAGCAGCGCTCAAACCCATGAGGACAGCTTTAACTCAGGTGAGATTTTACAAATAATACATAGGCGGAGGTTTCCAGGTTTTATTTTTCTTTAGCAGTTTTCCACTTTTAAGTCGTATGTGTACAGCTGAGTGCTATTTTCAAACATAAATGTAAACTTTAAAAAGATTAAAACAAGAGAGATGTCTGAGTAATCTCGTCTCGTGCTGCTGTAAGTTTTTATTAAAATTTCATCTTATGAGATTGGAATTTTTACTATACTGCTCATATCCCTCAAACTTCTTTATTTGTCTCTCTATTTTTGTAGAATATCTGCTCCACTCTGTACCTCCATGGGCTGCAGTGGGACAGCCTGCCTCATCATGATCTTCACCAGGGATTGCAGGGGAATCTCTGCTCTGGAACCTGGAGCACCTGCTGCCCTCCTTCTGTGCTGACCTTGGTGTCTGCAGGGCTGTTTCACATATCCTCACCCCTCTCTCCAACTGCAGTTTCTCCTGCACAGTAACTTTTCCCCCTTCTTAAATAGGTTACCTCAGAGGCGCTACCACCACCACTGGTGGTAGCTTGTCCACGGCCAGAGGCAGGTCTGTCTTGGAGCCATCTGGCATTGGCTGTATTGGACACAGGCGAAGCTTCTACCAGCTTAACTCAGAAGCCACTGCTGTAGCTCCCCCCTGCTACCCAAACTTTGCCATGCAAACCCAATACACCGAGTATTTCTAAACTCTTAAGAGAGAATTTTTGGAGAACATTTTGATCAAAAGCCAGAAACGGGATGTTCTGTCTTCTTGTGCTGTTGTCACCTTTGAACTGGGAAGGAACTAGAGCCCAGAGGTGGGAATCTTTCCAAAAGTGATCCCAGTACAAGGAAAATATTGTTATACTGGAGTGAATCCAGCAGAGGTCATCACGATGGTCAGGGGCTGGAACACAGAGCACAGGTGGAGAGGCTGAGAGTGCTGGGTCTGGTTAGTCCCAAGGAGAGGACTCCATAGTGTGCTCCTATTGCAGTCTGTAACTGCCTGGTGGGTCTTTATAGAGGAGACAGAGCCCATACAAGAAGGACAAGAAACAACAGACATAAGATGGAATAAAGAAAGTTCTGATTACATATTAGGAAAAAAGAATCACTGTGAGGAGGTTGAAAACACTGAGACAGGGCCAGAGAAGCTGTGGGCGCTCCCTCCTTGGAAATACTCAAAACTCGACTGGGCCACCCTGAAGAGCCTCATCTAAGTTGCACCAGCTTTGGCTATAAGGACAGAGGAGACCAGAAAACCTCCAGAGATCCTTTCCAATCTAGGCTAGTCTGTGACTCTGTTTCACACAAAATCCCCTACACCTGGGTTAGAAAGAAGGCCCAGCAGATCATAGTTATGTAGCCTCAAATTGCAAAAAGGGAGCAAGGAAGTCTTTGTTGGTTACTTCCTGTTACACACCTCATGTGCTGCAGTAAATTGTGCTATTTTAAACTGAGGTTTCACAGTCTGGTTTTACATATACAGAAAAAGCAAAAGTGAATGTCATTTGTATATGTTTCCTGTAGAGGTTTATTTAAAGGAAAAAAAAAACTCCCAAGTAAATCATAAACCCTAACCTACTGATCACTTTCTTGAAATGAATTTAGTTTGCATTATTGGGAGCACAACTTTTATGCAAAGACAAGCAGGAGTGTATTGGTTGCCAAAGCAAAGCTGACTGGTTAAAGCTCCGACTCTGGGGAGCAAGGCCTCAGATAAATGAAGGAAATATACAGAGTTTTTCTTTTTTTATTTTTTTTTTTTTTAGTATAGCACTCACAGGGAGTCTCTGGGGGCTTCAATACGTGACTTTACATTTTAATGCTTTTCCTCCACCAGATGGTTTAGATAAAAACCTATTAGTTTCATTTGTGCAAATGGTTTCGTGCAAAAAATGTCTATTTTTAACATCTTTCCTCAAGGCTTGGATTGAACTTTTTTTTTTTCGATTTTGCAGAAGTGGAGAAGTTTTCACTAGTGTCGAATATTTTAATCATCATCATTCTTACCATCAAATGAGATTCATACCAGAATGTGGTTGATAAACCCTCTAAAAGAATTTATGTCCAAAAAGTGCATTAAAATTACTTCATAAATTTGATTTATGCATCTTTTCATACAACCTTTATATGTTTGCAATTTTCCATGAGCTTAGTTATGATTATTTCAATCTCTGCAAAAAGCAGTGTATATGTTCTGTCAAACATAATGATGCAGACTCTTTATCTTGCCTTTTTGTCTTGATGTCCTTACTTTGGAGAATACATTCAGTGTGTAAAAACTGGAAAGGGTTTACTCCTGGAAACCCTAATTGCTATTACATTCAAATCCACTCCCATTTCTGGAGGTAGGGAATTCCCCCTAGCAATGAAATTAACTATGCACATTCTGAGGGGATGTTAGGAGGGCATATGTGAGTAATTTCAGTTCCGTGAGGTCCTTTATGATTCAAACAGCTCGTTTGGAACCAAGTGGACCAGGACATGGGAAACACCAGAATCTTTTCATTAAGATGGTCATCAAGGTTGATCCAGAGTAGACTCTATCTGTGTTTTTCTCTCATTTCAGCAGAGCTCTCCAGGTGCTACAGGGTGTCAAGCACCCAGCACGTTGGTCATGCAGAGCACTAGGACCTAACTCTCTCACCTGATGGAGCTACAGTGTTAGGAACCTGATTGCACTGGCCTTCCTCTGCAGCCAGAGGAGAAGGATCAGCGCCTTCAAGGTCCATATTATGTAGGAAAAGCTCCTCTCTCCTTTGCCTACTTCTTTACAGCACTTGGAGAGCCCCAAAACCTCGGTCTGCACTACAGTAGGAAGTAATTCCACCTAAGAGGAGTTGGTCAGCTGGTTGAAGAAGTGCAGGGGACCAAAGATCTTAGAGCTGCACTGCATGAAGTTCAGGGGGTTCACTTAGGACAGAATTTGATTTCTTCCCTTGCACTGCACGTCATCATCAGTAACTCAGCAATTCATGCACCAGAAGTTAGGTGGCTGAACTCATATTTAAACACTAACAAGTATCTAGCACGTTAGATGCATTAACTGTTAACACAGGGATTTAAAACAAACAAATTAACCTTCTATGTGTTTTCCCGGATTGGGTACTTCAGTTACTGTGCCAGAAAAAAACACATTGGCAAATAGTTATGTGAAGAAAGAAGGTAAGGGAGTCAAAAGGAAGAAAAGAAGGGGGAAGACAAAGCAAATAACATCCCCATGTGTCTTCAAGATGTGGGGTTGTGCAGTATTGCATTCTGTTGGACATTTCAGGAACCTGAGCATATGTAAATAGAAACCACTCCAAAAGACAAAACTCTCCATGCAATAAGGGGATTTCCAATCATGAGTGTATTGCTCGAAGGGCTTACACCACAGGGGCAATACATTGACAGACCGTGACTTCATATATACATCACTGTATTATTATAGCTGTTCGGATGTTCTGAAGGTTGTAATTAGTGAGCATCAGGGTGTGTAAGCCCCCTGCGTGGTGCTGCCAAGGCTAATCCATGTCAGTGCCTACAGGCAATGGTGGAAAATAAAACATTTCAATGAACAGCACCAGGAAAATCTAAGCCAGGCCAAGTCAGACACAAGGACCTGTGATATGAAATAAAAGCAAACATGATCCATGGGTCAGAAAGAACTGCTGATCCAAGGCTTATTTTGTGGTGCACCTCGTGCATCAAGAGAAAAATCTGGGTAGAAAAATGGCAGATAGGAGTGTTGCCTTGTCTGAGGGTTTTTCTCCCAAAATAATCCAAACAGATACCAGCACATCGCTTACAGCCATGGGTGATAGCTGGAGCACAGGCATTCATATCTGTGGGCACTGGGGGCTGGATGAGAGATCTCCACCCCAGAGTGGTTGTTACAGCAGAAGTGGTAACTGTCCCATCTGATGCCTCTCAATGGACTGTAAGATGTGCATCCATTTGCCCAGGTCCAAAGTTAGGCATCTCCTTTTGTCGTTGGCTTTCCATCTGACAGCAGCTAAGTTACACTTTATTTCCTTTTAGGTCAAAGCCTGTCCCTTCCTTGGCAGCCCTGCTCCACCGTAATGCGTTGCTCCCACTGCCTGCCCTCCCAGAGACCAGCCCCAGGAGCACAGCAGACATCTACGCTCTGGGAGATACCTCTCACAGGCTGGTAAGGAGTCTAATAATTGCCTTTTGCAGGATTTCTACATCCAAAATGCTGCATCAGCACACCAACACGTCATCAGGAAGATGGGCAAAGCTACCGAGCTACCTCTTCATCCGTCATTCTCCTTAGCATTTTTCTGCTCTTATCTCTACTCCTCTTTTTGTGCTTTGAAATCAACCAGGTCATCAGCCTTTGAATCTGGGTCATAAGCTATTGCCAACTATTTCGGTCACATCTGAAAACCTGACCATTGCATGACGTGTAAATCACATGAGATGGATTAAGAACCCTCTCCATGGCTCAGATTGTATGGAATTTTATTCCAATTGCATGGAAGTTTTTCAGCACATTGCTTTGGGTGAGCAGACCTTCCCTTCTCCCATGCTCTAAGCAAAGGAACTCTCATCATAGCAGCAAATAATCATTACCATGATTTTGTCATAATGAATATTTGTACCACAGAAACAGGTTCTAAAAGAATACTATGCTTCCAGTCTGGCAAAATGGACCCAAGTCATGAACTGCATGCTCTCAAAGGAGCTATGACTTGAATTACAGTGAACCATTCATGAGTAAGCTGCATATCAAGAAACAGCTAGTTCGTCTCTCTAAACATCAGACTTATGGTGCATATTTGCAAACAGAAAAAAAAATGTAATCCATGATATGAATAATTTGTTGTAATGGATTTGCCTACATTGGTTACTTTCCAAATGGTTCCTTTTATCTTGTTTGGGAAAAGAAATTTATCTCAAGATTATCATGCCTTTTCCAAAAGGAATCAGAAAATTTCCTCTTGAGAGACACATGCAAGTCAAGAAGCCTAAGAAGGTGTTCCTCCAGTAAGACCCGGTCCTCTACCATTAATACTAACAGGACTTTTGCCATTGTTTTGAATACAACTGAATTAAAAAATAGAAAAATAATATAGACTGCAGAAATAAATGAGTGAAGCCAAGCACAGAATGGTGTTGAATAAATGCCTTGATTCCATGCTATGCTTTTTTTCAAAATAGAAAACAGATAAAGAAGGTAAAGACACAAAAGCAAACACTTAAAATGAATTAAGCTGTGTTTCAAGAGAGGGTTGAAATTCCCCTTTGTCCTCAAAACAGAGTCTTCTTTCCTTGTACTCAGACAAGCCAGAGATTTAATTTGCCTCACACAAAGGAAGTATTCCCAAAGGAATAAGCATCCAATTTGCAATATGACATGTGAATGCTCCACCTGCTTTGGGCCATGCAGAGAACCCGCCTTTCTACTGAGGACACTGCTGCAGCACAGTCTCCATGGGGAATTAAAAAATTACAGCCTGTGATGACTTCTGGGTATGAGCAAATTTGGCCTGATCAATGGTAAAAAAAACCCCACAACATAGGTATATAAACTGTATTTCCCTTCAGCACATCTTTGGGATTTAAAGGGTATATCAGCACCGTCAGTTATTCTGAGTTCACCAGTTCACTTTTGGGTCCCAATATCTTTCCTGCTTAAGTTGTAGCTCATTCCCGGGCTCTATCTTGGAGTGAAGGTCGTCCTCTTCACTTCAGGCTTGTGTGTGGTTTTAAGCACATTTCCCTGCAAAATCCCTGAGGTTTGTCCTAGAGAATGGGCAAGATGGCACCCACCACTATCCCTGCATGACCATTGCCCCTAAGGAGCCCACTCCCATTCCCACACAGCCTCTATTTCCTGACATGTGCTCCAAGGGGCTGCAAAATCATCATCGGTTTGAGGAAAAAAACCCCAAACCTTCATACAAACTTATCTGCGCATTGCAGCTCCAGGGTACTGTGGGATCAGTGGGTCCCTGGGCTGAGGGCCGTCTGGTACGGATGCAGACAGTTTGCTCAAGGAGTTGCTGAAACTTAGGTGGGGAGGGTGGATCACACTTAACTGCTTGGTCTAGGGGCCCAGCATGGCTCCTTGTGGTGTGTGCCTTCAGCCACGGTATAGCTAAAGAGATATATCCATCCCTTGTACCTTTTCTGTGCCTCACACAGGGAATTGCTGGAATGAAATGGCCCTGCAGACATACTGACCAGACCTGTGAGCAAGGCATCAACCATACAGCAGCAGTGGTCTTTGCATACTATGCAGGAAAAGCTACTGAAATTATTCTTGCTCATGCAGTTATGCTCAGGTCCCTGTCTATTCTGGAGTTGTATGTACATGTGAGAGGAAAGGAGTGTTGTAAACTATCTCCCTGAGACAGTAAAAAGCATTTTGCAAATGCAATGCATTTTTTTAATGTAGCTTATGCCAAACATATTGTACAAGCTAAAGCAAACTCTAGATGGAATAAAACAGCTAATGGGAGACTATAATAGACAGTGAGGCTAAGCATTGGGCAGTTTCCCACTGCTGAGTATGATTATCAGTATCACTATATTCAGCCATGTGAATTATTATGACGAGTAACGTTTCATCTTCTAATATGAAATAGCCGCCTTTGAAAACTACGGTCAACATAAATTATGCAGCTTATAAGTAATTTCTAATTTATGTTTTGTTTCATTTTGTGACTCATGGCTATAGCGATATCTCAATCCCGAAGTGCTGGAGAGTCTGCTTTATGCCAACCAGGAATGCAGAAATTCTGCAAGCAGCAAATGGAGTGTGGTGAGCAGGGAGCACACTCCAGCACTGTCCTGTGCTAGCACATATCACAGGACGTGGAGCTGGAGCTGACTGGGAGGTGAAGATGTTTGCTACAAAGTCATAATCCTGTCATTACTCATAGATGTTTGAATAAAAGCAGGAGAGTTCATAATCTTTGGATAGGAGCATATTGTCCAGACACCAGACAGGCATGGATGGAGTTTTCTGAGAAGATGATCACTTGGGAGCAGTGACCATCCCTCACTTTGGGGTGAAACCAGTGGTTTACTTGTTGCTCACAGCTGAGTATCAAAGCATACAGCCCTGAGTGATAGTCTCCTGATGGTGGGTTTCTTTCAGCCTCTGTACCTGAGACAGGTGGCACTACCACAGGACTTTTCTATCTTCAAGCCATGGAGACTTAGCCCAAAGCTGAAAAGTAGTCTTTTTCAATACAGAATGAGCCAGAGAAGCAGCTGCAGAGTGACCTACTGCCACAGAGTAAGCCATTACCATAATAGCAGCCAGATGGTCAGGCTTTGCCTTTATTATTGGAATTCTTATTCATATCACAGGAGTGCTGAGATTCTCCAGCCAAGATTGGCACTTGACAGACACATGATAAAATACATCATTTGCCTACAAAGGTTCCCATCTAAAACATCAGAACAGGTAAAAAGGAAGGAACAGGTACACAGAGAAGTCAATGGTTGAGCAGTGTTTGTACAGTCTGTCTCTACAGCAGAGCAGTGGCAGAGCCAGAGAGCAGGCAGGTGTTAGCCTTGTGCCATGCTGCCTTCCCAGCCACACCAACCACCCTGCAGCTGCAAGGGCTCACAGCTATCCAGCCTGCTTGAGGCCTGCACAGGTCCCAGCATAAAGTGTCCCAGTCTCTCTGCAGGCTCTTCTGCT
The DNA here is from genome assembly GCF_004027225.2 of Strigops habroptila. Lineage (NCBI taxonomy): Eukaryota > Metazoa > Chordata > Aves > Psittaciformes > Psittacidae > Strigops > Strigops habroptila. The sequence goes on from NC_044277.2 coordinate 38,416,799, forward strand.
GTGCAATATTAAATACTAGTGTGGTAATACCAGGGAGCAAAGTGAAGCTTCAACATGTTAAAACAGATCGTTGCTGGAAACCATCCTATTCTGGCCACCCCTGGATCAAATACGATGACAAACAGTTTCACCAGCATCTCCTTGGCATATTACTGATACAAACTTGTTGGTTTTATCTTTGTCCCCTCCCTTTAGAGGAAAAATATCTCGGTAGTTAGTAAGAGTGTAGAGAAAGATCCACCATCAGATAGCATGTGTGCACTGGCTTTGTTTATTGTAAACCCACAAGGAGTCACATGCCATTTTGATTTTAATTTTGCCAAGATCAGAAAAATCAGTTTAACAGAAACAACAAGAACTTACCCGCAAGGGTAAAAGCCCTAGGGCAAGAGATAACCATATGGGATATTATCAAGGTAGGTCACATTTTTGTCTAAAGTTGAGTAAACTCCTAGAATTGATAAAATCTTGCAGCCAGACTTCATTTGATATGAGAAAGCATTTGCGGGAGGGAAGCATCTGTTCATTATCGCTCATGGGCTTAATTGTATGTTTCTTATCACCCAGTGGTGTTTTCATACTTACCACATGCACTACCGTATGTCCAATTTCAAAGAGAGAAAAGAATATTGCAGTGCTGAGTGACTTGTTTCAAAAAGAAAGATAGTTTCAAATAACCTGGGTTTCTTCTGAGAAAAGGGGCAAAATCTGGGGAATGGTGTCTCCTAGAGGAGTTAAACTGACACCTTGGAGAATAGCAGACTGTTTGAAAGACCATGTGGCTCCAATGAGTTAGGTATCACTCTGCCTAGTGCTCACAGGAGCTAGTGTGATTCATTTTTTCCTCGAGATGAAGACTTACCCTCTTGCCTCACTTAAAAATAAAATAAATAAGCAAAACAAAACAAAATACTTTATATTTCTCTTGAAAAAGCATATCACAGCTCAGAAACAAAAGTGAATTAAGGGTGAGAGGCAAAAAGCGGTAGGAATACAGAAAAGAAATGAAAAAGGAGAACAAATTGACATGAGGAGTGATGATGCTCAAGAGTCTGTCCATTCTTTCTTGCAGTACTGCCTTCCCCTCCATGCCTGTCACCTCTCACCTCATGCTCTGCTCCCAGATTCAGGTCTGTGGTTTGAGCTCTGGTTTCTACTCAAAGCCTTCAACATCAGAAAATGAAAAGAAGGCTCACCAAATTCTTTTCAAATTGCTTTTCCTAATACCCCATGGAAAAAAAAAAAGAAAAAAAGAAAAAAAAAGAAAAGAGAAAAAAGAAATAATCATTGCAGGGCTGAAGTAGTCCTCTCGGTGTGAGTTTAATTAATTGAAGCAAGAGAGTCCCCAGGAACCCTGTCATCATTCCCATCGAAAACACTGTAGTAAGTAACCCCATAGCTATAGATGAGAGATTTTTTTCATTACTGTTTCAATCTCAACCCTTCAGAAATCCTTTTTGTATTTCAGCCGTGACTCAGCTGATTTAGGTACTTTAATTCCTCTTTTCTTCCTTCCTGCTTTCCATATTGTTCTGCATTTCCTAGTAATACGGACATGAAATTCATGCTGTGAAAGATGAGAGGTAATCTCTGATAGCTACTTGAAAGCTCAAGTTAAAAATAATCTTGTGGCACAAAAGTCTGCTTTTTCTTGTTCTGTAGATTCATACTCCATACTGGTCGCATGCCAAGGAGTTTACTAAGATGTTTATTTCCCCACATATGGCTGTCCCAGTGTGTTGGTGTATTGAACTACACTCAGAACTAGCCATCCACTGCACCTCCAGGACATATTGTGTTAAAAAACATAAGCGGACACATGACAGTGACAGCTGAGGATTTCTTCTCCCTACTGCTTTAAGAAGCTTAAGTTCCAAAACCTGTTTGTTTGTCCAAAACCTCATTATCACAGAAACTGAGAATTAGGTGGTTCATTCTCTCTCCTTTTTTCCTTTTTTTTTAGTTGGAAACCCCTAGATTTGGCTGGCTGTGGCCAAGGCAGTAAGATGGAAAGTTTTGAACGTCCTTTTGTCTTGCCCACCTCCGGCGCCTTTCCTGTGCTCACAGTCCTGTGGTTCCTGTCTGCTCCCAGAAGCACTTTATTTGCTCTCCTGCAGAAAGACAATGTCTCTGGCTCCCCATCTCCCTTTCAGCCCCTGCCACAGTCAGTGAGCAGGGCAGAGTCACACAAGTTGGTCTGGGGAACTTCTTTCTCCTCTTTCCTTTCTAGGAGTAGTCCACCTCCAAGCTCACCTTGTTGATCAGCTTTTAAGCTGCCCTGACTTGAAGTTACTGCAAATCCATTAGATTTTGGATCCAAGGAAGAGATTATTTAAAGTCTGCTGGAGTATCCATTGTACTCAACACCTTCTTGTTGAGAGATTACCTTCATTTTCTTCTTATTTCTGTCCTCTGAGTACAGCAGGGCAGTGTCCTGCATATACTAACACTGGTCTAGCATAAAGCCCCATGACCCTAGCTGTGCCCTCTCATCTCCCACACCCTGCTCCCACCAACCATAATTTCTTGCTGTTGGAACTATCAGAGATGAGTATCCTTTAGGGTAGAGCAAACCCTTCATTCACTTGGTGGGCCAGGCTCCAGTGGTACTTTTAAGCTCACAATTAAGTGAAGCTCCCCAAACTAAGATTTCATGATCCCATGCTCTCCCACTTCTTCATGTTTCTTTTGACTGCAAGCTAGACCAGCATCACCTTCAGAGCTTTTCTGATACACATTTGATTCTATGTCATTTCAGATCTTTATTAAATCCAAGCAGCTGTAGTAATATTATGGTACGCTTCCACAATTCAAATTAAAAAATAAAATAATCAGGAAGTATAAAAATGAAGCTTCAATAGTAGCTTTCAGTTGGCTGTTATTTAGTTGAAGTATGTTTTCCCATAGCTGTTGACCTCACAAAACCAATACACCGTATCAAGACACTCATTTGACCAGAAAAAGAAACACAGAAAAGTTTGTAAATGTCCCCTGCAGCCAATGAACTGTTTCTGTAGGAAATTTAATTTTTGTTTCTTTTGAATCTTTAATATTTTTTCCTATGCAGATTTTGTGTGTTTGAATTTAATTTCCTGTTTCAGGTTCTATTTTCCTTTTTTTTTTTTTTTAATAATAAATAAATAAATAAATATGTGTCATTATTTGATTTGAGAAAGTTATTGATTCTTTGGACATGAACTTCTAAGTTAAGGGGCATTTTTATGAAGCCCATTTTCCTTACCTCATCTAAACACTGCCCTTAGCTATTATCAGCAAAATAGAAAATATTTTCTTCCAAGTTTTTATGTGTGGTCTGCCACTTTCTTTCGTAACCTCGGAATTTAAACTTAGAAAACATTTTACAGAGTGCTTTTTCTACCTTCTACAATTCCTCAAACAGTGAGTATTTATGTGGTCCCTTGCTTACAGTTCCCAGTTAACAAGGAAAGAGGGCAAAAGTTTTACTCAGGAAACTTTCCCTCTGCTTCCCATCAAAGTGCAAAATCCAATTGCCATCAACTGATCATCATCCAAATGATGGATCTCATTTGCTTTAGGGACCATCCACTCCATCTGAAAACTTGTCTCCTGGCAGAATAAAGAAGCCTTTCACTCCCCATTGTTTGTGCTTCAACAGGGGATAAATCCCCACATCTACCACACAAATCTCTTTCTTTATGCTTTTCCAAAATGTAATGCAAGTGAGCAGTCTCCACGACAGCTACTTATAAGCATGAACTGGAAGCACAGAGAAGCAGTTCTCCTACTGACATTTAAAGCCACTTTCAGCATTGGGAAAGCACAGTAGAGGGGTAGCAGTTGACACCACTCTTATACAGTCAAGGTACCAATACCCCCACCAAGGGTATTAATGATTGTATTCTTCTGCATTAAAATAATAGTAAAAAATACCAAATCAAATGATTAAGGTAAACACAGAGCTAATCAGGAAGGAGATTTAGGAGTTACAGTATAATTCCTCCAAAGCCCCCAGCCTAATTAGTGAAGAAGATAAACTGCTTGACAGATTGCACAGCTAGAAAAACATAAAGCAAAGAAGGTTATAATATTTATTATTACTGTATAAGACAGTGATTAGACCCCCAACCTATATACAGATCTAATCACCATCCCCTGGAAACGATAATAGCCAGCCCTGTGAGTCTAGTTTGACAAATTAATCCAAGCCTGATCCAAATAAAGAGATTTGTAGTTTTCAATGAAAAATTAACTCCCTGGCTGTGCAGTGGGGACATCACCACATGCACTAATGGCGTTGTTACAGAGAAACAGTGCTGTACCATGTCTGTGCTCAAGGATGTCTCAAACAGCACATGGTTTGGTGTTGCAGCAAGGGCGAAGATTTAAGGTAGCAATTGTTGTATTTGTGGAACATTAGTCATCATAGCACATAAAACCTAATCCCAGACTGTAGACAGTGGCCTACAAAGGGTAGGTTGATGAAGCATTTTCTAATCCTGGCCTTCTTGAAAGATATCCATATATCTTGGAAAGGTTAAGGTGAGGAAATTGGTCTCTCTGAGTACCCCACAGCTTAGAAAAAAATCATACAGACTGGATTTTGGTACTTATTTGTACTATGGTGTGGCATTCTGATAGCAACAGGAGAAAGAAGCAATGTGATTAGTACGTGGGACATCATATGGACACCCATGTTTTGTCCATAAAAATAAAGAGTGTGTGGAGCTTAGGGAACTTGGGAAGCCTCAGGAAACTCCTGGAACAAAAAGGAAAATTGAAGCAAAGCATGTACCCAGCAAAACAGTAGGGAAAGGGCAGGCCTGATTTTTTTCCGTGTAATGAATTAAGTTTGCTGGTTTGTATTCTACAAGACTCCTAAGGATTTTAAGCCCTTCCATATATTTGAGGAAATGTCATGGGCTTTCACTTCAGGTCACATGATCAGCATCACATTCCCTCACAGAATATTAGCAAATGTTGTCTATATTATAGGCTTTACTTTATTCACCTAAACAGTACAAACTCTACATCTTGATGTATCAAGCAAGCCAAATTTCTGCCACAGTATTTTTAATGATGTATAGAGGAAGAGTGAGGCTACAATGCCCAGGAGTTTGCCAAAGTAGGTTCCTACTTTTTATGTGTCAGGACTCCTGAAGTGAAAGCTTTTGTGTGGCGTTAGGCAGGTAAGCACGCAGTGCAATCACGGGGCAAGTTAGAGGTGTCAGAACAGCTTTCACAGCAGTTAGTGACCTAGGAGAGTTTGTGTAGGTACCAGGAGGAACGTCTGAAGTCCTGCCCACCTCCCGCCCTGTGGCACATGGTTCTGTGTTGTCAGGAGACACTCACCAACTACCCTGGGTTTTCTCCAAACCACTTTCTAACAGCACTCAGGAGGGACCAATCCCTCTTCTCAGGTGACAGCAGCAGCAGCAATCTTCTGGCCAGAAACTGGAAAATCTGAGTTCATTTTCTGCCATTTCCAAAGAGGACACCAACCCATTGTCCCACCCCACAGCACGTTGTCCCAACTACAGGACTAGCAGATTTTCTTCAGTAGAAGTGGTGGAGACAATGCCCCTGAAGTGAAGCTTTAGCTTTGAAGTACTGTTTGTGTAAAATGTGCAGGTGTCCTTGGGATTAGAGAGCATTATCACAATGTTCGACTGCTGTTTTTATCTTGGAAATTAGGCTACACTGGGAATCTAACCCAATTTTCTACCTACATCTAATCTTCCCTTCCCAAATTGTGCAGAATTCAGTGTAATCTTCCTTTTCAATATTCAGTCTGAACACTTTTATCAGTTTTGGCTAAAAAGCAGAACTTTTCAAGTGATCCTTTCCCGCTTTTCTGAGAATAAAACATTTACTAAAGCTATGTGGTATGTACCTGAGTGATTTAGAGAAGAAAGACTATGTTATTGTCCAACTGTGTTTTGAACAGCTGGGCTTTATATAGTACAGACAAATAGCTGAGGAGAATACAGGCTTTTATAATACTATGAACACAATATTCTGAAAACAGAAATTACAAAAGAATCTTCTTTTACTCCAACAACTCGTGTTTAATTGAAATTCATATTTGATGGGACTAGATAACTAGCATCAAGTCCTTAATGTAACTGCCCAAAACACTATTATGCTTTTGCTATCCAAAGATTATATGTGGTGATAACCAGATACAGACACTGAGAGAGGAAAATAAATTCTCATAAAACACTTTCTGGAACAAATAACTAGACAAAAATACAACAGAAGTATAAAGATAAAAGCGAAGGAGATTTAAAGGTAGTTTTTTCTCAGAAAGGGTCTGTCCACTGAATCTAAATCATCTCCCAAGCTATGGTTAAGGAAAAGTTATTAGGAAAAATGTTGTCAGGGCACTGTCTGGTAACGGCATCTAAGGCCCATTGGTGCATCCAGAGTGCACGCTGATAAATATGAAGTGTTTTGTTGCGTGTAAGGTTTTTCTGCTCTTAGGCTGTCTGAATAAGGCTGCCTCTGGTGCTAGTAACTTAGCACCAGACCTTAGCGTGCCATCTACAGTCCTGCTGAAGAAAGATATTAAGTAAAGCCATGTAGTCTTGTTTAACTGGACTCAAAGATTCTGTAAAGAGAAGATACCATGGTGAACCCTTAACTTGTTTTCCTGCCTGTATTGTACAAACCTATCTGATTTACACTCCAATGCAGGTGCAGGCACAGTCCTAAGTGCTGAGCCATGAGCAGATGGCATAGGAGAGTTGAGTCCAGAACTAATTGCTTATCCCACGCAAATATAACAGCTCCTGGCTCTGAAAGGCTCTCTGTGTGCAGGAGAAGGTACCAAAATGGTGGCTTTTCATCTCCTGCCAGACACTGAAATAAATATGCTGGACTGGAAGGAAAAATGTTGTGGGCAGGATTTGACTCAGAGATCAGCATCCAGATATTAGCCATAAGGACTTCACTGTGTTGGTTCCTGCCTGTAATAAAAAACACTTTAAAGAACACGAGATCTTAACTGAGATATTTCCAGATGACTTCACCACAGATTTCAGTAAACAATTAAAATGTTTAACTACTATGGAATGTATGTATCCTCAATGTTGGATCTTTTTACACATTCACATCCAGACCAAAGAACCCTCTATTCTGGCCAATCTTCCCCCTGCAGTCAGCTGTAGACTGTGAGCAAAAGCATCCTCCTACCTGTTGCTTGCTGAGCTAAACAGACAGGGCCTCTGCATTCCCTCTCTCTCTCTCTCCAAGGTATGTTTACTTGTCCTGTTTTATCTGTCATGACTGTTTCCTCAATCCTTTCCAAATTGTAAACATTTTCCTCAGGCTGCGGAGAAAACAGTAACACAGGATTGTGGTAACAGTCAGATTCATGCCAAATGAAGAGAGAATACAAATTTTCAGCTCTTAAGATCACTCTACAGTCCAAGGATCACACCAGCACCGCAGCCCACTGCCACACAATAAGCACTTGTACTTACCTGAGCTATTTCTTCACAACTTGGTGACTCCCTTTGCACAAAGGGGGTTAACTTGAATGACATTATATGCAACTGTTTGAAAAAGGAAACTTGCTTACACTGAGCAGCTCACCCCTTCCTCTTCATCACTCACCTTTCCCACAGTCTCCCTGTCACCTGAAAACCCAATTGGCAATGTGTTAGGATGGAGCTATGAAGAGACATTCAAGGCCAGGATGGATGTGGTTCTGGGCAACCTGATCTAGTTCAAGATGTCTCTGCTCATTGCAGGGGGGTGGATTAGATGACCTTTGAAGGTCTCTTCCAACCCAAACTATTCTATGATTCAACGAAATGGTTCCAGATCTGCTCCAAGTGGGAAGAAATAACTGCCCAACATGTTCTCCACTTTTGTAAGGACTTAATAGTAAGTTTTCTATCAGTTATATGTGCCACACTTCTTTTTATCAACCCAGTTTTCACCCCAAAGGTTGTGCTGAACCCTTCAAAAACTTCTAAAAGTCAAGCGTCATTATGTTTATCACCCAGCTTCACTGAAAAAAACCTATCAGGCTGGTCAGATAGGACCTATTTTCCATCTGTGCATGTGAATTGCCGTTAACTAGATTAGTACTATATTAGCACTTGAAGGAACTGTAGCACAGAACTATCTTAGCACTTAGGTTTGCTTATTCTATGTCAGCTGTTTATTAGTTGAACAGGAAGAGGCTGATAGGCCTGTAATTGCCTAGACTATTCCTCTTACCTATTATAATACAATGGTAACTTTTTTAAATGTCTAATGGAATTTTTTTAGTGCTCTGAGACTGACTAAATTTCAGCATTAATGTTCATTGAGTTCCTTTGCCAGCTCTTTCAAAACTCATGGGTACAGGATGACCAGAATGCTGATTTGAAAATATCTTCTTCCACAGCTGTTCTCGAACATATTCCTCTCCAGTTACAACTGGAGAGTACAGATTTGACATTGACATATTCTACACTATAAGCTGTACATACATACAAATAGAAACGTTTCCCTTTTCTACACTACCATTGGACTGACATAACATTTCTTCATTAATAAACTCCAGAAATAATTGTATTATTCTATAATTTGTAGTTGTTTAAAAAAGAGACACTTTAATAGGTTGCCCAGAGAAGCTGTGGATGTCCCATTCCTGGAAGTGTTCAAGGCCAGTTTGGATGGGGCTTTGAGCAGCCTGGTCTAGCTTGGATTTATATTAATGGATGCTTTCATTAACTTCAGTGGTTCTGGGTTAGATGCCAGTGTGAGACAAGAAAACGAAAAGCACTGGAGGGCCTGTGAAACTTTAAATATGGGCTTAGGCCTCTGCCTAACCAGCAGCCTTGCAGCACACGTGAACGTTGCTGACTTGATACTATGAGTGGTGGAATAAGAGTACAAACACTATGAAGATGCCGAAGATCACATCTTGGCAAAGAGATCTGGTTCACGCTGTGAAACAGGTAAGAATGGAGTTAGCGAAGAATGAGGAGACAAGGAGACTGTTTGCTGAACATACAAATTCTGGAAAGAGAAGGTGACAGCTAAGGTAGTTATTAAGAGTGGAAATCAGGAACAGCACTTGCAGGCTGGAAAAACAAAGATCGCAAAAAATGAAGACAACAGTAGTATTCCCTGCTCTGCTTGATGCAGGTGCATTACCCCCTATATAGCTAATTAAAGAAAAGTGATCCCATAGTGGGCTTTATTGTAAGAGTCAGATTTCTGAAATGAAAAATGTAATGATTTTAATGAGCTGTGAGGATGGACTGGAATTAACTGGTGACAGCAGCAGTGAGCCATGCTGGGTAAGGAAAGGCTGGTGTGGAGTCCAGCACTCGTCAACATCAGCAGCAACACCTTGTTATCTGCAGTGGTGCACAAAGAGGGCTGTCCAGAACTGAGACATTAGAATTAAAGGATGAGTAAAATAACACTGATTATCCACCTGTGATTATGAAGCCTTTTAACTGGTCTGCAGTCTTGGGGTCTGTGAGACCTGTCTGACAATTTCAGATTATGGACTTCTCTATGGTGCCTTTTGCAGAATGGGATTATCATACAGTCCCAAAGTCTGGATTCATCCCATACATACTTTGACTTTGGATTCATTGCAGATCTGACATATTTTTGAATAGGACTGCTTGCATGAAGATTTAAGGTAGTGGTTATAATAGTGTTTATAAAACTTGTTATTTTCTATGATTGTCATCAACTTGTTCATTAGGTTTTTCTATGGTTGTCATCAACTTATTCATTAGAATACATTTTCATTTATGTGTTCTTTTATGGCTTTATCTTATAAAATGAGCACTGAAATGTAGTGATATTAATATAAACCTATGACAAGCGCACAGTTTTTCATTATTCCAAAATATGAGAAGAGGTTGTATGGTGTAATTAATGGCAGTTAAATGAAGAACAAATTCAAGAAAATACTATTTCATGCAAAATATGGGATTTACAGCCCCAAGAGACCTTTTGAGTGAAATAGTGAGTTGAGTGATTGGATTTTAAAAAGATCTTGATAATTATGTGACCATTAGCATTTATAATTACACTAAGATAATTAAGTATAATGAAACCTCATGCTTCTTGGTATAAACCGATTACTTACAGAAGTCAGGAAGGAATATGTTTTTGGAAATCAGCATTTCACAACTGGCCAGGTGTATTTTGGTTTTGTTATGCAGACTTTTTTTTTTTAAACTCTTCCAATCAGACAACGAACACATTTGTAGGCAGAATGATAGATTGAATGGGGTAGGCATCTATTTTACTCTAGAATACCCTATCTCCTTACTAGTTGAAGATCATAAAGTTTCACTGTCTATTTGTAAAACCCTTTATAAGTTTTCAAAATCGACTATTCAAAATTGCCACAGAGGAAATCTTATTTGGAGATATGTCAGTAACCTTATCTGCTACATCACCTTCTTGTTGCTCTTTCACAACCAGGAATTTTGTTGATGGACACTGTAGTCTCAGCAGCCAGATGTGTTTTTCAAAGGAAACGTCATTGATCTAATGGAGGGCAAGCTTTTGGCAGAAGACAAGAAGTTGCTGTATGAATACGTTTAATCTAGACAAGATTTAAATGTTCTTCTTAATAAAAATAAGTGTGAATCAGAGATATTTGCTGTTGTTTACAGTCAAAAATCTGTGTTAATGTATTGCACAGTCTGGTTCTTATTTATTCATTCATTTTAAATAACACAGTTACAACATTTTACTGGTGAATATATTTGCTTACAAGTTACATGCCTGATTTATATAACCCTGTATGTTGCACAGATATTTAGAGCACCACAAAGTGAATGTGGCTTGGCTGAAATACCGTTCTGTTTTGACTGTGTTTGGCATTTGCTTTCACATCATGTGGTCACAAAGAACAAACCTGATACAGCCAAGGTATTTCTTGCCCATTTGGTCTGTTAGGTGATAAGCAACACTATTTTCCACAGATCGAGATACAAATATATAGCCATCTGTTGTACTGAAAGAGACTGCATTTCAACTACTGAAGAGAAGTTTAAAAATTAACTGGAAGTCAATAGACATGGCATATATTCCTGGTTCACGCAAAGTCTTTCTTTGTTGGCAAGTTATGCAATACTTCAGTATGTTGCTTTCCGTGGCTGTAAAACAATGATAGCAGCATTTACTTCAACCGCTCTGGAACTGCAAAGATTTATAAAGATCCTTGAGACCCATCTATCAAATGTTTAAAGGATAATGCTTAGGCATTCAGAACTGTGGACAGTTGTAAAAATGATACAATAAAAAAAATAAAAATAATACAGAAAAATTGAAATTAAAGGAAAAAAACCCAATACCAAACACATCCTCCCCAAAAAAAACCAAAAACAACCAAAATAACCCAACAACCAAAAAACAAATGAGCAAACAAAAGAACAAGAAGATCAACAAAACAAAACCCCCAAACAACTCCAGCAGAACACCCAGTGCACTCAAGTCCCTGACAAGCATGCCACCCATATGACCAGAACAGAGTTATCCCAAAGTAACACCTTCTGAAATACATATAGTATGAACATCTGCAGGTCCACTCCTATCCATCTGCACATTTACTAATGTAGGCATAACAAAAGAACTTTTCAGGTCAAAGGATAATTTGAGTTATTTCAAAAAATAATTAAATGCAAGAACCTTTTGCGCAAGCAAGGTACACAAAAGAAACGTATCATTATATCACTCGCTAGTTGAAGTTTCTGCTTAGATTGTTTTCCAAGCAGAGGCTGTCACAGAACACGATGCTATACACTACATACAAATGCATATATGTATATATATGTATGGGCATACTGAACTGTTCTAAGAGCTGAAAGGAAAAGTTACATTCCCATGACAATGGACCACCATGGTAGTTAATTCCTGTAACTAGAGCTAAAGTACCAGTAACTGGACAGATTTCCTACTTCATTTGCAATGCCTATAGAAAACCACAGCTCAGATTTCGCTCCCCTTGTGCCCTTCTGGAATTGCTTTTATCCAGTGAACATCCTGCAGCTCTGTTGGTTGAGCCTTATCCAAGCAATCACTTACCCAGGCTGAAGCCTGAGAATAGGTTCACCTACACTAAATTGATGTCATATGCATACTGATGGCATCAGCTTTTGAGGGTCTTGTTTAGGTTCTGAGAACATTCCTATATTTATCTGCCTGCATATCCATCTATCAGATTTAAACCAATCATATCACTGTAACATCTCTAACTTTGTAACACTTGAGCAAACATCCAACTCTAATTTCTATGTACTGTTGAAGAAAAGGGAATCTGCAGCCATTTTAATAAGTGGAATGATCAATGGTGTCAGAGCAGCTGATGGCCCAGCATCAGAGATGGACTTCCCTTGTTCCTAAGGAAAAAATCTGTTACTATGCAGCCATGAAATAGTGTTTCCTAGTCCTCATAAAGTCCCTTGGAAGTTTCAGAAAAGTAACATACTACTGAAGTATCAACACGCAGGATCTTTAAAGACTCATTTCTTGTTAAGCTGTCTCAGCTTCAGCCTACCAACCGAGCCAGCCCAGCTTGGGTTATATTTCACTCACTTTTCCAAAATCCACTACTGCTGAGTCCTGGATTATCCCTGTCTGAAAATTCAGTCCCCCTGTGTCTGAAGGTGAAACTTGGTTTAGCAGCAGGAAGGTGTTAACACAACTGCATTGTGGAGATTAACGTTACAGTAAATCCTCAAAAGAACCAGAAATATCCAATGCACTCAAGATATCTATTTTTGATGAAAGCTTCAAGAAAGTAATAGAAGAATAGGGTTTTATAGTAGGTCAGTTATTAATTTTTCTTGGAACACCAACAAGAGCTTGGCAAGAAGCAACATGTCTGCAATATAATTTTTTACTTTTTGTTTAATAAGAAGTTCCATATACCATTTAACTTTCTCTTACTCAAGCTAAGTATTTATTATTTCACCTCCTTTGAACTAGGAACTGTGATCTCATTAATAAATGGTAAGAAATAGTGTTTAGTTTCATTGGAGTTCCTGTAAGTATCCCTGTATTAGCATTGAAAAAGGAGGATGTGGTATACAGCAGCAGCATTTGTACTGCTTGTGGTGATTCACAACTCATGCCCTTCCCACGTCAAGAGGTTTATAACTATCCATACGCACATAAGGGAGAAAGGGTGGAGGGGCTCGCTCTTTTCTGTGCTCAGGTCCTAACAGGAGACACAGCTGCTATCCTGGCACCTTTGAGCAGTTAAGGTGCTCCTGGTTGTACTTGCTAACCTGCAAAGAGTAAGAGAGCGCAGAAGGTGGTAGCATCACTCTCTTCCTGGCCAGGTTCTCCAAGCATATAGCCACCATACCAAAAAAATTGTTGTGCCCACCACACGTGTCTGAAATGCATCAGCTCTTGTAGTGTGACAGCATGGCTAAATGACTAGCCTTACCCATACTAGCTTTAATGTAATGAAAGCTAGGGTAAAAAGAGCAGTGATACCTTATGAGGGTTTGCAACACGAGCAACTCAGCAAAGCAAGAGCTCATTTCAGACAAGAGTCTATGTCATATCTCATGAACCGTGATCCTCCTTTTTCTGCTAACATGTCCTGTACTGTTACCCCACTACAGTGCTGTCTGCGCGGCTTCTTGACGGTATCTAGTTCTCATAAAGCATGCTTACTCCTTCACTATGCTAACAACAACATAAGCAGCTTTAGTATATACTACTGCCTCTGGTGAGTTGGTGTGTGTAAAGTCCCACCTTACTAATGGTGAGTCTGGGTGCATTTCAAGAGAGAGTCTGAAAATCTTTTAAAGAACCTGTGACTCCATCATCTTTCCAGTCGTTTCAAATAATCCCATTTAAAATCCAGTTGTTTAAAAACAAAATCACCAGAAAGAATATGCTAGATGTAAATGGATATATTGCTGGGAAAAGTAGTTAGCAACTGATAGAAAATACATGATTTAATAAGGGATATGCTGTCTGTTGCATTAATTTTTGATTCATATGGTTAAAACAGAACAAACATTTTTATCTGTCAACTACAAACTACTAAGCTCACACTGGCCACACTTAGAGAAGAGGTTCATGCTGTAGAATTACTACCTTCCTTATTTAATCTGTCAGAGCTAAATGAGGTAGATTGGAGAGGAAAAGATCGTACATCAACTGTTAGACAGCAGCCCAAACAAATGGCTGTGCAAAGTAAAGTGGATTTGCTCACCTAGGGTTTCAGACACATATTTCATTGGTATCTAAACTTCATCAGTCTATGAATACATAGTTGTTCAGTTTGAAAATTTTCCAATCTGAGCTCAAAGGTTTCACACTAATACTTCTGTTACTGTGAAAGCAGCAAAGAAATAAACCTGTTTTCCCTAAAACCTCTTGCAGAGCTATCATTACTTCAGACACAGCAACAAACCAAACTAAGATGTGTTTGGAACCACTGACTTAAAATCCAAAGTATGTGCACTCAAGTATGGGTGCTAGTCATGCATGTGCGTAATCACATTAAAGCTGCGAACCCGTGAGCCTAAGCTCAGACTCAAATCACAGTTCTCTGAAATGACTTGGACAACATAGGGAAGAGCTTTTCCTGAGTAGCTTCTAGCTCTTCTACATCTTATCCTCATATACTGTATTGGGGGATGAAGAAGAGAAATATGATTAAGGTATTTCAAGCCTGACACAAATATTTTTTCCAGTGAAGAGGGTTTTGATAATGTAGGCTTGTGGACTAAATTTGGAATTTGCTTTGCTTCTGTAATTGGGCTTCTAATGCCAGGAGAAGAATCAAGGCCTGAGAAGTAAACTAAAAATACATTTCAAGGGAATGCACACATCTGTGGTACGGTAAAACTATTAGGTTACTGAATGCCTGTTTTGAATTACATCAAATCACCTGAAGACCATATGGCAAATGGAAATTTTTTAAGCTAACATTTACTGCCTTGTACAGTATCAAGAAAGTTTGCTTTGTTATTTTAGCTAAACCGATATATGTAAACTCAAATGCTTTCAACTTTTTGTAATCAATAGCTGAAGGCCAAATGCAACCTACTACAAATGCATAATCTGCAGAACAGTGAGCTGTCTTCCAGTGAAAAAGCATGTCTGCATTTTTAAAAGTGAGGTGAATAAAGAACCAGTCACCTAATCCCTAGACAGTATCACCGATTCTTCTCAAACTCACTGGGGGAATCAGGACTAAGAATCTTAAAATTAGATTCTGAACTGAGGACTAGGGTAACTCTAGGAGGCAATATTTGAAAACATTGGCCTATTTGTCTGTCCATAAGAGGGAGAAAGTTCTAGCAAATTTAACCTCCCTATGCACTTTCCCATGTACATCCCACACTGTTTGAGGGTTGCAGATGGAGAGAGCAGACAGCAGTCCTAAGAACAGTTTTCTTGCAACGTGGCAGATGATCTTTGATGAAATGTTAAACAGAATGTTGTCATTTTCTAAGCACTTTCACACATATACATGCACAAATTAGCCAAATTATTGCCCAAACCAGTTGTCTAACACAGCTAGTGAGTCTTTGCCTTTGTCCTTACACCGGCAGAATATGACTTTCGGTCTATACTAATGTCAACACCATTTCATCAGACTTGCACTGTGGGGCGCAGTCCCGTAGTCTCAGGCTGTTGCCCGATTCCTAAGCAAATCTGACCCTTTCAGACTAGAATGTCTGTCACCATAGAAACTAATTTAAAGTTTGCATGAAGTATCTTAAGGCCATTCTGAATATATATTTCTCATTGCTGGGATGTTTTGTGTCTCTCCTGGACCAGAATTTGTAATGTTTGTTCAGCTATGCTTGAAGTGGGTTTTCTGTGGAGAGTGTTGAGTAGTGTGTCTCAAGAATATTTACTCTCAATAACTGAACATGAATATGTAAGTGTTGCAACGCACATCTCAACACTAAATACACATTTAAAATAGGAATTAGTGGGCATAAGTAGGTAATGGCTATCTGGAGGTCTAATTGTACCTAATGTTTTCAAAAATAGCCATTTCTTACTCCCAAGATGCTTTTCCTGATTTCTGCCTTTCTAACTTCCACAACAGAGAAAGAGCACCGGTCTCTCAGAGTTACCACTTAGTTTATTATTCATATTCTTGCCTCATCCCAGTGAGAAAAGAGGAACCTCTCTAGATGGAAAAGGTTGCATTATGCATTCTATCCAATAAAACATGGGTTTTATTACTGTGTTCTGGTTTGTTAGGAGTAATACAGCATATCAATGAGTTGAACTTGTCTAAAATTGAGCACACGTTTTTAAAGGGACATTATTTAAAAGAATTACTGTAATGAAAAACACATGCCAGACTAATCTATACTTTGAAAATTTTAGTTTATTTTTATATCTTTACATTAATTTTCTTACCTAAAACATGTATAGGATAAAGGCTTTTCCTATGCTTGTACCTGCTGTGTTTTCTGAGGTGGCCTTTCGGTTCACAGTAGTATGTTACTGCACAAACATTCATTATTTGAACCTGATACTGCAGTTGCTGTGACTATGGCTGTATTGCTAAATAACACCTGTCCAGGGACCATTCTCTGACCCTGAAGCAAAGATCCGGCCTGATACTGTCTGCACTGGGTACCACTTGTCCTTCAGGTGTCCTTCAGGCCCAGCATGGTACCCCGGAGGCTCTAAATGTAATTATCGCTGTATGTGTGTTCTCAAAATATCCACAGTAATACATAAGTGCATTGCAGCTTACCAAAACAGTGCTTTTGCATCATGAAAATAAAATTAAGGTTGCAAGCCTTGGGTTTGATATGATGACATGTTCAATGTACAAAAGCTACTAGTATAGTTTTGGAGAACTGAGAAGGGTGGAAAGAGCCAAGTCTTGTCATTCTTGTTCATAGTGCCCTTTTGGGAATGGTCCTTATTGCTTCCAAACCCCAAATCTGAATCTGATCATTATGGCAGAGCCTACTAGTTGGCACAGAAGAAATCATGCCAGCAGGCTATTGAGTAATCAAGCAACGCAGATGACCAGAGTATGAGTTTCCTCCACGATGTCTGTTACACAGCTGGGTTAAACACTTCCATGGTGAAGAGTGCAGGGTTCAGATGTGTATGTTTATCTGGGTATGTACATCTGTTAGTCAGTTTTCCACCTGAGACCATTAACTTTGATTTAATTTTTCCTGATTTCCACTGCTGACTGAAAAGTCAAAACTCCTGTTTTGTAATACTTGCCCCATGATAACACAAAAATCACCCCTTTTTCAAGCTCTGAGTTATGGGGCTGTGCATGGCCCTGTAGACATGCCCAATCTGCGATCCATAGCCTAGCAAGTCAATTCATCTTACCCGTACAACATTTCCAGGGATATATTCTTTAGAGAGCCTTTGTGCCAGTCTGCCCTCAGACACAGTCTCTGCTGGGGCCCCACAGCCTCCAATAAGGCTGGTATGTGGGGCTACAGAGGAGGGGGTCCCTCAGCAGACAGAGAAGCTGCAAAGGCAGAGAGGATGGTTATCATCAAGGTTCTGTGCCATCAACACACACAACTGTAACTGCACTTTATTAAAGACTAGGTCTTTCCAAAATTTCACACATTGTTCAGGGCTGGAATTAAGAGACGAAAAGGAAAATGAACAGTTAGCAAAGACGGGAAGGGAAGTCTTAGCTTCTGTTACCACACTTAGCTGCTGAGGGAAGACAGCTGAATTAAGTCTTACTTCTTGAGCACATCTTCATACACACAGCTGTTAATTTGAGGTGAAGGAATGTACTTTGCACGAACTCCATTGCTGTCTTTATTTTAATTACTTTTTAAAAACTTTTTTATTAATTTTTTTTTAGAATTCACAACATGTTTCTGTTTCTTTCAGAGAACAATATAAGCACTTTTCAGTGGCCAAAACCAATATGTCTAAATTCCAGTGGATTTTAACCAAAACCTGCACAGACCGATGGATAAAGTGTCTGCCTTGTATTTCAAAGTACAAAGTTCAAATTTAGTAGGTACTTGTATTTTTAAATTTTAACAAGCCACATTCTCAGTTTGGGTAAACCAGCAGAGCTCCACTGATGTTAAGGGAACTATGCCAAGCTGCATTAGCTTACTGTATGGCTTCACAACTTTTTTTCTCTTTGTATTGAATTCCATCTTCAGTAGTCATGCACTAATAATTCATTTGAAGCCTGTAACTAAATGTTTTTTTCTTTTATTATAAGTAAAAATATAGCCTGTGAATTTGTGAAAATGAGTAGGCTCTGTGAAGGGAAGGTTGTAGGCATAAAAATATATTAAAGCTGGACTTCCCCAATTTAGGCTTCTACTGAAGTCGGTGGAAATGTTGACAAAGGAGAGAATGAGCAAAATCATATGGACAGAGTGCCTTTGGTCTCGGACAAGGCAAAAGAGGATGCAATGATTTGCTTTCCTCTTTTACACTCGGACACAAGGCTGTTCAGAATTAGAAGGTGACAGCAACATGATTTTTGCCATCAATCTCAATGTCTACATCTTTCAAGACCAGCTTGAGGCTCTACCAAACTCCCTGATCTGCCTGTTCCCTAACTATTAACACCCATGGACTGTTTTCACTGCCAATCCCTTTGCAATCCACTTTCTTGAACATAATATTAATTAAATTCTTGTATGTAATTATATTTAATGTTCGCATCCAACAAGCTATGCAAAGTCCTGTGTATTCTGTGGGAGCCACTGCTGGGGCCAGGTTTGCTGGATGGATGAACTGAAAACTTGAGCCTTGCTAGGGCTGTCCCTCAAGAATCAATATGAACCTACCCAGTGAGACCAAGATTTTATCTTTTAATTTTATTATGAAACTCTGATGAGCACATCCTCCAACTAGGAAAGCCTGTAACTAAAACTTTTTGCAATGAAGAGTTCGTTATGCATCTGTCAGATGCATAAATCTTACCATATCTGAATGTACGTAATTCCAGGAAAGAAGACAGAACTTGAATACAGCAGAGCTGTGTGTCTGACCTGTTAGGTAGCTAATGGCTGTTCAGGTCTAAAAGAGATAAGTAGTGGAGTGAGTGGACATGAGAGATCTCCTTAGGAGTCTTCAGGAATGTTTCTGATTGAGTCACAGTCATCCCTGCATCTTATTCCATTTTATTCAGGTAGAAATGCAATGCAAGTCTGTCTGAATAAGGATCATGAGGTCCCATGAAGGCACAGCGGGGCAAGGCAGAGGTGCCCATGCTATCTGGGCAACAAACTCACTCCTCAGTCAGGCAGACCCTTTGAGTCTCCCTGTGTCCATCTTCCTGAAAGTCCTTCTAGAAGTCCTTTCAGCAAATGCTAGATTTTTTAATTCAAATATTTACGGACTGATTAATTTTGCAATGTTTTTAAAACCCTTTAGAAATTGATAAAAGAAGAAATAACTCAGTTTATGCTGTGTAACCAAGAGACAATTCGGAAAATGATCACAGTCCAGCAACACAAGGAGATTTTCTGAGCTACATACAGACAACCATAATCAAATTTTCACATGTAATTAAAATTATGCCATTTTTTGCCAGGCCTATGAAAAATTAGGCCTTGTGTTACCTGATTCCAGTACATGTATGGGAAACATAAAAACCCGAAGACATGTAATAATGGAAAACTTATATGACAGTGTGTGACATTGAAAGGACAATCTCTTGAGCTTTTCCCAATTTTTCATCTTTGTTTCTCTGGCAGTGAGTTTGCAAGTTTGAATTTAGTCTTGAGATCCTGTGCTTTTACTTATAATGTAAAAATTAGATCTTCATCTAAAACATAGACCTGCAACTATTATTTTTGAGAAGATTTTCATACATATTTCTATATTTCCATATATTTTTCAAATACCATTTGACTGGTACTGCACAGATCAGTGTGATTTTTTCACGTTTAAATTAGCTTAGCTCACATTTATCCAACTTCATGAACAGATTCAGTTTGTTGTAGTTGGATTAAATTTAGTAAGTACATAATCAGATAGCCATGAAAACAAGGTATTTTTAAGCCAAGAAAGACAAATTTGTCCTTACTTACCTCTTGTGGAAAGCCATTAGTAGAAAAGACGGCAGAAATTGGCTTTGTGTACTGTGGAAGTCACTGCAATGCTTTGGCCAATCTCTTTCCTCCAGCTTAGTGTGGTTAAGGACACATGAGATGCAAATCCAACTGAAGTTTTGACAATGGATTCACTGGCTGGCAAGTTGCAGATCTACCATTTAACTGAAGCCATAGTAAAGTCCACAAAACTCCCAGAAAGCACCATACTTCTCAATAGTTGCAGAATCACGAACATAGGAAATGATGAGAATATGAGAAAGTGAAATCCATCATGACCCTCTCTCTGCAGCATTTAGAAAACGACAACATGTCAGGCTCAGGAGCGACCTTATCGAGCTTCACAACTACCTGAAAGGAGGTTGTAGTGAGGTGGATATTGGTCTCTTCTGCCAAATAATAGGTCATAGAAGAAGAAGAAATGGTCTCAAGTTGCACCAGGGGAGGTTTAGATTGGATATTAGGAAAAAATTCTTCGCCACAAGGGTTGTCAAGTATTGACAGGCTGGAGTCCCCATCCCTGGAGGTATTCAAAAGATGTGTAAATGTGGCACTTAGGGACACAGTTTAGTGGTGGCCTTGGCACTGTTAGGTTAGTTGGACTTGATCTTAAAGGTCTTTTCCAAACTAAATGATTCTATGGTTAAAAATAAAGGCTCTAAGTGTAAAAATTCACAGAAGAAAATACAGTGCCTTAACATACACTGACTACTTTTCCTTCCCCATAAGCTAGGACAGGCGCATTTGACGTCATGGGGTTTCCCACACTCACCTCTGTGAAAGTCCTTCTATGCACCACTGCTCCATCAGTCACAACAGCTCTTTCAGGAGTGCTGGTGAGAAAGGGGGAGAGCAGCTACAACCTGCAGCATCATTTCTAGAGCTGCCTGGGAATTTTGTGCCACAAATTCTTGTGTTGACTGATTCATTAAAACCTATTTATGGGAAAGGCTTGAATGTTACCCCTGTTTCAAAAAGAAAATCCCCTCCCCACCTTTTCAATTTGCTGAAATATCCTTTGTGGTTGCCTTTGGAAGGTGTGAACAAATCTTTCAAAACTTTTAGAAGTTTTGAAGTCTAAGTAACTTCCTGTTGAAAAAGCAGTTAAAAACATCCAGAGAAAAGGCATTATTGGAATAAAATATGTTCTTTGGTCCAACAAAAGCATTTTGATTGCTGATCAGTGAAAATTTTCAAAAATCTTGGTGTTTCTCCTTTTGTAGGAGGGGAAAATATTTTGAAAGCTCAAAACTTCTGACAAAAAAATAAAAATGTTCCTTTACTATTCTAATCACATCCTGAAAGTTGTGAAAAAGGCTCCATTTAGCTGAGGATTTCTCAGTTCTTAGATTTCTAACTACAAATAAATATAATACAGACATTTTGCTGGACAGCTCATGAGAAGGTGCCTTTATGGGGAGACGCAGTGGGCTGCAATCACTTCTTCAGCCATTTATCACACCAGGAGCTTCCTATTACATGACTAAGACCATCCAAGCAAAGCTCTCACTGCTTCACCTCTGAATTCACGCAATGAACTCAACACATAACCTTGAAATATTGGCAATTTCTCTGTAAAAAAAGGACATGGAAAAGGCCAAGCTGCCCACTTGCTCTGCCTCATGTAGGTGGCCACCTGATGGCCACACATTTTGGTGGAAATGCCACTGTCCGAAGTTTGCAGATATTTCTCTGAGATTTTATGCTGAAAGGCTTGGTTTGGTCTTTGGTGTATTATGTTTTGTTCTGCTCAGAAATGCTATGTATTCCATTATGCTGTGGTATTTGTAGCATGTCATGAACTTTAACAAGACAGACGGACCACAGTCAGCCAGATTTCACAACTGCTTCTTGGTTTCATGTTTGTTTATATTTTAATCTCTTTTATGTCCAAAATTTGTCCTTAACAAAACAAAGCACTTTCATCAGGCCAAGCCTTAAAAAAAAAAAATGCATTGGCACAGGAATATTCTTATGCTATTGGTGATTAATATGTATACAGTGTTAGTTTAGTGCCATCAAGTGACCAAAAATGTGAAACAGCACTTGTATTTGGGTTGGGGATTTTTTTTCAGATTTTTTTTTTTTTAATCAAATAAAAGCTGACCCGTTATCCTTTTAATATAAGTACAGCAAAATAGCTTCACAGGCTTCTGATGGTCTACTTCTAGGGCATTTTTAATAGGAATCCCAACGTTAGCTTCAAAATTTCTTGCATACATTGATAAACCAAGGCCTCCTCTGGTTTGAAGAACTTCACTCACCCTCTCTGGCTGAAATCCTTGCTGTGTGGAATTCAATATGAGGTCTCACTTGGGTGAAAACTCATAACAATTTTTATTGTGTGGTGGTATCCTAAGGCTCCGACAGAGGGTTTTTTAATGTCAGACATCATAAACTGGATGTATAAATCCTTATTCTGTTTTCTGAAATGCAGAAGCTAGATAGAAACAGGCTTCCTAAATGGATTGGAATGGAAAACGTTTAGGATTTAGTATGTCTACTTGTTACATGATCAAACAGTGCATAAACAAGCACAGGTAATGTAAATTTTTAATAAATCATTTCCTCAAATTATTTTTCCAGATTTTATCTATGAAAAACATATTTAAATTAATTTTAAATACTCATTAATGTAGTAAACAAGTATTAAGTTTCTGATTTGTTAGGGTGGCACCAGTCTCAGAAGCATCGTTTGCTGAGGTGGAGTGAGAGCTTTTTCTCGCTACTCTGTCCTACTGATTTTCCGCCAGCAGCCGGAGCTGTGTATCAGCCGCCTGGACAACGTAAACTCTACAACTGGCAGAAAAGCAAAGCAAACACTTCGTACAATGCACCTAGGGGAGAAGGGAGAAGATGGGAGAGCCGAGCATCTGCCAACAGGACACTAAATGCAAGCATTTTTAAAATCCCAGGTCATGCCTTCAAGAATACTGGTCTGCCAGGGCTTGCTTGTGGTCTTGAGCAGAGTATCACTACAAATCGGGTTTGTTACCTGGCAGTCCCAAAAGCAGAAACAATATCATAGGTGATTTTGCAACAGACTTCTTGTGATAGTCCACCTCACCTACCCCTTCACAAAGTAATTCTTGTATGTGTGTAGACAGTTAGCACTTGTGGTTATAGCTTCTGCTGAAATATAAGGAAGAACAAACCTTTGTGGTGTTGCTAATTCATAAGAGCCTGTGGTTTACAGTTAGATCTATTTTGTGAAAAGCCTGCAAGAACTGAAAGCTCTGTGCATACCCTTTAGCTTTTAAAGTGGTTTCATGTGTTGCCTGGGAGCGTCCTAAGTGCACTGGGAGTTGTACAATTAGTATTCATATATTTAGACACTATCTACAGTTTAAATGCATATTTAAATGTGTGATAACTTCCTGTCTTTTCAGTGTACTTCCTCCCACTTTGTTTCTCACTTTCTTCTGAAGTTACAAAAATTCATTATTTAAAAACTATTTGCTTCTTAATAAAGTTTCTACATTTCTCTAGAAAAAGGTTGTGGAGAAAAAAGCTGTTATGTATCTGGAGACATGTGACAGCAACAAAAGCACAGCTAACAGCAGAGACCAGCCAGAGAAACATCTATACCAATGGCCAAGAGATATGCATCTGCTGGAAAAAACTGAAAAGCACGTTTGAAGAGACAAATTCACTTAAATATCACATCTAAATGACAAGGTTTCAAATTCTGGAAGGGTTTGGATACTGGGCTAGTGAGTAGTAGTGGTTAGAGTAGAGGAAAACTTGAATGTTAACCATTTACAAGGTAGAATTTTACCTTGTCCATCATGACACTTTGTTTTGCTAATGGCATCCGCTTATGGTCTCGTAACTTAATTTAGGCTTTTGGGGTCTTGCTGGTTTCCTTGACTTTCTTATGGTCCAGTTGCCATCATCATCATCAACTACTGTAGCTCTACTGCTGTAATTGATTTAGTGTCATGGACCAGAAAATCCCATGGTGGATATTATATACGTATTAACATAGGCATATCCAAAAGTTGCCCTTTCCCAAAAATTTACTGTTTACTTACATAAAGAGGTAACAAATCCTTGCAGTCAGAGGAAGGAAAACAACCAGAATCAAAACCATTCAATTCACAGATATAACTGGCTAGAAAAATATATCCTGCTTGTTGGAAATAGAAGTGGTGATTCATGTAGCGAGGATAAAACATACTCTTGGCTTTTTTTTTCTTCTGTTCCCTTCTTCCCAAACCACCATAGCTCATTGCTTAAGTTGTCAACCGAAGTGTTGCATCCTTTAATGCCTGACCATTAGACAAAAATCTCATCAGCACAGGTGCCTTTTGCTTTAGGCTGTTAAAAATTCTTAGTTACTTGAGGTATGCCATTGCAGCATATGAACTTTTCAAGCTTTGCCACCCAAGAACGACAAGCCAAATACTGCTTCAGCGTCTAAACTGTCTTTCCAATATCCTTTTCAATGAAGTGATCAGGTACATTCAAGTCCAACAGATTCTTCTATTAATGGTCTTTCCCTTTAGGAATTTTTTAAAAAATGTTGAAATATTGGACGGCATATAGCATGAGGAGCTGTTCCATTTAGTTTCTGCATATTGCTGAGTGATGTAGTCCTAAGTAGTTTCTCGTACCCTATTCTGTTCCAGTTCTTTGAAGAGGGCTATTGAAGTCAGGCTGTTATAATGAGGCAGCAATATCAAATACTGAATTCTTCTCTTTCATATCATACCAAGTGGGAACTTTAAATGTGATACTGTAAAAATCACCATATGCTTATGAGTACTGAGCAGAAGTGCTAGCTTGGTTTTGGAAATTTTTCAGAGCACACAAGAACACAGAATTTTACTTCTGTTCCTCTTGAAATGCAAGACTGCTTCTCCTCACTCCTTCTATCAGTCAGCTGATAATGGCTATGTTTCCATCACAATTAAAAGCACAATTTACAAAGCAGCTGTAAGAAGAGCGTGCTTTATGTCTGGTAAACCTTCCCTCCGCTATGCTGCCTGGTGAACAGCCAGCCCAGGCATGTCTGATCACTATGACTCCTGATATCAGCATGGCCACAGAGGTTTCGACATGCTTAAAATGCCCTGGAAGTTACTCCTGCATGTGTGTTATATGGCAATTAGTGAGTTTAATCTTTACGGCAATTTTGGGTTTGCTTTTAACAAATAACGTAACATAAACAGTAACTTTTCTTTGAAAAGCACTTCCTGCAGCACATGGCTTATTTTACCCAGCTGTAGTTATGTTAAAATTCAATGTCTAATTTAGGACAAATATCTGGACTCTTTCCACAGTGAACAGAGATCCTATAGGAAGCAATTCATTCTCCTTAGGTGTGATGTCTGATAAAAGAAGCAAGAAGAGCAAATCACCCACATCTCTCCACGACGGACAGTAGAAACATAGAAGACTACCTCAGTCTAGAAGTTTAACTTGCATGTTTGGTTAAATTTAGGTGAGGAGAATCCACCCTTAGTGCCTCAAGTACAATTATTTCCTGAAGAACTTCTATTCTAAATAATCGCTCTGAATAGAAGAGTTATTTGTATTCATTTGTCACTTCTCCAGCTGCTCTGAAATAAAATATAACCATTGACTGGTGACAGAGGAGACAGCATTTTCCAGTTCAGAAGAAATCTGGTCTTTCATTCAGAAATATACTCACAGGACATCTGTATTACACATCATACAAAACATGTCAAGTTTTCTAGATTGGAATGAATAAGGAAGGGCCTTTACACATTTGTTGTGTGTTCTTCCATATAGGGAAAGCGGTCTAATTTGTTTATTCGGGCTTTGGCTGAGCTGATCTTGTATGTCCCCAGTTCATCACACGATATTAGCTTTTATAGAACTTACGTTATCACAGGTTTGCTCTTTCTCTTTTTACCAAACTGGGTTCTGATTTATGGAAAGCAGGATGCAGTCAACCAATAGTTTAGAATATATATCAAAGAAATATTACATGCTGGCATGTATGTCTGAAAATTAATCTAAATTATGCATTCATTCTACTGAACTAAAACGGAAGCATGGATATTATTCTGTCACAGCTTTTCTTTGTAGACAAATGCTATTGGATACAGAGTAGAAGTAGTTAATAAATGGCCTAACATACCTGGGCCTATTACCTATGGAAAAAATATAGGCATTTAAAATATTCTCAGCTGAAACCTTCTAAAAGTTTTAAAGGCAACCTACCTAAGCAAATGAAACAGTTTAGCCCTGCATCTCAGTTCACCATCCAAGCAAACCACCCCCTGCTTGGGTGGGTACTTCCAAGCAGGACACTAAGCTATTGACCAAAAAAAGAGATAGTTGTGATTTTAGCATTTATAGAGTGGGATTTAAACTTCCCTTTGATGCGAAGTTGTACACACATATAATCTTAAACATGCAGCCATGTGCACTTGCTCTCAAGGAAAGAAATAAAACAATATGCATCTGCAAACTAATGTTCTGCAACACATTTGCAGTACATACTTAGTAGCTATACAGCAGAGCAGAGTGACTTTTATGCCTTTCATGGCATGAAGTAGGTATAGGTGTTGGAGGGGAACCAAGTCATCAGCTTCATAAAATAGCTGGGACACTGAAGGTGTGAGGAGAGATCTTAGTTGATGAACATACTCAGCTGTTTATTCCAGTATAATTAGCACGTGTTGTAAGCCTGCTTTAATAAAGTAAATATATTCTTTTCTGTTAAAAATTTTGTCTCTGATCTTTAAATCTTGCATGCCTTTAAAGAGACTAAGTTAATATCATTGTATTTCTCAGCAGTGCGGACACATAGAAGTGTACCAGATGATTATTTCTGGATTACCATATACTCTGCACTATTTTACCTGTCCTCTTCAAGACACTTCCATAATGAAGTGCAGAGATCTGGCTGAGCAGTGTATACCAAACCAGAGGCTGAGAATCCACCCCTCAAATTCTACATGACTTAACCCGTGAAAAGAGTTATTAGTAATGTCAGTGAAGGAATAGACAGACATAAAGACATATTAACTACCTAATCCTTCAATGAGTACTAAAATCAAAACAATTTATAGAATTATAGAGTCGTAGAATGATTAGGGTTGGAAAAGACCTTAAGATCATCTAGTTCCAACCCCCCTACCATGTGTAGGGTTGCCTCACCCTAGACAATGTCACCCAAGGCTCTGTCCAACCTGGCCTTGAACACTGCCAGGGATGGAGCATTTACCACTTCTCTGATCAATCTGTTGCAGTGCCTCACCACCCTCACAGTAAAGAAGTTCTTCCTTATACCTAACCTGAACTTCCTGTTTCAGTTTGAACCCATTACCACTTGTCCTATCACTACAGTCCCTGATGAAGAGTCCCTCTCCAGCATCCTTGTAGGCCCCTTCAGATTTTGGAACACAGCCTTCTCTATGAGGTCACCACATAGCTTCTCCTCTCCAGGCTGAACAGCCCCAACTTTCTCAGCCTGTCTTCATACGGGAGGTGCTCCAGCCGCCTTATCATCCTTGTGGCCCTCCTCTGGACTTGCTCCAACAGCTCCATGTCCTTCTTATGTTGAGGACACCAGAACTGCACACAGTACTCCAAGTGGGGTCTCAGGAGAGCGGCAGGATCATCCCCTTCAGCCTGCCAAGTACTCTATTTAATCATGGGTGTCGTTCATGGGTGTAGGGATTTCACTAGAAAGATTACCTTTGCATAAAATTGTTAATTTAAATTGCTGTGTAAAATAATTGTATAAAATTCTCTCTTCCTTGTCTTCATGGTTTCACTTATAGAACAGCTTTAAATGCTGACACTGCAAATCTACCTCTAGGATTGTTTTGCTCCAGGTACAATGGTAAATTATTCATTTGTTTATTGACAAAAATTGGTTTAATTAAAATTGATTTAAAATTAAACGCTTACAAACTTCTCCGTGTACACATATAAATTGATTTACAACTAGCTCAAAAAGACTTAGCAGAATTTAGTACAAAAAAGCTGATTACAAACTAGTTTAAATGTGTTCACAGCGCAGCTTGCAATGGTATGATCAGGGTAAACTTTATACGATTCTTTTTAAATTATTGGAATTTCTGCATGCACATCCAAGTCATCATCTTGATCACGGCAACAGGTAAGCCATGCCACATCTAATTGAAGGCATGACATTAAAAGGGGATTTGTTGTTGCTGATGTTGATTCTATTGTTGTTACTGAGGTAGAAGCAAGATGTACTAGCGAAGGATCTATTATTCAAGTCTTTGAGTACACACACAATGAAAAGATGGCATATGCCACGAAGAATTCAGAGCTAGCATCTGCTTTGCAGAATTCAGCTTGCCCTAAATTTTTCTGAAAGCAAAACTTTTCATTTGAATCTTTAAAAAATGCTAACTTAACAAAACTCCAAACTCAGATAGTTTAAATTTCATTGAAAAACAGTGAGAGGTGACTATGCTATTTTCCATAACAAAAATGTGCTTCCATTTTCCGACTAGCTCTAACAAAAATAAGCTACAGTATTTTTCACTAGCTTTGCTTTTGGTTAATGTGTCATGGGTTAACCATTGACACACCTCGAAGAGCAAATATATTATTGGATGATTCCTCGAAATACACCCAGGACTCTTTCATGCCCCCAACAGTTCTGTAGGAACCTCAACACTGACTTCAACAGTTGAGGTTAAGCCTTTTCTGAACAAGCCTAAAAATTCTCAGTACAATAAAATGGATTGACATGGAACACTTGAGCACTGTATTTCACAAGGATTTTTAGGTATCTGAAAGACAAAGCTTTACCAGATAAATACTCTGAAGAATATCTATCTGCCAGAAACCCACTGTTGTAAAAGCCTTCCCTAATAAAACTTTGGCACGGTAAGTATAGTACTACACCTGAGACATGAATCTTGTATTCACAATGACATTAATGTACATATTCATATACATTCATATGTACTCCCACATTCCTGAAAGAAAAATCTATGTACATTTTTAAGCTTGTGTTGCTGTGTGGGTGTTGCCTGAATTGAATGCTTTATTTATTTAAGGTGGCACTACTGGTGTAAAAATACAATGGTTCTAGGTCCTGTCATTCTGATTCTTTCAATTATTTTGCTTTCCAACAGTTTCTTCAGGAAAGGAAAAATGAGCAGGGGTACTTACCTGGAAAATACAAGCAAAAACAAGAATATCATTAGCACAATGCTGGCACAAATCTAGAATGGAGGAAACTAGACAGATTGACATTCTTATAACATCACTTTGACAGAAGACAACTCCATGGAGAGGATTGGGTCCTGGCTGCTCCATGACAAGCACTGAGGTTTACGTCCCAGTTTTGTGGATGGTTTGGCAGAGGGTCTGACCTACTCGACTGTGGGGTGTTGTTCCATAATATTATTGGAGAGAAATTATGTCCATTCAGCAAGGACAGGAAAAAGTTTTTGAGGACATGGGGAGGTGACCTTTTAACAACATTAGAAAGAGACTTTGAAAGAGGCCAGTTACAAAGAGCTGGAAATAAGGAATCTTAGAGAGGAAGAGAGAATAAAGAACTAGGCATTAAGAGTGAAAGAAAATAATGAAAAACATCTTGGATACTTGAAGTCAAAGACAGGGATCTAGTTGAACCTATGGGGGGAAAAATATGGGGTTTGTGTCATCCCAGAGATACTGTGGCACACATCAGTGACAGCAGTATATAAGAATGCTAAGGAAAACAGGCAGAGAAAATCAGGGCAGGATAATTCATACTGTATCGAACACAGAAAGAGAGAAAAGATACACTGTCCTTGGTGAAAATTAACAGGAGGAAGTAAAAGTATGCCATGATTGGGGTCTATTTTACGTAATAGACTATAGCTGTATTCAAAAGGAGGAAGGAGATTTTTCTGACTTATTCTGAGCATAAAGGTATTCGTATTCAAAAATCTTGCCCATGAGATACTAGCGAATTTCAATTACTTAAGTACCAGTTGGAAAAATGATATGGCAGGACATAAAAGGTCCATCAAATACTTGTAGTATTTTAGGGATCATCTTTTGCTTCACAGGACAGAGGAAGTTATGAGAGGCATTACCAAGTCGAATTGCATGACAAGTAGGGAGGAGCTCATTTTGATTTTAAAGGCAGAAGGTAAACTGGGTGAAAGTGATCATGACACATTTTACCAAAACAGGCTTCCCTACTTTAAGAAAAAGAGGAAGAAAAAGCACTCCTGCACTGCCAACGATGGATTGCATTGTTATGTACAAATAGTTAAGCTAGCTTTAATCAAGCTAGTCTAGGTACTAAAAGCAGGCTCATCACAACAGCATGCCATTCTGTATGAGTTAATTAACCTCCTTTCTGGTTTAAGCCTGAGCTCATTTAAAGCTAACCTAGATTTTCTGCAGAGAACAATAGACTCACTTTTAATTAAACATACAATACCAAGCTATCTAGATGTGAACAAAAGGAAGTATGGGAAGCTTAAGCAGACTGTGCTAACATCACATTAAGAGCTCTTCAAGGATTTGCAAAAAAGAAGACACAATAAGGGGACATAAATGAAGAGTAACATAAAAGAATATGCTTAAAAGAATAAAATCACAAAGCCTACAGTACAAAATGAGTGACAGGTAAAAAAGGGTATAAAGGTCAACAAGAAAATGTTCTGGAAATACATTAGAAGTGCCTAAATACTTAGTTAAATTTGTCTTAGCGTAGCATTTATAGAAGGAATGAGTTAAAAGCTATTTAAATTGTATATATTCAAGTTAATAGGACATGAAGAAATTTACTTAATAATATAGCAAAAATAATTTCTGAGTTGCTAAAGGACTATATAGGTTCAAGGAGACAAGAAAAGGATATATTGTGTCTATCTAAGGAAAGCAGGTCCAAAGCTACAGATCAATTTTGATCTCAATGGATACTCCAGAAGAAATTCCATGATGAAGAAGTTAGTGTTTGTCCAGAACAGATGCTCTCACACTAGTCTAATGCCCTTTTTTACAATCAATTTCACTGATTCAGCAGAAAAAGAGAAACAGTAAGTATCATAGATCTTGAGTTTAGTATAATTTAGACACTGTCTCATGACAATTCCATTAAAACAAAAAGCATGGAAATGTAGTTTTCATTAAACCACCATCAATTGGCATGCTGCTTGCAAAAATCAAACCTGGAGAGCATTTGCAGGGAGAACCCATAAGGATCTGTTGTCATTTCAGTTCTATTCACTATTTCCATTAGTGATCTGCAAGAGGCAACAGAATATTGATATATAAAAAAAGAAATCTGGTTTTTACTAACCTGGGAGCTAGAAGACAGAATCAGAGTTCAAAACCAGTTTCATAACTCGGATAAATGTCTAAACTTAGGATGAAATCATCCAGGCTAAGGCAAAAATATTATACCTGAGAACTTAAACAAACGACATAAATTGGGGAGAACTAGATGGTAATATGTTAGAAAAGGTTCTGAGAAGATGTTTCTGTCATAGGAAGAAAAGGAAGTTATTTCTGGGATGTATTTATAGATGTTCTTCTCATGTGCAACACGCGTGACATAATTACTGCACTCTAGTTGTTGCAGTAATTATGGGCTGCTATAAGGGGGTTTGAGATAAAGACAAAAGTCATACTGAAAAGAAGCCAGAGTAAAGCTGTTAGAATAAATAATTTATTATGAGTGCAGTCTATGAGGAAAGTGAACAAAATTGTTTAGTTTAGGAGAAGATGATATGCACATCTGCGAATATAAACAATTGTATAAATATATATATTTATACACACATTTATTAAAGCATATGTGAACAACTTAACAAATAATGTCAATTTCCACTGAGTGTATGACAACAAGGAACACAGCAAAGAAAATTCAGGTTGGATATTGGACACATACATACTCATAAACGCTGTTAGACATTTGTACAAGCTACATGCAAGTGTTGCAGATTTCTTTCAGATCAGTGCTTTTACAAATCAAACAAATAGCTCTTGCAGATGACACCACTGATTTTCAAACTGTGATCTCTCGCCTCCTTAGATTCTGTGAACTACTCCTAAGAGGTCCCTGAAAGACAATCAGCAAAAGCAAAACTCTTGTCAGTACACACAACACTTCTCAAATCCACGTTTATGGATCCACAAATTGAAAGCGTTGAGTTACACTGATCAACATACACCTGATTCAGCCTCAGCGCAGAGATTAGATTAGGCAATCACTTGAGGCCTACAAGCCTATATTTCTTTTTATTCCTATGTGAAAAATTACATCTCCTCTGCGAATCAATTTTTTTACTTCTAAAAATGCAAACAGCAGTATTTTTCTACCTCACGAGAAAATACAACCAATAAACACATTATAAATTGTCCAGATACAATGGCAGTCATACAAACTAATGGATTTTATTTACCTCAGCCTCCCACGGAGGTTTTTTGAGGTTTTGAACACCTGGCAGAACTTCACCTCTGCCACACACATTATGTGCTGAGGGAATCTCACTGCAATGGCACTGTATTTACAATTTTTATTCAAATGCAAGTAAATGGAGTCTCCCGCGGTGCAGTGAGGCGTGCGCTTCCCTCCGTGAGCACACGAGGCCGACTCTCGGCCCGGGCATTACTCTCCGAGCCCCCCGAGGGGCCGCGTTTCCACGCCCAGTCCCCGCTGCCATGAGCCGCGGACACGGGTGGCACCTCCGTGCCAGCCACAATAAAAATAGACCGGCAGAAGCCTTAGGGAAAGGGATAGATGGAGGGATTGTGGTTGAGCACCCGCGTTCCCGTGGGAAGTGGGTCCCCCCGCCGAGACAGCTCGGCAGCCCCGGCCCGGCCCCGGCCTCCTCTTCCCGGTTGCCCTGAAGGGCCGCAGAGACGGCGCAGCCCAGGCGAGGGCGCAGAGCCCTCGGTGCCAACTGGTTCCCCTTCCCCAGCAGCTTGTGCCACCTTCCCCGCCTCTCCGGCTGTATAAACGGGGCGGGCGCCCCCGCCCGGGCCCGCCAGACCGGCTGCCTGCCTGCGGCCGCGGGCCGCCCGCTCTCCCCGCCTCCCTGAGGCGAGGCGCGGCCCGGCCTGGTTCGGCCTAGCCTGGCCTGGCCTACAGTGACGGCGGTACCGCGGGCGGGCGGCTCCATGGCTTTCATCCGCAAGCGGCGGCTGGAGCGGGAGCTCTACTCGAAGGAGAGGTGAGCGGCCCTGGGCCCCCCGCTCGGCGTGGCGCCGGGGCAGGGGCAGGGGTAGGGGCAGGGGCAGGGGGTGGGGACGCCGGCGTCCCCCTCACCGGCGAGAGGGGCCCGGGGAGCGGGGGCCCGGCGGAGCGCTGCGGGCGGCGGGGCGGCCTCGGGAGGGTCTGCTGGCCGCGGCGCAGCGCCGGGACTGGGGGCAGCGGCGGCACGGGGTGTTGCTCGCGGTGTTGTTACTGTTTGAACCAGCTGGCTAATGATTCCCGAGAGTTAAGGCTGAGAGGGCCGTAGAATCGACCTGGGGAAACACGAACGCTGGTCGCCTTGACCAAATTGCATGAAAATAGCGTTTGTAGGTTTCTGTTTATTTGTTTGTTGTCAGTTGTGTTCGTGGCATGGAGTTGGAGCTCTGCTTCACTATGGGTGCAATTTATTTGGGTTTTTTTCCAGAACATTATAATCAGCCTATCATCAGCCCTTAAATTACAGACTCTGTGCTGGCTCTTTAAAGTGCTAAATTCAATTAGCCCATTCCTGCTTTCTGACTCTAATCTCTATTTTGCATTCCTGTGGCTAGCTGAACACACAAGAAAGGCTTCTCACGCATGCCCTAGTATATTCTGAATCGACTCTCTTATTTTTAGGTAGTGTCCTCCTTTCTTTGATGTGGTTTACCTACATCTGGCTTGTCACGAAGTTTCAAAACCCTTTGCAATGATAATATTGCCATGTGAGTGTGATAGGTCAGTGTGGGTCAGGACACAGGTATCTTCTTCGGAGGGACCAAGGCTCCCCGGTTGCCTCCCATTGCAGGTAGCAGGGAGCCAGCAGGCACAGAGGCAAGACAGGAGACTTGGTCCTGTGCAAGCCCTGTGCAGGTTGGCTGGTTACGCAGCACTGTTTATTGTTGGTGAGAAAAGCACATGACAAAGAGCTTGGCTCACTTTGTCCATATAATTTCTGATTCATAGCTATTCAGCCTGTGAAGCTACTGTAACTCTTAAAGTATTTTCAGAGTACAGACATTGGGGGACTGCTGTAGTTTCAGTTGAGTATGAGGTGCTACAGAGGGAATGGACAAAGTTCCTAAGCAGAAGGAAAAGAGATCAGTTTTTAATTTTGAAGTAAAACATCTTAAGTATAGGAAAAGTAAGAATGACTGTATTAGCTCTGTTGAGAGTTTAATGTAAATAGTCTCCTTTTTTATTGAGAAGCTGAGAAAAAGCCAAAACTCATCAGACTTGTCTCAAAGAACCCAAGTGGGAACTAAACCTCTTCTAAAAAGCCCTGAAAACAAACCCACCATATCAATGTGTGTCAGCATTAGTGATATGCAGTTGTTGAAAGTCTCTAATGAGAAATGTTTTTCTTTGCTCATAGTTGGAAGCATTTTAGGATAATCTTATTTGAGTTTGTAATATGAGCTCTTCATGGAAGTCTTGTTCTCATTTGCACTGGTAGGTTTTTCTATCTGAGTATCTGCAATGTCATTTCTCTGTTTCTTCCACTTGCCGAACAATTAATATCTGTGTAAAATAAAAGTAATTTTTTTATATAATTTGTACATCTATTAGATATTTTCCCCTCCGTCTTTTCCTATGCTTTTCTGAATTGAGATATCTTGAAAACAGTTAAGTGATTTAAAAGATTTTGGGCTCTGAAGTAGTGAATGAGAAGTATCAAATTTTGTCTCTTATTTTCCTTATAGTCCTGCTTAAAACAACAGCAAAAAATCCCAGCTCTTTATCTCTAGCTGAAGGGATAGCCTCAGAGAGCTTGTCTTTTTGCCTTCTTACTGGGTAACTGTTACAGACACCAACTGCTGCTTCAAAGCTTCTCATGATTTATGTAACCTCGGTGTAGGTCCTTCCTGCTGAGATGACAAGGACATTTTGAAACTTTGTGGCAACTGCATTTAAGGTGTGGTTGGTTGGTTGGTTGGTGGGTTGGTTTGTCGCTGCTACTACAAAAATATGAGCGGTAAAAGTTCTGGTTAAGAGTGCTGTGAAACTTCGGTAAAAGGTTAATCATCTTATGCAGTTGCTTTGGAGGGGGAAGCAGTGATCTGAAAAAAATTACTTCCTCTTCACTAATTAGTTGAACCGCTTTAATACCTGGATACATAAACTTACTTTTCTGACTGTGTGCAGTTTTCTAGAAGAAAACAAGAAAATACTGAATTATCCTGTGTGTGCACACTGAGAACAAGAAGCAGGTTTTACTTTACATTTGATTAAATAAATCCGTGTCCCTACTGAGCACGGTTTATTCTGGCAGGCATTTTCCCTTCACATTTGTCTGTATTGTGTATCTATCTCATCTGTATTCATCACTATTTTCACCTTGCCCAGGTGTTCAGAGTAAAGAAAGCAATGATATTATGTCCCTTTTTAGTAAGTGTTGTGTGCACACTTACCCAATTCATTTAATACCTAAAATATTCAGCATTCCTTAACAGGAATCCTTTTTTACAAACAATCGTAGTTATGAAAGTTCAAATTAAATGGTGTGGCGTTTGGCTCAGGAGGTTGTTCTCTTTGTAACTGAGTTCTCAGTTCGATTGGTGGTTTGCCCAAACATTGGCAAGTCTAACACTTGATACAGAGGTTCTTTATAAACTAGTTCTGCTGGCTTTTCTTGCATGTTGCTGGGCTTCCTGTTCGAGGGGTTTATCTCTTTTGCTGGGAACATCACTCACACGAAGCATCCAACTGGCAGCACATGTAGGCCCTTGGATGGATCTTTTACATGATGGTTGCTTTGGCATTTGGATATTTTTTTGGGAAATCTGTAGCCTTATCTTAATCTCTTGGGACAAAATATACATAATGAAGGATTTTATTCAAATGTCAGCAAATGAGTCTTACAGCCGGTCTAGAGATACTTTGCTTTCATTAAGAAGAGGTTTAGTTTGAGAGTTGGTTTTATACAGCTGTGGGCTGCTGCTGGATTGGGCTAGCATGCTTTTCATCCTTAGCAATGTCCTTCCATTATCAAGATTGTACTTCCAATATCGGGTCAAGTGATTGTGCAAGGTGTGTTGGATCAGTCACTTGACGTCTTGTGTCCAAGTAGTTTTCCAGCATGTGCTTTCCTGAAGTGATGGAAATGGTAAGAATTTAAAGCAGGATCTGTGGGGTACCTTCTCTGGGTGGTATAAACAGGATTTTGCCAAGACACCAGTCCGTGTGCATTCATTCCTGTCTCCAATTTGAACAAGTTCAATGCTTCAGTTGCTAAATGACATTGGTATATAAAATGTGGGTTTCTTGGAGTTTTAGTTTTGTTGTTGTATGTACCCTCCCATGTTGTTGGATCTTAGATGAGATCTTTTCGAAATGGAGTATAGAGGGACAGGCATGCCAAGCAAAGTAACAGTAAAATTCTCAAGTAGGCTGAGCCTGATACAACATACTCTTTATTTGGAGGATATTTGTGTGGCATCTTGGCAGGACTTGTAAACCCCAGGGCGTAGTTTGTAAAGTGATTCTCTTTGTTGCATACTCTGACCAATGCTAGGAATGTTTGGGTGCCATTTGGATTCCCAAACTTTACGTGTAGGGGATGACATCATACAAGGTGAAGTTTTGCAGATGTTTTTCTGCTACTTAGTGTTGTGCCTAGTTTTCCTGTGGGTTTTGGGTGTGTTCTTGACCTATACGCATCAGCTCTTTTCTAAGTGGCAATCGTATGGGAGCTTTCTGAAAAAGGCAAAAATATACAAGTAATTTTCAACTTTGTATTTAGAAGGGAGCAACCAGAGTTCTTCGGTGCTTTGTTAATTTAGCAGCCTTTAACCATGTCACCCTTATCTTTCTGCTGCTGTATACTAAGTTCTGTTTTTTCTTGGCAAGGTACTTGGCTTCTTTTTTTTGTCTTCCCCTGAAGCTGTTTCTCAAACCAATACCAATTCTCCTCACAAGAAAATACCTTCCACACCACTTCCATATGAATTTTTCAGATTTTCATAGTATAATTTTTCTGGGTCAATACAAATACAGGAATCTGAAATTAGTCTTTAGGCAAAATTATATTAGCATGCTTTAATTTACCTCTCCCCTTAAGTGTAGGTGCTTGCTTACCTCTTGAGCTCAAACAGCTCTGTCATACACTATTAAAGGACTAATTAACTCTACCCCACCAAGTTCTGTGTACTTCTAATATTGGGTGGGAGTTGAAGATGTTCCAACATAAAAGCTGTTAGAGCCTTCATTAAAATTATCTGAAGGGGGGTGTGGAGGTGTGTGTGACAACATCATACTGATTATCCACTGCCTTCCCTCCTGCCCCCCCCAGCATACATCCCTAGACAGACAGACACAACAGTGACTGAAAAACCTTCCTTATGTTTCAGACCTGGGAAGCTCCTAATGTTCTTTAAAGTTGTTGGCTACGTGAGTTGTTATAATAGAAAATGTTCCCTTACCTAGCATGTTCTTTTTCTCCCACCCTGAAGCTGCTATTGCTTACACCTGTTGCTTGCTGTTTGCATTAGACCTGAAATGTAACAGCCTAAGTTCCCTTCTACCCACTGTAAAGCTCAAAGCTTTGCCCTGGTGGCAGTGGTGGCTACCGATTCATTTCATCCTGGAAAGTGATACTGCCTCTTTCTCAGCCTCTCTGACAGCAGAACTGCTGCACAGGCTTTCTGCCTTCTAAAGAGTAAGGTCTTATGCCTGGCCACCTTGTTCTTGCCCCTGACCCCTTCATGTTGTACCATCTCTGGTACTTCATGTTCCCTTCCGTGGCTCGATTGAGGTTACTAAATCTGTGCAAAACCGTCCTGGGGGAACTCCACAGCTCTGATCAGAAGCTTGTATTCTGATCTAGTTGCTAATGTGGTAGGTTTTTCAGTCAGAAGTGGATGGTCTCCACAACTGTAAGCAGTTTTTTGAGGCATTATAATTTGGTGGGCTAGGTTGGACCAGTGAAGCTACCCTTTCCCCACCCACCACCCCCTTAAATTCCAATTTTCGACTTCACATGTAATAAGAAAATACCATCTTCTTAGACATTTTCTGAAAGCTTGTTTGCTATTGGAGAGACTTTGAGGATAAAGACCAGACTGTTAAGAAGCTGTGTTATAAGGCATTAAGCCTCTTTCAAACTCTTGCCCTTATAGGTACTTGCATGGGGTTTGAGCTTTCTTTGAAAATCTTGTCTAATTTGTCTCTTTTTGTCATTATCAACATAATGTTTTTCTAAAATATTCTAGTATGTCAAGTGCAATATACAAGAGAAAATGGTAAATGGTCCCTGAAGACAAGATGTGGCTTACTAACGTCAGTCTGCTGTAAGCCATTAAGACCACAAAATTTGTGAACATAAACCTGTGAAATGTGTCTTTATCAGGAGGCCAGCATAAAAATATCCTGTAACACACTTTCAGGTGTGAGCTTTATTGCTTATTTTAAAGGATTTTGTGTCAACAGATATTTGAGTTGCTTTCCAAAAGAAGATATAGCATGACCCTTCTTTAAGTAGATTTTTCATAAACACTGATTAAATTATTTATACTTGGGAATTTTCAAGTATGTTGGGTTATACATTTTGAAAATGGATTAAAATGAATCACTTGTTGATGATAAGAAAAATATCTCAAACTCTCTCTCTTCTGTTTGCCTGAAACAATAGTTTCTGATATTTATTATCAGAATTGACAAATTTATATTTGTTTTGTAGGGATACAAATTTTGAGAACAACAGGCAAATGTAGATGATCCCTTTGATTTTTATTAAAACCACAACTCTTTGTGCTAGTATCTGAAAAAAAAAAATAAATCAAACAAAGCAACCAGTTCTGTTTCTAGTTCTTGCTGATAATTTAAAAGGACAAAAATAAAAAATCTTTTTCATTTTACATATTATAGTATTTTTTTATATTCCCCAGTTAATACTTATGGTTTGCTTATATATATATATATATATGTACACACGTTTTATTTGGGGGATGGAGAGAGGGGGCCAATTGCACTATTGAAGTTGTCCAGTCATTCTCACTGGAAGACCAGTTTACCCGACTAATTGCTGAGGTTGGGAGGGGTTTGGGGGGCTATGTCTTGGGGTCGGACTTGCAGGCAGAAGAGGGTAGACTGGGAATAGACTTGCTTGGTCTTACTTGATTTGACATTGGCCTTGTGAAACAGGCTGGTTTTTTCAGGGCAGTGTGCTAAGTCATAGGTTTACAGCATGTGCTGTTAATTACTTGGCACAAGGAACACTACAGCTGTTCAGTGGCTGAAAAAGAAAAGACAGTTCTCAACTGTTACAGATTTAATCAGTTTCTTACAGAGGGTATCATGCATTCTCTTTATGTTATATGTTGTTTTTTTGTTTTAATTTGTGGGTTTTTCCCTTCTGTCATGTGCATAAGAATTCAATTACTATTTTAGATCCACACTAAGTGTGCATACAGATTCCTGTTGCAGAACAACACAGCAGTTGACAGTTTATAAATTTTGTATGTCAGTCATCTTGATATCACAAGTGTCTTTGGAATACCTTCTTTAAGCTCTTTAGAAGACAGTCAGCCTGAAGCCCAACTGCTTGGTTGCATGTTGAAGATCCCCGCTGCTTTAATTGTATAGTTATCGTGATTGATTTCCTAGTTTTTCAGGCCTTCACAACACTGTGTTTGCCTGCTCATGCAACATACCAGACTGATCTGTTCTCTTGCTATCTGTAAACACTTGTTAAACCTCCTGGCAAGCCTGAAGTATCATCCTGTGTAGTGATAGTTCTCAAGAGGGACGCTGTTGATACAATAGCTATCAGTGGCTCTATTTATTTATGTGGAAGAAGTCTGTTCTTCGTGAAGATAAGAAGCTCTGACTGTATTCTAGTAACATCTGATGAAACCCGACTTTTCCTTTTTTAAACAACCCTATGGATCATTAACACAGACAAATGAAATTTAAATACTTAAGCAATAAGGACTGACATAAGTTGAGAGATTCCAGAAGGATATTCCAGAGATCATGCTTTATAATCTCCAAAGTCCATAATTAGCAGTAACTTGAACTTGTCTATCTTTGTTAGCAAGTAGTGGAGATGCAAGTCTGAAAATTTTTGTTCCACTTCTGGTATCATAACTAGAACTTGAAAACGTATTTGTAGGAGTAAAGGTAAGAGGGACTATTCTCATGAGCTTTTGAAAGAGGACAGCAAGAGAAAAGGAGATGTGAAAAGCTCCAGGGAGCTGGAACACACTGGCAGTATCATGAAAAAGAGTTAAAGGTAGACTTGATATGTGCATACAAACAGTTGGACTTCAGGAAAAAGAACAGCAGTATTTCTCCTTAACCAATGACACCTTTGATCATACATTCTTTCTTCCTGGTGAAGAAGCAGACAATGAAATCGTGTGGTTTGAGGGATATTTTATGGCTAAGAAAGGTGGATTTCTGAAAAGTGCAGTTTTTGTGACAGGATCTTTGGATAGGCTGTAATTTCATCCCAGTTGCGATGCGTGCTTGACAACGGTAGAGGTTGGTGATTGTACTTGTGGAGATTTGATGTCTGGCTCTACCTGCAGAAGTGACTCATCAGCCTGAAAATATAGGAAAATGTGGTTAGAGTAAATGGACTTGCAAGTAGGAATGTAGCAATAAGCACAGAAATGCTTGGAAGAGACTGCAGGACCACCTGGGAGGCTCTGCAGAGAGTGTGGTGCGGGGAAGACAAAATGCGGAAAATGTACTTGGCCTATATGACATACAGTGTTTGGAGAAAGTGCTTTAACAGCTGCCAGCAATACAACCCTTTCTCAAGGTAGCAAAGCGGAGATCAGAAAGTGATCATGAGATTAGGGCACAGGAGGTCGCTGATCTCCAGCAAGGAGCTTTAACTAGATACTGAGTAGTCATACGGGAGAGACACAAAGAGTCTAATAGCAAAAGGGTAAACTGGATGCTGCTACGAAATACTGTATTTAAAAGGGAAGAAACCTGTAATTTCCTGCAGTACCTAGTTAGCTTATGTGAAGAGCTTATCTTGAGTTTTTGTGCGTAGCTTCTGTTGAGTTTTTCGTGAAAACATCTGATTCAGCAGGAGTGAGGATTATGCCAGGTAAAGCATACCTCAAATACTTCCCAATAGCCCACAGCTTCTGCTTTTGGGAAGGTGGATTGGTGGATAAGATGTTGAATATAGAGTAGTTTCTAGGGAATGGTTATCCTGAAAACTTTGAAAAAGAACTCTAGCTTTGTGTATTTTGGTTTATGTAAGCATGTTGTAGTTACTGTGAATAACAGAGCCACAGTTTTGATCTAAAAACATGGCTTATCTTGAACGTATGAAGAATTCTCTTACTTACCAAACACTTGAAAGGGAAGTCTATTAACTACCAGTGCTGCCAACAGGAGGATTTGGAAAGAATATAAAAATGTGGGTAGTTTGTCAAAAGAATGGGTGGAGACAAAGGAAAGAGCCCAAGAATAAAGAATTTCGGAAGTAAGTTCTGTCGACCAGGTGTTACCAGTTTCCTTGGAAGAGAAATTGTGTGCCCATGAACATCATTGCTGTGCAGCTGATTGTTCCCTATGTCAATAGTGTCTGTTCCCTGATAAAAGAGAGTAGAAGAATATATATATATATATATTTTTTTTTTTTACCCAGACGAATCTGGGTATTACCTTTGTTCTTAGCCTTTTTTATTTAAATATTTTGGCTTGTGGCTAATAAGCTGATTGTATATACTTCTACTAGAAAGAAAAACGCTCTGGTGAATTTCTCTTTATATATCCTAACATAGCTTTATTACATAGCTTTCAATCAAAATGTGATAGTACTTGCTGGATCTGAGTTTGCAAAATCCCAGAAATTGAAAGTTTATCCCAGGTGATTTCAACTGTGCGATGTGTTGGAAAATGGGATTTAATGGTGTGTGGAAGCTGCTATGGTTTCATAGTCCTCTTCCCCCTTAGCTCATAGACTGTTCCTACCTCCTGTTTTAGCTTCCTGAAGGTGAGTGAACAAAGTAAATATGAAAAGAATGATTTGGCCCCTTCAAAAGCCCCAAGGCCTCAGAAACTTAGAAATTCAGTTTACACCTATTGATAGGACATGCTTTCATAGGTGGCAGGAATTCTGAAGAACAGACTTTGGTGAGAAATAGAAGGCAACTGAAGTTAAATCTTTTGAGAAAGGATATGTGAAGGCATAGCCCCTATAACTCCACCGGAAACTGGAGATATTCAAGAACCTTACAATAACAGCAACTGGGGTAGAGGCTGAAGAGACTGAGATTCGTGCAGAATTTTCTTATGGAGTTTTGTATGGCATATATTGTTCTCACTCGTATGTTTTGTAACACTATGACATCATTTGTTTCTTAATGGCATCATAAAAT
This sequence comes from Strigops habroptila, assembly GCF_004027225.2. Classification (NCBI taxonomy): domain Eukaryota; kingdom Metazoa; phylum Chordata; class Aves; order Psittaciformes; family Psittacidae; genus Strigops; species Strigops habroptila. The sequence continues at coordinate 38,459,308 of NC_044277.2, forward strand.
ACCTGTTTTCAAGAAAGAAGAGGTGAAGACAATGCCATTTTGAAAAAGCAGCAGAGCATTAGTACAGAGTGCCTTGGACACACAAGCAGTTTTGAGTAGATTGACCTGCTGCTACTTTTACTTACAGTAAACCTTTATTGTTACATTCTGTTTAATATAACAGTCACAAAACAAATCTTGCATGAACAAGATGTATTTTCCAGTAACTCTGTTTTTTTTCTGTTATGAAATACGCTTTCTGAACGAGCAGGCTATTAAGTACATTCAGTTTATTTTGTGAACTCTTGACATCTTTACTGCTGTTTGACTACTGCTCTGGGGACGTTTGATGTTTATTGGCATTGTCACAGGCATTTATTGTGAAGCACATCATGAACACAGTATAAAAAGCTCAAAGAGTGGATGTGAGTAAATACTAAGAACTTCTGCTGATCATGCCATCGCTGCACACAAACAAGCTGCTGTACTTCCAACTGAAGTGATATAAGATGTTTCTGGTCCTCCTGCTGTGCCAATACACGCTGCACTCCCCACAGCTGAAGCACATAGGTGATCCTGTGTTCACGCTGTTGGTATTGTTGGTGTGTTTTAATTGCTTGCAGCAGTTTTTTAGGTCAAGTTGTTAGAGAACAGAGTTTCGTGTTATATCTAATCTAGCCTATTTGCATTTACCTCCTACCGTCATTGGCATTACTATGATCCTGCAGTTAAATACTTTAGAAGATTTCAGGGGTTTTATTATTATTATTTGTTGTTGAAGTTTGTGTATTGGATTAGTCCATAAACTAATCTTCCTGTGGGGTTGAACAGGCACTGGTACGGAGGAAGTGCAGAAATGTGGTTGCAGAGAAAGGTAATGTTTCCTCACAGGGTATCCATTCAGTGGCTCAGTCAGCGTAATTTGGCTTTGCTTCAGAAAGATTGATCTCCTCAATTTCAAGCAGCTAGTTCCTGCCTCTGCTTTTGTGTTATTGCGTATTTTGACTGGCATACGCTGATCGGGGCTAAACAAATGTTTAATGGGCGGAAAGCCTGGCTGTGTTAGGGCAGTTCCCACGTAAGATATATGAATAGAATCAAATATCAAAACTTATATATGTTGGAAGAGCATCAGTCAATCTTTGTCATGCATATACAAATTTTTCCTTATTGGTTTGTTCTTTTAAAAAGTTAATTTAATTCATTTTTGGGGGATGGGGCACGACAGAGAAACTGGTGAAGACTTCCCAAACACTTGATAGAATTTCTTAAGAATTGTAACTGTTGCAGTGTTTTCCTTTTGAATAAATAATTTTTATTTATTTGTAGGTTTTCACTGCTTCTTCTTAACCTGGAAGAATATTTCTTTGAACAGCACACAGCTAATCATATTAAAAATAAAGGTTGCAGAGATGAAAGGTACAAAACTCTTACATACATTCATTTACTGGAGTTGTTTTAGTCTCATATATCTCTAACATATACACAACTATTTTCTTTTTTATTATTCCTTTTAGAAAATTCAGAGGGTCTCTAAAAATCTGTTCAAAGTCAATAATTTTTGAACCTGATGACAATATCCAACCTATTATAAAGGTAAGCAGTGTGAACTTATAATTTCTTGGTAACCTAAGATTCTCTTTATGAAGCTTTTAAGAGGTATGTATTTTTATAACTTGCTGCAGATACCACTGAGAGACTGCATTAGTATAAAAGCCCCAGAAGATAATGAAGCAAAGAACCCTTTCACACGGTATGTGAATTTGAGTTACATATTTAAATCCTTTTAAAGCTGAAATGGCCATCACTTCAAATATCTTATTTACATTTTAGGGATACATCTGGAGGGATTTCTGTTGTATGTAATCAGGTAAGATCTGCATATAACAGATTCTTGATGTATAAATGAGCAAGGTTATGTTCTTTAATTGTGTCTTTCTCAAAGCTGGAGTCTTAGGGTGGGGGGTTAACTGGAGACAAAACTAATTAGTGTCAAAAACTTAGCATTAATGTGAAGCTGTTGATGCTGGGAATATTAAACTGTTAATGACTTCATTAAGTCATTAATTTGATAAAGTGAACTTTTCACACTGTGCATTTTATAATGGAGCTTAGGGCAATTTTAGAATTGAATGAAAAAGGAGAATAGACTGAAATGAAGCTGGTTATTAATCATGTTTGGTCTTGCTATATTGCTTTCTTTTACTTCCTGCAGCGTGTAGTGGTAATGGCAAAGCCATCTTGATCCTTGCATTTCAGCTTTGTGAAAACATTGGACTGTGCTGTATGTCCACAAAATAATTTTTGGTAGCTGTCCTGAAATACTGGGTTGAAGTTTCAATCATGAGTTGAGATTAATTTGGATATGTTCATACTTAACCAAGGGATTATACTTCAAACTTCGATAAATTGCAGCTGATAGGTGTTCCAAAGCTATACAAGTTTCCAAAAAATGTTCATGTTTTCATTTCAGGAAAGAACAGAGATGAGGTGGGAAATATCCTTTTAAATATTCTAGCATCTTTGTAAAACCTATCTTTAGCAACATCTAAAACTGATAGTCTTGCTTAGTTAAGTACTGCTGCAGTCAGAAATGAACTCAAGCATTTAATATTATCTGTGCTGGAGAAGTTTGTGGACCATGTTAAAGTAATCAGTATACTTAATTTCATCTTGAAACTAAGGGTATTGTGTAGTCAAGGTTTCTTGTGTTGGCAGTTTTTTTGTGTATTGAGTATTTTTAGAAAAGGTATTTCCCATATGCAGACAGGCTGAGAAAGTTGGGGCTGTTCAGCCTGGAGAAGAGAAGGCTGCGTGGAGACCTCATAGCAGCCTTCCAGTATCTGAAGGGGGCCTACAAGAGTGCTGGGGAGGGACTCTTCATCAGGGACTGTAACAGTAGGACAAGGGGGAATGGGTTCAAACTAGAACAGGGGAAGTTCAGGTTAGATATAAGGAAGTTCTTTACTGTGAGGGTGGTGAGGCACTGGAACAGGTTGGCCAGAGAAGTGGTAAATGCTCCATCCCTGGCAGTGTTCAAGGCCAGGCTGGGCAGAACCTTGGGCGACATGGTCTAGTGTGAGGCATCCCTGCCCGTTGCAGGGGGGGTTGGAACTAGATGATCTTAAGGTCCTTTCTAACCCTAACCATTCTTTGATTTTACATAAATAAGCCTCTGAACTAAATTGGACACTTGCCCCCCTTGCAGTTAACTGCTATAAAAGGTCATTGTTTTTCTGCAGTTTATCTGGGGTAGCTAAAGCAGGATATTGAAACCCACTGTTTGCTTGCTTAAGCAGCATTCCTAGCTTTGCATTTTGTCAGTACTTCTGATTTTATTATTTTTTTAAGGACTGAAACTGTAACATCTCTTACTCTTTCAGGTTTTTCTCATTAAAGAAAGAAACATCATCGCACCTTATAAAACAGTAAGAGTAAGTTGGGGTTTTTTGGGGGGGTTTTTTGAGCTATTCTTAGCAAACTAATGTTTTGCAAGAATTTATGTTCTCATTTCTGAAAGAGTAAGATAATTATCATTTGAGGAATATAACAATAAAGCTTTTAAAAAAAGTAATTGTGCATATTGATAAAACAAGTGTCTGAATTCTTCTTTAATGGGTTTGTGATATTTCTTGAAGGACATACTGCAGGCTTGACACTTGCTATTTACCTTGATGTGCAGCTCTGTGGGCTCAACAGTCAGAGCTGGCTGCTAGCATTCAGTGGACGCTGCATCCTGGCCAAATGGCGGCTTCTCAGTTTTGCTTACACCTGAGATGAGAGATTGCTAATTGATATTTCTCAGCTGAGTGCTTCACAGTTCAAAGAAATGGCAGATGAGGCTGCTCACAGCAGAAATCAGAGTTGACTTCTGGTTGCATTCTGCTGATGGAGTGGCTCTGCTCTGGTTCTGAGTCTGCATGCTTTAAGGCATAGAAGTAAGGGTTTTTCACCTGGAGTGTGCAATGTCTTAACACATAAACACAAAATGAAAATGCAGAGTCATTAAACACCATATTTGCCCAAGAACTGAAACACACAGAGCTGTGTTTCTCTCTTACTTGTTCAAGTAAAAAAATATCAAGAGTGATGGAATCCATACATTTGCATTACTGTAATGAACTGCAGGGAGGCAATAGATGATCTCTGTTCTTTCAGCAACTGCTTTGGGTTGGTTTTGTGACTAGATCTGTCTCTAAACAAGGATTTTTAAATATTTTTTTTGTTTGCTTACTTTATGCCATTACTTCTTCATGTGTTGAACACGTTTTCTCTTCTAGTCCTGCTATTTTCTGTTTTGCCTCCATGTGCAAGATTTATTAAGTATACAAATATCATGTTTCCAACACAGTGAAAAAGAAAAGAGTCAAAAGGGCTGTTTGGAAGGCTTTTCACTTTATTTTCCTCTAAGTCAGATTCAGGCGTACCTAAAACATTCCTGGCAGTAAACCATTACAATTTACTTCACAAAGTTCATGAAAGTTTGCCTTCAATAATTTCAGTTTTTTTTCTGTTACTGCTAAATATTTTCTGTTTGAATTGTTGCCAGTTCCAGAAATGTCACTGAGTGCTGAGATTTGGTAGTACATTTTGTCTTCGATGTCTTGCATTGGTTGTTTCAGATCAATTAAAAAATTCTGAGCCATTGTCTTTGCATATGACTGGAGAGCTACAGAGAACCACTCACAAAACTTTTACATTGTTGGCTGTAAGCAATCCTTGTAGACCATCCACTGGGTTTTCTGAGAGTCATGCTTTCCATGATGAAGGAAAATGGTGCTCCGGGTGAAATGTTAAAAAGCTTTTATTTAAGTTGCAACTGAATTTCATGTCTCCCTTTACTCCAGCTCTATTTGCTTCCTGAAGCATGTTTTCTTCTTAGATTTCTTCAGTTCTGCTCAAATCATACGTTATACTGAAGATCATCTAGATTTCCACGTCTTCTTTCCTTCAGTTTTAAATTAATCCCATCATATCCGCTGATCAATGTCTTGATGTAGTCTTACTTGCAAATTTTTTTTTTAGTCTAGCCAGAGAAGTTACAAAACCATAGAGAAATGTGTTGATAACAGTTTTATACTACATTGAGGGGTCATCAAAGGATCTCACCACCTTTGCTAAATATGAGTTATGTGTAAGAGTTGATGTCAATTGATCTATGCACATACTTTTAGCATATTAAAGTCAAAACCAGAAATATGTGTTATGAAACAACATTTAAGAAAGCTGGAAAAACTTTGTAGGGGAAAAATGAGCCTGCCACATACACTGGGTGATGTGTTAGTGAGGTTTTTATTAGTGACTAGTCAAAACAGGTTGTAATTGGATTTGGGATCTTTGCAGCTCAAAACTAGTTATGTAGAGGAGAATGATTACTTTTATAGCCTAGTCTTTAAAGATTTGATGGTCTAGTATCTTTTGTCTAAAAGATAGACAGTAGCTGGCTTAATGTAACATGTCATCTACTAGTTCTATATTTATACATGTGTTTAGCTGATATTAAAATAGAGCAGATATTAGTTTTACATTTACTGATGTTTACGCTACATTTATTTGTTCAGTTCAAAGCTATTATGTTGCATTGTATTAAATAACAGACTAAATACTGCACAAAGAGGAAGATATATTTGTAAGGAAAAAAAAAAGGTTTAACATCTGAAATGTTTCAGGTATACTGCTACTTTTGATAGCATACTTTGACCAGGTTTTAGAGCATTTTGATTTTAGTTGTTTGGGTTTTGGTTGGGGTTTTTTTTGTGTGTGTGTGTATGTGTTTGGTTTTGTTTTTGTTGTTTGGGTTTTTTTTTTTTTTTAACTGATCTTTATTTTAAACTCATTTGTGGGAAATGTGCTTTTGATTTTAGGGTAGAACAGAACACTTATTCCAACTGGATGTTGCTGGGAAGCTAGGAGATGTTGTGCAAACTCTGCATCAGGTATGTGGTTATTTGATATCACTACACACTTCATTACAGCATTTTTTTTTTCTTTTAATATTTAATGGAGAGTTTCTTTATTCTCAAGGTGAAAACCTTGGAAAATCTATTTTTAAAATGTAGCAGTTGAACACAACATCTAGTTCTGGCAGCTGTTGTAAGCTACTTGTATTAGCTTTTACTATGCAGGGTGGTAGTATACAGTCAAAGTAATAACATGACAGTAGCAATGAACAAGCATGTCGTACTTTAAAAAGAAATAATAATAGTTCTTTTAGTACTCTGACACCAAGAATGCTTAAAGCTCCCCCAGTTTCTATTGGCTTTTGAGCTGTGTGGGACATCTCTGTGCTGTTTCACTTACAGCTCATTTTTCTTCAGCTTTACAGGGCTTCTTGTCTAGATAAGATGGGAGATCAAGCTGCCATGGTAAGTATCTGATTATTCTTGATACCACTGTTTAATAATGAAATTCTGAGTGCATTTGAATCTTAGACCATATTAACTTTTTTTTTTCCCCTCCACATTAGATAACTGCTATATTGCAATCACGCTTGGCTAGAACTTCATTTGATAAAAACAGGTATCTTTCTAATTACGTTGTACTGGGAAATTATTCAGCTTGTTGGTTGATTAGTCTGTTGCATCAGTACTTAATAGGTTCTTGTTTGGGACAGCATAAGCTCTCTAATACAGAGAGTTATGTTCTTCTGTATCCTGAACCACCTGGAACAGAGAATGAGAAATTCTATGTTGTGAAGATGAATGTATTACTTTATGTCTCCAATCCATTCTGTTTATGAATTTGTTGTAAAACAGGCATCAGTAAACGCCAAATAAAGCTCTGTATAAAACAGTCAACTGGTTTGCTGCTCTGAGGCTGGTGGAGAACGTAGCAACTTTCTGGAGTACCTCTTAAAGCAGAGGTCTCAACAAAGAACTTTCTTTGTGTCTTAAATAGGCTTAGCGAAGTCTCCTTTCTGATGTCCTAAGGTTATAAGCTAACCTAAAAGCTTTCTAAAGAATTTAAGGGTAGCTCTACCTAAGTAAGAACTGGAGGTAAACTTACTCCTTTTCTTCACTTGTAGATTTCAAAGCATTTCTGAAACGCTGCATATGGAATGTAAAGCAGAAATGGTGACACCACTGGTGACTAATCCAGGGCATGTGTGTGTTACTGATGCTAACTTGTACTTCCAGCCTCTTAATGGATATCCTGTAAGTGCCTCATAGATGGTCTTGCATATGATGTGAGCACGCTGCCCCTCTAGTGGACAGCTTTTGTATTATTCCTTTTAAAAGCACAGAGCACATCTCCAAGACTCTGTTTTCATTTCTAAGCAGAAGCTCTTTGGTCTCTGCTGCTCTGTTGCATTCAGCATATCTCTAATTCTGAGGCTTTATTCTGTGCTAATTTGCTTAAAGTTGACCTCCTCCTGACAAAGCACAAAATGTCCTTTGCTGTTGATATTTTTAAAGATCATTATCCTGTTGATATTTTTAAAGATCACTTTTTGTAGCACTTCATTTAAGATAAATTTCTTACTCTTACTCTGTGATGCAATTCCTACCTAGTAAGAGCTTTATATATATTTATTTTATATTGGAAGATCTTAGCTAGATTTTATATTAAACTAATAAGTTTTTTTTCTCTAGAGCAAAACTGACTGCATGTTGCAGACATTACTGCTTTGGAACCTTCTCACAGAAAAAGCAGAGTTAGTCTTAGCGGGCCACTGATATGTTAAAAGTATGCCCAGACAAGGAAAGATGTGTTTCACAGCTGATGACAAAATGCCATTCAATTTCTGACCACCAGGTGACACCATTAGCAAACAGTTTGCCCGGCAACTCAGTGGCTTCCTTAATACAGTTTATTGTGTTCTGCTTCTCTCTTGCATGATTATTATAACTGGGGACAGACTCGGCTGATAATACACTGTTCTTTCTTTATTCTCAAACTGCTTTGCTACTCATACAAGAATCAACAGCAAAGACAAGCTTTCTCTTTTTAACACAGCTGCTTAGCACCGCTGTTCCACTGCTAAAATAACATGGATGGATATTGTTTTCATATTTCTAGTATCTCTAGTCAAAAGAAACTTCATATTGACTGGAAAGGTTAATGTAGAAGAATATAAACCTTCTAGAATATCTCCGTCTTTTCTTCCCTCTCCCTTGCTCCCCACAGAAACCAGTAGTACAAATAACACTGCAAAATGTGCGTCGCATCTACAAAAGAAGACATGGGCTAATGCCACTGGTAAACTGAAATATTATTTTTATTTTAATGTCTTGCTGTATATATTGTTTCTTAAAATGACCAGGTGATACTGTATGCATCATTAGCTAAAAGCTATGTGTTTTTAAAAACTCTGGATTAAATAGTGAACAGTACTCAAAGATCCTTTCTGGCTTTTAAGGGTTTTAGTTCCCTGTCTTGTCAAAAAGTTGAAAGCAGGAAGAGTGAACTCTGTTGACAATGAAAAATGTCTTTCATAAGCAGTCAGTGTAGGGGAAGTTAGAAGGGAGTGTCTCCAGGGAGCAATTCATTCCATTTATCTCAAACACCTATCTTGGGATAGAATGAATTGCTCTCATGGTGTATTTTCTCTCTGGATTGATTCATGGAGGGAGTTTGATCGCTGGTTTAGATGAGACTAATGTGGAGTGATGAGTCCCACTGTACATGACCAAGGAGTAATGAGAGCGCTGCGATGGAACCTCAGTTGTATGCTTTCAGTGTTCGCACTGAAATGTCAATCTTAAAATTTTTGTCTCAAAGCACATTTAAACTAGACATTTAACTCTGCCTCACTCCATTCACTTAGGACAAAAATGTATATTGCATGTGCTTAGTCAATCCAGACAGAGCCAATCTATGGACAGCTACAAAGCTATTTGCTCAACTGGGTATAAACTGAATGCTTTTATGATTGGAAATAGGAAAGATCAAAATGTTAGAATTTGTGAGCAAAACTGTTACACAGTTTAGAGTCTTAAGCTTTAGATGCTAGTTGCTGGAATATTCTGTTGAAAAAAGAAAATGAATATTACAGCTTGTCAGTAATTTCTCTCATTTACTTTTTCCCTCCCTTTAACTTCTAAGGGACTTGAAGTATTTTGCACAGAAAATGATTTGTGTTCTGACATCTACTTGAAATTCTACAACTATCAAGATCGAGATGAGCTCTATTTCCTTATTGCAACGTATATAGGTTTGCAGTATTTATTTATTAATGTAGTTTGTAGTCTTGTGTGGGGAAATCTGTTTTGCTCCGTTATGTGGGAAGAATGAGAAGAACAAACAGATGTATTAGCCCTAATTGTTTTATATAAAAAGAAGTAAAGTTCAGAATAAATGTTGTGAAGTTGCATATATTCTGTTTGTGATTGAAGAGCTGAGTATGAAAGGTAAGACAGCATTATTAAAATGAAACTAATTCTTTTGATTCGTAACTTGATATGCACTGTCATTTAACACCTCCACTCCACTCCACCACCACCACCACCACCAGCCTCCCTACCTCCCTCACCCCCCCAAAAAAACAACACAAAACACTTTATCTTCAAAGCAAGGGGTAAATAACATCCACTCAGCTAAACTGCATTTTGCTGAAAAAATGTAGACTGCCTTTTGGATGGATACCCCTGGCACCTGCTGAAGTCCAAGTAAAAATCCTGTTAAGAAAGTTCCTATAATGGCTGGATTCCCAGTGCACACAGTAATATCTGAACTTTCCTCAGTCTTAGCAGTGGTTGATGAAAATTACCATTCTAAAACAGTTAATTTCTCATTTTTATTAAACCTTGTATGCATTAATTCCAAGAAAGTGATACATATCTTTTGCAGATCTTGAACAGAAACTAACAGGCTTGCATAGTTCCTAGAAAAACAAGGAGAAAAAGCTAATCTTTTTTCCGTAATCCTACAACAACTGAAACATTGCAACTCATGTTTACTGCCACTGTTGAAAGTGTTTAAATTTTGTATTATTTTGTTATTGTACCAGAGCTCTAGTTCTGTTTTAATGAATTTACGTAAATGTCTGTTGACATTTTCCCCATTTCACAAAGCAAAGTGGAAAGACCACAAAGGAATGATTGCTTCCTCTGAGAATCATTTTAATGGTTTAGATTTTCCTTTTGAAAAGGAAATAGATTCTGACATGATTTTTTTTTTTTTCTGTTACGGAATTAACTGCATGCTGTTACCCTGCTTCAGACTTCATTTTCTGGGTAACATTCAGAGATGAAATTTAAGCTGCAGGTGAAGATGGTGGTGATGATGTTGTTGTAGCTTAGATATGTTTGAATAGATCTTAAAAAATGTATAAAGTGTGGTAGCTTTTGAAATATGAAGCTACCACTTCATTCTGACTTGTTCTGTTAAGCAACTCTGACCTTAATTATTTTATATTGCATAATACTAATCATGGTATAATTTGGGGGTGGAACTCCAAATCTCAAAACTCTTAATGTTTTCTTTTGTTTTAGAAAATCACATTACAGAGCATACAGCTGAAAGTTATATGTTGCAATGGCAGCGAGGACATATATCAAATTACCAGTATCTTCTTCATCTCAACAATCTGGCTGATAGAAGCTGCAATGATCTCTCTCAGTATCCTGTATTTCCCTGGATCATAGCAGACTACTCTAGTTCGGTATTAGGTATGTGTATACAAAACGGCATGTTAGTGTATGGTGTACAACCTGAAATGTTTCAGGGAGGAGGGGGTTTACACTGCATAAAGTGCATGTTACATCAGAATGAACTTGGCATTAGTGATCTTGGATCACATCATCTTGCATGTTGTGCAGTATAATGGCTTTTTGTGGAACAAGTTGGGTGTATTGAAATGTATAGAATCTAGGTGTTCTTTTACAATTTTAGCATTGTAAGTTGAAAGGAAGAAGCTAACAAGGCTTGTGCCTTAATTAGGCTCCTTGATTAAGGGTCTTAGTGCAATTTGTGTTGAAAGTTTGTCCTTTTGAGGATTGTGTCCCTATACATGGAGTAGAGTAAGGGAATCTCATCAGCATCCACTCAAACACTTCAATCTCATTATTTGGTGGGACTTAACTGTAGCCTGACAGAATAGTTAACAAGTAGGAAGAAGACAATGCCAGCTGTGTTTGTGCCTCAGGTAGCGGGACCTGTATTGACTAGGTGATGTTAGTAGCAATAGCTGTCATGTACATGTAGCTACTTGTTCTTAAGCAAGAGGTATGAGATAATATCTGCCTGGAAGAAGAAATAAATAGCCATTTATAATATGATGATTCTTTTGCAGTTACAAATCAGAGAAAATTACTGGAGGGGTTTTGTACTGGTTTTTGGTTTGTTTTCTTTCTGGGTTTTTTTTTTTTTTTCCTTTTGTTTTAAATATTGATTATATTCCTGTTCTAGTAAAATACATAGAGTCTAACTGTTTTTTTAGATCTGACAAAACCTGAAACATTCCGTGACCTTAGTAAGCCAATTGGTGCCCTGAATAAGGAAAGGCTGGATAGGCTATTGGTATGTATATCTTGGCTTCTATGTGCTGCACTTTTTTTGCCTTATACATGTTGGTAATAAAAGGAGCTTTGTCAAGCAAGCTTTGGGAATTATGTAGATATCTAAAACTAACTATAAATCTTATTTGAGAAAACTTACTTATAAACATACCACATTTATTTTCAGCTTGGTTTCATCAGTGCTGGTTTTGTCAGTATTAGTTTAAAATTATTTGGATTTGTTTTCTCTCTCTTACTACTGTTTCATACATATATGCTTTTAAATGTTTTACCTCACTTTTAAAATAAAATCTCCACATCTATTTAATTATTGTATTTGCATTTGTATGGCAGGCACTGAGATGCTACAAACATATAGACTCATGGAACGGTTAGGGTTGGAAAGGACATTAAGATCATCTAGTTCCAACCCCCCTGCCTGCTCCAACAGCTCCATGTCCTTTTTATGTCGAGGACACCAGAACTGTACACAATACTCCAAGTGAGGTCTCACAAGAGCAGAGCAGAGGGGCAGGATCACCTCTTTCGACCTGCTGGTCATGCTTCTTTTGGTGCAGCCCAGCACATGGTTGGCTTTCTGGGCTGTGAGCACACACTGAAGCTGGCTTATGTTCACTTTCTCATTGACCAGCACCCCCGAGGAAAAATAAAACCTCAAGACCAACAGATTTAAATGTGTAATGTAAAATATGTATTTGAATCAAACAAGACAAAGTAACAGAAATCTTAAGTACTTCCATTTAAGAAAAATTCTGAATTTGAGGGAGAGTAGTTCAAATGGAGGAAATCCGGATCCATGGAGATCAGAGTACCAACCTGAAATTTCCACATGCAGATAATAGGGCATGTCTTTTTCCTCTTCTCAAAGTAGACAGGCTTTCTTCTCATAAATAGTTAAACAGATAGTTACAGACTTAGAAGGACCTCAGTTTCTTGGCTTTTAATTCTTTGTATAAAATTGTGTCTCATGGCAAGTTAATTATTCCAAAATAATTTACAGCATGTAAGTTAATTATTTAGTAATTTATATTTAGTAATTATTCCACAGTCATTTAAAGAACATAAATATATTTGATGTTTTGGAACCTTTATTAGTGAAGCATTAGAAAAAAAATATTGCCAGACTAACTGCATTAAATTGACAAAAAGATTGAATGTTTCAAAATCATAGAGTTTCCTAAGGTTGTAGAAGGTAAGAACATGATCAATATTCTGTTTTCAGTAATAGTAAATAACATTTTCTTTCTAAAATGAGTTTCCTCAAGCTGTTAGCTGCCTCATGCTTACTGCAGTAAAAGTCGTTTTATTTAGATTATGATAGGTTTTAGGGATAACACATAGGAGCTTCAGGCAGGAGGGAATATTCCAGGTTGAATCAGGTCAGTACGTTCTTCTGTAGTCTCATTACACTTCATGTGAAAGATAAAAAGGAAGCACTTGTTTGTACTCCTTTGAAGTTGAGTCACTGCAGTTACATAGGAGAGACAAAAAAAGATGAAAACCAAGTAATTCTGGATTTAAAGTTGTAAGAACTTTTTTGTCTTATAGATTTACTGGTTTGATTAAAGCTGCATGTTTATTAGAATGTAGTTTGTTTCATCTTTTTAAAGAAAAAAAAAGAGGGTGGTCCTAATCTGTATCTTCAAAAAAAGTGTGCTTATATTCCATATTGAAGGAAAGCAGGAGTGCCGATTTTAAACAGACCTCTCTTTTTCTTCATATGTTGCAGACACGTTATCAGGAAATGCCAGAGCCTAAGTTCATGTATGGGAGCCATTATTCATCTCCAGGATATGTTTTGTTTTATCTCGTTAGAGTTGGTAAGACAGTTTTTACATTCCCTCTGAGCAGTTACCTCCAAAGTGGACAAGGTTTGGAGCAAGCTGATGTCTTCTTCTTTCTCCTTAGCTCCAGAATATATGCTCTGTCTGCAGAATGGAAAATTTGATCATGCTGACAGAACATTCAACAGGTTTGTTTACATTTCATCTATAAGGAGCTTGGATTTGTTTTCAAATATGCATTAAGGGAGTGCAAAGCTTTAAAAAATGTGGGGTTTTTTAACAAATGTATGATTGTTGTGTGTTATATAGTCTTGCAGAGACCTGGAAAAACTGTTTGGATGGTGCAACAGACTTCAAAGAGGTAATTGGCTGGAAAATTGTTCTAGTCCTTCTTGATTATCTGTGCTAAGCTTTCTGTTCTTAGACATCTGTTGATTTGAGAGTTTTGGGTTGGGGATGAAGTACGTTTGGTTGGGTTTTTTTGTTTTGTTGTTTGTGGGTTTTAGGGGTGTGGGGGGGTAAGGCAGTTGACTGAATTTTCTGAATCCTTTAATATTTTTAACTTCTTCTTTCTCTTTAATTATATGATTGCTTGTCTGTGTCTGCTTTCTGGCTTTTAATTTAACAGAATTGTCATTGTGAATGTTACTGGAATAAATGGGAATTACCAGAGTGGATTAAGGCTGAAAAGATGCAATTTTATGTATTGTCTGCTGGAATCCTGTAAGGATTTGGCTGTATTACAACAGTACATCTGGAAAGGTTAAACTATAGAAGTTTTATCTTAGTTTTTTGAGCCTTATAGAAACTATAGCTTGTATAATATGTTGAGAATGATTAACTGTCAGATAGTGGGTGCTGTTAAATAATGTTTCTTAGATAAAGGAGTTTAACATAGCGATTCTTTAAAAAAAAAAAAAGTCTATAGTTAACGGTTAGCTATTGTGGTCTTTCAATAATTGACTTAACCTCTGAAACTTTTGCCAGTCTAGTTTTATACTATATTTTTGTATTGACTCTCAACTGATGGCTATGCAATAAGAGTTCTGAAGATACTCTTAGATATTATGGATTCACGTCACACATTACATGTTAAAAATATTTATGCCACTCTGAATTTAGCTCAGCAAATTGCCTTGTAGGTAGTCAAGAAGCCTAAAAGTAGTTGGAAGGATAATGGGAGGAAGCTTCCAGTGCTGCTTTACTAACAGAGGAGAAAGCCTGGAAAAATTACTACCCAACTTTAGGGCTTGACATATAAACCTTGGTAACTTTTTAGTTTTTACTGACTGTATTCTACTAAAGTGGTGAAAGCCCAGCTAATCTCAAAACTTCCTTTTTTTTTTTTTTTTTTCCTTTTTTAGTTGATTCCGGAATTTTATGAAAATGATTCTAGTTTTCTAGTAAACAGTTTGAAGCTGGACTTGGGAAAAAGGCAGGGTGGAAAGATGGTTGACGATGTAGAGCTTCCCCCTTGGGCATCAGGTAATAATTCATTATACAAGAAGTTTTAATATTAATTCAAGATTATCTGGATTCCTGGGATGTCAGTTCTTCTCTCAAAAATGCCTGTTCTATTTTCTTCTGAAGGAATTTTTGCTTCAAAACATTGACATAATAGTTGTGTTTAATTTCTAAAGCAAATTTGAGGTTTGGTGTGGGGCGTTAGGGTTTTCTTGGTTGATTGCTTTCTCAAGAAGGAAGAGGAACAGAGATGGATACCAGTACTGAATGGTGTACCTTCTCCTTTAATTAGCCTTTCTCTTTCTCTTGCTAGGTCCTGATGACTTCCTTCAGAAGAGTCAAGAGGCTTTAGAAAGTCAGTATGTATCAGAACATCTTCATGAATGGATTGATATAATATTTGGCTATAAGCAGAAAGGAAGTGAAGCAGTTGCAGCTCACAATGGTAAATATACACTTTATAGAAATAGCCAAAAAATCCCCCAAATCGCTTTAATTAGGTAGGAATGGTGAATAACAGCATTTCTGTAATGTCTGATTTGAGTGTTCATAATTATGCTTTGAATGCTTGATCCTTAAAGGAAATCATAGAATCATAGAATGGTTAGGGTGCGAAAGGACCTTAAGATCATCTAGTTCCAACTCCCCTGCCATGGGCAGGAACACCTCACCCTAGACCATGTTTCCCAAGGCTCTGTCCAGCCCGGCTTTAATCGCTGCCAGGGATGAAGCAGTTCTTCATTACTGGAAATAATGTCTTATCTAGTAGAATCTATTGCTTTCACGGAGATTTGTCTTTTTGAAGATGTACTTAAGATGGCAGGTAAGAAGGTTCTGCAGCATTGCTGTTATTTGCTCACACTGCATGGTACGGCAATGTAGTATGGAATTGGTATTTTCCAATTAAAAATGGGAGTCTGTAGGGTCTCCACATGAAGATGTATTTAACTTTCCTACACTGTAATTGCAGTGTGAGAATTTCAATGCAATTTTTCTCCCTTCTCCCAAGACAATTGGCTAGGGAAAGAAAGGAGAAGGGGCGAATGGGCTAAAGCTCTTTAGGAGCAAGAATGTAAAAAAAAAAAAAAAAAAAAGGGCATGTAGGTGACTAGGTTTGTCCTTTTGTACATATATACTACTCCAGTAGTATACATCTTACTGTGCATATTGAAAGTTTCACTGCTTGCACTCTTATTCTGAGCATGTATGTAGCCATTGTAAATGCTTACAAAAGGGGTGATTGCTATGTGCGTTAGTTTATCTAGACCCAACAGCAATACCACTGGTTACTTTACTCAGCAGTTGATATTTAGCTATTTACTACCCAATGAGGAAATGTCCTCTTGGTAAAGAAAGATTAGTCAGATTTTTAGGGTGTTTATTCCAGAAGGTCTGATGGTTTTGATGGATTACAAGAAACAGGCAATGTTGAAATAGTTTGCGCTTAAGAAGATATAATAAGTTTAAAAAGAAAACTTTCCTACAGCAGTGGGGAGAGAAGGAATAAGCAACTCGTCATTTCAGTAGTTAGTGCTTTCTGCTGCCTGGGTAAGACAATGCAATTTGTTTTGTGGTGGGGTTTTGCTTGTGTTTTAGTTTGTTTCTCTTCTTTTTGGTTTGTTGAGGTTTGTTTTTTTTTGGTTTTTTTTAATATGCTTCCCGACATGTCCTTAAATCATGATATTTTAGGTTTGCAGGGTTTGGCACCCACTCATGCTGTGGATGCCCATTTTCTGCACAGGGTGCTGCTTCTGCTGCAGTATGGATTTTTATTAGCATAATAAATTGCAGACACTTGAGAACATCCAGTTAATGCAACTGTGCTTTTTTTTTTTTCTTTATTGGGTGGAGGGTACTTAATGATGCTTAAATAAGTCATTCTTCCTTTATGAAAGGACTGATTTATTCTGAAACTCTGACTCTCTTAGAAATCCTAAACTTTCTTCAGGTAAGAAACCCAGGATTAAAACACAAGATCTCAAATTCTATAGCCTGCTGAAATAACTTAGTTGCTTAAATATAATCAAGTTGAGTAAAACATACAGCTTTTTTTTATAGTATGTATGTAAGAAAATGAGCCTTGTATATCTACATAGTACAGATAAACTTTTTTTCCCCCCAGTGTTTCACCCATTAACTTATGAAGGAGGAGTGGATTTAAACAGGTAATTGAAAAGAATCTGAATGGTTTTGTTCAAGCAGTTAGCTGAATTTCTCAGTATCCCTCCAGATTCTCTGGTGGCTGTAAAAGTGCTCTGTATGTGAATGGTGTAGCTCTTCCGTTTTATACTCCCAGATATGCAGAGAACCAGCATCGGGTTCTTGGTTTTATTATGTGTTGAAAGATTGCTACTTGAACATTTCTTCAATCTGGCTTTTGTGAAATTGCTTTATATTTTTAGTTGATGAGCATGTTGTCATCATACATTAGCAAAATTACAAAGCTGTCTTATGACTGTTCTTCACATCTGTGGTGAATTAGTTTTGTAAGAACTGTGATGGCCTATACTGCTGTAGTAATTGTACACGCAGGCCCATGCTTTCAGGGGAGGGGAGGAAGATAAAGTACTTGCCTATTTGGCTTAACTAAGTATCTTGTTTTTGGAAAGTATTATGGACCCCAACGAAAAAGTAGCTCTGCTGACACAAATCTTGGAGTTTGGACAGACGCCTAAACAGTTGTTTACAATTCCTCATCCTCGAAGGATAATACCAAAGTTGAAAAGCTTGTCTCGAACATCTAGTCACAATGTTTCCATAGCTGAGTCTCCAGGTAAATGTCTACAGATAAACTGACGGTGTAATGGATTTGTAATTTTGACAAGCTCTGTATCTTTCTCCAACAGGACCTTGTTATACAACTCTTGGCCACTTTCTCAGTAAGCCAACTCAAAATAAATCCATGAACTAATTGTTAAACTGGCAAGACCAATTTCAAATTTGAAAATACAGGCATTGTCCTGCATTTGCCTTCTGTTCCAGTGATCTCCTCTGGGACTGTTCAACCTCTGCTTTTGAAGCCATGGGAGGGTTGCCATCCCTGGCTTTTCATGACACTTCAAAATCAAGCTGATATGACCACAGCTTCAATGACTGTATCTGCAAGCATTCTAAATGATGTAAAGATTTGTTCAGCTTTTGAACAGGGGTGTCCTTGGGGTAATTGACTGGCTTGGTCTAAATAAACCCTAAGAACTTAAATTAAGCATCTAAATTTTGTTCCTTTTCTATGACTTAAATAAAAATGGTAAAGAATTGAATTGATTGAATAACTTCTACCTAGACTGAAACCAGGACACTTTATTCAAGAAAAGGACATGGAATGCTGTCACAGGCTTCTGTTCAGTGCAGAACTTACACTATTTCTCTGAAACTAAGACGCTTTGGTCCTTACCATAAGTATAGTGGTTTAACTATAAATAGGGTTGAATCGTCAACCCAAGTGTCATATAGAAAGGTTTTTCTCAGTTGGTTGTCTTGAATTCACTTACCATTTGATGGCTTTCAGTTTTAAGCAGATAAGTGAAGATGAGTGCTACTTAGTATGGCAACCTGTAGCATGCAAATGGCAAGAGTGGCTTTGAAAGTTGTGTATTGTGATAATAATGTTCATATGTTAAACAGGTATGGTGGTACGCTGCCTAAGTCATTAATCCACAGTTCAACGGTTCCTGTTGGGTTTGGCTTTTTTGTAGTGAGTGACATCTAATTGCCTCAATTTTGTTGCATTTTTTATCCCTGCAGTGCAGCAAAATGAGGTTATGACTCTCCTAATAGAATGCAACAGAATAATAAAAAGCACCTGCTGTATTGTATCAGTAGATGGGTTTCCTGATACTTTTCCATTTTAAAAGCTCTGACATCGCAATAGAACACCAAAACATCTCTGCAGAAAAGCTTATGGGCTTTTTTGGTTTGGTGTTTTTGTTTGGTGGGAGTTTTTTTGTTTGGTTTTGGGGTTTTGTTTGTTTGCTTGATTGGGTTTTTTTCCATTTTGGAAATGTGTTCTCTCCAGTTTCTAGTTTAAAAGCCCTGTTTTGGGCAGAAAACCCATATATTTGACTGTGTAAGCCTATGCATTCAGGAAGAGATTTGGAAAAAAGTTGGTGAACTTGTCACTCTCTGCTTTAGCTGAAAGTTCTTATTCCTGGAGCTCTCTGTGATTTCTGTGCTTTCCTACTTACATCTGCAACTTCAGTTACCTAGTTATTTGAAATCAATCTTTTTATTTTTCTATTTATGATGGAGCTTTATCGTGGCATTTTATTGCAGTTTCTCCAAATGAAGAATCATTTGAAGATTTGACAGAAGAAAGTATAACACTTGCTTGGAACAATATTGCCAAACTAAAATTAGATGAGCAATATAAAATTCACAAAGAGTAGGTACTATTCTTTTCACAGTCAAAATTGTTCCATTTAATTTGGGGGCGGGGTGAAGTATCTGCATGTCAATCTGAATGATGGCTGAGGGCTTAAGGTAAATACATTTCTCTGTGAGACAGCTCATTGATTTGATTATGCAAGATGATTCTGAGTATATGTTGGGTTATCAATCCAGAAAAGGTATTTGTCAGCTTGATTTTGTTGTTGTTGTTGTTCTTTATACAGATCTAGAGCGAAGTTTCATATCATTTTAGTAGCTGAAGCAGATATTGATTACCCTTCTCTAAAACTGTGGTAGCAGCAGCCAGATAAACTTCATAGAATCATAGGACGGTTAGGGTTGGAAAGGACCTTAAGATCATCTAGTTCCACCCCCCCTTCCTCCATTTATTTATTTATAACCCCAGGAGGACCTAATTTCTCCATTCCATTTGATTTTTAAGGATAAATAACTGAAGTTCAAGTACTGTACACCTTGAGCTGCTGCTATGTGAGCAGTTTGCAAAGTCTCCAGCTATAGGTTTTCAGTTAATCCAGGTATCAAACTACTGTTGTGATGGATTCCTTGGGAGCCATGAGTCAGCAGAGCCACTTCAGGTGAACTTTGAAAATACCTAACAATGAACAACAACAGCTATATTTTAAAGATTTTCCTTTGGCCCCATCCCTTATGCTGGTGGCTGAACTAGTAGGAGGATTTCTTACTACTTTGAGTGCAACTGCTTTCTTGGTGTCTGTTAACAATAGAGAAAAGAAACATTGTCTTGTCCAGAAAACAAGGTAATATTTGTAGTGAGAAAGGGCCGCTGGTACCAGATGGTTAGGATTAGGGAAATCCAGATCCTGAAAACGGACTGAATTTCAGTTTCGAATTCTTTGTTTGGTGAGGTTTTTTTGTTTGTTTTGTGGATTTTGTTGGGTTTTGTTTTAAGACTGCTGAGGAAAAAATAGAAGCAGGTCTGTGTAACAGAATTTTGGCTGTGCAGAATCTCTGCTTCCTAACAACTAACTCCCTGACATAAGCTATATGTCTAAACTTCTAGACTACAGTGATTTTGCCAATGCCAAATTTGAGGAGAAGACATGCAAGTTCTGAGTCCTGACATTTGAGGTATTCAGTATCTGCTTGTCGGCAGGTTCCTGACACTTTCTGTAGCTAATCCCAAATTCGAAAGACTCAGTGTGAAACTATTTATCCTCTCATTGGGCATGTCCTTTTTGACAAGGATGAAGTTCTTGCAGAACAGTATGGGGAACTTGTACTGATGTTTCATTTCTTATATCAAGGTATATTTTGGTCTCTAGTTATACAAAACACTACTGAAGTGCTTTTACTGTCCTTGAATGTCTTAGCCCTTGTAGAGATCAAATAACAAATTTAAACTATAGTCAATTTACAGTTAAGTTTCAAAACCTATGAAATCACCTATAAGCTTACTTGTATTAAACAGGGCAATTACTGGAATAGCAGTCACTTGCAATGGGTCTTCTGTTTTCACTACATCCCAGGGTAAGTATTATTGCAAAGGTATTTACTAGACCTTGCAGTGTAAATGCAGGTTAATGTTTTGTGAACAAAACATTATGTCATGAAAAGAGCAGCCCTAATCTTTTGCCAAATGCATGATCTTTGTTTTCATTTCATGCTCAATTCCCTCTTACTGTTTGAGGGTATTCATATGCAAAGGCTAGTTCTGTTTGGCTTTTGGATTGTCACTTTGAAAGTCTCCTATTATAAAAACTAAGTTAAAGGTATATTTCCTATAATAGTTTAAGTACATGAACTTGTTAAGTTTTAGATCACTTTGACTCAAGGATCTCAATGTTATCTATATTTAGGCTTGGGAAGGTGGTAATTTCTCCTTTTAGATACAGGAGTTCTCTTAGAGTTTGATGGGCATGAGGGAGCCTGTCTGTAACTGATGCAGAACAGGATAGTTCC
Organism: Strigops habroptila; assembly: GCF_004027225.2. Taxonomy (NCBI): domain Eukaryota; kingdom Metazoa; phylum Chordata; class Aves; order Psittaciformes; family Psittacidae; genus Strigops; species Strigops habroptila. The sequence goes on from NC_044277.2 coordinate 38,480,321, forward strand.
AGGCTCAAGTCACAAGCTTTATAAAGAGTTTCTTTAAGACTATAAGAAACCTATGCATGCTTTTCATAGTAAGATATTTGAATATTCAAACAGGACCAAAATTACTATCTTCTATAATATAAAACAGTCTTTTTATCTTCTATTTTGTCCATTATCCCCAGATTCAACTTTGAAGATGTTTTCCAAGGAATCAAAAACAATCCAGAGAAGTGCGTCCTTTTCAAACATGGTAAGCTACTGTCAAAATAAAAACAAGATCATTGGGAATCTTCTGAAAGCTTCGGAGAAATGGCTCTTAGTATACATCAATGGCTCTTTTCTTCCCCTGCCTACTCAATTGTATTATGTGTGTGAATAATTTAGCAGAGTGAATTGAGACTCTGTCAGGCCTCCAGGGAGACAGAGTGCATTCTTCAAACATGGCAGCATTAGATGGTTGCACTTCTGTGCTAGCTCTGTTCTGAGCTGCCCTGCTATCCAAGAAAGCGCTTGCAGTACACTAATAGTCTGGCATGAGCAGAGGAGTCTTTCTGAACAACCTTGAACTGCCACTGGGACCAGAATCACAAAGCTTAAATTCCACCCATGTGCTCACATCCAGCATTGCCTTGCTGCTCCCAAGTGTTTGAAGGCTGTGAGTCAGCCAGCAGAGGAAAACCAACCACACAGAGTGGAATCTCTGCTGGGTGAATTTGAGCCATCTTTCCTCAATAAGCAGTGACCTCAGCAACCTCTGAACAACTTTTTTTCCCTGCTTCTAAAACAGAACTTGGAAAGAGATTCTGTATTTGATTTTCTGTGCTTGAGCACTGTGGCCAGACCTGGGTCATAGAGATTTACTCTCAACTGTCATGTTCACAGTCCTTTATTGAGCCAAGATACTAAAATATATCAGCCTTCTCTCTACCCTCATCTCTAGGAGGGAACAAAAAATGCAAATGGGTTACACAGATAGAGCATGCTATGGCTTCTAACAGGTCCCCAAGCAAAGTGCAGGATCAAGACCCTATGTCCTGCCGTGGCACATACACACTAGGTGGTGAATCTAGATACAGCAATTCCTAATGCTTTAGCCAAAGCAAACTTAGGATATGTTGCTTCTTGGCACTGTAAAAAGGGAGCTCTTGACTCCTAAGCCAAAAGTCAGTTTTCCACGAGGAGGCCTTGTATACCTTTTCTTTCTTTATTATTCTCCTTTCTGTATGTAGTCTTAGTGCTGATCTGTTGCAGCAATGCTAGAAGCAGTAGTCTCTTTACAGTCCAGCAGCTCACTGTTTTTTTTAAAACAGATCCAAAACATGACCAGTAATGATACTAGTAGAAGCACTGGTCTGATTTTACTTTTTTTTTTTTTTTTTTTCCCCTTGCTGCTTCCATTGATGGTAATGTAATTGAGCATCTGTCTGTAAGGAATGTTTCTTGCTGAGAAATTCAGGAATTAGATAGTTACGCTTGTTGTTGTTTGAAAGAGTTGTTTGAAAGAGCTGAGCTGATAAATAGCTGTCATGGAGAACAAACATCAAAGGAAACCTTCAGTTTTAGTTTCTGTTAGGTGTTTGCATCTAGAATTGATAGTAGCTTACAAGATTAAGAGTTGACCCATTTGCTCCTAAGTGAGGCATTACATACTATGTCCTTGAGATAGCAGCATTTTGAAAAAGGAGCTCCATCAGTTCTGTGTGTATTTCTGAACTTCAGTGCTACCTGTACATTTACCAGGGGTTAAATATTCTTGCTGTTCAGTGTCCAACCTATACAGTTGGTGGTTTTTGTGTTCATATAACACCTGTATATTGTGTGTAGAGAAGATTAAAATGCTGCTTGCTCTCCAGAAGCACTGGCCAAGAGATTGAACACTACTTCCTTTTCTTTTTCTTACAGGCTTTGTCATCCTGTCTAATCCTACCAGGAGATACCACTGTCATAAGTTCTTCGTGGGACAATCATATGTGTGTATTTACTACTTACTGACTTTATTGAATTACATTGAGTTCCTTGTTCGTTATGCTTATGGTTTTATACAATGATACCAAAATTCATTGTTAAAATGAAGTGTCTATATTTCTACTTGGTTTTCAGTAGATTTCTGTTAGAAACTGTAGAAGCCAAGTTACTTTAATCTATTTGGAAAAAAAACCCCTATGTTTCTGAAGACGTAATGCTTTTATAACCTTCTCCTGCTAGATACTTTTATTCAATTGCATTTGGAAGACAGCAAGACATCTTAATGGGACATGATGATGCAGTCAGTAAGATCTGTTGGCGTGATAGGCGTTTATATTCTGCATCTTGGGATTCCACTGTGAAGGTTTGTATATGGGTTTGTTGTACTTCAATAACTATTTATCCCTAGCGCTTTGTAATTTTCAGCCAGCCAAATGCTTTGGAGTGGGTGTACCTGTTGTGCTAGAATAATAACTTAGTGTCTAGAATATCTTCTTCATTTAGTTTTATCTCAACTGTTTCAAAGATGAAGTGTTACTTTAAATTTCATTCCTTGTAACTTACTGTAAATGTGGGGGTTTTGGAGGCAAACTGTATTTGTTAGAGAAACTGGAATGTACTGTGACCTTGACTGGTGATTTTATTTGCTGAATGGAATAGGCTTCTGAAATGTTTCAGTTTTGTAGTTTATGATGTTCATCAGCTAAGTGGACCAGGAACTTGCTAATCTAAAGAGCATGCCTACAGTTAGGTGGAAAGGTAATGTGGAAATTAGAGACAGGGAAGGATGTATATGGCTTTTGGGTAAGTATACATTTAGTGCAGCGATATACCTGTACTTAGGTAAGGTTCTGTAAGCTATCTGGAATCAGCAGAGTCCTGTTTAGTATGTGGCTCTGCTTAGGGTAAATGAGTTCAGGTGCCATTTGTCGTTGCTGTATTCTGCTACATAGGCAAAGCCCAGAGTTCACACAAGCAGCCCTCCTTGTAATGTGAGAATTCAGTACTGAAGAACCTCATCCAGGGTTATACTAATGCTTCCTTGAGCAGACTTAAATATCTGTGTTGTAGGTGTGGCATTGTGCTCCTGGAGAGACCCTGAGCAGTAAAAAACACCACTTTGAACTGCTGGCAGAGTTAGAACACGAAGTTAGTGTAAGTATGTGGATAGATACGGTATCTCAGAGTATGAAAATTAATTGCTCATTAAAATCAAATTAAGATCTAGTACTAAAGCACAAGGATTGGGTTAGGGGGCTGAGGGAGTGTGTCATTGTTGGAAGTGTGTGTGTGTGTGTAAGGGAGGGGTTTTGTTTGGTTTTTGTGGGTTTTTTTGTCTGATGCATCCTGCACCAGTGTCCCCTGCTTCCCTGGTTAAGGTCTATTCCAGGGGACTTTTAAAATTGTCTTGCTTAGCTAATAAGCACAAAGTTCCAGGGGAGGAAAGGGAGGACTGGGGACTTTTTGTTCGCTTCTTCGTTTTCAGAAACAGACTCATGTTTTTCAAGTATTTGCATTGTTACAGCTTCTTCTTAATGTAGCTTTGCCAAAGGGAAGCAAATGAAAAAGAATTCCTCAGAGTTCTTTACCATGCTCTAAAATATATACAGTGGATTTCACTGTAACTATATTAAACACATTGTGTGCAGTGAATCATAAATGTGTAACTGCTAACTTTTTATTTATAGTCTCTAATGTCATTCTAGTAGTGTATTTAGAAATACCGTGTTTTAAACCTTCTTAATATTTAGTTTTTTAACAGGTCACAACATAGGCAAATACTAAACCAGTTCTGATAACATTTAAGAACTGTACCCAAGAGAACTGCAAAAAACTGAAAGCTTGGATATATTTTAAAAGTAAAGAAGAATTTTACCCTTAAGGGCAAATTCTTGCATTTAGACGGGGAGGGCATGGGAACTAAAAGCAGTCTAAAATGGCAATTTCCGTTTCTGATTCTGCAAAGAAAAAGCATTTTAAAATAACATCAAAGGGACCCACCTACTTTTTACAGGCAGGATTTTTAGTAATTAAGGATGTTCCAGAATTAAATGTAAAAGCTTTTTGTAAATAAAATATCATCTTACGGATAATGGGCTTCCTGTGTGTGCATTTAAAACCTGTCTCAAGATGGCTCATGTGAACGAATAGGAAAATCATGGGATGTTTAACTTCCTAGGTAAATACAATCAACCTTAATGCTGCAAATACTATACTAGTGTCTGGAACCAAAGAAGGTACCATTAGTGTTTGGGATGTTACTACAGCAACAGTGTTGCACCAGTTGCCGTGTCATTCTGGAACTGTGTTTGATGCTGCTTTTAGTCCTGGTATGTTGGATTTCAGTTTTTAATATGCGCCATTGGGAAATTCAAAGGGAATTTTGGTCCTGGTATCATGTAATATACCCTCGTTGTTGGAATTGCTACTTTAAGGGGGATGGTGAGATGTTTTGGATTGCCGCTCATCTCCATGATAAAGAATTTATTAGTAATAAACAAGGCCATACTAGATTGCAAACCAGTGGTCTCAACTCCTAAACCAATGTTGTTTATCATTGCTTGTTTAGAGACTTAATTTTCAATAAATTATCTATAAATACATAGGTCAGGCAATGTCTCATCCAACATGCACTATCGCAGACTGTTTTGTTAACTAGGACTGAAACATGCTTTTTTTGTTGTTTCTTTTGTTTGCTTTTGTACAGACAGCAGACATCTACTCAGCACAGGAGCGGACTGTTGTTTTAAAGTAATAGATGTACAAACTGGAATGCTTATATCTTCTGTAACCACTGATGAGCCACAGAGGTAATTCTGAGAACATGCAAATTGTGAAGCTGCATGGCCAGCTCTGGAGATGTTTGATGGTTGGTGATAGCAGAATGGAAAAAGGGCAGTAATAGTGGCAACTTTATTGTATTGAATTGCTTTTTAAAGTGCAAAGGCTGACATTCTAGCATGTTGTGTGCATGATGATCAAGCTTCCAAGCTGGGACCAAACCAATCAAGTGTCTAAAAGTAAATAACTCATGTTTTTTCTTAACAACAACTTTAACGTCCATAAAAGGTAATGAGAGCTGTAGCTAACCAGCTCTTCCAAATTCATAGCAAGGAGACAGTTCTCTTGCTTGAATCATCTGTCAATAATCTTGATTTTTATTTTTTTTTAGTATTTTTTTGCCATGCTTCGTTTTTGTTTCAATAATCTAAGAAAAGATTGGCTATTATGAGAAGAGTGATCCCTTTTTTTCACAAACCAGAATGCATAAAGTTCTTTATGGTTTATCAGGTAAACAGATGGAATTCTTACTCAGTTAGTTACTGAAGTTAAAATACAGCAGCCATACATGGGGTACACTTGTTGGTTTCTTTTGTGTGTCCATACATAAATATATATGTATTTTCTTCAGTTATTTCCCTGAAAGTCCTCTTTGCACTTCAAGTGAATGTTTCAGGAACATGAAGTGACACAAGTGAAAGTGGTGGTTCATGAGAGCCCTTGGGTACCATAAACATGTACAGCTGGCTGGGTCCCCTTCTGATACAGGAATAAGTTTCATCCTTCTACCAGGGAAAGGTCTGGTTTGGTCTAGGGTAATCAGAGAAGCAAGTTTGGGTCATGATCCTTTCCAGAAAGATTGCATTAGTTTCCTTCAGTTTGGTACCTCATTTTCAATTCTTTTTGGCTTAGTCAGTTTGGAAATGTTTGGCACTCATTATACAGAAGCTTGAAGTGAATTGATTCCAGACTTGCTTGCAGGTGCTTCAAGTGGGATGGAAATACCATCTTATCAGGAAGTCAATCTGGTGAATTACTTATTTGGGACCTTCTTGGAGGAAAAGTTACTGAAAGACTCAAAGGACATACAGGTATGCCTGAATTATTCCTATTCTCAAATTGCATGGAAGATTCCTATCTTCCAGCTCTGTTAGTATTGAAAAGTTTGAGTCATATGCACAGTCAGTGGGCTGTTCTTGATGCTAGTGTTCTGGAACACCAGAACTAAAAGTAGGTCCCCATAAGCCTCCTAGGAAATCTGTTAACAATGGAGGAATATGGCTGTTTACAAGACTGACCAAAGGTAAATGATTTGGGATTTTTCTAATTCATACAACATCACAAAAATTATTAGTTTTCTATCTATCTATCTCATAGTCCTTGGTGTAGACTGCACTGTATGCTTTGTCAAAGTCCATCCAGACTGTGAGTCTAACAACAAATCAAGCTCACTAGCAAAGTTGTTTTGGATGGGGAGTTATAGGCTTCTTAAGTGTATGTATGTGTATAGTCTTCAGTATATTAGCAACCAGGATGTGCAAATGAGAGAAACTATGTGAGTTTTATTCAGTTTGATTTTTAAGGCTGCCTTGATGAACAGTTACTTCAAACTTCCTTATTATAAGCTTGTACTCTGGAACTTGACCTGTATAGTGATCATTCTGTAGCTAGGGGAATCTTTAGATTAGATTATATTAGATTAGATGAGATGTGGGTTTCTAGGCATGTTCTAGAAAATGCGAATACACTTCTAATATGAGAAAGCCATATGTTAGAGTGAAAAAAATCTCACTTTCTAGCAAAACCTCCTCCCCTTGTCCTCACGCATCTTTTTGCCAATGTGCCATCTTCATTCTGTACTGCACCTGACGTTGTCCCTCTGGATCCCAAAGCTAGCTGAGGCAATGTAGCATGCGATCATTACTGTGAATAGGAGCAGTCACCTAGAAGCCAATTAACATTCTTCATAGCATTATGTAGTGTCAGTGTAAGACAAACTAATGATCAATGACCCTAAAGTCTTTCAAAAAGGTCTGTTCCATCATCTTGAGTATCAATCACCTCTATTCACATTTGGATTTACTTGGTTGGTTGGTTTTTATTCCCCAGGTGCTGTAATGTCCATGTGGATGAATGAACAGTGCAACAGTGTCATTACAGGAGGGGAAGACAAACAAATCATATTCTGGAAACTGCAATACTAAGTGTCCTTCCCTCCAGATATTTAAATGAACTCTTATTTTAAACCAAACCTTTTAAAGGAACTTAACTGTGTGCAATGATGGTTGCTGAAGTTCAACCAGATAGGAAGCTTTGTTCAACTACGACTTTCTATGTTATGGTGACTTCACTGAGAGCTCTTAACTTCTGTAGTGTATGCATTTGTTTTTCATGGACTTATCATACTGAAAATGCTTGTCTAAAATGATATCTGAGATGAAATTAAAGACTTATTTTTCTGTAATTAAAGAGCTCTTCATTTGCAGTCATTGGTTGATTTACATAGAATGCATCATAGCTGGCTGTCTGAACTGGTTTCAAAGAAACAGCATTTGCATTAAGAAGCCTTTAAGGATGCTTGCACCTTAGTGCCATGTCTCATGACACATCATATGTACCTCCTGTGTAGACAAACTTTCTTCCTAGCGAAGGTGTGCATGATGGTAAATACTACTTTGAACATTAAGGCGGCTGTTGCTCTGAGCAGTGGAGTGTCTAGTGTACTGTCTAGTCTTCAAATGTGTTTGCAAAGGCATAGAGGACGGTAAGAATATATTTCACATTGGTTTTTCCTCCTGTATTAGCCTGAAAGAAAGCCAAGCATAAAATTGATCCCCTAACAGAGAACAGACATACATGTAACATGTAAATCTTCCCCAATAATGGGCACAAAGCTAGTCTTAAGCTGAATTACTGCCTTTCATCACCTCTATTACTATCCTTCTCTTAATAATCTTTGGCATCTTCATGTTTTGTTTGATGTTCTCAGCTTCTTTCAACTCAAATCATCTTTGAGATGGAATTTAAAGACAGTGTTTAAACAGAGCTGTAGCGCATGGGTTTACCACTCCATTTTACGTTAGTGACAAAGCAGTGTTGGACTGGGCTTACTTTCTCTGTAGAACTTCAGGATATGACTTCCTGCAAGGAGCTGTTCTGAAGTTAAAAGACTTGAAATACTCTTTAAAGGGCTCATTACAGCACCAAACATCTGCAGTTGACATTGCCCCAAGATCAGTATTTATTTCTCTGATGGTATTCTCTGCTGCTGGTATTACGGTGTGTCCGAGACAAGCATTCTTCTAAGCTACATTCAGCCAGTCCTTTGGCTGTAGATATCCTGCCTTGGGTTTAACACCTAACATCTATGTTTCTTTAGCATTGCTGAACAATTTTGTCCTGGTTAGGGGATGTTTTTTTCATTCCCTCAATTTTTAATTATGCTGGAGTTTATTTTTAATAACAGAATGCCATTATGTTAAAGCAAACTGGTATTTCAGCTGCATTACTCACTGTGTTTAGCAAATAACTGAATTTTTATGTAATTGATGAGTGTGGTGAAGGAACATGTGGCAAAAGATTAACCCATATCATGCATGCCTGCTGTTACCAGTCTTAATTATGCAGCAGAATTGTCTGCCCTGTTTCTTCACCTTTCATTATATCTATCTATCTATTTCCCAAGTATGTCTATGTGTACGCAAGGAAGAGAGAGAAAAATCACATTCTACACTTGCCTGCAAATGTCTTGGGTGATTTTGGGCACAGCTGTGCTCCTTTGTCATGAGGGGGCTCCTATTGATCTAAACCTCAGAGAGAAAAATACCCTTAACTTTCTTTTGGTTAAATATGGATGGCACATCCTGTTTAGCTCTTAAGTGCATCTGCGGTTTGCTTTCTCCTGTAAAGCATGCTCATACAACAACAGCCCTCAAGCAGCTGCTTCATTGCCTAAAGTAACCTTAGCTTTATAAGGTGGGAGGAAATATCAAGCCAACCTTGTTACTGGTCACATTATCAGTATGCATTAGTACTACATTGGTTTGAGCTCCAGGGATTTCATAGCAAAGCAAACTAGCTTGTCGGGGAACTGAAGGATGACTGCTATAGGCCACAGGCCCTGCGCCCATAAGGCTGAACCACACCAATGCTACACGAAGTCACCATTACTGCCAGTAGGCACTTGCCACAGTGGTTCCAGAGACATATCATTTAGTAACCAAGCAACCCAATTAAAATGGCTCCCAGGATGAACCCAACCACCACTGCAGCCTGAGGCAGTGTAATGGGTTTCTCTCAGTTACAGTACTGCCAGGAAGAAGAGCATGCTGCAGCTCAGATCCACAACTGAAGTTCCCAGCCTTACCCCCATTGCTACTTTTCCTGCAAACTGGAAAAGGTAGAGTTAGCTACATATGCTAGTAAGGGGTACATGAGACTATTTATCACTAAGTGCCAAGCTATGAATTGTTTGCTTTGCATTTTCGTGCAAGTAAATGATTAAGATAGATAGCACCAGCCCCAAGCCAGTTCCAGATCCAAGTTAGTTTTAGAAGAATAGATTAACTGATCCCCCACACCCATCTTACAACAAATAATACCTATACTAAGCTGAAGTCACTTGCTTTGACTTTGGGCTACTACCCAGAGGAAGACTGAAATTCAGTAACCCTGCAACAGAGAAAAAATTAAAAGAAATCACTCAGTAGAACTGGTATTGAAGTAGAGACCACTTAGAGTCTCAGCTGAACATGCCTGTGACCTATTGCAGCGGGCTGACCCCAACAAGCAGCTGAGCCCCCACTGAGTTTCTCACTCGCTCACCCCACAGCAGGATTGGTAACAGAGTGAGAAGGGCAAAAGCTGGGAAATTTTGCAGGTTGTGATATAGTTTACTGAGTGAAGGCGGGAGAAAAAAGCAAATGTGATGCACAATCACTCACCACCTCCCACCAGCAGACTGCTGCCAGCCAGTCTCCAAGCAACAACTACTTTGGAAAGACTCCCTGCAAGTTATTGCTGAATGTGATGATTCTATGATGTCACAGTGTGGAATTTTGCCTTGGTCAGTTTGGGTCAACAGTCCCAGCTGTGTTCCCCCTCAGCCTCTTGGCCACCCCATCCTACTCACTGGGGCAGGGGACAGAGCGAGAAGCAGAGAAGGCCTTGACACTGTTCAACACTGCTCAGCAATAGGAGAAACATGGGTGTGTTATCAACACTTAGTCACAGCTCTCAAACACAGCACCATACCAGCTGCTACAACAAAAGTTAACTCCATCCCAACCAGACCCAGTACACCCAGCAAACTGCAAACAGTTTAAAATGAAAAATGCAACTATACAATTTGTACATGTTGTAGAACAGTCAGGCTGCTATTCCATGCATTAGACTGAAACTATGAAGGAAGTTAAGCATCTTGTCTAAACTATCCTAGATCTACCCTTTAAAACATTTCAACATTGTAGGCAGTAAGATTATTTAGAAAGCAATTTTAAACTATGTCCTATCTTGTCTTTGTTGTTGGTTGAAACTGACCTCAACAAAACAAGCCTCTCTTAGCTCATCTTAAGTACACGCACAGAGTACCTAAAGTTTCAGTCATTTATTTGGTTATTTCTGAATCCTTAAGAACATGGTTAAGGCGAGAGATAAGCACATTAGTTACAATTTGTATAACAAGTAATAAAGAGAGTATCTGTACACTACTTTTATTTAATACGCTTACTTACTGAATGATGCCTTTAGCTATATTCAGCTTAGCTGGCATTCTTGTGTAAACAGTATTTACTAGAACAAAACTATTAACTAGTACTAGCCATACTTCTAAAATGCTATTTCAAATCTATTCTTGCAAACAGAAAGCAGTAAAAATACTCATTTGTCTTAGACATACAAAGCAAAGCATTGTCCTAGATAACAACAAGTAACTTTGCAAGTGACATCTGGTTCCTTTAGTCGCAAGGCTTATAATAGTAGTAAACTAAATAAAAGACCTATGAAAAGAAGTCATAACAATTGGAATTTCACATTTGTCAAGCATATAAGGCTACAAGTTTTACAGTTTGTGAATAAAAAAAGATATGTTGAACTGTAACATTCCCAGCCATTATAGATGCAAGTGCTTGATGCAGCATATCTTCTCTTAGCCTCCAGAAAGGCTCATGTGCAGAAGAAAGAAATCACTGAGTATAATAGCCCAAGTTTAGTGGAATCATCATTATGTATATGTACACACAAGCATACATGATGCAAGTTTAGACTTCAGGAATGGAGTGATCCATCAGGCTTTTCATAATGCTAGTTGCCATCCTAAAGAAAAGGGAAAGGCATTCAGTTTTAAGAGACAACTGTGAAAGACCACTAAAGCTTCTGATCACTATCTTTTAAATTGTATTAAAGGGCTGGGAATGATGAAGGTGGCCTTTTACTCCACTGTTTCTGACAAGTACGTTGCTACTGAAAGCTGCAACAAGCTGCACTCACAGAAGAGAAGGTCACAGAGGAGAAGCCCATGAAACGAAATGTTTTTATTACTCACTGAGGTGCATCACCAACATCTTTCAGGATGTGGGCATGTGTGCAAGGCAGGGTAGTATCACAAACATGAGGGAAGGAGGGCAAGGAGCAAAGGTGGCTGTTAGACCAAACCCCGTTTTTAAGGAAAAGCATACCAAGGGGGCGGGGGGAATGGATACAAAAAACCAACCCTCAATTATACATGAAGCATAATTAATTTCTAGCAACTTCAGAAACATTTTTGCAGGAGAAATTTAGCTGTAGAAAGCCACTGCTGCCAATGGATTAGAAAAAAAATTACCATATCCTCCCAAGAATAATGTTTACGTCACCAGAATCTGCTGCACTACAAACATTTTAGTCTCATGGTAACCCATACTTGGGTTATCCATGTACTGCAAAGTTCTTGGAAATTCAAGTTTAATCAAATTACCTTTAGGAAAGGGTTTTTCAAGAGAAGGAAAGGCAAAGGAGCATTGCTAACATAGGAATAGTTTAAAAACAGAACCAAAACACAGCAGTTTGACTAAAACATCAGATTAAGCACATTTGCAGACTCCCCCCACCCCTCTCCAGCCTTCATGGTAAGTTTGTAATTAGGTCTTATCACAAGTACATTTAACCTACAAAAACCAGTCACTGTCAACTTGATTATAACACCATCATGGCTATGTTGTTTATTACCTACCTCTTTATTATATACTCATAAATACTGGAAGGCATGACAGTAATGGTCACTACATTTCCAGCTGTTGCCAAGATATCTGCAATCTGGGGGTCCTGTTATTAAACAAGAAGTCATATAAGCAACATTACTCAAGCTGACTAACAAAGCAGTAGTTCAAGAGCTTTTTCTAGACCCATTTTATGCAGCTTAACAGACCCACAACTCCTTGGTTGGAGTATTTAACCTTTAGGGCAAATCACTGAACTTGCAATACCACTTCTGGGTGTTTGGTTATCAGTATCTTGCATGAACTGACTGGAGAAGGGATATAGACATTATACACAGAATTCCTACTAGAGTTTGACACAGGCTGGCAGGAAGAAGCTTAGGTTTCTTTGCCAGCAAACTTAGACTAAAGATAAAAACTGAGTGTTGGACAGAAAGAGGCAGAGGAAGGGAATGACTTGCCCTGCCTACAGCTACAAAACTGCAGAGAAGCCACAAAACACATACATCTTTCCAATCAAGTGAAATTACCTCTCATGACTTACTTTCTTATTTTATGGCCACTGAATAACATGTTATAATCCTCTCCAAACACAATTACTATATGCACACAAAAGGCTCACACCCACAGCATGCTATTTATTTTACCTTCAATCCAATCACATTCTGGCCATTGATTTCACAGATGTTGTGCTCTGTAAGAAGTCCGTTTCTCGCAGCAGAACTGTCTTTCACTATTGAGGTTATTTTTCCATTCTTGAATATGAAACCAACATGCCCCGTGCTGTCCTTATGCATAGTAATAATTCGTTCAAAAGGCCTACAAGACATTTAAAATGCAAAACCGTGTGTTCAGTCTCCTAAACCACAGAAAGAACCACACGCACTATTTCAGCATCTTAGACTTACTAAAAGATCTAAGAGACTCATACATCACCTACAATGAAAAGTAGATGGGTTTAACTTCATTTTGTTAATTTTGCTATATTAATATATACTTGTTTATAAACCTTACATGTTTTCCCTGTTTTACAGGGAAATCCACCATCTGGATTAATAATAATAATACAAAAATCCCATACGACACCCACCCACCCACCACAACCAAACACAAATGTCCATTAAAAATTAAGTTTTCTCTACAAACATTACAAGGTAGATAAAACAGCACAGGCAGTTTTAACTGCTGTAGGTATGCCACAGGATTCTGGAGTACGAAGCTTACCCAACATCATTTCTACTGCTCTACAGACAATAAACTTTTAAATTGTGTCTTAAAAAGCTAGTAAATCATTACTTCAGTTTAAATTCTGTATTGATTCATCAAGCATACTTTTTAATGAAACTGGCATTAATTCATATATAAGCAAGAGTTCAGAAGACTACTATCACAGTAAAAAATGCAGATGTATTCACTAATACAGCAAATATTTTGGCACCATCTTTTATTGCTTTCTCAATTAGTAGAAGCAAAAGTCAAGACAGCAGGGAACTCCTGAATTCAGAATTTAAATCCAATTTGTGCTATCGTTCCTTAGTTTACCTTGAAAAATGTTATGCCCCCATCACGCACACCCATGCAAGCATGCACAGGAAGTTTACAAGCTGACAACTACTTGGACTGTTCCCCACAAAAGGGAACATTTCTGAGGATCTTTACTATTGAAGTACATGGACAAACAGATTTTGTTATGCTGGCAGTCCTGCTCAAGCAAGGGGAGACCCAAACCCCACCGAATTACTCTGAGACAGATGATGACAATCCACGTCTGTAGCTGGCTTTACCTGTCCCGAATGACCATTGAAATCCTTTCTCCAGAAGCCTGTTTCAGAACTTTATGTGCTTTATCAGAACTCCATCCTGCACAGTTTTCACTATTGATCTGCAGGACCTGGTCCCCAAACCGCAGACCAGCGAGGGATGCTGGAGAGTTTGCCTGAACTAGCTGGACAAATATACCCTATAAAAGGAGAAAAAAAAATAAATCAATAAATAAAGCAGAGAAGTTCTTCCTTAAAGCTGAAGACCAGTGACAGAACACACAGCCCTTTAAGGTTTTCCGTTCTCTGTGTAGTACCAACCAACCAGACAGAAGCACTTGGTAATCACCTCTCTTTAAAAGGCGCTTTTGAAATTTCAGTCTGTTTCTAGATGGTTTTAAGAGGCTGACAGATAATTAATGCTAGAATGAAGTTCAGAAATGGGCAAATCTGTTCTGTCTAGACATTAAAGACACAAGTATAACATTAAAACCTTACTTGAAAGGGTAAACACTATTCTAAGAAGAAATTTGAACAACTGGATCAAGACAGACTAGTGGTAAATTTGAGTATCTCCTTATGCATTTAACTAATAATTCTTTTACCAGACTTCAGAGTCTATATATAGCTGCAGAAACAGATCAGCAATGCTAGGAACTCTATGGCAGATTTTCCTTCTTTCACAACCATGTTAGTTTTCAACTTTTTATCAATTATGATTTGTTAGCACCTCACATAAGAAAACAAGGCACTAAAGTTATTTCTAGTCAAAGTACCCCTAAAAACCAAGTGAGGTATAGCAAGGAAAGCTGCAGACAATACTGGGGGAAGGGGAGGAGGGGGAAGAACAGAGTAATGTCTTCCACGTTGAGAATCAAAAAGTGCTGAAACAGAGAAGCTCCAGAGCAGGTTTAAGGATCTTCTTGCTGCTATATTCACATCAAGGAAACAATCCTACTCTGAAATTACTCCTTACAGCAACACGCTGCAAGAATTGATAAAAGAGGAACTACTTCTAGGCCATGGGCAGTTCTCTGCATACTGCTGAACTTTAAGCACTGCCCAGTGTTTCCACAAAGCTAGAGACAAGAAGTCTTGAACTGCTAACAAGTATCACAGCTGCTCTGAAGGACAGTATCATGCTCTGAAGTGGAAAAAAATATTACAAGACAATTTTGTGACCATACACTAAATCCACTACTAATTTAATCCTGCAGTAAGATCTTTATAAGCAAAAAGCAAGCTTCTGTACTTACATTGTCAACTGACTTCAGGCGAAGTCCCATTTTGCCATCTTGATCTTTACATAAAATGACTTCACGGATGCCTTGCTTAATTTCCGCTCTGCGAATTCCAATATCATTTCCAGTCACTGGAGCTACCATGTAATTAGTAGAAGGTCGTGTTACCAGTTGCTGATTAAAACAAAATAGCCAGACAACTTAGTTTCAACTTTTTTAAATAATTATAAATCAATTTATATGAAGTGATATTAAGAAAAAGCAAAAATAAAACCAACACACAAAGTTAGTCACAACACCAGCTCTTTGCCTCCCTGCCCCCAACACTGGAAATACACTGCTTAGTTTAAGGCCAGGTTAAAATAAGGCACTATTACTTAAAACAATTCATTTATCAGTCATATATGCTACTTAAGACAAATAGCCTAGTCTCTAGAACACTAAATATACATATAGTCTTTATACTTTTGCTTTCTAAAACATGCTTGACTGGTACTTACACCCTGCGGCTGAGCAGCTGCTACTGGTAAGTTTCTCTGCACCTCTTCCTCACTGAGGCTCAGGCCCATATACTGAGAAAGTTCTGGATACAATCTAGGGTACAAACCTATAGGAGAAAAACAGAACAAAACAAAAGTCAGTACAATTGTTGGTTTAACAGAACGAGCAGTTACTGCTTTCACATGTACAATTACAATAGCACAAGACTTGAAATAACATACTTTATTTGAAAATTGAGATGGCAGAGCCACTTGAATTAGGACTGTTATTCTAGCCCAGTTTAGAAAAGTAACACAGCTTAAAATATCCAGCAGGAGCTTTCTCTACACCAGAGGGGAGTGGGGTGCAGGGAACAGGAGGAAAGGATGTTAAACCAACAGACTTGTCAGACCTTGAGTGGAACCACTCTGGAAATAAGCTTGATATTGCTCTTAACATTCCACAGGTAATTAACTGGTGCCATTTAGCAGAAGGCAGTTAGGAGAAATCTTAAGAGCCCACCTTCTGTTCTCACAGAATCGCAGGGGACAGAAAAGGCTGCTTGGGAAGCTCGTGGTGTAAGGGACAGCCCCGGAAGCCAGCAGGCTCCCCACTTCACAAAGCTTCGGTTTCTAGTGTTCATTTAGGGGTACGTGTATCAAACCAGCTATTTTAAGAATCCGCATTTGACCAGAAATGGAAAGTAACTTTTCTAGGAAGGAACAAATGTCATTGCAAGGTGAATTCCAGTACAAATGAGACTTTTTTCACTCCTTTGCACTTTCAGTGGTCATGTTTGCATGCTGCTTCAGGAGAGCTGTCTGATCTTATTTCCAGATTGATCTATCAGCTTGTAGTTTCACCAATATCAACTAATAAGATTTTAATGACTATTTCTTCTATTTTTGCTTGCGTTTTCAAGCCCCTGGAGTTATACACAACTAATGCTGCACAAGACTTCTGCAGCTACTTGATCGATTTTGTTCCTCATCAAAGACCACAACACGGGATGCATCTTTGCTTGCTGTATTACATTTTCCTTCAAAACAGTGACCTCCAAATAGCAGAACACATCCAAAAGCTCTTGATGTTGTATATTCTCCTGCCTCTGCCAGAACAGAGGGATTCCTAGCAGGGTTGGCACATCCTATAGATGGAGTAGGCCTCCCTTTTTTGGGATATATTGAGCAATTAACCACTCTTCAGCCGTACACAGCTCCTGAGCAATCCATGCAAAGCTGACGTCAAAATTATGGCATCTGGCCAGCATGCACAGAAACTGCAGGAGAATTAAAATTCTGGACAGGGAACAAGGAACAAGAAGGGAACTGAAGCTGAACCATCTTGGTTCCTCACCCTGTCTAATAATAAAGCTACCTTCTAAACCTCCAGAAGGTTGCTGAAGTGAACTCAGATCTGGTGAGGTTATGTCAGCTAAGTATCTGTTCCCGAAAGGATCTATGCCAGGCAGCTCTCTGGCAAGCTATACAAACTCCTGCCTTAAAGTCACCAGCATCCAGAGGGCAATGGGAGACAAAGTTCCAAGCTTTAATATCTGATTCACCAGCATTCCTGACAGCCGTTACAGCACTGCTGCTGGTCATGCTGGTTAGAGGCTTTAGACTTTTTAGACCAAGTGTAACTTACTAACCCAGAGCTCTGACCTCAGACATACCTGTCCACCTTTGTGGAAGTACATGGGAGAAAAGCAGGAGAAAGGGATACAAGTCATTCAGCTTTAGGTCTGATCGCTTTCCCACCAGACATCTGATCCCAAAAATCTGCTGGAAGCTTAATGTCGACAGCATGACAAGATTAAGTTCCAGCTTCCTTGGCCCTTCACTGCTGACAGATTTGTGTTTGTCTGCTCCTAATTAAGATTGTATGAAGAGAAAAGGCAGATGCATGCTGCCCTCTAAAGCTTGAAGATATACATGTGATAAGTAACAACAACTGTTTGAGGCAAGAGTTAAAACTAGCTCAAATGGTACCAACAGCAAATCTTGTTATACCAGGCTCACTTGGAAAAGGTTTCAAAAAGTTGAGAGAAGAGTTAGTGTTGGTCAAAACTTCCTTTTATAAGCAAACACTGTTTTTGACTCCTGTAGCACCTTACAGGGTGGATATTGGCACTTCCTAAAGGCATGGTCTCACCCTTTGTAAACAGGACTACATATTTGTAGGCGTTTTTGACTGTTCTGTTAACTTTAGGGTTTCATAACAACTATCCACAACATCAGGATACTACAGAGAACATGAGCTTACCTCCATCATGAGGAATAGGAGCAGAAGCTTCAGACAAGATTGCTGGATTAGCTGGATTTGAAGAAAAGGCAGTCTGAGCCTAAAAACCAAAGAAACTCACATTATCTTGCACAGGAAAAGAAAAACAATCTACGATATTTTTATTAGGTAGGCAGGAAACTAATTATTTTCTTTTTTCTCATACATGCTAGTTACTATTCATCTTGAAGTTCTGAAGTAAATCTTTCTTTGAAATAAATAACTT
The DNA here is from genome assembly GCF_004027225.2 of Strigops habroptila. Classification (NCBI taxonomy): domain Eukaryota; kingdom Metazoa; phylum Chordata; class Aves; order Psittaciformes; family Psittacidae; genus Strigops; species Strigops habroptila. The sequence goes on from NC_044277.2 coordinate 38,498,229, forward strand.
TAACGCTGTAGTAGCATAAAACTATTTTGGTAGATCTGAGATATCTTCCTCACAGACAAGGCTACTAGATAATACAGAAAAGCTATACTGTCAACCTGTTCCATTTTTGTCATCAAGCAAATTAAAGAGCCTTAAAAGACACATTAAGCTTTGCTGACAAAGTTTAAGGTATGACCTTTGGCAACATTTTGCAATTACTTTTTTTTTGCTGGATAGCAGTAGCTTTATCTCTTTACCATTTACAAACATTATTCATGACTTCTGCCGTAGTCCATTACAGGTTGCAAGTCCCACACAATCCAATGCTACTACTTTAATACCTTCTGAAAGAAATGGACCTTCTAAGATGATTTTTTTTTCTACAGAAGTTGCCACTACAGTAAACACACTAAGCTTGATTTCTATATTGCTTACTGACTCATAAATAGAAGAGACCATACAAGGCAAGCCAGTTTCCTTCTTTCTCAATACCTCAGCTACTATTTTTTTGGTCTTGTGTAATCATGACCAGTGAAAAACGCTGAAAAAGGTTGAATGCCAAAGGTGGGAGGGAAAATACTAAATACACAGTGAAACATTATGCTGAACAGGACACATAAATCATCTAACATAACGTGATGGTCGAATTACTTAATGTTTTTAAGGAAATCATGCTTAAAAATAGAAGACTTCATAGTCCTCTCTCCAGGAAGTTGTTTTTAGAAAAAAGTTTCAGCACAAGAATGACTCATTATTTCAGAATATCAGATGTATTTAGAAGAATAGCCTCCAACTGGACAAAAAGAACAAGCTAGAATATTTAATGTATCAAGTCTGTCTCTTTTAACCAGCGGTCATTTTAATCTCACTCACTTTTTGTGGATACAGACTTTGTCATTCAGTACTCTGCCCCCTTTTCTGCTAGAGTGCTCTCAAACATATTAAAAAAGGCATTTTTATAATGCACTTTTGGAGAGAGGCAAATAATTTAGCTTTTGCTACCTGCTGTGGCCAACACGTCGAGGGAGCTGATTCTCCCCCTTTATTCTCATGAGACCCCACCTGCAGTACTGTTCAGCTCTGGGGCACTTAACACAAGAGAGAGTGAGTCCAGAGGAGGCCAAAAAGACTATCAGAGGGCTGAAGCACCTCTGCTATGAGGACATGCTGAGAGAGTTGGGATTGTTCAGCCTGGAAAAGGCTCTGGGGAGAGCTGCTTAGAGCAGCTTCCAGTACCTAAAAGGGGCTTATAAGATGGGGACAAACTTTTTAGCAGGGCCTATTGTGATAGGACAAGGGGTAATATTGGCTTTAAATTACAAGAGAATAGATTCAAATGCGATACATGGAAGGAAATTTTTGGGTGGTGAAACACTGGAACAGGTTGTCTGGAGAGGTGTCCCTGGAAACGTTCAAGGCCAGGCTGGATGTGGTTCTGAGCAACCTGATCTAGTTGAAGATGTCCCTGCTCGTTGCAGGGGGGTTGGACAAGATGACCTTTAAAGGTCCCTTCCAGCTCAAATTATTGTATAACACCAGGAAAAATATCAGTGAAAATGTAATGGCTTAATTATTACATTTACCACAATTTTAAACTGCAATCTATAAACTCTAGCAGTTGGTCATTAACAGGCTGAAGGAGCACATTCATGGCTCCAGGGTACTTTTTTTTTTCCCCTCCACGTCAGCATTACCTGACTGTAGATAAAGGACTTTGGTAAGATAATAATGGGGTGGGCAGACACAACAAGGAGAAATCCCAACACAGCACTCACAACTTCAAAAGCCCCACCCCACACATACAAACACAGGTCTGAGGCTGAGGCAATCCACTCTGGGAGAGCACAGGAGAGTTAGAAAGCTCTTCTGTGCAACTTGCTTGATTGCTTCCCAGTGAGAAGGACAAGGACAGAAGTAGCAGCCACCCTAAAATGCAGCAGAACTCCCTGCTGTTGTTTAAACTGGGAGAGAATCCAGTTTAAGTTTAGGAAAGAAAAATGGAAGTTAGGTACAATGCTGAAGAAAGCAAGGAAACTTCTCATAAAATACATTCATGTGGAATTTCTTATGGAGCTTTTATTCATTAAGATGTTTTTCATTATTCTGTTTCACAGATGTTTCCATCCTCTCCTAATAAAGCCACCAATATTCTTATACATAAAGTGTTTTATAGAGACGCAATAATCTTGGAAGTATTGTGAGAACTGGTCACTACCATGCAACAGCCAGAGGACAAGTCTGATTCCAGATAATGTCAAGAGAGCCACTGCTCTTTTTTTGTGCCAAACTGACCATGAAGACTTTCTGCCACAGGTTTGGGCACCAAGAGTGAGACACAGCAGGTTTATTAATTCTGTCAACACCTATCCATCACATCAGAGCTGAAGGACAAGAAGAGACTGTCTATGTTTGTTTACTTAAGATCAAGTATTTATACTTAAAAAAAAAAACCCCACACAAACATATCAACACATTAAAAGCAAATTACTATAAATGAATACACAAAACATAAATATGCCAAACAGTAGTGAAATAAGCATTAATCATATTATATCAAGCTACAAAGTAAACAGTTTGTCTTTTCCCTTTTAGAGTGTGATGGTAAAACAAACTCTCACCTACAATAAGTCTCCCCTTACCTGGATTAAATATCATCAGTTACATTACTGCCATCAAAACTCATCTTATTAAAGCCCACCATACCTGAATAACTTTGTCCACCTTCAGATCTTCCAGGGAAGGATAGAGAGACATTTTGATGCAGTCTCACTGGGTAGCGGGAAGGCCAAAACAAAAAAGGGGGAAGCAAACAAACAACAGGGTTAGTCCTCAGAGATATTTACTGAGCATTACAACTTAAAAAAGAAAAAGAAAGCAGACATAGTGCTGAACAAGTGATCTGTGACCCGCAAGTCTTAGCACTACAGATACCTAGCACTGCAATAAATTCCATTAAGACTACCCATTTAATCTACTATCAATAACAGCCTTTGCTTAGTAAGCTTTATTTACTATACTTAGTGTTGTCATAGGTCTCATTCATGAGAAAGCCTATACAGAGAATACCATTTCACATGATGTATTTCAAAGGCAGACTTTAGGAAGCCATGACGCAGTGACGATGAGGGTTAAGAGGAAAAATCTGATCACCCTCCTCCTACTTCTCCTCCCAACTGGGACACTATTTTTATACAACTGCAGAAGCTTTCACTCTGTTATCCAAAGTATCTAAACATTTTCATCAGTTCTGATACTCCAGTGTACTGATTTTGGCTGGGATAAATTTCTTTACTAGTAGCTGGTACAGTGCTGTGTTTCGAATTCAGTATGAGAATAACGTTGATCTCACACTGATGTTTTTAATTGTTGCCAAGTAGTGTTTACGTTAAGTATTTTCAGCATCTCATGCCCTGCCAGCGAGAAGGCTGGAGGAGCACAAGAAGTTGGGAGGAAGCACAGCTGACCTGAACTGGCTAAAGGGATATTCCATACCACAGAATATCACGCTCGGTATATAAACTGGGGGGTGGGTCAGCCAGCCAGGGGGTGCTGCTTGGGAACTGGCAGGGCAACAGCTGGCAAGTGGTGAGCAATTGCACTGTTCACCACTTGTTTTGTATATTCTAATTCTTTTATTATTATCATTATTATTTTCCTCCTTTTCTGGCCCATTAAACTGTCTTTATCTCAATCCATGAATTTTCTCCCTTTTACTCTTCTGATTCTCTCCCCCACCCAACACGAGGCGACGTGAGTGAGCAGCTATGTGGTACTTAGTTGCCAGCTGGGGTCAAACCATAACAACCAGTAAGAAACCACTAAAGAGAACTGGCTTCCCATGTCCGTTTGCAACACATTAAGTGCAGCAGGAGACCATAAACCAGTGAGATTCAGTCAGCGGTAAGTTACAAAACACATGGAGCTTCAGGCTGGCTGTCATGTGATGTTGGGAAAGCCCTGTGACAACTTAGCACGAAGTAATCCAACAAAAGAAAGCCAAGGAGGGGGGAGGTGATGCAGGGTGCAAAAAGACAAGCAACCCACTTCACATGATCCTCTAAGGCGCCACGCCGACGTCCAGCTCTGCTACAGGCAGGCACCTGAGGCTTCAGGAAATCACAGTTTTACAGAGCTCCTTCACGCACAGTCTCACCAAGGTCAGCTGAACTTCTCAAAACCGTAATAAATTTCACATCAACATATGGGAATATTTTAATGTGGCAGGGAGGATGGGGGCTAGGGTGGGGGAAGACAGAAACAGTACACAACGAAATTTGATATAGTTTTGCAAGTTACAGAAGGCACACAGAACACAGTTAATCAGACAGCTCTATTAAAAAGCTTTCGGTTTGGGGATTCTTTTTCTCATCCAAAGAACAGAGGTCCTTATTCATGCAGCAATTTAGCACTCCCTCCAAAGTGACCACTGCATAAGTCCTTCCACTATGGATTCTCTAAATGCAGATATTAACTTGATTGAAAGAAAAAAAACTACACACACTCATGCCTAATGTGATACTGCAGTAAGACAATAGACATCTCTTCATATTACAGTAAGCTCTCAACAGCTTTTTCTATTTGTTCAGCAGTGTCCAACAGCTTCAGTATCATGTCAAACTACAACTAAAACTTCAAAAAAGCATGCCCTAGATGTGACAGAGATCTAAACTGTGAGCACGTGGCCAGTTATGTTGTAATACTTAATTGCCACTGATATTTTTCATTAATTGTCGCAACTAAACCAAACACACTTGAAGCCTGGAAGCTTTATAAATTAAACATACACATGTAAAACCAGTTTAAAGTTCTGTTTCCTGCAGGCAGGAAAAGAGGGCAGGCCAAGAACAGTGTGCTCCCAAAGACGTCACCCTGTTGTAGTGCAATGAGAAGCAGCACAAGAGCAGCATTTTGCAGATGGTGATCTCAGACACAGGCACAGCCATGGAGCACAGCACAGGGTCTGCTGGGTTCCTCATCCCACTGACCAACGTCCATGCCACAAACCCCAGCATGTCTACACCTCAGCCAGCTTTAGTTCTGCTCCACAGACCAGTCTCACTCTGCACACAATTACTGGTGACATTTGTCACAGACAGGATACCTCAACATTCCTCTCGCATACAAAGAGGAACATGGTGCTTTCTGTAGCAAAGTATTAGCAAAGCTAAACATATATTAGTTCTCAGATCACATAAGACAACACTCCAACAGCTTATTTTGCCACCTTACAACCTTCCCAGCCACCTCCCCTCCACAGCCAAGGCCTCACAAACCCAAGTGTTTGTCATAGAATCACACAACAGTTTGAGGTGGGAGGGACCTTAAAGATCAACTAGCTCCAGCCATGGGCAGAGACACCTTCCACTAAGGTTGCTCAAAGCCCCATCCAACCCAGCCTTGAACACTGCCAGGGATGTGGCAGCCACGGCTTCTCTCGGCAACCTGTGCCAGTGTCTCACCACCCTCACAGTGAAGAACTTCTTCCTAATGTCTAATCTAGATCTACCCTCTTTCAGTCCTGTCACTACACGCCCTTGTAAAAAGTCCCTCTCCAGATTTCATGTAGGCCCCCTTTAGGTATTGGAAGGGTCCTATAAGGTCTCCCCACAGCCTTCTCCAGGCTGAACCACCCCAGCTCTCTCGGCCTGTCTTCAGAGGAGACAGGCTCCAGCCCTCCAATCATCTTCGTGGCCTGCTCTGGACTTGGTCTAACAGCTCCATGTCCTTCTTATGTTGACGACCCCAAGCTGAATGCAGTACTCCAGGTGGGGTCTCACAAAGCAGAGTAGAGAGGGATAATCACCTTCCTCAACTTGCTACCAAGCTGCCAAGGAGCTCATGGGCTAGATCCCTCATCTTAATCTCACCAGTCACTGGTTTTGGTTTTCCCAACTAAATAGCCAGAACAACTGTCACCACTGTAACTGCATCCAGTGAGCTCGTAACTTTTGCATATGGCATTTTCAATTTCTGCACAGGCATTGTAACACAAATACCCCTCATTAGGTAACGCAAGATCCACAAAAACACAGCATTTAGTTTAAAATAACAATTGCCATTGCCAGGGACCACCAGTAATTGCAGGAAGAACTTGTCCATGACTTCTGTGCAACATTATTCACAGTATAAACAAGACTTGCAGCAGGCACTAACGGCTTTAGGAACTTGGCAGTGGCTACCATGAAACATGAGTCACTATAACCTCCTTTTCTTTTGAAAATCTACACTGACATCAGAACAGTCTTCCTTGATCATTTCCATATTCCCACTTCTTGCAAGGAACACAAACATTTAGGAAAGCAAAAGTGAAAGCCAGAGGAAGAGTGTGGGGCAGGAGGGACAGCCGTAACTCAGCCGGTGACCTACACAACCCAGTAGCAAAGACCTCTCCCCATCTCTCAGTGCCCTTGGCTGGAAAGTCTGACTACCAGCGCCCATCAGTACGTCCCACTAAGCAGATCCTGTTTGCTAAAGGGAAGTGCCATGCCGCTGACCAGAGACCCGTAGAAAGGCAGCACTCGTGACACCCTGAGGCTGGCAGCAGGAAGTCTTACGGGTAGGAGTGATCCCAAACTGCCCTCAGTGGCGTGGCTGGGAGGAAACAGGCTTCTAAACAAGCTCTCCAGGTTGGAAAACACGAAGATGAACCCAGCACGGGATCCAACTGAACCCCAACTCTGGCCAGTCTGTAGCAACTGCTGTCTCCCAAAGCACCAGCAGCAAATACTGGAGGAAGGAATAAAAAATCCTAAACCAAACTAAACAATGGCACCCACAAGTGATTTCTACCTGTGAGCGTAGAAAAATTACAGCAAGCCACAAAGCCAACCCCTACGCTGAACCTTAGAAGTTCATGACCCCCAAAATTCATTTTTAGAGTAGATCCAGAACAAAACAACCTGGAGGTCACACTGAGATATCAGGAACTGAGCAACACTGTTTTGCAAGACAAATTCTCCACTAACACCTCAGTGTCTCCCTTCTGAAACATACCTAATTAGCCTCTGAGCAACCGCTCTCATTACACGCTCAGCTCTGAAATCTGCTGCCTCCATTTCAGACCTGAAGCAGGGCTCGCTTGCCCGAAAAGGCACGTCGCATCATTTAACAACACTGAGCCCGTATTTTTAAAGACGTTGTTGAGAACGTCCGAGCCTCCTTACGGGAACTGGCCGAGAAGTACGGCCCTGACGCAATGACCGCGGAGCCTGACCGAGAGAGAGGTCAGGAGAACCCCAAAGCCCAGGACGGCGGCGGGATGCGGACACAGACACACAGGCGCTTACTTACTCGCTGTTCTCTCCGGCCGCCAACGTAGGAGCCCCCCGGGGAGGCAGCACCCCTCACCCGGCATCGTGCCCCCCACCCCCAGCCCCCGTTCTCTCCCGGCCGGCTCTGGGGAGCGGTCGCCCGCGGGAGTGCGACACGGCCCCCGGCAGGAGCGGGGACAACGCTGCGCTCGCAGGAAGCCGGCTCGGCACCGGCCCACCCTCCCTCACCCCCCCTCCCTCCGCCATGCCCGGACGCCGCATTCACAGCCCTCCCCCCAGTCCCCTTCCCCTCCCGCCGCCGAGGACGGGCCGCGGCCCCGGGCCCGCACGCAATGGGCCGCGGGAGAGGGAACCCCGCCAGTAGGCCCCGGCCACTCCTTACCTCCGGCCCAGGCGGCGGCGGCTGTTCAACGGGACCCTCAGCGCGGAAACGGGCGGCAGCGGCTCCCCTCCGTCCCGGCAGCGCCGCTATGAGACGAGCGGGGTGGTGGCGGAACTAGCCCGGCCCCGCGCATGCTCCGGCGGCGGCGGAGGGGGCCGGGCGGGGAAGGGGCTGGGGGTTGTGAGGTGGCGGGTCGGGAGGCCGGGAGTAGGAGGCTCAGCGCCCTTAGAAACGGCTCCCGCTGCTGGCAACGCTCCCGTCTGCCGCTTGTTTTATTTATCCGATGGCTCCCCACTGGCATTCTTCAGTTCTGCACTGTACATCACTCGTTTGCCTTTATTAGTTCACAGCTGTTATCTTAATGAAGGAAAAGTGTATTTTTTCATTCATTTTCGAATATTTTTATCACCCGTTCCCGGTCCTGTAATAAAGCACGCTCTGCTAACTGGAGGTTGTGGCTGCCCCATCCCTGCTCAGGCCTGGTTGGGCAGGGCTTTGAGCAACTCAGTCCCTGCCCGTGGCAGCGGGTTGGAACTAGATGAGCATTAAGGTCTTTTCCAACCCAAACCATTCTGTGATTTATGATTCTATGAGCTGCCATGTATCAGCTTTGTTTCCCATGTTTGCTGGCCTGGTGTTGGCGAGTTGTGACATGCCAGAGTGACAGTGACTATGTCACCTGGCCCATGGTCCAGTGCCTGCATGGGCCTTCTCCCATTGGAACGCCTCTGATGCTGAGCACATCTCCTGGAGAAGCTCCCCAGGAGAAACCATGATGTAAATATACCAGGGACAGGAAAATCCCAGAACGAGCTTGGAAAGAGGCTTTCATACTGAATTACCATAATTATTCCATTTGCCATTTGCCTTATTTATAGCATGAACTTCTCTAGCTTCAATTTTCAGTCTTTAAAATCCTTCTTCACTAGGATTCTTTGCTTGCTTCTTTGCCTGTTCTCAAATCTTGTCCATCATATAGGTCATTAAATGTGTTCAGCACCCTAAAGCTTCTCTTCAGCTAAGAAACCAGTGTTCTGTGAAGGAGTTTTATCAGTTTGCCAGCACTGATAAGCACAGACTAGAGGTTTGCTCCCACCTCTAGTCTCTTTCTCCTGTCCTCAGCCAGTCACAGCAGTTGTCAGGCTCTTCTGTGGCACAGCTTACCTCACTGCTCCAGCAGAAATCAAATCCACCAAAAAACATGAATGTTTTTCTGCTGGGTTAGAGAACCAAACCAGCAACAAAAGGATCTTGCAAGCACCAGCACCACCCAGAGCAAGGGAAGAGAGGATGTGGCTGGAAACGGCAGAAAGGAGGAGGGAGACATAGGAATGAGTGGGAAGGGTAATTCCCTTCCTTCTGGCACTAAGAGGCTGTTTCACCACTTGAGCTGCCTGCGCAATCATAATCTTGGTTAAGATAAACAGAGATTTCTTGGAATTTATATTTTCCAACCCTCATTTCTTGATCCTTTCCAGTTGCCAGTGTCTTTAGTGAGCACTACAGGGGTGCGGAGGATTGGGGTAGCAGCCAACAGCAGTGCTGAATACCAAAGGAACAGCCTCTATCTAGCTGCTCAGATGGCTCCTGTTTCTATATCCAACCATCATCTAAGCCTGACACCTTCCTGCATGCCAACGCCTGAACCATCGGCTACTGGGTCATGCAACTACAGATCATTAACTATATATGACGGGCAATTTTGGTCTGAGGGTATGGGTTCGCAGAAATCCTGTGTTAGGTGCCTTCTGGGCCAGGAGGGAGGGAGGGAATCTAGCTCTGGTTTAATAATGAAAGATGGTTACCGCATTTGAAGTGATAAATTTTCTGCATGGCCAACAGTGATTTTTAACATAATTGCAGGCAAAGTTTTAAAACTTTGTGTGCTCAGTAACTCTTCATCCTGCAGGGAGGTCAGTGTGGTGAAGCCCTGTACCCACCCTAGAGAATCAAGGAAACCGAAGCTTGGAAGGGGATGGCATATGCTTCAGTTGCTCTGTGTTGTGAACTGAGGACTTAGGGTCAAGGGAGATACTTCTGAGCCTCAGAGTTTGGAGGGGCATTGGAAAGGCCTGGATGTATCTTTCTAAGAACTCCACCAAGAATGGGGGTCTCCAAGGAGTCAGAGGTGAATTGTCTGAACAAGCGGCTCTTGATTAGTTTCTGAGGTATTTGCAGAAAGATTATGTATTGTTTAAGTGGTGGAACAAATGGCCAAGTTACCAGATTTTGATGTTGAAATTAGAACAGCCATGGGCGATAGTGTGGTATTTTTCCATTGTCAATATACCGTTTGTGGGGTCTTTACTAGTCTTGTGCCAACTTTCAAAGAATAATAGAAACCACCTACTGATAGGTATCAGTCTCAGCTGTGGCAAAAATCTTATTAAAATAATATATGGTTGTTACCCAGAAACGCACATTTCTCCTTTGAAGCTGGAAACAAGTTGTGCTTTTATTTGTTAGGAAGCTCTCCACCCATCCAACAATAAGACATTATCAATGGCCACTCAAAACATGTACAAACTATGCAAGATAGCACCCTGTCAGTACTGGAAATGGAGTATTTGTACTAAAGCAGTTCTGTACCAGGAGTAGTTACGAAGGAGTTAACAGGTCCTGCTCTAACCCAGGTACAAGGAGTGTCCTGACACAGACGTACTGTTTGCATTTCTAGAACAAGCCCGCCCCAAACCAGCTTAAGTAACTGTGCTGCATTGCACTGAACTGTGTCAATACACCTCAGGACTTCCTAAACAAGAATTTTTTTAGTTTGCCTATAGAAACAAGAATTTCAGCATAAACCCCTGTTACACAGAAGCGATTACAGTACAGGAGCTTCGCTCCAATAAGGCACTTAACATGAGAAACTGCTGGAATTAAAATTGCCTGGGTCACTTTGTTTCTGACTCCCTGTTCATATAAGTTTGACCCTGTATTTTAACGGCAATATAGCCTATTACTTTCATTGTCCCCTCCTCAGCCCACAGGGTGGATGGTGCTCAGTGACTGTATAATTTTCCACTGTTCAGTTGGCAGTTTCATGCCCAATTTCCTGTCTGCTATTCAATCTCTGCTCTAAAGATGGAAATACTAATGTTGTCACCATCTTTTCTAAGTAACACTCTAATGTCTGAGTACTGTGCAAACAATCACTCATTTATTTTCTATCATAATTCCCAGGATACAGACAGGCAATTCAGGCACTTAAGTTGAATATGCTCATAATTACGTTATTCTGAGCTCTCAGTTCTACAAATTTGTGTCTCATGTTTGTGAGAAAACAGAAGATTTTTTTGTTAAATCATCACCTTTCTGATTTCACTTACGGTTGCGTGTGCCCAACACTTCTGCAAATTAGACTCCAGGGCCTCTGTGGGGCAACTGGAAAATGAGGAAAACACAGGTACCACTTGTGGAGAGCCTGGCGAGAGGACTTGTTTGTCACTGCAGGAGGGCTCTGCTGCAGGGGTGGGAACAGTATCTGCTCTGCAGCCTGCCCATTCAGGGTGTGAGCACAAAGATGTTCCTCTCTCCTCATGCATTAGACACCTTCCAACCTTTACAACAGATGAAGCAGAGGTCCTGCAGACAACAGGCTCCTTCATGCGCAACCCTGAGTCAGTCCTAGGAGAGAGGAGGAGGAAAGAGAGACAATGAAGGGGTGGATTTGAGCGGGCAGGTGGGAGGGGTGACTGTGCTCTTCCTGTGCCTAATCCGCAAGTGGGACTTCACTGGAAAGGACGTAAATAGACCAAACAGGGTTTTATTCTATCTACCTCTGACGTACACGTTTCAGTGTTTAAAAATCTGTATTCTTTATTTTTGTGTGGTAAAGACTAGCTAGGCATAGTAGAAATGAGGCCTATATTTCACAGTAATACTATTTTTTACTGTTTAACTGCTTCCCCAGAGATTCAATGTTTTTTTCCTTTCTCCCAGTGTCACTAAATCAACATTTTATTCATTCATGTTAGGTACGGTCTGGTTCAAGCTAAGGTTATGGTGTCTGATTTAGGTGACATTCTGTGGCGTAGATGAAGCATGAAGCCAGGCTAGAAGACTACAGACAGATCCCTCTGCCCTCAAAATGCGTAAATAAAATAGCCTGGCTGAGCATATTTCTGTGTTCTGCCTTTACTGAGTCACAGTCATACACTGGAGTCAGCTGAATGTGAAAATGCAGCAGGAATTTAGATGGGCTTGAGTTTCACTGCCCAAGAAGCTCCATTGAGATCACTCAGCAAACATGGTGGCTGCTGGTAGACCTGGGGTGGACACCCCAGCCACCTCTCCACCACACTTTGCAAACACAGGGCACAAGTGTTTGTGCCAAGCGCAGCATGAGGAAACATGAGCTCTGATGCCTCAATGGAGCCTGGCAATTTGTCTTAAAATGCCACTGAGGATAAACTTCAGTAGACACTGGCCTCAGGGCTGAGGTGGTGGGACACAGTGGACACTTATGCTGCTCTGGCTACTGGGAAGGTAACATCTGGCAGAAGAGGGAAAGTAGAGCTGGGGCAGATAGCAATATCAACCACTTCAGCAAGGCTCACCAATGGCATCTGTTGGAGAATTTTTATGATACCCCTCAAGGTGAATTAAACACATGTTGAGCTTAAATATAAAAGAAAAAATGTAATGAACAATGCATTGGGTAGAGTCTTACTGCGATATGCAGTTTTACATGGAATCTGCAAAGATGTGACACAAGCAGGTTCCTTATATACACTTGCACCAGTACCACTACCAAGAGTGGTGGCATGGGGCGCCTCAGCCCAGCTGTAGGTCCATCCTGCAGCCCAGCTCTGATGCCCAAACATGTCTCCTGAGTGCTCCCATTCCAGGGTGGCTACAAGACAATGCTGAGGCTGTTTCTTATCACCAATGGAAACTTCACTCCCTTGCAAGGCGTCTGTTCTGTCTCTGGCATTCCTGCTTCCAGCCAGTTTAACCCCTTCTTGCAGTTGATCCTCCATGCCGTATCATTCCTCTGTCACAAATCACCACTGCAGTTATAATTAGAATTTCTCTTTTACATCTGTCACCACTGGAAGTCTTTGGACCAGCCTGAAAATTCTGGGGGAGACTGTCATGGGAATTTGCATTGCCATGAGCTATCAAAAAGGCAGCTCATCCAAAGGCATGTATTGGTGTTGGCAGAGTGCCCTCACTCTTCTGAAGAGCTGTCTCCGCACTGACTCAGCAAGTCAAATGCTTTCTGTAGCTCAGGAGTGGTTTTTGGAAGTCTGCCACTGCATTTCTGACCACACCAAACCTGTTCAACTTATGAGATCAGTCTGGAGCCATATGGCTACTGGAACACTGATGTTTGTCAGTTTGTTAAGAAAAGCAGTAATTTGTTACCCTTTTTAAACTTTCCAGCTATTTCAGTGCTTCTGTCTTTTACCTTGTGGTTTCCTTTATCTTCCTCAGCTCCTGTTCTCTGCAACATCTACCTGTCACCCCTTATACATCAGGCTTTTCTTCCTTTGTTGCCATGTTCTTTTTGTGTATTTCTTTTTTCATTTTTGTCTTTCTGCTTGTGGTTTAAGTCTTTTCATCTGCAAAGTAAAGCCATATGAGGTAAATCTCTTGTCCTTTCCCATTTAAGTTAAAAATAATATAAAAGAATATAGAAAGAAATGGGTAAAATGCAATATTACAGCAATTCTGGTAGTGGAAAATCAGAATTACTTAAGAGTTAACACAGTTTTTCGATTAGCAATCTGCATTCAGTTTCAATTTTCTCAGGCCGGAAGGCCAATTCACATGTAAAGCTAGTGGGCTGTGCTTTGGGCAGCTTGTATATGTAGTCCCATATTCATAATTTTTTCATCTAATCTGGACAGTTGAGCAGCACTTTGAAGTTGCTTTCATACTTTCATATTATGTCTATTACAACACCATGCCTTATTTTTGCTTCCTTCTGTACGATGAAGACATTGTTCACTGCCATAATTTCCTTTAGCAAAAAGAAAAAGAAAACAAAAAAAGCTTTAGTGGTGTAGAAATATGATCATGAAGAGGAATATATCACAGGAAAGGATATGACTTTGAATTGGATATGGTTGTCTGCTGTAAGTGGCAGATTTCTGCTGCAATATAGAAAGGAACTCACTCTTCAATTCTTCACTCGTATCCTCCAATAAATACTGTAATGTAAAAAGTAGCACATAGAGTTGGGGAAAATACAACATTCAAGTCATTCTAGCAGTAGAAGGGTGCATGCATTTTCCATTGGAAGAGTAAAATGTGTCTCAGTTGCATAGCTGTGTGCCCCACACTTCATCTACCTCTCCACATTTTGCACAGTCCAGTGGAGCTTAGATCTACATTAAAAGACACGTTTATATACAACTGTTCCAGGCAAAATTTCCCATACCTAGGCAACAGGCTATGAGTGATCCACCAGGGATGCTCTCAGAGAACGATCCCTGTGTTCATAGATAGATCCAAGGGAAAAAGGATAGAGGATCCTGAAACAAGAGGGAAACTCCCTAAGAAAAGCTGTGATGTAACTTCTCTCAGCCCACCAGGCAGCTCTCAGTGTTTCCAGGCTGCAGATGCTTTCCAGCTGGCATTGTTAATCCAGCTCCTCAATTTCCCCACTTCTGGAGAGTTCTCCAGTCTCAAAGTGGCCACAATAGCCACTGAAATCACCATCCAGGGGAACTTGCAGGTGTTTTCCAACTGGTGGTTCCTTGTTGGTCTCTGTCTCCCCTTAGATCTGCAATGGCCGTAGCCTGAAGGAAGAGTCCCCACTGTTGACTACAGGTCAAAAAACCCAAGCTGCAGGACCAGAGGAATACCAGCACACACGCAGAGAAGATGGAAATAGATGTAAACAACAAAGAAGTTCTGAAGATGCCATCCTTCTCACTGAATAAGTACTGGTGTCAATGGTTATTTTTAATATTAATGTTTCCTTTACAAACTGGCCAGCCAGTCTCTGTCTTCTCCTATTATGTTGCCAAGCCTTGCAGCTATCTTCCAGTCTGTTAAAGATAAAACCAGATTGATTTCATCTAGATGGCTGCCTTGGAGGGAAGAACAGCAAAACAACCTTTCTCTCTTCCTGTCCTTTGGTCTCCATGTAAAGTGTCTGCTAAACCAGGAGCCAAGGTATCTGTGAAAGGGTCTGGTGCTTGCTTGGTGGTGGTTGAACCTCTTTGCCGATTTGGAGCCTTTGTTTTGACTTGCTTGATCAGCTTTTATATTTTCCCTGACAATTGTGAGGTTTAGATGTCCAGCAAGACACATGCGATAGTATCTTACTTGGAGATGTACGTAAAAAAGGGGCAGGTCTTACATATGCTTGTAGAAATAAACTTGGGCATACGTATTTTAGCATTTTGGTTTGGATCAGGGGTGCAAAGCAAACCTTCCAGATGTCCCCTTTTACAATGCTTTGGTTTGCTTTTGGACATTACAAAGTGCATTTTTTTATTTTAGGTCAGTGTTAACTTTTGCGATACAGGAGGACATCTATTCTGTTCTGCTGGTGAGTATTGAGTCCATTGCGCCAGAGAGCTAGTGTGAAGACAAAAGGAATAAACCCCAAAAGTATGGATACAGTGGACACGAGGTCTTCAGCAGCATTTCACTCTACATACCCACTCCGGTTGTCTCACATTACTTGCTACTGCTGTCATATACTTAGATGTATAGGGGACCTTCCAATATCTCAATCTCTGTGGCTTGTAAATGGAGACGTAAAGTGAGTTGTGAGCGTGGTGAAGTAGGCATGTGAATTAAGAGGTACACTTAATGCATGGCTAACTCAGGCAGATGAATCCATGCAACAAAAGGTGCAAAAGAACAACGAGTAACCTACAGTGGTATGTAAAAAGGAAAAGAAATAAAACAAACAAACAAACAAACAAACCAAATAATAAATAATAAAAAAGCCGGGCAGCAAAAGCAAAGCAAAGGGAAGCAAAAGGAGGCAGAAGGTGCCGTTACGCTCCCTGCTCCATCTGCTGGGGCAGCCCAGAATAGCTTGTCATGTCCATCCAGACAGTTACACTGTAGTAATCTGTTGCTGGTTCGTTACCTAATGACCTTTCTCCAAATTATTATTTGGTAGTAGTGAGCTGCATAATTTCTGTAATCACATCTGAGCTTTTATTTCTCCCAGTTCAGTGTTTTGAGTACCTGCAATTAGGCTTTTGGGCGTAATAGGATAAAACAGAAGCTGCTGTTTTTTTATCAAATTATATGATTCAACTCCAGAGTTTAAAAAAAAAACAAACAAAAAAGCTCTAAGAAGATGCCGTTTGCTGCACTGAGTTGTAATAACTCCTCATGGTTCATTTTGCATCCGTTTCGTTTCTTTGCTAGGGTTCCCTTCTCAGTTCTCTTTTGTCTCTACTTTCATAATTGCTCTTTCTTTACAGTTTCTTCACTGCAATACCTAGAAAAAAGTAACTTAATTAAACCTTAATATCCTCAATTGTTACTAGCAACCATAGGTTGAATAGTTCCCTTTTCTACAGTTTAAGGAAACCTGTCATGCCAGAATGCAATATATTATTTAAATACTCTCATTCAAATGAAAAGATGGTATTTGCTAATGATATTTAGTTTATAATGCTTGATATTAAAGAAAAGATAGTGGCACTGTAAGCCCCAGGTTTTGACAGAAAGGTTTTGAAGTGACATTGCAAAAGAACAAAGAAAGTCTCAGAGAGAAAATGAACTGATATGGTGTAAGCAAGCAAAGTTCATTATTTGATATATGAGCACACTCAGAGGATACTCTGAGATATAGATGTAAGTATTAACTTGGTCATTAGAGGAAACATCTGTCCATACTATTATTTAAATGCTCAGGAGCAATTGTCCTAAAACAGGATGCAAATAAACCCAGTTCCCAAATCTGTCCAACTTTATAACCCACCAACGTTGATTATCCTAATGCAGATACAAGACATTGTATACACAGAGTGCTTCATAAAAAAAAAAAAAACATGACAGGGTCAAAGATATCACAAAGATACCAGATTACAGACAAGTTGTATTTCTACCATAATACATTCAAACAATATACTGAAAAGCAAATAATAATTAAAACAAAAAAGAGTTCTGAGCACACTATTTTCCTGGAGACAGATGACTCAGAAATTTTGCAGAAGGCAGAGTACAAGGTAGATAAAATCTGCCCTTTGAACAATCACGACAGTTGCTAAAATAGAGCTGTAGAATTATACTGCAGTAGCATGAATTTATTACAGATTGTGTAGATCATTAAATAATTAAACTGATTGATGTTATACTCTACAGCATCTGTAATATTGTTTTACTCATATTCTTTTAGATACTCTATTCTTCCTTAAGTACACAAGACTTCCACCTTTTCCAATTACCCAAGAAAACCAGGGAAAAGGTGAATCCAGGTAGGGATCTGTTAGATTTTGTTTTGGGATTACAGTCTCTCTGGAGAAGATACCACTTTTCTGGCACGATCCCATGATAGTAGCAGCTAGTTTATGTTCATTCAACAAAGTTCTAAAATGGTAGAGAAAATAAGATAGGATCAGAAGTGGCAGCGATCAAGAGGTGCTGTAATTCCATTCCTAGTACTAATTTTTCCTCAAGGGGAAGCACAATAAAAACGGAATGCAATGGAGATGTGGCACAGGATTTAATGGCTTCTGTGCCATTAACCTCTCTCTGTGATGGCAGGTCTTTGCCAAAGCACAGCTGGAAACTGTGGTGAAGGCAGGCTGGGCAGTGACATTCCATCGTGGGAGGGCAGGTCTGGTGTTGCTGGTGGACACAGCAGCCAGCGTTCTCTCCTCTGTGCCGGGAGCATTGCTGATGCTTTCTGGTTTCTAAATGTATGGGGGCTGCCTCAAGTGAACAGTGATACTGGTCAAGGACCTTCAGTTTCTGGACTGTCCCCTTAGCACAGGATCCTGTGTGATGACAGCCAACATTCCTCCCTAAAAACAGCAGCTTCTCATGGCTGGAGAACAGTAAAACCCTGATTCTGTTGAAATGAACAGTAACATTCACAGTGACCCCTGAAAAGTCAGGTTTTCTGCTTTGCCCTCAGGAACCTCAGTGGTCTTACCCAGCATATCAGCACAGAATAAAACAATCCACAGCCTTCAAAACACTCACACCCTGAACAAACCTAGGTCACCCTTCCCCAGAAGCTAGGAGTATGGTAGCTTTCATAAAAATACATACTCCTATGTATTTACATGTATATAGATACAAAGAAAAATACATATGCACCTAAAATAAATACCATTTTTGTTTTATAGAAACAAGACAAAAATACTGACTGGCACAGTTCCATGACTGCTGTAAACACACAAATGCCATTCAAAGAGGTTTACCAGTAGGTGGTGGCATGCAGTTATTTGTTAGCAGTTTTCTGGCTGCAAAAGGTTCTGAGCTACAAGCAGCTATGCTGTGCAATTTCTTGTTTAAACTTTCATATTGCTCCACCTTTCTTAGGTATCTTTTACATGTTTCATAGCTTCAGATATGATTCATAGCTGCAATTACGTCTCCTGGCTGTGGCACATCAGGCTATTCCTGCTCCGTTAACTGCAGGGCTGCCTCCAGATTGCCAAGCTGGGAGGGTCTTGTGTGGTTTCAGTGTTTTTAGTCTGTTGATGAAATATATTGATATTAACAGAGTTCTTGCAACACATGCAAAAGAAACAGGTCAATAATTTATTTGTAGGGTGTATTCCTTATTTACTTCCAGTGAACAAGCAGGTTTTATAGTTAGCTGTGTGCAAATTTGTTATTTACTGCCAAACGTAATCAGAAGCCTCTCCCAACTCCATCACACCCTTCTGTGCACCAGTGCTCCCAAATTATAGAGCCTGGAAAAAAACCTATTCTCCTCAGCTTGGCCTATCTATTATTGTCTGTTTAAATACTACATATGGGTCATGACTACAGAAAGCCATACAGCTACAACATAGGAGATGGAAATTGGGGATTGGAAGGTTAGTGAGTTGCTTCTGTACAAAGCAAGCCAGAAAGCTTCTCCTAGGGTTCAGGAATCACTGTGTATGTGAGCTGGGCCTGTTTGCTTTATGGGAGCAGTATTGGCTCCATGGGGGCCACAACCAAACATACTTCACCAGCTGGAGCAGAGGTGACAGACAAGAGTGCTCCTGGCAGCCTCTGCCCACAGCCAGTGGGTATAGCTAGGTGAAAATGTCTTGGTGGCCTTTTGGGAAAAGTGGTGCAATGTAACCAAGCACCAGTCTAGACACAAGTCCTGGCCCTGAAGACACAAGCAGAGCACCCACGTCCCCTTGAGTTGCTCTTTTTGGACTAGTTCTAGTTCAGTATGCACTAGGGCATAACCAAAAGGTCAGATGACAGTTGTTTAAAGATTTTGTGTTTTCTAACTACCAGCCAGTGCATTGCTGAGTTTCTCCACTATTCTTAAGGGATGAACACCCTTATTCAAATCTTCAATGACAAAGGCTTATACATTCAAAGATGGTTCTTTATATCTGCTGTGTATCATTGGCCTGAGGTGAGTCTTGAGCCCAAGTCATGTCAGTTCTTTGCACTAATATTATTCTCACCTTTTATGCCAGGATTCTGCTTCACAAAGCCAGGGCAAAATGAGTCATTATGTTATTTCTGACTGCATCCATAACTCCTATGAGTTGCCCTTTTGGGCTGGGGCAAGAGAGTCAACCTCATACACAACACACAATGTGCTGCAGAAAGTGTAATACCTGTCAATAAGTGCGACAACATGGTGGCTTCAAGCCCTGCTGCACAGATTGGTGGCAACTTCCTCAGCTTTGGCAGTGTAAAATGGGACCGAGTATCCAGCCAAATGTAATGTCTCTGAAACTAAAGAACACTGAAACACCATATCCAGAACATCAGGGCACTCTACTGGTGCTGCTAAAAATTAGGAAAGCCTAATGCCCATTTATATAAATGAAATGAGATTCACACTTTTCACCTGAGAATTTGGGGCAGTATCTGTGGCAGACAATGCCCCTGCTAACATTTATCACAAGGACCTAGGTCACAGGCTGCAGCCTACTATGGTACTGGCTGGTTTGGGACTGTAGATTGGCCTATTTAAGAAACCAGGTGGGAAATGATCTAGAACTAGGAAGCACCTTAAACTATGCAAGAGTGACTCTCTTCGCTCACAGCAGTCTTTTATCAAGGGTACTGCCACATAAGGGCCTCTTAAATGGGAAAGAGGGGACACATTTGATTTCCCTGAGAGAGCAATTATTTAAGGTAGATTGCCAAACAGCTCTTGTTCTCTGCCTATATCTGGTTACACTTTTAGTACTATTATATATTCACAAATCAAAAAGAGAAAGTAGGTGGGAAGCTTTAGAGAAGTTGCTCCTGTTGTGGCAGCAGGATACGGTTCATAAATGATGTTGTCATCACACTGCAATACAACTACCCAAAACATGTAACGAAAAGACAAGTGTGACTAGGAGCTGTACCTGGTGTAACACATGACAGCATGAGGAACCACAGGTTCCTGTTGCTGGTTCAACATTATTCCTGTGTATTGGACACAAAACTCACAGAAGCTTCCAACTTTCTCGTTTAGTGTTGTTTGGACATAAAAAGGCTGAGACCTACACATGTAATAAGAATTAGATACAAACATAATAAAGGTATCATACTTGTTTAGGATGAGGAAGTGATAGCATGTAGCCAAAGATAACACCCAGAACTGAAATTCCCCATAATGAAAACAAGCAGGAAATTGCTTTTATAAGGCAATTCTCTTATAACAAGCTAAATCTAGCTGATGAAAAAGCAGTTTTCCTAGGAAAACAAAAGAAACACTTGTGCTTAAATGGAAATAGGATGAGGAACTGGATCTCGAGCTGACACACAAAAGGATTTGGCATTTAGATCAAGTGAGGGCAAACCTCACTGCTGTACAAAGACTTTATTTGTTCAGTATAGGGACTTAAAAATTGCCTCAAATGTAATGGCATGTGCACAGAGTTACCCTGTGCCTTTCTGCCTTCATTGGTTTGAAGCCAGGACAATATTCCCATCTGCCAGATTTGCAGCTCAGTGCCTTCAGTGTAGTGTTTGATTTGGACAGCAGACAGGTCCAAATCTTTACCATTTTATCACACAGCTTAAGGACACCAGCAAAAACTGATACAAAAGTGACCCTACAAAACTGAGCCTGAAAAAGTGACTAAAACCCTTGGAAACATATTAGGCCTTGAATGACTGATGAGGGATCACTGTATGCTGCCTGAGCTAGAGGCAAGCCTGTATTTGAACTCTTACTAGTCAGAAACAGAGAGGAAAAAAGTTTTAATGGGAAAATAAAAGGTGATCCAAGGACAATGAAAAAAAAAAATCCAAACCCACAAACAAAACCAACCAACCAAAACAAAACAAAAGAAATATGGTTGTCTAATCCTGCTTTTTCTCTCTCACGCTGCATTATAGAAAGCCCATTTTCCCCTTTCTACCAGTGAAATGCTAGGGTGAGTAAGTCCATCTCCAAAACCATCCCTTTGCCCACAGCTGAAACCCTGACATTCCCTCTTGCAGTGGCATTCCAGAGCCAGGGTAGTCAGACCACAAGAAAGAGGGGATGAGGGGAGCAGGCTGGCACCTGAAAGACAACACGAATGCAGCCTTTTAGCCCAATCTGGCTCCTCTGGACACCTGTCAGTAACCATTTCATATATTGCTAAACTTGAACTATAAACTGCAGTTGGTAAATCTGCAGAACAGATGAAAACACACCTGACAGACCTTCAAATTATCAACTATTACAGCTGTTTGATTACTTTGGAACCGCTACTGATATGTGACATTAGCTCAAGGCCGTGTCTGCTCCATCAATCCAGTGGAGCTCTTTGCAGAAAGATGTCAGAACAGAGACGAAACAGGCTCTCTCTAGAAATGGTTAATCAATAGCTTGCTAGGTTGACTGAATGCCGTTAGATACAGCAATGCACCTACGGTATATAAATCGTGACCTGTCTTCTGTATCATTCTCAGTCACCACTCGTGCCATACTGGTAGTTACCAGTTTTCCACTTAAAAGTTTTGGGGCATTACCAGAAATGTTCATAGCATCATGGATCTGGGGAACAGTGCTAATATTCTGCTGTGGGCTTTTGTTTCTTCTAGGGAGGAGGAGGAGGTAAGAAATATCTTTGTAAATGCATCTCAGTGTACCCGGCCTTTATTTCTGCCAGATATACTTTGCACATTTGTTTGGTCTTCTGAGACATTTATGTTACAAGAGGATTTTTGTGTATGGGCTTTTTAATAATAGTGAGGTAATGCCTAGACATAGCTGTAAATACAAATCTATGCATAAATGCGGTAATTAAAACATGCATGTCCTGATGAATATGCATGTCCTGATTTCCTAAAGGACTGGGCTATAGTTTTACCTGCACTGTAATCACAGATAATACCCACTTGTATCTAATTATAGTGTAATATCTACTTACCAACATTTTCATATTATCAGTCTATCATACCTAGTAACACAGTTTAATAAAGATAATATTTATGTACCTTACTATGTCGAATATATATTCCTTAAAAACCTTGGTCCTGCTGGCACATTTACATAAGGAGCAAGTAATTTGCTTGCCTATTGTCATTTTGTAGTTTTCAGCAGTTATTTTCTTGTTTTACTTTAAAAAGTTTAATAAAAGATGACCAAAATAGTTAAATGCAGATAATAAACAGTAAATTCAGATCATAAATATTTGGAATTTACTGGTAAAGTTGAAGTATTATCTGGAAGTTATTTTAGCAGCCATGGTGTCCTTATGCAGGAAAGTAGTTTTCTGACTCAATAAAATATATCATTTGAGCATATGCTTCACTTTAAACATATGCTTAACTTAAAGCTTGTGCTTAATGACACTTTGCCAGAACGACTAACTCTTATGCTTACTGAAGATCATGGCAAAATTCCCACTGTTTTCAGCAGGATCTGGTCCAAATGGCACATGCCTATAATAACAACCTTTCTACACTACAAGGTTATTCCTTTTGGTATTCAAATTGATTTGTGGATGCCGTTGCCCAAAAATGTAGTGGGATTCATTATTCATTTATGGAACAATTTCATAACTGTGCATGTTAGCTAATGGCAACAATTCTGCTTTTAAGCAGGTGAAAAATATACTCCTGATTTAGGGAAAAGAAAGATGACATAATCAAGCTGTGGTTTATTATGTTTATTATAATAAAGGCTGTTAAAGTTATTCTCCCATAAAGTTATTCTACCATAGACCTCACAAAAGGCTTACTCCTTGAAAAGGAGAAAAATTATTTGTCAATATATTATTTGTTTGGGGAAAAGGAGGGTGTACCATTTTTTTAACATTAAAAATTACATCAGTGTTTTGCTTACCTGGTAGTCCTGAAGAAGAGCTCTTTATACATACTTATAAATTCAGCTTTTGTTTGTGTTTTATAGGCGACCAGGTGAGCCACCACTTGAAAATGGGTTCCTTCCATACCTGGGCTGTGCCTTGCAGTTTGGTGCCAACCCCCTTGAATTCCTCAGAGAAAAGCAGAAGAAGTATGGCCACATCTTCACTTGCCAAGTAGCGGGGAAATACATTCACTTCCTTACCGACCCTTTTGCATACCATGCATTGATCCGCCAGGGAAAACACTTGGACTGGAAAAAGTTCCATTTTGCTACTTCTGCCAAGGTACCCCTTTAAAAATGTTTTTAATATCTAACATGCAAAGTATCTGTTGGCATGACAGACATACCCAGTTAATACTGATAGCATAACTATGCCTTTGAAATAGAACTGTTTTCACATTTCTGTACTTTTATTGTTTTAAACATTGGGGGCTTTTTTCCCCTTAATGGAAAGGAAATCTGCAGTGATTTAGATTTTCCAAGAATTACATTATTTAGACATGAAATATCCCAAATTGCTAAAGCAGAAATACAATTAACACCATCTGCAAAATGATAATATGGCTTGCTGAAGCCGATACCTTCCTCAGGGGGTTCTTACTACTATGGAAGAGTCAGACCTAAGGCCTTAAAAAAAGATGCAACGCGATAACAGCTCAGTCAAACTCTTCCTAAAGCAAGCAGAAAGGCTCCTGTTGATGTCACTGGGAGTTGAATGAAGGCTTAGGTAACGTCCATCTATTTGTAAACATCTATTCAAATATATTTTCATTTGCCTACTTCACTGCTTTGGTTAACTGAGAGAGTATCAGTTCTAGTATTAATAGCCCTTATTATGGTTCCCTCTAGTAAGCTATAATATGTTGACTTTCATTTCTGTTAGACTTTATCATCAAGGTTATGGCAGGCCTTATTTATCATGTATACAATTTATTTTGTGACAGGCTTTTGGGCATGGTAGCATTGACCCAGCAGAGGGAAACACCACTGAAAATTTTCACCAGACTTTCATTAGGACCCTTCAAGGTAATGCCTTAGATGCCCTCATTGAAGCAATGATGGAGAACCTACAATACGCAATGCTGCAGTCAAGAATGTCTAAACTTCAGTCTAATACCTGGGTGACAGAAGGTCTTTATACATTCTGTTGCCAGGTGATGTTTGAGTCTGGCTTTTTAACACTTTTTGGTAAAGAATTTAACTCAAATAATGACAAAAATCTGTCATCAAAGCAAGAAAATGAGCGCACTCATATCCTAAATGCCCTCGAAAACTTCAAGGAATTTGATAGGATTTTTCCAGCCCTTGTGGCGGGGCTGCCTATCCACCTCTTTAAGAGTGCCCACAGCGCACGTGAGAAGCTGGGAGAGGCACTCCTCCACAAGAACCTCCTGAAGAGGAACAACCTCTCTGAGCTTGTCACCCTCCGCATGTTCCTGAATGACACTCTGTCAACCTTTGATGACATGGAAAAAGCGAAGACCCATGTGGCAGTGCTCTGGGCCTCGCAAGCCAACACCATTCCTGCTACGTTTTGGAGCTTGTTCTATCTTCTTAAGTAAGTCTTCTGTAGAAGTATGTAAAAAACCCCAACAAACACTCCAGGGCAATGCCACACTTTGTCAAGAAAGCTTTGGAGTAAATCTGTATGATAAGATATTAAAAGTACTGGTTGCAGTCAGAACATTAATTGTATGGAAGGCTCCCAATATAATTGGACAATTTTAGACCACCTCACTACAGCTGGCAAAATGAGCTTTAACTTCATTATTGTTTTCACAGATACTTAGTAGAAAATAGTTTCTGCATTGATAGATCCTACTGAGGTTGCAGTGCAGAGTGCAGCTGCTGAGCTTGTTACTCATGAGAGGAGCGCACAGATAAGACCGTTAAATGTCCATTTTAGAGTGGGCTTCTGTGGAGCATAACTAACTGAAGTATGTATCTAAATTGCTGATGTTGTTATTTAGCCAGTGGCTTGTACCCTCATATCGACCTGCCAATGCTAATATCTGAGGTTCTTTAGTATTTTTCACTCCAAGAATCCATTGGATTTAGGTCTTCTGGCCTTAGAGTCTTTTAAAAGATTCATCAGGACATTCATTCATCAGGACATTCATCAGGACACTATTGCATCTTGTATTATTATTTGTGCATATTTCACCATAGCTCATACATTCCATCTCTGTAAAAAAGTCTGGACAGTGAAGGGTACTATGTGGACTTTTCTTATTAGGAAGATTCTTTTCAGCTAGACACAATATTGCCACATAATAGGACATCATCCAGGATAAGCGCTGTTATAAAACTGATCTATTATTCTATTTCTAAACCTTTTACCCACAGTGGGGCTATTTCCTAGTCTACAACTGATGATTGTTTTTTTTCTTACGCTTGGCATTGCTTTTTAGTGACATTACTGTTTATTACCTGTTATGCACCTCAGTTCTGTCCCACTTGTCACTGGAGACAGAACCAAATACTTGAGGTTCTTTTCCTTTTTTTGAAGCTGTTGTACCTTTGCCAAGACATGAAAAAGTGTAATTTCAGCATTTTGCTGCAATATTTTCATTTTAAAAGGTTGTAGTTGTGATCTGGCAAACTAAATTTTAGTCAGGAAAAAAGTTAATGGCAACGCCCCCTTTTTAAAGCATCCTTAAGTGTAAAATTATGCTATATTTCTGCTTTTTTTTTTTTTGTCTTAGGAACCCAGAAGCAATGAGAGCTGCTACCAAAGAAGTGCAAAGTATTTTGGAAAGTGATGGAGAGAAGATCAGCTTTGACGGCAAACGTATTTCCTTGAACCGAAAACAGCTGGATAATATGACAGTGCTAGGTATGATTATTTTATGCAGGAGTACCAGAAAGCACACCACAATTTTCACAGTCCATATAAATGGTGTATATATAAAAATATGGTATTTATATTACCATATAAATGCTTGGTATGGAATCGCTATGGAATCACTATGGAATTAGCTAACAAACACTAGAACAAAACCCTGTATGCACCTCAGCAATAGCCAAGAAAATCAGTCTTCCCAATGTTGCAGGTGGTACTGAGAGTATCAAAATTCACACAAATAGCACTTTATCTTGGTAATGGCAGTCTCAATACTGCTACACTGCTGCATAACATGGTGCATAGTGGAGAAGCATGGGTAATTCAGAACCGTGTTTTGTTTATAATGACTTTAGATCAACTAAAAGTGTGTTGCCAAATTTTATATCCCAGTTCTTATGATGTGAAACAGAATCTTCTAATAACTTCTGTTTCTTCTTAACATTTTTCAAATTATAGGCACATTTTTCAAAAGTGTCCAAGTTAAAGAGAGTTTTGAAAATGACACCCTTTAACTACTGTTGCTTTAAAAAAAAATAGTATTTTTTTATTATTAAAATTGAAACAAAAAAGCCCACAAGTTACTTTTCCATGTGTCACCTCTTAAAAGTTTCAAAAAATCCTGATCACTGTACTGTTTCTTTTTCTTGTTATGTTTCCAGTTTTGAGTGGTTTGTTCTGTATCTCAGAGTAAAAATGTGTCTCACTTTCAAGTATTCTGTTACACCAACTATAAATTCTCGGTGTTATCTGCAGAAGGAATAATAATGCTAAAAAAAAATGAGAAAGATACTTTCTTAGCCATTTAGAAAGTTATTGCTAAAACATTTCTTCTAATAAATGCAGGGTTTGATCATGGGCCTGAAATAGCTCAAAATGCAGGACCTCCCCCAAGGACATACACATACTATTTCCATAGTAATCATTCCTTTTCCTCTCCCAACAGACAGCATCATCAAGGAGGCAATGAGGCTATCGAGTGCATCCATGACATTCCGAGTTGCCAAGGAGGATTTCTCTTTGCAATTAGAGAATGGTTTTTACAACATTCGCAGGGATGATATTGTAGCTCTTTATCCTCAACTGTTGCATTTTGATCCAGAAATCTATGCTGATCCCTTGGTAAGTATTTATCAAAGTGTATTAAACTCCAAGCTCTAGCAGAAGCTAATATGCCTTTAAATAGAGCATTTGTCAGGGGTGCCCCATGGCTAGTTTGCTATTGAACTCCAGACAGTCTGTTCTTACACCTCGATATGTAATGATAGGCAAGAAAAAGAATAAAGTTGGTGCAAGCACCATCTGTAAAACATGTTTTAGTGTAAGCAGAATGTGTACTGCCAGCCCAAGACAGCCTTGTACTTACTGCCTTCCTTGGTGAGGAAAGATCATCATTGTGGGGGGTTGAGGGAGGACAAGGATAAGGATAAGATTTTCCCAAAGGCACAGAATGAGAAATCTTTCAGTTCTGCTGCATGAACGAGGATGGAGGTTATTAAGAGGGTCATAAAAGAAAAGGAGACTTATCAGCAAAGAACCTGCGATGATGTCCCACATACCAGAACTTCTCAGGGACTACTCTCTACAAAACACCACCATGGGTCCTGGTGCTACTATAATATGCTTATTGCTAGAGGCTCCTCTTTCCCAGCCTGCATTTTGTGTCTTAATGGTATTATTTCTTTTTAAGGTATTCAAATGTAAATTAACTCTTTCGTGGGTTTAATTACAGACATTCAAATATGATCGCTTTCTTAATGAGAATGGAGAAGAAAAGACTGACTTCTACCACAATGGTCGCAAACTGAAGTATTACTATATGCCATTTGGGACAGGCACAGCAAAATGCCCTGGCAGGTTATTTGCTGTCCATGAAATTAAACAGTTTCTGGCTTTGATTTTTTCATATCTGGAGACAGAGCTTGTGGACAGTGATGTGCAATGTCCTTCTTTAGATCAATCCCGTGCAGGACTGGGTATTTTGCAACCAGTCAATGACATTGATTTCAGGTATAGACTGAAATGCCTATGAATATATATATTATATTATACATGTAAAGTATGCACTATGTAAGTGCACTATATAACATATACTACATATATATTTTATGTATATATGCAAATGAAATGTTGCAAGTCTTGGGAAAAAATCTGTATGAAGGTAATTTGTCTAATAGAAAATGTCTAATAGAAAATGCATAATATATACCATTATGGTACCAGAATGCAGGAGGCTTAATGCACTGTGTTGATGCAAATGTCTCCCCTTTTACCAACCATTTTGAAATGCAGGTTAAGATTTGAATTGTGTGTGTGGACAGTAGTTTTTTTTTCTTTTTTCTGTCAGCAAATACTTTCCCAGAGGTAGTTAGAATTTCATGAGCTTATTCAAAATAATTGTCAAAATTCAACTACAGTTAAAACTTATTCTTTTGTATAATTGAAATGTTGGGGAGAACCTGTGGTTCTCCCTGCAGGTGAAATAACTTTTTTTGTTGTATATAAAGGCAGATTCACAGTGGAGAGGGGAGAGTTTCCTGGGGAAGTACCTTTGTGGTTTTATGAAAAACTAGAAAAAGACTTGAAGAAAAGCTACAAAATTGTTCACGTTCTAGTGAAACTGCAAAACTTGTATTATAGTCATTGTAACATACTCGTTTTCAGAAAGTTGTAACTGCGTTAAAATAAAAGATATTGGCTGAACCAAATGTATCTCTAGACTGTTTGTCACTTTAAAGTCTTAACATTATCAAAGATTTATGCACTCATCCAAAGCTCCCTAACTCAGCTTTAAATTATCCAGCTCAAATACCAATATGGGGATAAATAGTCACCATGGATTTTGACCATTATCTGACTTCCATATTTCTATCAGCCACCATTGGTCATACTCCTTAGGCCTTCTAGTCTAATTGCATTAGAGTTATCATGGGTAGTACGCCCACACATTTCATTTTTTGTGGTGGCATCTCCGTAAGAACAATTGCTCCAGGGATAATATAATTTGGTTCTCTGTAATATCTGTCCTTTTTTGCTCCAAATGATGGTCGGATGTCACAAAGGTCCATTTTTTAATGAAACATCTTCAGGCTAAAAGAGATAGTTTTCTTCTCATCTGCCAATGAAAAGATCAAATGGACTTGAAATATTGTTGTTATCCTATTTTTGTTTCTAAGGACCTATGGTCTGACCTTTTGTCCTTGACTCAAAAGTAAGCCTCATCACAGAAGATGAGACACAGGACTATTAGATATTTTCAAGTTTCACATTCTGGCAAGACATCCAGTCTGGCTGATAGAGCTTCTCCTAAACATGGAATTATGGATCAAGTCCTCTAACTGCTTTAAATTATGTCTCTTTTTCTCTTCCCACTATCCACTGTGCTAAGTATTCAAAGGTAAATAAAAAGATTCAGTAGTGTGTGATTATTTATTACCTGTGTGTTGTCTTTGTAATTTTATTTAATCTTTTTTCATTTTCAAAGAACAGAGAACATCAATTTGTTACTATTTGCAATATGTATAATATTAAATTATTACATAGTCAGGAACCTGCTTAGTAAGGTTCCATGGGATACAGTCCTAGAGGGCAGGGGGGCCCAAGACTGCTGGTCGGTATTCAAGGATCACCTGCTACGTGCTCAGGAGTGTTGCATCCCGACTAGAAGAAAGTGCAGCAGGAGGGCCAGGAGACCTCCATGGATGGACAAGGAGCTGCTGAGGAAACTTAGAGGGAAAAAAGAAGCTTATAGAAGGTGGAAGTGAGGACAGGCGGCCTGGGAAGAATATAGGAGCATTGCCCAGGAAGCTAGGGACCAGGTTAGGAAAGCTAAGGCCCAGTTAGAATTAAATCTGGCAAGGGACGTAAAAGATAACAGGAAAGGATTCTATAGGTACGTAGCAAATAAAAGACAGACTAGGGACAACGTGAGACCTCTACGGAAGCTATCGAGAGAAGTGGCTACCATGGATTTGGAGAAGGCTGAGGTTCTTAATGACTTCTTTGCCTCAGTCTCCACCAGCAAATGCTCTGACCACACCACCCAAGTTCTGGAAGGCAGATGCAGGGACTGTGAGAATGAAGACCTTAGGCCCACTGTAGGAGAGGATCAGGTTCGAGACCATCTTAAGAACCTGAACGTGCACAAGTCCATGGGACCTGATGAAATCCATCCATGGGTCCTGAAGGAGCTGGCAAATGAAGTTGCTAAACCACTGTCCATCATATTCGAAAAATCCTGGCAGTCAGGTGAAGTTCCCGATGACTGGAAGAAGAGTAATATAACCCCATTTTCAAGAAGGGGAAGGTGGAAGACCCGGGAAACTACAGGCCAGTCAGCCTCAACTCTGTGCCTGGCAAAATCTTGGAACAGTTTCTCCTGGAAAGCATGCTAAGGCACATGAAAAACAACGAGGTGGTTGGTGACAGCCAACATGGCTTCACTAAGGGGAAATCCTGCCTGACCAATTTGGTGGCCTTCTATGATGGAGCCACAGAACTGATGGACAGGGGCAGAGCAGTTGACGTCATCTACCTGGACTTGTGCAAAGCGTTCGACACTGTCCCGCATGACATCCTTGTCTCTGAATTGGAGAGACATCAATTTGATAGATGAACCACTCAGTGGATAAAGAACTGGCTCAACGGCCACACACAAAGAGTTGTGGTAAATGGCTCAATGTCCAGTTGGAAACCTGTAACGAGTGGTGTCCCTCAGGGATCGGTGTTGGGACCGGTCCTGTTCAACAGCTTTGTCGGTGACATGGACAGTGGGATTGAGTGCGCCCTCAGCAAGTTTGCCGACGACACCAAGCTGTGTGGTTCGGTTGATACGCTGGAGGGAAGGGATGCCATCCAGAGGGACCTTGACACGCTTGTGAGGTGGGCTGATGCCAACCTTATGAAGTTTAACCAAGCCAAGTGCAAGGTTCTACACCTGGGTCGGGGCAATCCCAGGCATAGCTACAGGTTGGGCGGAGAAGAGATTCAGAGCAGCCCTGCAGAGAAGGACTTGGGGGTGCTGGTTGATGAGAAGCTTAACATGAGCCAGCAGTGTGCGCTCGCAGCCCAGAAACCAATCGTATCCTGGGCTGCCTCAAAAGAAGCGTGACCAGCAGGTCAAAGGAGGTGATCCTGCCCCTCTACTCTGCTCTCATGAGACCTCACTTGGAGTACTGTGTACAGTTCTGGCGTCCTCAACATAAATAGGACATGGAGCTGTTGAAGCAAGACCAGAGGAGGGCCACGAGGATGATAAGAGGGCTGGAGCACCTCCCGTATGAAGACAGGCTGAGAGAGTTGGGGCTGTTCAGCCTGGAGAAGAGAAGGCTGCATGGAGACCTCATAGCAGCCTTCCAGTATCTGAAGGGGGCCTATAAGGATGCTGGGGAGGGACTCTTCCTTAGGGACTGTAGTGGTAGGACAAGGGGTAATGGCTTCAAACTTAAACAGGGGAGGTCTGGATTGGATATAAGGAAGAAGTTCTTTACTGTGAGGGTGGTGAGGCACTGGAATGGGTTGCCCAAGGAAGTTGTGAATGCTCCATCCCTGGCAGTGTTCAAGGCCAGGGTGGGTGGAGCCTTGCGCGACATGGTTTAGTGCAAGGTGTCTCTGCCCATGGTAGGGGGGTTGGAACTAGATGATCTTAAGGTCCTTTCCAACCCTAACGATTCTGTGATTCTGTGATACATATAATGCAAGCAGGTTTGAATTATAACTTTAGTTCTCTTGGTAAGGGAAGTATCCAGTCTGCAGGTACAGCTTGTTTTCATAATTCTGTCAATTATATCTTTGTATAATTGATACACATTTATAAATAGCACATCCAATGCAAGCTAGCATTGACTTAGAGAACACCTGAAAGCCATAATTACATGTGCCTTGGTACATATTATTACCATTAGAGTATCTGCTCCCTCTTAAACAAATCCTGCTTAAAACACCCGTTTTGGAGGGTAGCAAGGCTATGCAACAATTTAAGCAAAATACCCTTCCTTGATCAAAAGGAATTCAACACAGAATTACAACAGCATATAACAAAAGATAAGAATACTGCTAAACTAATTCTGGGTTCCCTCAAAATTTAAGACTTCTTTTAAAACTTCTTGTCTCCTTCAAACTGACTGCTACAGACAGTGGTTTAATGTCTTCTTTCGGCTCCCTTGGTATATGAGAAATTCAAGTACTCAGTGGCTCCTGGAGCTGATCTGACTTTCAGCTACCCAGGTGTAAGAAAAACATGGAAGATTGGTAGCAATTCTCCAGGGATGGCTGGACCCATAACCTGTGCATTGATACTGAATGTATAAAACAACTGAGGCAACCAGCTCTTTCTACCCAGTTCTGAAATCCTGTTACAAGAGGGGTATATCAGCATGTCTACAGGGAACTCTCCAGAGCAATGACACTTTTTAATGCTGACCTAGTGTTATGCAGCTGAAAAGGTCCAGTATTACCCCCCAACTACACTTTCACTTCACGACAAAAGACATACAGACGAACAGTTTGAATGGCTTTGGATAGGGATTTCTTCTTCTTTTATACTAGGCTATATACAAGTATTTTGGTTTGCTGCCATGGCTGCTACTTTTCTAACCTCAGTTAAACTCCTGTTACCAGGGTCACACAGATGCGAGTGAGGGGAGAAAAGAGTACAAAGTCTGTGGCTGTTATGCCTCAGCTAACGTTATCAAATACTTCAGCAATCGATAGTCATCTGCCTTCTCAGGGTCATGGACAACCACAAGGTTGTAACAGGGCAATTCTCTATAGTGCCTGTCTTAAAAGCAATACTTTTCTTAAGACAGAAGACCAAAAAAAGTAAGACTAAAGACAATAAGAGCAATTAGAAAAATACTGGGCAGATCCAGGCTGGTGGGAAGGAGGCCGCCTGTGTCATGGGTTGGGTGAGTATTTCACATTACATACTTACTAGGTAGAATGTGTAAAGAGATATGGGCAGAAGTGGGGCAAAGACCTCACCCCCAGGTGAGAACTCTAACCATTAGGTTAGGTCAGGCATTCATGCCTTTTCTCAGGTAATCTGTAGCCTGTTTTCTCTGAGAAATGGAACAGAATCAACAGGACGATTTGCATGACTCCCTGATGGTACCCTTTACAGATAAAGTGCTCTCTTAGCTGAGAAAAGATTAATTGTTGACATGGGATTGAAGACCCTGAGGTAGAGGAGGGTACTAAGCCTAGTCTCTCCTACACCCCAGGGAATGGCTCTAACATTGTGGTTGTCCTGTAAAGGGTGAGTAAGAGTGAGGGGTACCACCTGAGGGGGACACAAGCACATTATAGATTAGTAACACCAAGGAGTTTAAATGCTCAAGCTTTTTTGGACCCACATGAGCTCTGCTTGGGGCTATCCAAGTGCCTCTGCAAAGTGATCTTGGGATTAAGAGCAAGACACAGGCAGCTGATGGAGAGCAGGTGGCTCATAACCCAGCAGAAGGACGCATTTTGGCTGAGCAGATGGAATCCTGACAGTGAAAATGCTTTGCAGTTTTCTGGCTAGAAGAAATCTTTACTTCATCATGGAGTTCTTGGAGGTGACACGATGATGTTGCTAATGAGACAACACACCTTATCAAAATACAGTTTTACATGTCTGAAACCATGCTGGCCATAGCTGCTGTTCACCAGCTGGGATTCATCCACAGAGAAACTACCTCAGAGAAGCCTTTGCTGGATGTTTAGAGTCATGTAGAACTACCCCAGTCAGAGTCATCTCCCTCCAGCAGGCTGCTTCATTACAGCTGCTTGACAGGATGAAGCTAAAACCATCCTGCCTGTATTTTAAAAAGATGAAGTTGCCACTGCACTGTGTGGGGACTTGATCATGCTTTGAGGAGCTACCCAATAGCAGAGGGAGAGGACCTCCTAGTCTGTGGATCCCAATGGGCTGAGGTCCAAAGCTGCGTGCTAAGTGCAGCTCTTCTCAGTCAAAACTACAGTACTTCTGGGCTCAAACAGAAGCAGAACTGCAGGCACCTAGTAGCAGAGCTGCCACTAAGTTCAGGCTGCCACTCTTCAGTTTGCCAACAGTGGGTTTGTTGACTGCAGGTTTGAGCAAAGGTTTTCAAGCCCTACCCGAACTTCTTAAATAGTTTTTGTATTTTACTGTAGAAATATCAGCGTGAACTGGTGTAAGACCTTTCACACAGGATTCTGAAGGGAAAAAAGAAAAAAAGAGGAAGGAAAAAAGAGGAAAAGTCATGGGATATTTTTTCTGAAAGCATGAAATAAATTTTAGTGGTAACTATAGCTCAGTTGTCAGTAGGGTCCTTCAAAAGATATTATTCATGGTCTTGGTGTAAATGGATAGCTGTAGCAGCATAAATAGATATTTACCATTTATGAACTGCACAAAGTGCTACAGTCTCATGTCAGCAGCCTGAAGATAGGGCCAAGATCTGCTCTCATTTACACCACCACCAAGGTCAACACAGTTAAACAGCACACAAGGGGGGCTTGATCATAATTGTGCCTACAGTCTGTCCCTTTTTGGCTAGCTGCATGCAGGAGGTTTGGTGGTAAAAGCAGTCATTGCCTTATAATAAACTTAGAATTAAACAATAAAAAGGTTACATACCATTAAATGGACTGCTGTCAATGTAAATACCCAGCTTGCTAACTGTTGTTGACTTTGTTTTCTGCCAAGAAAAACAACTCTGTGGGACACACTTCAAATGATCTTCAGTGGACTGTGTATCATGAAAGGAGAGGTCACTTCAGAGCAATGCACAAGAACCACAGATTTTTAAAATTAAAAGTTCATTTTACACAACTCACCAATATGAAGATCCTGCCGACCCTACATATCTTGCTGAGGATGACAGTAATTTCTGAAATCCACCTCATCAGATAGCAGCATCCCATAGAGGGTTTGAAAAATTGAAACACCTTGGCTGACTGAATCACTCCTGAGAGCTCTTCAGTGTGAGGAGCCATGTGATTATTTCTTAGTAACATTTGTGTAATAGTTAATTGGAAAGGGTTTAGATGTCTCACAGTCTCCAGCAGCTGCAGACTTGAGACACAGAAACATCCACAAGGACATCATTAAAGACCATAGGCTGGAAAAGGTCAGGCTAGAGGTCCACTTCACCCAGGAGTATAGCAAGAGGTTCACTTTGTCCAGGAGCGTAGCTAGCATGAGTGGAGCTTCCTCGGGATTTCTGTAAGGCATCTAAGTAATGTAAATGCCCTCAGAGGTGCTCAACCTGTACGTGTTCAGCACCTTTCAAGGAAACAACTGGTTTCTGTCAGGTTCTGCAGGGCTTTGGGAGGCCGCTGCCCTTGCATTAGCGGCTTTCAAATACCCTATGC
Organism: Strigops habroptila; assembly: GCF_004027225.2. NCBI lineage: Eukaryota > Metazoa > Chordata > Aves > Psittaciformes > Psittacidae > Strigops > Strigops habroptila. Next base: position 38,533,451 of record NC_044277.2, read on the forward strand.
GACGTGCTTGCTGGTGGGAGTGCAGGGCCCAGTCCTTGCACCTCTGTGATGTGCCCATGCCAGCTGTGCCACTGCCAGTCTCACCTTTGCTCAGCTTATAGAGAGATCAGTGCCAGCTCCCCTATCCCTTCTCAGCCATGCTCTGTACAGATGTCTGGCCTATATCACATGGAGCACCTCAAAGGTAAATCAGAGCCTGCAAGAGAATTGTGGACACATACAAACATTTGGTGCCTGTGAAAGCTCGATCGCTCCCCACCATGAACTTGCATGGCTGGCTTGAAGCTCAGGGTGAGGAGTATTGCCCAAAGAGTTGCATCAGTGGGCGAGAGGAGAACTGGGCCTTCCTGACCTATGGTGACCTCAGCTTTGCTCCCTTGATGATTGCTCCTTACACTGAGGGAAAGGCTTCCTATCTGCTTTATGTGACATTTCATCTTGACTGCTCTGCCCAAGAAAGCGAAGCCTCAGGAAAGGCAAAGAGTTAACAGGGAGCTTCCTAAAAATACATCTTCCACATTGAACTGACTCATTTCATGGCTATTTCATTTCCTAGATGTAAGAACTTGGAACAAGTAATAATATCCTTATGAGCATTAAAACCTGATGTAAAAAAATGACAGGGGAAACTATTAATGATGCAAGCAACAGTCAATTATATGAGTTCTGTTAACTGTGCATTATAATCTTGGTACATTAGCTTCTTACAGATAATATTTAAACACAGCAAACCTGTGTAAACAGACCGAAACAACTGCTGTCCATTGAAGTTGCATGTCTGGAATTAGAAGAGATTCTCCTATGTCTGTAAAGAGACTACAGTTAGAGGACTTTTCCTGAAATCTGGTGATATGATAAAGCATTGGGAATTCCAGAGTCTTGCAGAAACCATAGCCAGGTGCTACGGGTGCAGATAGAGATATACAGAGATATGCTACACTGCAGAGCTATCTGCATGCAGCTGACATTAGGTTTCTAGAGGAGGCATTGGAATGCCAGAAGGTAGACACCTGCTTACAATTCAGAAGACCCAAGCTAACTGCTGAGGCTCCTGGTGCAGGCAGAAGCGAGGGCTGAAGGGCCAGCCTCATCTTGCCCCATGAGTGGTTTCTAGAGGAGGGCAAGGGATGAATGAGGCAGCGTTGCCAGCACATGCTAGCTAGTGATCTGAAGAGACCAACAGGTTGGTTAACGTCCAGTTTATTGCTGACACTAAAGCATCTTGATCTGGTCAGATCTAAAACATGAGAACTAGACAGTTAGTACCAGATGACACTTAGGTGAGGATTAAGCTGTGAAGCTCCTTGAAAGTGAAAAAAGAGCAGTTTATCTTTGGTGCTATAAAGGATGCAGGAGAAGAAGGCAAGGAAGGAAGAATCCCAGTATAGATAAACAACCTTCACACCAAAAAAACTAATGGATGTAGCAGGACACGAGAGCACTGCAAAATTGCTAAAGTGCAAGAAGGGAGCACTTGTTGTGTTAGGAGAATGGCTAGGGAAGGAGCGACAGACAGGGTGACTCTCAGGAGATATGTTAAGATGGAGTCAGAAGAAGAGGAGGAGAGTCCAGTAAGAATGCTGGTTTAGTGGAAACCATGAACCTCAATTTCCAGAGCAGACCTCAGACAGAATGTATTCCAAACAGTTACTGCTGTAAACAAAATACAGCAGACTGAATCCACATGCATGTACTCATGCAAATATTTGCTACCACTCTGATCAAAGTTATTAGGTGATAATGTTCAGCCTTGGAAACTGGCCTTGAACAGCTCTTATTAAGGTGTTCCACTACTACAGGTATTGCCAAAGATCAGTACACCAAACTGCACCATCAATCAACCTTGAACCTTTGTGCAGAGGACTACCAGTAAACCATTGTCCTGGGTTCAGCTGTAACAGTTACTTTTCTCCTTCTTAGTAGCTGGTGCAGTGCTGTGTTTTGGCTTTAGCCTGAGAACAGTGCTGATAACACAGCTCTTGAAAGCCTCCTCTATAACTTTTACTATAAGGGCAGGAAGTGCCGTTGTCTATTTCTATTAACTTGAAACCACAGAAGAGATGTAGTGGGGCAGATTCCAAGAACAATTTTCTGTCCATTGCTGTATGCGCAGCTATGGATCCATGAAACTACAGAGATGTTCCTGCCTGCTGACACTAAATTTTGTTATGCAGTGTCTCATGACTGTCACAGCCGTACTGTTCAAAGCAGTGGGTGAGATGCATGTTGCACTACCCCTTTACAGTAAAAGTTCAGGTACAGAGCTGCATCTTTTTTGTTTAAGATATTACAGAGAAGGCCTATCCAAATTCCTTATCATAAATCAAAGACACTGACTTTCATTTTATAACACTACTTGTTTTACTTGCTATTTATTCTGATAAGCTTCTAGATATTTATGTTTGATGCTGCAGATGTTTCTTATAAACATAAGAATTTTATTAATTAGTTTGTTTAATATAAAGCAATAGAGAACAATCTTTACTTACAGAAAGAAAAAAGAGCCTGTCTCATTAGGCTCATTGATGAAGTAAAATCTGCCTCTATCATCACTCCCTCCCCGAAACCTCAGAAAGAAATTACATCAATCATTCAAAGGAAGAATTTTAAAGAAACATGAAAACACCTGGAAAGATCTTCTAGGTAAAGACTACATTCTACCCTAAATGACAACCTTGGTAATATAAAACTGAATTATAAAGGGCCACTAGGTTGGTCAGGCAGGACTTGCCCTTGGTGAAGCCTAATTCATTACCTCATATTCCATATTTCACACCTGAAACTCCACAGATCTCCTGTACTACCATGAGTTTTAATGCAACTGGGTTTGTTTGTCCCTTACTAAGTCTGGAGAGTAGGGCGAAAGAACCCTAGGCTACAGATGAACAAGGGGCTGCTTTCAACCTAAATTATTCCATGATTCATCCTTTCTCTTTTATCCCAGTCTTGGTTCTGCAGCAGGGTAGGGAAAGCTTCAAGAGACTGATGCAGTGCTCATAGGAGGAGATTCATAAGCAGAGTCACTTCTCATCCTGGAGCTTCTTTTGTTGTTTTCCTTTTAACTTCCTCATCTAGAAAACCCTCTCAGCTGACAGGAAAAGGAAAAAAGTCTTGCTGACTTCTGCAGCAATCCAGTCTGGCTGTTCTGCTTTAGGAAGCACAGAAGCAAAAAAAAAAAAAAAAAAAAGAACGAGAAGAAAAAACATAAAGGGGAAGTTCTCCCACAGCAAGGTTGCAGTATCTGCAGTCTTTGGCATGTCATGGCCAGCTGCAATGACAGCTAAAATCCCATTACTGAGATGAAACTATGGGAGTTGGCAATACTGCCAAAGTGCTCTGAACATAATTTAAAGGTGATAATCATCCACTTAGTCAAAAATGGTGAGGAAAGAGAGAGCAAAGTTCTAGTATGCAAAAGACAAAAAAGCAATGGGAAAAAATGAAGTCCATAATAACATATTGCCGTGAGAACCAGCAACCACCCCCTCTCATGCTAACCAAGGTCTTTTGTGGTTACCATTCACTTCTTATGTCCTCTATGGCACTTCGCTAGAAAGATCTCCTGTGCTCACAGTATTTTAGCTCACTGAGTAAGGCAATAGGTTCATGTTTCCAGTGCAAATTTGGATTAAAGGCTTTAATTCTGACCAGACTAGGGCTGAGAAACATCCAGACACCAACATCTTCAGGGCAGTGACAATGGAGAAGCAACACAAAAGAGATTAATATGAAAAATTTAGCTTAGTTATGGCAAAAAAAAAGGAATTTTAAAGAGTGTAGAAAGCAGAATCCATTAGTGATTTTTGCATCAAATGTGACAATCTTCCACTACTTGAGTTGAGGAAGAGTTTTCTTTCCTTTTTTCCACTTCAATAAGTCTTCCAATGATTTCTTAGATACACACAAAAACCTGTCTCTCAGAAAGAAGGTGAATCCTTGGGATATAGACTATTATGATCTATCCTCAAAAAGGTATTTCTTCAGCAGCAAATAAACTGCTACACGATCAGCCTAATTAGCCACTCCAGCAACTCATGATTCAAGCTGCAGCATTAGCTGCAGAAGACCAAATAAAATGGATGAGGTGTAACATAATAGATGAGATCCTGAGAGTACAGAATGAAAATATGTTGTCAGAAGACTTCCTCAGTTTCAGTGAGAGATGCTCAAGTAGGCAAGAATACAAAACAAAAGCATGACATTAATGAAAGACAGGCAGCCACCTGCGTGGGCAGTGTAGACTGCAAGTTCTGCAGGTGCAATGACAGCTGAAGTGAGAAGGCAGCGTCTTTGATGGTCACATCTATTGAAGCTTTTCTAGAAGAAATACCTGGTAGAGATTACAATCTGCTCCTCCCTCAGAACGACAAGATAAAGAAAGGAGAAAAAAAATCTATGCCTAATAATTTGCTATGACCAACTTGCATTGTGTTTGTAATCAACTGCTCTGTGTAAGGGCAAACCAGAAAGGAAAACTGAGCTCTACTGATACTAGCAGCTGTGTATCAATTGCTTAACTAACAGTCAAGTCTGGCCTTCAAATATCAAATATACTCAAGTTTCTCTTTAAAGCCTAAAGCTCCCTTTTTGTTAAAAAGCACAAGTTACTGGCAGAATCTACATGGATTTTGAACAAACAATAATATAGTTCATTCTTGAAGATTAGTCTCATTTCATCAGACCAGCAGCTTTGGCAACCCCTGCTTGGTTTCATTTGTAAAACCCTAATCCGAAGAAGTTTTTCCTATCTGATAGTACAGTTTAAGATTTTTCATCCTGTCTTGCAGGAATTAAAATAGCCTTATAACTGTAGACAAGCTCTCTATAACAATGCTACTGCTACTACACAAAATGTTCTGAATATATTAAAAAATCCATATTATTGACTATCACATTGTTAGTCTACAGAAGAGACTAATTTATTCATCTAAGAGTAGACTTAAACAAGATTATTAGCAAAACGTTTTCTCCATAATAAATATATCTTATTATTGTAACAGCATTTAACAACTTAGCTATTAAATACTTAGTTATTGTGCATGTGCATAGACAGCAGCACTATCTGGGCTTACACATGCCACTATTCTAAGAAAATTCTTAAAATCAAATGTGTGTTTGTTGGTGGCCTTGGCCAAGAATAAAGGCTATTTGGAAATCACTAACTCCAGGTCACCCCTACCTTCTCTGCTTGCGCAGTTGATTGGGCAATAATGCCTATACAGACAACGGAGGCAAACAGACCTTGCCAGGTTGACATGTTCTGACTTTTTATGGGTTCAGTAAACTGCCACTGCAAAAGAGAAAGAGAAAACAAGTATTTTTATCTTCCATACATTTTTTCCAACACCAAAGCTACAGATTATGTATGTCAATGCATCAACTTGGAGATCCATGGGACTGATACTGCAGTACCAGTCAGGGCACCAGGAGCTAGAATTTGTTCAGGTACTAGGAGCTAGAACTGGAGAAATCATTAACATAGTCATTAAAATAACTTTTTATTGTTTCAAAGTTTTACTGCAGTAGGGCCTGAAGATTGCCAATCAGAACTAGGCAGCCACTAATTTTAAGAACTGCAGACGCACTGAGAGGCATGGAACCAGGCACAGAAAGCTCAGGATTTGGGCATTAAACTCAAAGCTAATTATTCTCACATGTCCACAAGCAGGCCAATAGGCTCTAGACAGTTGCTTAGGAAGACAGGCATTAAGCATTGCAGGCTCAAGGCTTTGATAAAGAACTTAACGAGTCTTTCTGTACACATATGAGACAATGTTTAGCTGAGCAAATAACAAGCAAAACTGCTGCGTGGAAGAGGTCAGTGCAGGTTAGAGGAGAAACGTGGAGAATCAAAGTTCTTCCAAAATGTTTTCCAGGTTCTAGTTTTCTCACATTTATTTGCTGACACTGTGACCTCCTCCACATCTTTATCATATGTGCAGCCTAAGCTTTATTTCTTAATTTGGGCCATGAGATACTACAAAAACTCCCACAAAAACAGAGAGAACACTATTCCAAAGGCTGAGCTCTCTAGCAACAGGAATACAAAAAGCACTAGCCAAGTAAACTTCACACATTATTGAGGGCCCCTTGAAAGGGTGTGATATCATTGCCAGATTTAAATGTGAAACATAACAACACTGGAGAAATCTTCACAGTTTGGAATATACAATTACTAGCCAAACTTTATTTGCTAATAAACCAAGCAAAAAATAATAATAATAAAAAAATCCTGCCATAATGAAGTGTGGCCCTGAAGAAGGAGAGTTGCCTGTGTGAGAAAAGTACATGGCTGGGGTCCTTGTGCAGAAATTATGTGTCAGCATATATTTACCAGAAGGGATACAGGGAAGACACACAAATTTTTATTGTATAATTTGTTTTGTTTGGGGCACATGTCTAAAAAAACAATTGAATAGAAGCAAGGCAAGAACAATATTTGCAAGTAACATGGTGAAAAGACAATCCAAACTTTTTTAGTGTCCCCAGGTTAACTATTAGTTCAGTGTATCTTGTGGTCTTATCCTGAGGAAACTGGATGAAGAAAGGTATTGAGGGAAAGGGAAAGACTTCAAGTCTGCCTCTTGCAAACCGCTACAACTGTCTGTAAGAACTGACATACTGCAGGCACTATTCTACTGAACAGGAACGACCAGCAGACACAACTAGTAGATAGTCAGGAATAAAGGAAAGCAGGTGTCAGGAGCTTGGAGTACCAGCTTGGAGTACCAGCTTTGATGCAGCCTCTCAGAGAATAGTGGTTACTTCAGCTGGGACTTGTTACAGGTCCCCATCAAACAAGCATCCTCTCCTCCCTACATTTGCTGAGTGTGGTTGTTCTACCTCTTTGGCCCAAATTGCCTTCAGGTTTACCAGACTGACATACCCCTCTGTTCCCTCTCCTCTGTTTATTTAGCTCCATTCATTTAAGTAACAGCTTTAGAGGGGAGAAAAGTGTAGATCATGGAGACCCAGACAGAAACCTGGAAGCTGAATTGCACTGCCTTAAAAAAACCCCAACCAAACAAAAAACAACCAAAAAAACCTCAAGACACACAAAACAAAAACCCAAAGCCAACCAATAAAAAAACACCAAAAAAACCTCCCTTTGAATTTAAACCCTTTTGTTAGGAAGTAAAAATTATTCCACTAACATGAACACCTTAAATCATCACATTGCAAAGAATCTTTTATTTTCAGTTTTCCTTTGTCCATGTGACAGACACGGTTAATGTACAACAGGCAAGATAGAAATGTTCAGGGAATCTCCCTTAGGCATATACCTAATAATAGGGCTTAGTCCTCAATTAAGGGTTGTGACTGATGCCAGACCTATCTGTTAAGTCTAGCTGAAACCTAGGATATTTCCAGATCTTTGAGTTTTATCTTTGATTTTAACAGGGTGGATTGTTAGCCTCTATCTTAAAACCAGGTCACAGTACAGTAAGGTCAGGAAGAGTTAGCGCTCTCTCCTTGCAAGCCAATTGCACAAAATTTATTTTTATCATTTTCACAAAGAACTAAAACAACTAAAAATCAAGTTAGAACAAATACTTTCCCTTTTTGTTGATGGAAAGATAAACCCTAAATATGCATATGCAGTTCAGTGGTACATCTGAACTTTCCCAGTGTTGGGATTTGAGATAGGATTCAGCCTCACTTTTTTCCTCTGAGGAGATCCCTTTAAGGTCAACTGTCTGATGTCTACAAATGAAACATCACCTCTTTTCATACAGACCTAACCCCGGCTTACAATATTTTGCATGGTGACCAAGGTTACCAGCAGTTCCAACTGGGACTAAGACCTGTGTCTGTTTTCAGGAGAAATAGTGTTCAGGAAGACTCCTTAGAAAACAAACAGACTGGTTAGACTATAAGAGAAGGAGGAAATAATTTAGTGAAAAACATTTTAACATAACCATTTGCCTATATCCACTTACGCTCCCTCTTCTGCTTTCAACAATTCCTTTTAGACTGCTATGGAAAGTAGCACTGCGTTAATAAAAATAGGCAAGAATATTATTTTATAGCTAAAAGAGTTGAAAGAATACATATGACATTCAAAACAAGTGAACTTATATTTAAAAGTTAAAATTAAACAGTGGAAACAAGTATTCACATGTATCAAGGTACTCATTCATGGATCAAAAGTGGCAGCACTATTCTCCATTCAGAGCCAACATCCTCTCTACCTGAAAGTTTCTCAGTTTCTTTTAGCAAGAATCACCTTGCTAAGAGGAGAATAATTCAAATGCAAGTAGAAATAAATACCTTATCTAAGCTATTCTCTATTAACTGCAAACTTTCAAAAAAGAATAGCACTTGCATTTTCACATTCAGGCAGAGATTTTTATTTGTAAAATCTAATTTAAAATGGATTAACTACATTGGCACAGAACACTAAGGACATTTACGTTGTGAACATCCAATTAATGATGATTTAACTTGATTAGGAACATTTGCAAGATAAACAGAAATTAATTCTGTTCACTGAAATGGAACATTTGTCCTGGGTTTGCACAATGCAGGCACTAAAGTTCTGAGGCTTCCATTGATCTGAAACATTGTAGACACCTATTACCATGAAAAAGTTAATTAAAATTTTATTTGGAAATCAGATTTATTTTGTCCTCAAAGTGTGTTCGTTATTTTTTAGGACACACTATGAATTCTTTTTTTTTTTTTTTTTCCTAGAATAGACAATCAAAATTTTTGTGTCAGCAACTAGTAAGACACTAAGAATTCCATGAAATAAATACCAGCTTCTCAGCCCTGCACCACTAATTCCTTCTATTCAAAACATTATATATGAAAAATGATTCCTGGGTATTCCCATGTGGGAGTACTTGCTTATTAGTATTTAAATGGTCCAAGAGCTCACCAAATTAATTTGGACTGAGGTAGATTTATAAATGTAAAATAGTAGCTCTTCTTTTTAATTCCACAGTTAAGATGTCTCGCTCAGTTTACTTTAATGCAATTTGGAATAACACATCTATCTTCTCATGCTCCAGCAAAACAGCCCAAAAATGTAGCTTATAGATCACACAATTTAACTTAGGAGCAGACAGCTCCCAGTAAACAGAAAAGACCTAGATACCCTCCTCGCTTCTCAGTTTTAGATGAAAATTCTTTAAACTTAGTTTCTCTCCTTTAACATTCAGATGTGCTGCCAGAGAGCTCTTCAATTACTGGCAGAACAAGACCATTACTAAAGAAAGTTGCAAGTAAGAAGTGTGAGAAGGTGACTTCTGGTCTATAATCTGAGTTCTGTTAATCACCTCTGAAGTTCAGCAGACTTTTTTTGGAATGACTGTAATGAAAATTTTGAGGAGATACAGTGAGGTACATAATGTTTCCAGCCCTTAAACAGGAAACATACAGCAAAATTTATTAATTGTTAAGTACAACTGGACAAAAGACAAAGCTTTCCAAAAACTAAGCCATTTACCTTGTCTCAGTAGCAAAACCCAAATAAATTTGGTTTAATTAAAACACATTACAGGAAGCCAGCATAACGATGAGAATTAAACAAGAGAACAGAAGATAAAGTTGCTTTTCAAGGTTGGTTCATTCCAGTAGTTCAACTATTGAAAAATCTGTTTTAATTTCACTTTGAAAATATCTGAACTGAGTTTCCAGTTTTGTACAAGTTTCTAATTCTTGTTATGCTACACGTCCTATAATATTTTTTTCCCCTCTGTGAAGTAACTGCCCACTTTAAGTCACCTCACCTCTCTGTTTTCTTCCTGATACCTGTTTTGAGTACTTCTAAGATATTTAATTCAGCATTTCCATTGGTTTTTTGGTCCCATCTCTGAGGCTCTTAAGAAGCAGGATCAGCACCATAAAGAGGATTAAACTCGCCAGTAACAAACACACGGATTAAAATCATCTCAGTCACAAAATTGCTCTGTAAACCTCTAAGGGGTGTAAATAGTTCTGCTGCATTGTTTTCTTCCTGTCATTCAACTCCTTTCCAGGGCCAGTGCTTTCCAGGCTGTTAGTGTCTTTCACAGTTGGTTCCAGACTCATAACTTGACATTTATAAAATCATAGAATGGTTAGGGCTGGAAAGGACCCTAAGATCATCTAGTTCCAACCCCCCGCCATGGGCAGGTATGCCTCACACTAGACCATGTCACCGAAGGCTTTGTCCAACCTGGCCTTGAACACTGCCAGGGATGGAGCATTTACCACTTCTTTGGACAACCCATTCCAGTGCCTCACCACCCTCACTGTAAAGAACTTCTTCCCTACATCTAATCTGAACTTGCCCTGTTTTAAGTTTGAACCCACTGCCCCTTGTCCTGTTGCTACAGTCCCTGATGAAGAGTCCCTCCCCAGCATCCTTATAGGCCCCCTTCAGATACTGGAAGGCTGCTATGAGGTCTCCACGCAGCCTTCTCTTCTCCAGGCTGAATAGCCCCAACTTTCTCAGCCTGTCTTCATACGGGAGGTGCTCCAGCCCTCTTATCATCCTCGTGGCCCTCCTCTGGACTTGCTCCAACAGCTCCATGTCTTATTTATGTTGGGGACACCAGAACTGCACATAGACTCCAAGTGAGGTCTCACGAGAGCAGAGGGGCAGGATCACCCCCTTCAACCTGCTGGTCATGCTCCTTTTGATGCAGCCCAGGACACAGTTGGTTTCTGGGCTGTGAGCACACACTGAAGCTGGCTCATATTCAATTTCTCATCAACCACCACCCCCAAGTCCTTCTCTGCAGGGCTGCTCTGAGCCACTTCTCTGCCCAACCTGTAGCAGTGCCTGGGATTGCCCTGACCCAGGCGCAGGACCTTGCACTTCGCATTGTTGAACTTCATGAGGTTGGCATTGGCCACCTCTCAAGTGTGTCAAGGTCCCTGTGGGTGGCATAGTTCACTAAATGTTCAACATAGTTGCTGCCTGCTGTTGTTTATCATTGCACTGATCTTTGGTTTTCGAAGTTTATTTTCAAAGAATTGATAAGCAGCTAAATAGTACCCGTCCTACTTTTATTCTCTTCAGGAACCCATTCCAACTATATCCATCCCAGAGAAACACCACGAGCTTACTGCTTTTGATGTGCGTGCCTACACTGAGGCCTGCCAGGCTTAATCATCATGAGCAAGGGGAAGGTGTATCTCTGTCTATTCTCCCTGCAAAGAATACTACAATTTAAAGATCATGGGAGCTTTAGCTTAGTGCAATCAACTAAGCAGGAAGCTTGCATGCTCTTTATTGGTTCATTTAATATTGGACAGATTTTCCCCAGAGAGCAAGAACAGCATGGGATATCTGTTAATATATGCTAATTGTACAAGTGTGTCCAGTAGTCTCATTAAAGCAGAATAACTGCAAACATCTCAATGTGGTCTCAAATCCCCAAAACACGCCTGATGCGTTTAACCAGAATAACTATGATTACCAAGATGGTAGTGTCCAAATGAAAACAACCAACCAACCAAAAAAAACCCCCAAAACCAAACAAATACTCTGGTCCAGACACATTCTCTTAAGAGAAAACGTTCAGTTTTGCATTATTTGAGTCTTGTGTGATAAAGGATTTCTGGGAAAGACAAGCAGAGGTGAAGCCTGCACCTTTCATAAACTGCCCACAAAAGCAAGTGACAGGATTACCTGTATTTCATGGAAGCTATGAGGAACTCAAGCAGCTCAGCAGACTTGTTCTGAGGGAAACATCATCATCCTCTACCAAGTTCCTTCTCCCTTCTTTCAGTCTCTTGTCAACTTTCTCCCTTGTAGTGAATCTTAACTCACTGTGTATCCACTTAGGTCTGTACTCAAAGAACTGGTTTGTGCCAAAAATGCCAAATGTTAGCTACATGAGTGCAAATGTTAACAAAAGGTATGACACAAAATTATGAGACACATTCTATCAGGTTTAAAGTACCAAGAAGTAGTGAAACATTTAAACATGAGCATTGATACATTTTCTTAGTGCTTGACAAAATTCTAACCACTGGGACCCCAGTTACTCTCAGCTGGTACCGAACACTAAAATTTACCAGCTATGTGAAACAAATAGATGATGATACTATACAATTGTGGGTTTTGGCATAATAATGGGGGGAACGGAGAAAATGATTTAGTTAACCACTATCCTTTATATTTCAGTTTAATTAATAATAGTCTTCAGAAGGAATGAGCAATTTAACTTTACCTATATTCTGAACTGAAATATGCCCAAGCCACAGACTGCCCAAGATAGATAACAAAATACTGACTTTGGCCTTGCATTCACAGAGAAGTGTTAGTGTATAAAACATAGGCAAAGTAAATGTCCATTCCTTTCTGTTTAGGCTTAAATATTTGGCATGCAATACAATCATCACTTCAACGCACAGAAAATGGGAAGAAAACAGTAAGTGTTGCCTATGGTACTTTTAGTTTAAAACTTTAATTACTTAGCACATGAAAAGAATTATGATTAAAATCATGCATATATTCAGATTACAAAACGAAATACTTCAAATACAATTACATGTTTAAAATTTACTCTGTCAAAGATCTACTTTGAGGTAAAAATGTATATTAACCAAATATACTGAGCAGTTATAAGCTTAGCATAAATAAATATTTTCAGAATAAAATAATCAGTGAAAACAGCATTTTTAACACATACTGTACAAGAGATACAGCCCATTTACCCTCCTTCAGTGAGATCCACTCATCTGTTAAAAAGCCACAAATTCTATAAAACTGCATACTACTAAAGTACAGCAGCCAGTTTGCCCACAACATAAGACTCCTACCTGCATACTGCAGTGTAGGGCCATGTTATTTGAAAAAATATAGAATTTCAAAGATTAAGGGGTTTAATTATACAGCTTCCAAACAAGTACAGTGAAAGCCATGCAACCAAACCCCCACTGAATATTACAAAATGCCTCTGGCCAAAAGTCCAAATATAAAGACCTGAAATTCAGGTCAAAAATACATGACCAATTAACATGTCTACTTTTGTGCACGCAAATGACAGCACAAACGAGTTCTGTGTTTGTGCACCTGGCTGTTTTTTCTTTCGTTGAGGGTTATTTAAGTAACTGTTCATGTAGATGCACAGGGTTCAACTGCATACTCAGGTTCAAAGTGACCATAGGTCCACTATCATGAAATCTAAATCACAGCATTTCTCCAGTGGTGAAATGGGATACACCAGATGACAGTGGTGTATCCCATTTCTCTAACCTCAAGAAATAAAAAAGTCATACTTATTTTCACCACAAGTAGAACAACTAGAGTATAAATGCGAGCAATCTATCATAATCTGCAATAGCTGAGGTTTGCATCTCCTGAACTGATTCACTGCTATGATACAGAGAAAATTACATAAAAACTAGAATATAAATATTATACTGCACCATGAAACATACAAACAGAATATACAAAAATTATATTAGAGCATTAATTATCTCTCCCCCCATTAAACTGAACACCTTAGTATTAATACAGCTTGGAAGGTAAACATCACCCACAGGCTAAGCCTTCAAACGGCTGTTTGTCAATGCAGCATAATACATTTCCATAGTGCAAATCTCACCAACTGTATTAAAGATAATGTCCCCTTCAGAAAAATGCTTCTCCCTGCCCCCCAAAATAGTGAAGAGTCAAAGTCACCTCTCATTTCACATTTAGTACAAGATGTGGTTTGAAACATACTAACATAGGGAAGCTTAATTTTAACACTGAAAAAAGGTCGAACAATACTAAGAGATTAAAATAAAGTTAGATATGTTATCACTGGAAGACATGAAACCCAAAAATCTGATCCATGGAAGAGTGGGGATAAGAAGACACTGATCTTTCCTTTTCTTCATCTGTTGGAAACATATTGTATGACAACACAGCATGCTCCCCATATTGTACCAACAACCGTAAGATTACTTTAATTGCTGAAGAATCACAGTGTTAAGTATATCTGCTTCTTGTAGTGTCAGGCTTTCATCTGTTAGCTCTTTATTTGGAAAGGTAGTCACAAGAACAAAATCGGTTGTTGCAAAAGCTGGACGGGACTGGATAATGAAATCTCGAATATGCTTAATCCTGTGGAAAGGATATGGACATGAAAACCAGGTATGATTCCACTTTGGCAGAAATTTCTGAACATTAAGATGATCAGAGAACACAAAACCCTCTAACAGACTATTCAATATGTCCTACTGGTTTTACATTTCCATTTGATACAGGTTGTAGCCTAAAATTTTTTGCTTCTTGCATGAAAAAATGAAAAATAAATGTTGCTTTTTCTCAACAGAAATAAAACTTGTAACATAGAAGTATATTGCAAACTGATAGTTTACACAGAAAGTCAAGTAATTTCAACACTGTCAAAAATTCTACTCTTAATTAGTATCTTCCAAAACCACTAAATTATTAATGGGAGGAGGAATCTTAAAATACATGGTGAGGGATGAGAAAGCAGAGAGGAATCATTAATGCACTGCAATAGTAAGGAGTTTCCCTACTTTAACTCTGCACCAAACTTCTGAACAATGGTTCATGAAACAATCACATCAACAGCATAACAAGAGTAATTTAGTTTTATAAGACGTGAATGAGAAATAAGATTTTAGAGATAAATGGAAATTTGAGGTTTCTCTCGTAAGCCAGTAAGCTGAGAATAAATCTTTGAAGACCTATTGTAACTAGCAAGTAGGCAGATATACTGTAGCCAAAGAAACAGGGACTTCAATTTTCTATCAGTCTTCAAGGCTTATGACACAAGCAATGCACTTTAGTAGCTGATTTTGATCACACATATGGCAAGGATAAAAAGATTCACATCCAAGCCTCTGTCAACACACTCTTGGTTACAGATGTTACTGAGAAGTTTACCACTTCTACCCTTTCACACAGACAGAAGACAACGTAAATAAGCCCTACTGCCTATCTAAATCGCTTCTCCAGCAGGTGCTATGAAGAAAGGGTCTGGGCCTGTACTATCAGCATACAATACCAGGTCTGCTAAATATGAAACACTATTGCAGTATCTTCCTCCCTATTGGCATATCAGCTAAAATTGCCTCATTGTGGTCTGTGTATGTTGTCAGATGAGGAAAGCTGCATATTGGCTCTGCCATTACCATGAGCCAGAAGGTAAAAAAGGAAACAGGTGAACTGTCCACGTATCAATATTAATGTGGAATTGGGTCCATAAGACCACCTCCATTGCAGGATTCAAGCTGTATTATAACGCAGTGGTGCGAGCGCAGATTTCAGATCAGGGCTGGCTTGAACCTCCTTGCTGTGAAGCATGGGTGGAACTCCTACCCAAATCTCTGCCCTCTGCCCAAAGTTCTCTCAACCATGCAGTGCAAAGCAGACCTTTGCAGAACCTTGCTCTAACACAACCTTTTAGGCAAATAAATGGGGTTGGCCAAGACCATTTGTGGCAATGCGCCGACAATGTCAATAAAACTGATGGCAAGCTCTAATCAACAACCTAGTAACAGACCTAAAAATCCACCATGTTCACATGCTGTCAATTCCTAGGAGGTGACCATCCAAAACAGAACACAAGTTGGTTCTCAGTGTTCTGTCCAGCCCACATGCCAGAATTGCAAATGAGGACCTTATGTCCATACACCCTTCTATCTATGGGCTGCAGGCTACACTTATAACTCATGTCACGTTTAGTCAGAGTCTCAAGTATAAAGAGATAGAAAGCTGGAGCTCTCGATTATGGGCCACAGGATTTCTCTGCCTGTAGTGTGGACTATCTTTCAATTGAGACTATACTCCACACCTTGCAACAAAGTGCTTTCACAGTGCCATCTGAGTCAGCCACACGCTCCTCCCAGGAAGGACCCAGGGCTGGGATGACTACATAGTGAGGCTGTTCAGATTTTAGTCACCCTGAGAACAGTTATGGCTGCTACCATATCCTAACAGATCACAGGACATAATTGGTTATAAAAGTCTGACTTTGCAGTTATCAAATATCTTGTGTTTTCAAAGTATTTTGCTTTGATAGCAATTTAGCAGTACATTTATGTTACGAAAACAAACCAGAGCTATACATTTCAGTGGAGCTGTATTTTCTTCTTTTTGATGTTTTGCTGATACTCATTTAATGACAAAACACAGACTTACGAAAATAGTTATGGTTACCTGCACTGATGCAGAATCAATTTACCTGTGTGTTTGGTTAAATCTTTGTATTAATCGGCTTCCATCTGCTAATCTAATTTGAATTTTAGTTGCTGGCATGGAATCATCAATCAGAACAGGCGCATCAAGAATGGATTTCTCCTCCTCCTCTGGGGAAGAAGGTGTGCTGACTATTTCAGGTGTAAGGCTAAAGGATTGGGAAAAACAAAACAAAACCAAAACACAACACAACAAACCAGATATTATTAATGGAGTCAAACGAGAACTGAGTAATGCTTCAGTTGTCTTTGTCACTGAAGGATTACTACACACAGCTAGTACAAATGAGTAATGAAAATCCTCTCAAAGTTATCTGAACCAAACATAAATACAGCCGTTCTAGTAGACACACAAATAATGCTTTTGTAGTTTCTAGTCAATGACTGCAAGATTTTATCTTTCTTATATATTTATATATTATTTTATATTTTCTTATAACTGTGCATATCATTAAATTTTTAATTATTATTTTAAATAGGTCATCAAGTACAAACAAAACTGTATTTGTTTATGCTTAGAGAGCATGAAACGACAGTCTTTGATACCAAGATTTCTATATTGTACCATCTGGTGTATTAAAAAATAATCATGGACAATTATGGTGCACTTAACTGACCCAAACTGCTTTAGTAATTGCTTTCAGGATCACTACTCCATGATTCTGGGCATCCCCCAACCTTTTGGAGCACAAATGGTATTAACAGGTAATTGGTATCACCACAAAGTAAGTGTGGAATCTTTTACATTTAGTATAAAACCAATATAAATTTGTTTGGAAGTAACAGATTTGGCTACTCCTTTCACTGCTCACATAACTGAGACTTCATCAGCTACCAAACTAAACAAAAATGCCACAAAACAGATGTGCACACTTTGTTATACACAAACCTCCTCTCTTCTTGTTTTCTTTAATAATCTGAGCAAGTGCTGAGGTGGAAGAACTTACCATATGCAGCTATTCCCCACATCACCCCTACTAGTGCTTACCACCTTTTACTGATTATTTGCAGAAGTGCACCAGTAATACTCTTTTTTGGCAACCAAACATGAATAAATGCAAGTAGCATTTACAATTCAACAGCTAATATCAAGTCAGCTGAAAAAGATGCTTTAAAGCCTATAATCATTATGTGAAAAAAGCTGATGATTGGCAGAGTTGAGGTGACATTACTGTTTACTCTTACTGACCCATTTAAGATGAACAGAGATGCACTTTTGGACAAAGTAGCCTGAACTGAATTACTTTTGGCACATTATGTATCAGTTCAATTGAGTTAGTACACATTAGGAGTTTTTGCAGCATCATTTGAAATTACAGTCAAATCCTGGCAGAAGCTGAGAGATTTTGATACAATTTAAAGCTCATTTATATTTGATAAAATTAAAAAAAAAAAACAAGTTTATTAAATTATTTCTTCCTTAAACCCAAGAGACTTGCCTTGTATACTAATAATGAGTGACCATTTACAAGGTTATATTTCAGGACAGTATTTCTGGTGCTTCATTCCAGAAAAAAATATATGGGAGTTGCTCCCCTACAAAAATACTTTATATCTGCATTGTCAGGCATCAGCCATATTGCTGCAATGGCATCTGTACATATATATAGGCAAAATCATATGCAAGAACAGGTAGAGAAATGTCACAGTCACAGCAAAGTAGAAAGCATCTAGCAAATCTGTGAACAGTTTCAACAGAGGACTAAGATTTATATATAACTTTCATGATTACCAGGTGACTCTGAAATCAGGGCTGAGACTTGCAGCACAGAATAATTTTATATTGCTTTTGTGATCTGATTAGTTTCTCTAAGAGTCTTCTAATTGATTAAATCCAGCTTTTAAAGTAGCATATGAACACAGAACAGCAAACCTAGTGGCTTTTACCTTCCAAGCTTTTGCCCTTCGCCACTGAAAGCTTTAAATCGTAGTCTAGGCTTCACATATTCCTGTTCTTGGTGGTCTTCCATGTCCAAATTAACCTGGCCACCATGAACAAGTCGCTGCAGTTCCACAGGAATTTCCCTTCATCACAAAAATAGAAGTTTCTCAATTACATTCTGAATTGAAATGACAAAAACTTTAAGCAGTACAATGAGTTGATATTATTACTAATTTTACTTTGAAAATCATAGACTTCCAATCGTTTCATGAATTGATTTTATCCTAAGGGAAGCAAAAAAATATTAGCAAGCTTACAGTCACACCTAGAACATACAGACAGTCAAAATCTAGCATGCACTAACAAAACATGTGAAACTAAAAGCTGCCTGTAACAAGTAACACTCAGAGTTAAACCACCAGAAGGAAGCAAAGATTGCAGAAGTTTTAAATGCCCCATGCATCTGATGACACATACAGAATGTATTTTATGGGTGCAGGCAGAAAAGAAGCCTGAAGCTTTTAATAATTATAAACACGTGGAGAAAGCATTTTTCCTCACTTCACTTGAAAGACATACCTCAGAAAAGTTGCCATTTTAACTTACCCTCTTTTAACAGACTCAAGAAACTGAGCATTTGTTGGGTCTGAATAGGATCTCAATTCGCCATCATCTAAACTGAAGCCATTCCTCCATAGTTTCAGCAAAATTTGAACCTGTGAAGCAAAAACAGTGAAACAAAAAAAGTGGGGACAGACAAATACAGTATTTCAATTTCATACAGATCAGTTATACATTTTTTAAATCTATACTTAATAGATTTTGTAGCAGACCACAAACGAGATGACAAAATAAGAACAGAGCACTGCACTGTAACTATCGTTACAATCCTTTAAAAAAAAGCAGACCACGTTTATACTTGGGGAAAAAGAATCTCTTAATCTGCTGCCCATGATATAACAGATCATACAGTGACTGTGCAGTGATCTTCACAGGGTTCCAATTACTTTTAAAACAAATGAAAATTTCTTGTTGATAAATCAATAAATAAATACATAAAACTACAAGTTACTGCTGATACATCACTTACAGTGAAAATTACTCGTTCCTCAAATTATTACACGGTGAGCAGTTGGTTCAAACACTGAGAATCCTGCAAACCAGTCTCCTTCGCTCCCTTCTTACTTTGCTGTGTGTCTGTATGTCCAGCCAGAGCCTTTCACCTTCAGAGCCTGCACCTCTCTTCCCTGCAACTGACTTGCAGCCCAGCAAAACTAGGCTTTCCTAGCCAGTAAAACCGCCCTTCCCTTAGAAAACTATCCCTGCCTCAGGTATGGCAACCCCACTGCCACAGGCTTCTGGGTTAGTACAGCTGGCTGTTGCTTAGAAGGGTTACTTAAGCTCCTGGTGTGATGTGACAGCAGCCCCCAGCCTGAACTACATCCTCTTGAACTACATCCTCTGGCCTTATTCATTTCTTGGTTTTGTTTCTCAATAAGCTTAACATTCGCTCTAGCCATTCATACAAATGGTAAAGTGTAGAAAACTATTTTTACCCACCCTCTCCCTCACTTCCTGCTTTTTAAGTGACAGTAAAGAAACGCCAGGCAGTTTTCAAAAGGCCTCTAACCTGCTGCTTCATCATTCCTAGAACAAATCCATGCCCTCCAGTTTGAGACTGGCTACTTTGCAAGCCACACAAGAAAAAATTCCTAACCTAAGAGGATGAAAATGTTAGCATAGCTAAAGGAATGCAGAGCAACAGCTGGAAGAAAGTACCTGAAAGGAATGTCTGCTAAGAATTCCAAAGTAATTTACATCAGAAAATTCCATAATGGAGGCCTTAGGGATATCCAGTGAACACCTGTCCACTGTGGACACTTTAACGATTTCCACTTAACACTTACCCAATATTTAGATATTAGTTTTTCCTCATAGACATAGTTACAGTAATACTGGCTTTTCAAGCTGTAAACATGATTAAGTAGACATCTGTTGGAGATTGTTTCCTGCTATTCAGAATTTTACTTACATCTTGATTTTCTCCATATATGTATTCTGAGTGCTTTTGTGATGAGTCACCCAATCTATATCCACCACCAGAAAATGACTGGAAAAACATACACAGAAAAGCTTATTGAAATAATATCTGAAAGACTTTATTAAAATTCTTACCTAAGTGCAAAAAAAAGCATCAGCAAGCTTGCGCCTGTGATAAAAAGCACTGTTCTAACTTGTATATCTTCTGTGTGGAAAATTGTACCTAGTAACCATTATCAGGCTAAGCACGTTGCATGTGATGTGTTTCAGTTTCTAATCTACACTTTTTCAAACATTAGAATCATAGAATAGTTTGGGTTGGAAGGGACCTTTAAAGGTCAGCTAGTCCAACCTCCCTGCAATAAGCAGGGACATCTTTGACTAGATCCCATTACCCAGAGCCCGTTCAACCAGACTGAATGTTTCCAGTCAGACTGAATGCTCTCTAGGCAATTTGTTCCAGTGTTCCACCACCCTCATCATAAAATATTCCTTTCTTATTTAGTCTGAATATACACTGGACCTTGTACTTGGCCTTGTTAAACCTCAGGAAGTTCACATGGGCTCGCTTCTTCAGCTTGTCCATATCTCTCTGGATTGCATCCTGTGCCTCAGGCGTGTCAACCACACCACTCAGTATGGTGTCATCTGCAAACTTGCTGAGGTGCATTCAATCCCATGGTCTATGTCGCTGATGGAGATACTAAATAGTAGTGGTCCCAGTACAGATCCCTGAAGGATACCACTCGTCAGTGATCTCAATCTGGACATCGAGCCGTTGACCACTACCTTTAGTTGTAATTCAGCAGATAAGAGATTCAGAAATTGTGATTCGGGATGCAACTGCAGTTTTGGACTTTTATTTAATCAATTTTACTTAAAAATAAAGCAAATCATTCCAGTTTAGGTCGATTTCTAATTATTTCCCCTGGAATTGTACGGTTCCTCCCCACTTTATTTTCTACAGTAAGCTATTTGAGCTCAGATAATACAACTCTGTTGATCAAATCCTCTGCTATTTGCAGACCACAAAAAGGTGCATTTGCTCTCATGTGGTTAGATAAGATGAAGAGAGACTAATGTAAAAAGACTCTAAAAAGACTAACTCTTACCTTAGCTTTACTTAAATCACCAGATGCTCTTGAGGCTTCGTCTAATGGGACAGCCCCATGTTCTTTTGCTTCCTTGAAGAGTTCAGCAACAATTTTACTTGGATTATTAGAAGCCCCAGAAATATGTAATCCTCTATATTCCGAGTCACCTGAATAAAATCTTTAGAATAGTGATGTTCATAAGCAACAATACTTTAAATGACAACCATCATTTTCCTCTTCCCACCAAAAGAAAATAATAAATGAACGAAGACCCAAATTTGGCCCAAAACCTTTTCATTCTGATCACAGAAATGTTCCACTTGGTCCCGACCTTCCCAATAATCCAAGCAGCACTACTCCAAAAACATTTCGGTAACTACCATGGTGCCTTCTGGAGCAGATCCCCAGAGGTCAGGGGCCAAGTGAACGCAGTCCTGATGCAGCTGTGACTTTATATACCTCATCTATGTGGATGCCGCCTGTTCCCAGAAAGACCAGTTCCCTCAGGGGTGTCCTGTGCATGGGCCTGTGCCTGGGCTGGTTAGAATATAGATTAACAACTTGGCAGAACAAGCATGAAATTGTCGAAAAACTTGAACAGTGCCACAATTTGATCTTTTTATTTAAAGATATAGTAGACTTCCATTCCTGCCAATATCAGAAATAGAAAGGTTTTAACAAATTTAATTAACCTTTCAAGGCATCTTAAAATCTGCAGAAACTGCTGCAAAAGCTGATTTGTGTTCTTTTCTTCAACACAGCCCCATTTCTAGCTCTTGAAGATGAAAGGTTAAACTAAAAATAATTGTGTTCAAAACTGTATCTGTTCGATTACAAAGATCAAGACATTCCTTGAGGATTATCTTGAGGAAGTCACTATAAATTTCTAAATACCAATGGAATAGATGCTGTAAAAAATCTGTATATAAATACAAAAGCTGGGAAACCTGAGTGTTTTGTCTTTGATTAGAAGAAACATTAATAACTAATAAAGTAAGTGTTTTCTATTTTCCTTAACATTTTCACTTAACCACCTGGGACAAGGCAAATCAACTAATCTATGTAAAACTGCCTCTCAGGCAAATGACTTCAAAATGCCGTTGATTCCACCACATTTTACAATTACCCAAAACCAGTAGTGGGTATAAAGGTGCTGTACAACCATACTGCTTTTATGATCAAACATAACTGCCAATCCCTTAGTACCATCTCTCCTTTGAACATAAATCTGTATTTATTATCCAATTGCCATTTATATGGAAAATAATCATTAGATTTAAAAGAATTATAGTGGTAAGAAGATGAAACAATCAGAACTTGTACTCAAGAAAGGAAGTACTCAAATATTTGAGTAATGGATACACAGAACAATTCAGGATATTTGAAAAAAATGCAAAAAGCTTCTGAGTTCAAGTGCAAGTTACAACCTTCACATCCATACAATCACGTGTTAAGGCATCTACAGGTTCTAGATCACTACGGATGGATTCTGCTAAATATAATTTTACGACAGCAATGCATGGCTAACACTTACTCTAATAAGCCACATAGCATGTCTCTAGTTACTAGCTCTTTGCGGGCTAAACTTAGCTCACCTGCATTTCGAAAAACAGGAGGGAGCAAAGTGTGAATGTCAAGAAAAACCCCAATTACGTTCACAACTGTTACATGATTTTTTTGTTGTTGTTTGAAAAATACCTTTGGTTTTCTTTGTCATCGCTCATGCTTCTTTCTGGTTTTCTCAACCTTCTAAGAGAATCAATTTTAAGACTGCCAAGAGAATGAAAGAAAACATTTGAAGATGGCTGGTACATGCATTTCACTTAGTACTTCATATCGAACTTCTGAAACTACTTCTTTTTCAAAAAAACCCCTAAGAATATAAAGTTGTTGGGGCTTTTTTTTGCTCTCACCATACTTTTTTTTTTTATCCAAAATACATTGCCATGAATGATTCTCAGTGAACAAGCAGGAAAGAGCATATGTATGGCAGAGTCATTTTGCAGTAACAGTTGAATTAGATGATCATTGTAGGTCCCTTCTAACTGAACTATCCCCTTCTAGCATAGGTTATGCTGAATTCTACTTTACACCACAGGTGGTCCCACAGATAACACAGGTGATATGCAAGCCCAACAGCTGTTTCAGAATCCAGCTTACCAGAAATAACTACACTTCAAATTGTTTCCACATTTTAGCTGTTTTTGTCAAGAGTTAAGTTGCCTAGTGAAGTCAACATTGGCTTTCCTTGAGGTCCTGGAGTCTCTGTCTATGAGGATCCTAAAAAACTTAAGAAGTAGTCATTCTTACTTCTATTTTATACAATTTTAAACATACATTGAGTGGAAACATCACAAAGACTTTCAGATGATCAAAATGCAGAATCACATTCTGTTTTATGATAGGAACAGATCAATAAGCTACCACAGGACAAGCTAGGGTTTTTAGCTTGCAGAGCTGTATAGGTATTTGCTCTTATCCTGTAGTACTTGATGATAAAATCCATTAATGCAAGATGTGTATATGGTAGCTGACTACCACGGGATAAGAATATACATACAATCTGCTACATAAGTAATGCCAGATCACTAGTTCAGATTTAGGTAATTTGTCTGATTACCATGCCTTTGAAATCAAAGTGTAGCAGAGCAGTCGATTGCTTTTTTAAGTATCAGTGTTGATAAAACAATGTAATTCTATATCCAAGTGAAGGATCTGCTTCTCATTAATTTCTCAGGAAAAAAAAAAAAGTATTGTTATGGACTTGGGTCACAGGCACTAGCAATGCTTTAATCTCTTCTATTTTCTTCCTCTGTTGCATTGTACGTTTTGTGGGGCAAACATTGTACTTTTGTGCTAATGGTCTTAACTTTCTTAAAGGAGCTTACACAACATGACAGCATATTATAATGTGCCATTTATTCCGGCAGGGCTCAGGGACATTCTTTTATACCTGCAATTGCGGAAGGCAAGCTGAGTAGATCAAGAGCAGCACTATGTTTCCTTGCAATTAATACACTGCTCATCTGAGAGAAAACTGAAGTCTATTAAAAAAAATCTCATTTTGGATACCATGCAAATAGAAGCCATCTCCTCTTTCTCAGACAGATTCCAGCATGACTGCCGATTAAGAGCTGTTTGCCAACAGCTATCACACTGAAATATCTGAGATACTGTACTGCAGCTTTCCCTTCAGTTGGAGTGGGAAGCTGTAACTTTATGATATGTATGGGTAAATGGAACCGTTGCCTTTATTCATTTATAAATTGTGTTCAATGTAGCTGATTAGTCAACTTAGGTGCTTTCACCAAAACGACAAAAAAACTCACCCAAAAATACTATTATTTTCCAAGTGTCACATGATGTGCTAAAATCCCTCTTCCTGAAGATTTGCATTTGCAAATGCACTTGAAGCATGGCTCTGGTGACTAAGATCTTTTCTGCTGCTTAACCTCCTTTAAAACAGAGATCCATCTTGGCAGCAGCGATTGAAAGACAAGCCAAATACAAGACTTGTTATAGCATCACTGACAGTAATGATGTAAAGACTGCTCTTCTTTACAACTATTTAAATAGAAACTAAAAATGGGCAAGATTTCTTTACAAAAAATTTAAAGCTACATTAAATCTTCAAATGCTATATGAACTGCAAACACTGCAGGCCAGAAAGAGTTGGATTTATACATAAATACATGTCTTACCTTACACCTGCCAAACTCAGATAAATTCACTTCTCTCACCCCGCAGGAGCCTACTAATGAACCTACTAATAATTTTTCAAGTATTTGTCTCATCACATACTTTTACAAGCACAACACTCAAAGCAGCTGACTTGTCAGGTTTCACACAAGCTACTGATTTGCTGAATTTTGAAGCAGCAAAGAACTGCAGTATTTTTCTGACATAACAAATTTCCAAATTTTATCTGTGGAAAAAAAAGAGCAACACTGCATTTCACTTATAGCATCTTATCTTACCTGAAGTGGGTTTAAAGTATTTTGGAATACCATATGGCACAAAGGCTCCTAAATAAATACAATTTAAAAAGCATTCTGAGAAGACCTGGACTATGCATTATTACAGGGCTTCACAGTTCTGGATTATGAACTGTTGTAGGTGGCTTTTTATACAATGAGGAGATCAAGTAAGTATGACAAAAGTTCTGTGAGCTAAAACAGTACCTATTCAACACACTTCTGAAGTACAAAGCACATCTTACCTCTGTGATGCTTTTGTGCTACTGATCTTTGTAGATGTTGGTTTGTCAGGACACAGTGACTGCCTTTTAGCTTCATCTTCATATAATTCTGCCAAGGCCAACTGTAGGAAACAGAACTCTTTTTAGAAGTCTAATTCTAGAACTACAGAAGACAGAAATAAGACAAAAACTAATGCAAAATATGCACAGCAGCAGCAAATCAGGAACACCAACATGAGAAACCCCAACTACTTCTTTAAATAGAATATCCTTTTTGCTTTATGAAAAAAAAAACCCCACACAATGCTTAATGCCATTGTGACTTGGAACTTGTACTCTGCTGTCATTCGGTTCACACTGCTTCACTAGTTACATTCAGCCTGTATTAGATTCAGAATTGCAAGAGTATATGCACACATATATTAAGCATCGCCTAATTAATGTTAACAAATTTAAACCTGTACTGGAATTAAGAACCAATTGTGCCTTGCTGGCTTGAATTCAAAACATCATTGCAAATACTTTAAAAAGCTTTTCCCAAAGTGTCCCCAAATGCTGCCATATCACTGGCAAGTTCATTTTTAGGAAGCTGTGTGTGGCACATCTAACATGCCATTTTTAGCAATCTTACTTTTATCCTGACTAATACTCTGTTTGTGAAATCATCCTTAATTTTGTCCTCAAACCATTTTGTTCACACTATGCAAGTGATAGTAACATTTTATCATAGGCAACAGAACGGGTACTAGGCTATAATTTCATTACTGTTTTATGCTGAAGGAATACACGTTATAATAAAATGAAACATCATCCGTCCCTCAAAACACACTGCTATGAACACAGGATATTAATCCCATGTTACTGTGAGGCATTTTCTGCAGGGTAAAAGTATGAACTGAAGAGTTACATCCAGTAAGAAAATTAAAACGAGGGTCAAAATAGCTCAAGAAAACCACTGAAGACCTCCATTCTATCTGAGGATACAGACAAATATCTTTTACATATATAAAGCTGAGGTTGTAGGTCACAGACAAGTCCATAAGCAGAAGGAATGGGCAAAGATCTAGCCTATACCATCCCTAATTCAAAGACTGAGGGACACTAAGGGAGTGTAAAAGGGCTTGCTCAGGCTTCTGTGCTCTCCTCATACCTCATCTCCCACGATGCCACGCTAAATAAAGTACTGGGATAGATGGATGGATGGCTACCCTGACCCACGGGGTGGTACTTTGTTTTTTAACATTCTGTCAATTATCCATCTACCCAAAATGCCTGTCTGCTTCAGCTGACTAACTAATGACCTTATGAACCAAAAGTATTAACACAGACTTTATTACTTTTACCTACTGTAGCAAAGTTAATCTCAACAAGAACCTATGAAAATTCCAAAGAGTAACTAAGAAAAAAAGAATCACAGAATGGTTTGGGTTGGAAGAGAGCTTAAAGATCATCTAGTTTCAACCCCCCTGCCACGGGCAGGGACACCTCCCACTAGACCAGGTTGCTCAAGGCCCATCCAACCTGGCCTTGAACACTGCCAGGGATGGGGCAGCCACAGCTTCTCTGGACAACCTGTGCCAGTGCCTCACCACCCTCACAGTGAAGAATGTTTTCCTAACACCTAAATCTATCCTCTGTCAGTTCAAAGCCATTCCTCTTTGTCCTGTCACTACACGCCCTTGTGAAAAGTTCCTCTCCAGATTTCTCACGGGCACCCATTAGCTACTGGAAGCTGCTGTAAGGTCTCCCTGGACCCTTCTCTTCTCCAGGCTGAACAAGCCCAACTTTCTCAGCCTGTCTTTACAGGAGAGGTGTGCCAGCCTCCTGATCACTTTCATGGCTTCCTCTGGACTCACTTGAGCAGGTCCATGTCCTTCTTGTATTGGAAGCCCGAGAGCTGAAAACTACATCCATATTTCTCTGTTAATTATGTACAATTAAGTAAAATAGGCGCAATTTCAGTTACTAAAACTTTCACCTGTTTTCCAATTTGTTGCTAAATTATTTTGAACCTTCATGCACTCTGAAAATCACACACAAAGTAGGAATACTGCTAAAAGTATCTGCAATTATTTAAGTACCAGTGCAGAGTTATGTTGAACTCTTGAAACTTTCCCCACGTAAACCTGGGGAAAGACCATGTCCGTAGCCTTACACCACATCTGTGGAGACTGACATTTTCATATAGGAAAAGACACTCCTACCAAATAATCAGGAAATATAACGGCGCCAAAATAACTTCGAACACAGTTAAAACCTAGCTACTTAAGTGCTGGGAGAGCCCTTCCACGGTCCTGGAGAGCTGACTACCACACACGCTGACCAGACACCGTTCCCTGGTCCTCTTTCAGAGGCATTCTTCCCCTCCCAGTCCCAAAAAGGGAAGGGGGGAGCGAGAAAAGAAAAGGCCCAGTCCTGCCTGGCTGTGTCGGGACAGCCCCGACTGACAACGAGAAGCGCCGCCGCACCGCACGCTGCCCTGACGGGCGGCCTGCGGGAAGGCCAGGGGCGCCCCCCAAGGGACACGGCAGCGGGACGCCCGCCTCCACCCGCCCACCTGCAAATCCCGTGCGCTGGGCGGGCGGCCGCTGCTCCGGGGCTGCCGATCCCTGCGACCGCCGGCGGCCGCCGAGGACACGTCCCCTTCCTGCTGCGCAGGACCTGCCCCGCCGTCCGCCATCTTCTGAGGGCGGCGGCAGGCGAGGGGCGGGGCGGGGCCAGCGCAGCCAGGCACTTCCGCCGCCTCGGGGCGGGGGAGCCCGGCCGGTGTAGCCCCGCCCACCGCGCTGTCTCCATGGGGACGGCGGGTCCTGCCGCCGCCGCGGAGCTGGTCTTACCGGCCACCCGCGTGTGGTAGTGCGCCCCCAGCACAGCGGGAAGATGTGTGTGCACTCCCCTCGTGCCCCTCCCGGTGGGCAGAAACGGGAGGGTGGGTTTGCCCAGGACCTTCTCTCGGCACCTGGCAATGGGAGAAGGCTTTTGTACGCTGACAGACTTGGGCGTTGGTGAAGACTGGCAGGCCCCACCCGTGCCGTCAGCCCAATGGCCAGTGTGCCTGTGGAACACAAGGAGTCTCTCGGTGTACTTTTACATGAAAGGCTATCTGCAGAACCATGAAGTACCACTCATAACGGCTAAAACTCAATTGGATGGTTCACTTAAAATGCTTAATTGGATTCAAAGCAGGAGGGTATCACCCAGGAGAATGCTCACTCTTGAGCACTCAAGCACACCAGGCTGCTTTAAAAAGTGTGAGATTTCTTTCTGACTCCTACATATTAAGGAGGAGTTAAAATCTCCATATTAAAACCTTTTTCTAAATAAAAAAATGAGTGCTATATCTAAAACCTGGAATGACCCTAAATCTAACTGATGAAGAGCAAGTTATGTTTAAAAGTGGATATTTTCAGTTTCCCAAAAATAAACATAAGACCAAGAGAGAAAGAAAGCAGACAACGAAAGAAATCCTTAAAATAAATTCTCAGCAAACATGTTTACCATTTGGATTATAGGGCAAGACATTGCAATAACCAGGCTGACTGCAAACACCATGTTTTTGATATAAAACAAGGGCTTTTATATGTAATGGAAAAGAAATATTGACAATACTATGAAGAGGAATCAATAGATCGGTTTCCAATTTGATATTTCATCAAGTCATAGGTCTGTAGTATCTACACACAAATAAATCGCTGCCCTAAGAGGGCTGACTGCCAGTTACAAAGTTTTGTAATGTGAACTGGTGAATATACAAGTGATTACAGCGATCAGTCGGCTGTTTGGGATTTCATCTGGAATTGTGACTGACAGCTAAAATCACTAATTGTTGGACATTCACATATAATGCTCAGTTACCCCCAGCTGAACCAGGCAGGGGACTGGTGGCTGTGACCTGACTGCTGAACTGAAATACTGTGAAGCTGCAGCTGAAAGCGCCAGCTAACTGTCCTCAGTTATTTCCAGTGCCATTCAGCTCGAACACACACTGCTTTCTAATCAATCTCTAGACCCTGTTGACAGTACTTTATAGTTCAGAAATACTGGGAATGGTGGCTAATGGAGCTGGGGTCACACAGGACCTTTTAAGCTAGCTTATTAAACTGTGTGCTTATGTTTGTGCCTTCGTAGTCAGACCAATCCTCATTGAGCACATGGACAGAACAACGTGTTCTAGCCCATAAACCACAAGAAAAAAGCGTATTCTGGTACCCAGATCCATCTCAAGGGTCAATGCTGCCTGCTCTACACTGGTGGCAATTTTTTTTCTATGGACAATATAGATACGAATGATTGTTTTTTTCTGCAGAACTTTTTTTGGTGTTTGACAAAGAAGAATGGCACCACTGAGGGTATATATGTGTGTGTATATATATGCATATAACATTGCATATAGTACATTTCATCTAGGCCTCACATTCTGAACTTTATATGCTGATCATGTATGCTTGCAAAGAACTTGTACTTTTTGCTTTATTTATGAAAAAAACCCAAAACCAAAACAACCCCAGCCATGAATAAAAATAAGATCCCCCTTCAGCTGGCTCCTATGCTTGAAGCCTTTGTATGATGACTCTGTCAAGAATAAAAATGTAGTCACATGTTTTTTCATTCAGCCTTCCATGGGTTGATACATGGGGCACAGCTGTTTTCTAAGTGAAAATGTCCTGTGGTGATACAAACTGAATTAGGAGAGAGGATGTCTAAACTGTAATCACTTTAAAAGCCAAATAACTTTATTATGAAATCACTTAAGTATTCTATATTTTGACAGGCACATCTTCCCTAAACACTGGCATTATTCCAGTCTGTCTTTCTCTGTGATTCCTTCCTTTTTGGTTAAGGCTGCCAACAATGTTTCAAGAGATCACCTGAATACAGATTAGCACATAATCTTTTTCTTAGTGAAATTCATATAGGCACAGACATCTGGAAATTTAAATCTGTCTATCCCAGACAGCCATTTTAATTTGCATAGCATTATTATTCTGACCAATGTTTTACCACACAGCTATAGATTTAAAACAGTTAATTATTACCTGGCAGCCTAGTTCCTTAATTAAAATTGGTCCTGTATTTATTTTTTTTTTAATGTCTGAAATACTCTCATTTATCCTAGATTTTTCTTCCTAGAGATTAAAACTAGCAACATTTACAGTCTTCTATTTGGGGGTGACACAGGTAACAGCCAAGCCTTTCATTTTCAAAATTTCACTGCAGTTGGTGCTGTCCAGAAGCAAATATATATAATTAAAATGCAAGTAAAAATAGCAAAATCCAGTTATTAAAAGTCAACCCACCCAACTTCCCAAATTTTGGGTGTAACTTAAGAGAGAAGAAGGAAAGAAGAATGAAGTTAGAACAAAGGTAAAATTAATAATAACTTTCTTAGAAAGACATTTAAAATAAAAGAATTGTAGAACCTTTTAAAAAGAGTGATCAGGATAGGGATAGACAATAACATTTATATTTTTAGGTTTATAAAGGTTAAGGAACAACTAGTATAAAGGGCTTGAAGTCTGAGATAAAGCCCTGAAACTTGACGTGATTAAATGCTCATTGGACTGAGATTGTAATAAAACAGGCAATAGAATCCCAGGTCTTTGAACTTCAAGGACTGGTGGTGCCATGCTAAATTTACTGTGTAAACAAAAACAAGACAAAAAATTTAAGATACAAACCGATTATATTGGTACAATGGGAATACGCCAAACCTCACAACATATGGGAGATCTTTTTATCTATTTCGTAGCACATAAATTTGGAAGATAATCTTCAGTAATCTTCAAAACAGGATTGCAAGTATCTTCAAAAAAATAAATTAAAAGTACATATTTAAAGTGACAAAAGTCCTGGGGTTGAGAGAGAGACAGAGAGAGGGCCCAGAGGGTTTAATTAATTTCCTTAGTTACAGTACATTCCTTAGCTAAACATGGCTTAACTGTCAGCATGTAATCTGTGTGCAGTCTGTGGGATCATCTGTCCAGTTTGCTACCTTTTTCTTGGAGGAAATAGAGCATAACTGATTGGATTGCGCTTAGTTGTTAAATACCTATCTCTGATCTTCGAGGAAAAGCCTCCTGTCTTCAGTGCTCTGAATACAGAGTATTCAGAAAGGTCTGAATTTATTCCCAGATAAAAAGGGCTCAAAGGAAGATGTCTTCTGGCAGAACCAGGACAGCTGTTGGTACTTCAGTGTGTTTCTTATGGGAGTTCCCAAAACTGGAACTTAGCTGCTGTATTTTGCTTAGGTTTTATTATGATAGAGCTAAGCCTTACATAGAAAATATCCTTTTAGTTTTGATTTAGCTTTAATTCAGCTATGATCTGCCAGAACAGTGAGAGATGCTCTACGTCCCAGAACTGGCCAGGATTGGATTTCCCTCTGGTTGAGGAAGGGTAGCAGTGGGAGGGAAAGTTAGCAGTAGATATTGCCATGATGTACACTTGGCTATTACTCTGAGAAGGCGCAATATTGCTGCTGAAACTATAAGAAATATCTGATGTAGAGGCATGAGGCAGCTGGAAGAGAGGTTTCAGAGCTCAAGAGAGCTTTAGAAGTGAAGTTTTTGCTGAAATCTCAGACATCAGTAGCTCTTGAGAACATTCCATCTCTATTCTTGAGAAATTCTTGCTAGAGCTGCTTTGGCAATTTGCTGTGCCTCTACAGCCTTCAGACTTTGAATGCTTAATGTACAATTGACTTGGCTTCATACAGCATTTTTACGGTAAATTTTCAGGCTGAAAAAATAATGTTTGGATTTTTTTTTTCCTAACTAACTAAACAAAACACACACTAGAGTTTGTAGAATTACGATATGTAAGATAAAAACTTTTAGAGGCACTTCTGAGTCACAGTGAAGTATAATATCTTCTTGATTAGAAAACTTGTTTCTTTCTTTCTTACTCAAACACCAAATGAGTGCATGCTGACTTGGTATTTTTATTTAAACCTATTTGCTTGTTTTCTGCCAAAAATGTATACTCCTATAAGACTGGGTTTGTGAGTAGTGCTCAGCAGGTAATTCCCTGGTTTTATTGCTTCTCTAGGAGCTGCAGTCTCATGGAGCTTGTCCTGGAAAGGGAGGAGTGCATTAGGGAGGAGGACCTCTGTGCTTTGTAGTTGTGGAATGAACTGTGTTAAAGGGAAATTTCCCATAGAAAATAATGTAGGAACAAGAAAAGGGTTGGGGTGACACAATATGTTATGGCCCCTGGTCACAGTGTACCAGCTGTTTCGCAACTGATAACATTGTATGATAAATGAAAGGAAACTTCTTAGGGGCTGAGAGATTCATATTTGTATTGAAAAAAAGAAAAATTGCCACCAAAGCAAACAGAACATAGTCCATTAAAAATAAATCAGAATCACTAATTTCTAAAGCTCTATACTTCTTAAACTGTACGTGTTAAAATACTTCAGTGGGCTTTTTGTCGTTGAGGTCTAATGTTCTGCTTTAATCTAGAATTTCACCAGGTTAACTCTGCAATGTGCATTGGATTTTGTTGCAGACATATATTAAAGTAACTGCAGAATTGCAACAGTATCTTCATTTTCCCACTGCTGTTTGGTTGTGTCCGAATATGTCATCACTTACAATGGGGCTTTTTTCTGGTTATATTTACCTGTGATATTGAAAAAATTAATAATGTATCATTCAGTTACAGGAACTACAAATGACAGGTATTTGGCTTTTATTTGATAAGAATTGCACATGTATTTTCTACCAAGACAGAAACAGTAGAATAAACGAAAGATAAAGAGAGAAAAGAAATGAGAAAAAAAGCCCAAACCAAACCCAGAACTACAGCTCCAGTTGTAGCATATGAGACCAGAACGGAACTGCTTCCAATTGCAGTGGACAAATTGAGGCCAGCCACTTCAATACCTTTGAAAGAAACATACAAGTCATTTGGATCCCTGACAACCTTAACTTTGCAGCTGACACTATATGACCAAAGGGTTCAAGAACAGACAGGAAAGAACAGAAGGAATTAAGGATGTCCAACAAATCTTCCACATCATGTGAAATAAAAAGCAAATTAGGTATTTTCTTATGTTTTTAAAGGTATTTTTAAAATATAGTTTTTATTCTTCCTGCAGATGCTCTGAAAACTAGGATATTTAAATTAATCCTGCCAGTGCTAATGCATGTTTACTTAATTTTGGTGCCTTAGTAGCCATGCTCTTGCCTCCTTTGTGGCAACTAGTCAGTACAGAGGCAAAGTAGTGAAAAAGACAAAGGTTTCAGAGGTTTGACAGTTGGTCTGTAGTGCAGCAGATGCTGCAAAACAGATTTATGATACTGAGGTAGGAAAGCATCTTGATGAGGAAAAGCGGTGAGGGCATATTTACATTGATGTGAGAGCAAGTCTACAGGCAGTGAGTCTGCAACAGAACTTCCACCACTTCTGCCGGGGGGAAGCTGCAATAATAAAAACATAAAACAAACTGCTCCGCAGAACTAAGGAAGCAAAATTCCCACAAATCTATATCCTGCATTTTCTATTTCAATTTATCCCTTTACACCTCTTCCCATTATATCCCTCTCCAGTATCAAGCCAAAATATCAGATCCTTCCCTTCTTCCATCCTCCCTATGATCATTTCAGTATCTCAAGCCCCTTCTGTAAGTACCATTAGCGGTTTTGTGTTCCCAGAACCCTTCAAATGCAGTGTCCCATCTTTCCTGCAGTGTCTCTTAGCTTCCTATTTTGACCCATCACTTGGTCCAGAGCTGCATGTATCCTGCATGGCTGGCTGGCTGGCTGCCTCTCAGAAGAATGAACAGGCTTCATTATCCCTACATTTCCTTCTTCTGATGCGTGAGTAACTTCTCTCTGCTTCACTTGGGAATTTATTTGGTAGGGTGGCTATCTAGCAAAAAAGAAAGTAGAATTCAGCTTCAGTTTCATATAAAAGTTGGTATATTGTATCATCTAATAATAGAAGTAGAGTGAAATGTCTCCTGATCTTGAGTTTCTGTATTCCTAATGTTTTTAACAGTAGTACAATCTCATGCCACTCCCCTGGCAGTACCTTCAGGAAGATAGCATACAAATAGCAGTAATTTAATGTGTCTAAAATACAGAGGTATATAGGTTTTCTGAAGATACATCTGGTAGTGTCAGTTCCGCATGAACTTTGGCTTACATTTGCATTAAATGCTAGCTGTCAGCTTGGTAGAACATCTACTGCAATCAATGGAGAGACCTCAGAAGGGTTGCTGTGCCTTTTTCAGCATGGGTGCACCCTCTTGATACCTGCTGATTTCACTCTGGAGTTGCTGAGATGCCTCAATCTCAGCATGACATGTATTGTACTGTTGCAAGAATAGCAAGGGGAATTTCTGGGACAAAGTGTGGCAGTTATATCTGGCCAGACCCACTCAGCTGATCGAGGACATGCTCCTGGATATGACTGTGTTAGGTGAGACGAATCCTCCCTTTGAAATGCTGGGACTGTTCACAGTCACAACACCTGAAATGAGCTGTGTGTACAAATCTGTTCAGAAACATTCACTGTGATGATGAATCCAATTTTGTTTCAGTTGCAAAAATATGATGAACTAGATTATGTGCAAAAAAATTATGCAAATCAGAAGTCAACTCCGCAGATGCCAATAGTACCAAACTGTGTGGGGAAGTGGACATTTGAGAAGAGAGAGCCATGCCGTAGGATGACCTGTATAGGCTGGAAGAGTGGGCTAACAAGAACTTTATGAAGTTCAGCAAGGACAAGTGTAAAGTCTTGCACCTGGGTAAACACAATCCAAGAGTGCAGAACAGTCTGGGATCTACCTGGCTGGGGAGCAGCTCTGTGGAAAGGGACCTGGAAGTCCTGGTGGACCACAAGCTCAATATGAACAAACAGGGTGCAGCTGTGGCAAAGAAAGCCACTGGGATGCTGGATTACATCAACAAGGACATCACCAGCAGAGATAAAGATGTCATTATCCCACTCTACACAGTATTTTTCAGGCCACATCTGGAATACTGTGTTCAGTTTTAGTCCCTGCTATACAAAAAAGAAGTGGACAGGCTGGAAAAGGTCTGGAGAAGGGCCACAAAGATGATCAAAGGACTAGGAAGCTGTGTAAGGAAAGGCTGAGAGGGCTGGGCTTGTTCAGCCTGGAGAAAAGAAGGTACGTGGGAGACACAAGTTACTCCTACGGAGAGGCTGGCTTCAGAGCAAGGTTTTCCTAATTCAGCATTTAAGAGATTTGGATAAGCCTCTTATTCTGTTCTCCCCAAACCAAATAACATCAGCATGAATTGTTCTGTGTGGTCTCAAGAGTTTAGAAGACAACAAACTTTCTTTCTAATGCCCGCCAAGTATTTTTAGAGCTCAAATGAAATGTAAAGGGAAAACCTTCCTGACAGCATTACAAAGAAGGGTGTGAGGCACCAGTAGGTGGTGCTGGTACAACAGTAAGCAGGATATGCAGACGACATTGAAGCCAACACTTCAGAACTTTTCCTCCCAGCTGATATCATTGCTACATCACTTTCTAATTTTAAATATTGTCATCTTATTGCTGTGGGAGCTCAGGGCTGCCGCTATAAGGAAGAAGCTCTTTACTGTGAGGGTGGTGAGGCACTGGAACAGGTTGCCCAGAGGAGTGGTAAATGCTCCATCCCGGGCGGCGTTCAAGGCCAGGCTGTACAGAGCCTTAGGCAACATGATCTAGCATGATGTGTCCCTGCCCATGGCAGAGGGTTTGGAACTAGATGGTCTTAAGGTTCTTTCCAACCCAAACCATTCTATGATTCTATGATTCTATTTACCAATGTGACACAGCACTAAGTTCTATATGCACAGAGAACAAAAAGACAATGTATAGCATTTTGTTCCTCCAGTGGTTCAAGCAAACGGGTTAACAATATGTTACATAGCAGGCATGGGAATTCTCAGAATTTTTGACAAAAAAACCTAAAGGTCAAGTTGAGGTGGTTTCTTTACCTTTAGTTCAGACCTGTGGGAATAGCTCTATATTACCGCAAACACAGGCACATACTTGAAAAAGTTGCATTGTACAGCAGGAACTTGAAAAAGAATTTGTAGAGAAATAGCCTCTGTATAGAATAGCATCCCTACCACTTTGAATTATAATCTGAAATTGAATCATTTACCTTGTAAATTATTCAAAGAAAATTTGTTTTTCACAAAGTGCTCTTAACATAAGTGTCTCATGGTTACACCATTGTGTAAAGTGTCAGCTTTCCTTGAGTTTTTATTCTTCCTCCTGTTTGTCAGTGCACAGCTCTACCATAAGTTAAGCTAAAATGTTTGTTCAGGAACATCAGTTTAAGTACAGGTAACACATTATAAGGAATTTAATCCCAGAAAATATTAATTTGGTTTTTAATTTTGCTAGTGGCAATTGCAATGAATGGCTTTGTTAAATTTCTGTCTCTCATAAGCAGAATTATACACAGTTCTCATGCTTACTTTCACATTATTTGCACTGGGTGTTATATAATTTTATTAAGTTCCCAGTTCTTTTGGAAACAACAATATTTTCTTTTTTAAAATAATGATTCTAGTTGTAGAATAATGCTCAGAAAGACACATATAGAAAAAAAATAACACATTTCAGCTGTGTTCTGGACCCCGAGGGATGCTTATTCCTTTTGGTCTTTGTTTCTTTCATCATTTTATTGCTTCTTCCTTCTTGGAACACAGCTTGACCTGACCTTTTTTGTTTGTTTGTTTGTTTTTCTTTTGGAGACTGAAATTAGAGTCTATCAGGGAATATGGGCAATATTTCATCCCCATCCACCTAAGCTTCTGACCTTTAACTCGGTATAAGCTCTAGAAAGTCATCTACAGGCATCCTGTCCATGCAACCTTTCCTTTCATTTCTGCATTTTGCATTTCTCATCTTTGGCAGTTCTTTAATCTTCCCTCATTACTGAAACAGTAAATGGAAACAAAGAGAAGAAAAAGAATTAAAGGTGGTGAATAATAAGAGGCAGCTGTTTTTTGCTACTCAGCAACAGTATATTCTAGGCACTTACAGACAAATGATAGAAATCTGGACCTACAAATCACCCTCCTATTAATCTGCGTTAGCAGGGACAGCCCATGGTGGAATCCTAGAACCTGCCATACCTTGCAAGCTGAGAGATGATGAACACCACCTGTGCTATTTCAGTATATGTGAACTTTGGAAAAAGACATCACCTGAAAAATGTCTATAAAGAAAGAATCCTGGAAAAGAGATGTCTCCAGTGAGTCTTTGAAGTGCTCTGTACAAAGCATAAGCATGGCAATGCCAAGTAAGGTCACTTGGTGTATAAATTAGTAGGTTGATGCTTGCAGGTTTCTGCAAACTAGAGCAGCTGGGAGCCAACTGCAACTTATTTTTGAAAGTAAAATGCTTTTCTTCCACTCATTTCCTTTTTTAAAATATCAGCTTTGTCCCTTGCTCCAAACAGGATGAAAAATTAAAGTCTTGAAAAATATTCATTAGCAAAATTAAATAGGTCATTTATTTTTAATGATTTCTTGATTGTTTAGTTTAGATAGCTTGAAGTAGCTTGAATTTTAGCATAAGTAACTTAGAAGAGGAGAGTTAGAATCTCCCAATTAATAGTGATGCTAATAGATATTTTGACAGGTTGAAAATGTGTTGTTTTATTCTGCAAAATATTTGCAGGAATAAATATTTGTTGAAACCAAAACCCTTTCCTTACTAACATGTCAGTTCTGACAATCTGGCATTTTGCAGTCAAAATATCACTTGAATGAGAAATTTCTTCCCAACTGCATTTATAACGGGGGAGGGTTAGGCAGTTCTGCGGTCCTGCCTTATTGTTCTTCTTGTGAAAGTAGTCTTGAGATTCTTCAAATTCACCCAGTAATCTAGTAAATCACCTCTGAGTATCTTGTTACCTGCCTTGCTGTGGCAGTACACCTCAGATTGCCTGATGTGAAATTATATTCTTGTCAAATATGTTAACAAATTGTGGTCTAGCTTAGCGAAAGGATGGACAGTGAGGGAGATTTGCATGTACTCTGTGATGCATGAAGCTGGACATCCTCTCATTCACCACTAATCAGAGAAAAGGTGCTGGTTGCT
Organism: Strigops habroptila; assembly: GCF_004027225.2. Taxonomy (NCBI): domain Eukaryota; kingdom Metazoa; phylum Chordata; class Aves; order Psittaciformes; family Psittacidae; genus Strigops; species Strigops habroptila. The sequence continues at coordinate 38,571,901 of NC_044277.2, forward strand.
GCAGCACTGGCAAGGAACATTAGCAGGATTTACATTATTAAAAGAATTTTTGAAGCATCGACTTGTGCTTTTGCACTGATTTGCCATTTAGGAGCTACAAGCTGTTCATGGGTCAGACTGCCTTCAAAAAACAGGTTGTTGGGAGTTTCCTTTAGTGTGTTTATATACACTTCGATTCCTCTCTCTGACTTGTTTCGGATTTAAGTGAAAAACACTGTAAAAAAGGGGTCTTGAACACTTATAATTTTCCAGTTTACTGTGTAATGCTACATGATGAGACACTGGCACAGGCAAAACCTCCCAAGATGGATATTCAGAGGTAGTGCAGTTATGGTGGAGCCAAACTCCCTGTATAGACTCTTCCTCCTGGAATATTTTGCATAGTCCAAATCTCATGTGTGGCTGAACAAGTAGTCAGTGACTATAGAGCATTTTTAGCCTTGTTTGAAATTACTTGATATTACATGGTATGAGCTTCTTATTCTATTGGATTTTTTATTTAACTTGCTGTCAAAACTTTGCAAGTTTGGACACTATTAGAAACTGATGATTTGTTAAGGGATGCTTTTATGTATCTCTACTCTTATAACTGTGGAATTACATTCAGTATTGCTATCTTCACTGGGTAGATGGCATTGGCCCGGGAATGGAAGACATTAGAAAGCCATAGCACCTTCAGATACATTGACATCAGTCTCACAGAGTCAGAGCAAATGCTGGAGTGAGCTCTATCAGCATACCACTTCCAGGCAAGAAACAATAACAAACTACAGATCTTTGATCAACTGAGAGATTATTTTGAAGTGACACCACTGGCACAGCATGTCCATGAAGCAATAAGATGCTACATTTGTATTAGGAAATAAATGAATTGATTTTTATTGTGAAAGAAAAGGGAAAAACATGGTGAATTACCTAATGGAATATTACTGTATTAAGTAAGTCAAAATGAGCATATTTTTGGCCACTGAGGGATCTTTCTACATTTCTTTTATTAGTAATGATATTAAGCTCAATTTGCTTGTGACCTTAATTTTCAAAACTCCTGCACTTTTGTCTGAATGTGAGCGTAATATTGGACTGCACAGCTGAACTGCTGGATCATTTCACTCATCAGAATCTGCTTTCTATGCTAACCAAGGAGGCTGCTATGTGGAATTTGTATTAGAGTCTAGAGGCTTGATCATGTGAAACGTGTATGCTAGTTTAAGGTGAAGTATGGATTACAGGACTCAGGAATGGGATTTGTGATTTGATGGGTTGTTACTCATCAACTGCATAGTGATAAGTGTTCATGTGTGTTCTTAGTGCATGACAAAAATTAAATATCATGACTTAGATTACCCATCTTCAAGTGAGTGTCGTAACCTTACAGAAAGTTCAAGTAAGAAAGCTGGGGATTTTGATTTAGGTTATGATACCTTTGAAGGGGTTAAAAGTAAGAGTGTTGAAAGAGGCATAATCTAACTGGAGTGGTTCAGTCATCAGAATAATTATGCTGGTAGCACAGTCCAAAACTTTTTCACATGTAGACAAACTTTGAGAGCTTTCAGGCTGTAATCTGTACAGGTTAGCTATTCCAACCTAGTTTAGTATTATACTTTTTGTTACAACTGAAGGGAATTTGCTTGAAATTGACTATCAAAGACTGTACAAAGCAAAATTCAAAATCCGAGTTCTGTGAATGTTGGAAAGTTGAGATTTACAAGCAAGCTTTCTTTGTTTGTATCTTAATTTACCAAAATTATCAGTTACTCCAGTATTTAATGTACTTCCACCAGATCTCTGAGCATGTCTGTCCTCTCTGCAATAGAAATGAACTTTATGACAGGGAGACTGGTTTTTTTCAAAGTTACTCAAGTGGCTACAGACACAGAGAAATGTCTAGTGAGATTTGGTGTCTAAATACTTTGAAAAATCTTGTCCTAAGTGATTTCCTTAGGATTACAGTGCAAACCTGTGATGGAAGCTTGAAATAAGATTTTAGGTAAGGCCTCTCTGAAAAGGTTCAGTTCCAGAACTTTTGGCAATTTTTACAAGGAATTTATTTCCATCAAGTTCTGACACAGTATAGATTCTGTTTTGTTTTGCTTTTAACTTTGCTAAAATTGAAGATGAAGCAGCTTCCACCCTGTTCTAACAAACTACCTCATTGCATGCTGGAAACATCTAATATAGCTTTCTAACTGTTCATTTTCTGAATATACATTTAATTCATTTGTTCTTTGACTTTGAGAGACTGTGGCATGAGGTCAATACTAAGAAGTGGCCAGAATTTTAAACAGAGACCAGAGAGAGGGCCCCTGCTGACATTTGAAAAACCTGAGCTCTTCCATTAACTATATGCAGCAGTACAGGTCAGTTAAAAATTAAGGCAGAATGGAAGTAAATTACTTCCTTCTTCATGGTTTAAGAAAAGGAAAATGAATCTGAAATTGAAGGGTTTTTTTAACAAATCAGTCTAATAGGGCTGAATAAATTAAACTGTCAGACTTTAGTCATTACACATCTTCGTGTGTGAAGCATGGAAATTGGAAGCACAGACTGTGCATATTATGTTAATACTATTTACTCGGTATCCATGACGTATCCTGGTGAGTCTAAGCTACAACAGAATTATGCCTTCCAGAAAAGAACGAGAAATAAGGTTAATGAAATGGCATCTTGGCACTATGGCTAAGTAAAACACATCTCTGACTAGAGTGCTGAACAGTATTTGCGGTATTCATGAGCTATTCTGCAGATGCTATGGCCCACATTAGCATGTATAACACCGAATCATCCTGTCAAAGAACCCTTTTTCTGTTCGACGGCATAACAAGGCATTGATTGTGATTGTTGGATTATAGAGTCTGTCTACTGAGATTCATGCAAGATGTTAAAATGACACAAAGGGACATATTCTTCACTAGAATCCAGAAGTGCAACTTTCATAAAATATGTTGTCCCCATGATTTAAGGAAAGACTATACATTTAGAACTGACTTTCTGTTTCATTATGCTTTAGTATTCTGGAGTGTCTTACATGGTGTTTCAATTTCACAGTAAACAAACTTTTCAGTTCCACCAAAGAGATATTTATCTCAAAATGATGTACAGAAAATGTATTGATTTACCCCAGGGAAGAGTCTCATTTTGTCATATTGAGTGACATCCTGAAACCTATGTGATTATTTGAGAGTAAGCAACTTCTTGTCAGGTAAAGATGAGACAAACTTAATGAGTATTTTCATCTGCTGTTGCATCGCATTGACTTCAAAAGAACAAGCACTAAAGCACTACTTGGATATCATAGAATCATTCTTTTATGCTATATAATACAGAACTGATACAACAGAGCTGATACTGCAGGAGTTAGTGACTATATGCAGGGCTATGGCTAGCCTCTCATCCCTTATTATGCTGTTGTCAACTAGTTTTGCTTTGGAAAATCTTAGCAATTACTATAGGTGTCTAGAAGACTGATTGAACATTAGTTCACTGTTACAACGTATGTGCAAGCTGTGGTATGGATGTTCAGGTAATGCTCATGGCCTGGTCTTAGTGCTATAGTGCCATGTGTAGTTATGTGGTGATTCTGCAGCTGAAACAAGAATGACCTTACTACATTTGCTTCAGAGTCAACTCCAAGGATCACAACACTGCAAAGACAGGTGAGGCCATGGCACTGGGACCCACCAGTTCTGCAATGTGACTGCCAAGTCCAGTTGCAGCGTTATGGGTGAATGACAAGATGAAAGGGCTTTAATGCCTTTAGTGCTAACTGATATGCCATGCAGGCACCTCGCTGTGTGGTGAGTGAGTAGATGACCATTGCTCAGCCCTGCCGCCAGAACAGGGCATACATCCAAATGGACAAGAATGGTTGCTCCCTCCATCTGGTTGCCAGCACTCGCTCCCGTCTTCCCAAACCAGTGCCCAAGGTTTCTGGACCAAGGCTGTGGCAGAGATGCTCTGCAGCATGGCTGGAAAGGGTCAGCAATGCCTTTTCCTGCCACAGGAAGAATTTTCTGACTCTGGGAATATCAACACTTACAAGGAAATTTTGTTTTCGGACTCTGAGTGAAGTATAGAATTGTTCTGGCAAAAGTGAAATGGTGAAAAAATGTCACTTCGGAAACATTAAACTGTTCTTATTGTATTTTTTCTCCAAAATAAAGCACAACAACCATTTTTCCCCTAGCTGTTTCCCCAGACACATAGGAAGCTAGTCTGTTACCTATTAAATAGGAGAGTCCTTAGCCAGTGTTGCTGACCATGAGAGTTCCAGTTAGGTCAATGCACTGGCCCAGAGATGTGCAAAAATACAGAGAAGGATAAAAAAAGATATATTTCGTAACAGTGAGTGTGGTGAACGGGAAATGGGGAGAAGTGGGGAGATATTCTTGCCACTATAAACAGGCCAATATGTCTCTAAGAGAGGCACAAAACTCAAGAATTTGATCTGAGAGCAACTGAAACCATGCTCGTTTCTGCAAATAGCATATCTGATGCCAAAGAAATTTCTGAAAGAAGTTATGAAGCTGAGTACATTACCAATTTTCTTGCCCTTGGTGCGCATCTTGAAGGTTGTACTACGATACAATTTGAAGGCGGATACTTCTGCTGAAAGAACGTAGAATTTTCTAAACCATTGGTCACAGACACAAAATGACCTAAAGTGAAAGTGGAATGACGGCTTTGTTGCAAGGTAATGCATAAGAAATTAATTTAAAAGGGTAGAGAACACTATTTTGAGAAAATTCTAAAATATATTTGCTTTAATTAGACAAAAACTGGCAAATGGAATTATTTGCATTTACTGCTGTGGAATGCAGTGGATGAATATACACATGACACATTAATATTTCTGTTTAAATCAGCATAACCTATTCTTAATTTGATTTGCTGATTAAACATACAGCTGTAATAAATTTGAGGATAGGAGGAAATTACCAAGTTTCAGAAATCTGTTTCACAGCATGTTTTACCAAGTGAAAATTTGGGCAGAGCATCTAGAAAATCTGAAATACGACTTCTTTCTATTAACAATAAAGCTAAGCCTTACTTCATTGATTTTAGCAGCAAATAAGACAAAGCTATGGCTGGATAAACATAACATGGAATGAAGGAAAAGCCCAGCTCTAATTAAAAATAACATAGACCCCAGGACACTATGTTTGTTGAGACATGGAATGATAAAGGAATTTAGGTGGCTACCTCATGGGAAATCAGATGGAGAGAGACCTGATTCTTAGGGGCATCTCAGATACTTTTGCAGCTCTACGACTTAGTGATGAATATACTTATATATACTTTGTTGATTTTGCCATTTCATTTTACAATTTCATTTGAATGGATGGTGGGGAGTCCCAAAGTTCACTTTATAAGAAACTTATTACTGCAGATGAGAAATATCTGAGAAAGAATAAGAGTATGCAACATATGCGTCACTAAGGAGGTTATATTCTAATTAAAAGAATTAATCCTAGGCAAGTTTACATAAGAAAGGAAGAAATCCTGGAAGCTCAGTGTGGTTTGTGCAATGCTAATTTTATTGGACTTTATGCTTTTGTCCAGACAACATTAGTGGGCTGTAGAATACAAAACAAGGCTGTGCATCTGCCTTGCTTTTTTCTGAGGAAGTGACAAATATGGTTCCCACCAGACTTCAAAAACCAGTCTACGTGGTTTAAAGATATGAAATCCTGGAACTGTATAAATACACATGAAGTGTTAAAATAAACTGTTTAAATCCAAATAACAGGACCTTTCCATAAGCTACTAGTATTCCACTACATAAACAGACCCCCCCAGAGGGGTGGAGAGCATAAAGGTAACAAGTCTCCCTTGAAGGAAGGCTTTTGCAGAAAGCTGGTATTTGTGTTAAAATTGCTCTTTAATTCAGACTGCACCAATCTGACAAGCCTCACACCACTGTGTAAGACATAGCAACTGTGTATCAAGCAGGGAAAAAGTCAAAAAGCAATATGATTTATTTGCCAGGAATACAGGAAAGGCGCTCAAGACTACAATGGGCTGGAGCTAAGGCCCTTTAAACTTAACAAGAGAATTTTATAAGTCTTGAACAACTACACCTTCAGGAAATCATGGGAAGGAACAAGCCATTTCATCAGCCTCTCCTGACTATGCTGGTGCATTGGTGGTGTTCTGCTTACTATTTTCTCTCTAACCTCCATCTGTTGCTGGTAGTAGCCAAATGCTGATATTCTCATTTGCTTTTCTGATTGAACAAAATGAATGGTTTTACAACCCCATATCTTTCTTTTACAACAGGACCAGCAGCAGCATTAAGGATTCTCTGTAAGTGTTAGGCAAAACCCTACATCCACACACCACTTCAGTCAAAATGGGCCATCTGAAGCCATTGCACCTGGCTGTGCTCCAAGATGAAACTTTGGGCAAAAGGGCTTTGGGAAGGGAAAAATTTGTGGGTTTTCCTCTGCGTGGAGGAGTTCTTTTAAAAAGGGAAGGACTCGGGACATTGCATAGGGATGTGAGGCTCTTCTTTTGAGAAGGTACCCATATATTGAAATGGAATACAGGAACATATTTTCCTCTTTAGTTAAATAACAGGCTCTGGACTGCATCCCTGAGGCCGTGGGAGCTAGTGTTGCTGACAGAGGGAAAATCCAAAGAAATGCCAAATGTGCAGGTCTGACCATGTTATTGTCTGGGCTACATTTGGGAAAAAAGATATATCTGGATGAGGTACAGCTACTGGCATTTTCTAAGCATCTGAGGATTTTGGATCTAATATCCTGCAAACCCTCAGCAGCAGGCCTGATTCCCCCAGCTGCCCTCGAAAACCCCAGCCACTGGAGAGAGATGTTATTTTTGGAGAAGGATGGAAATATCCTACATTCACTGTAAGTATTATAGCTTTGAAAACAATACAGTGAAGCTTTTCAGATGGTCCAGCCTTGTCGGCTATAGTGGCTAGATTGAGGTGGGGGGTCTACAGTTTGAGGCCCCTGTAATGTTTTGTGTTGATGTAACAGTGTTGGGCCATGCAAATGTGTATGGAGAAGAAATGCCTGCAGTCTCACTTTTCCCTAGGTACATATAGTGCATAAATATTTCAGCTCTTAAGTGCTTCATCTAGCAGTATTGCCTGTATTTCCTTTGTGAAATGTAGTAGGCCAGAAGGATTTGTCCCATGAAGCACCAAATGAACCCTGCTGCTCGAAGGGATCTTTCACATATATTACTTGGATTTATTTTTGAAGTATTATGATTATTTATTTTACGAGCCAAACTTATCTTGCTAGTCTGAGGCTAGATGCAAGGTAGGACTGAACCTTGACGTTTTAGCAACATTTTATTTTATAAACTTAAGGCTAAATTTGGTGATTTTTTGGTGGTTAAAAAATGCGATGAAGAGAATGGGTAACTTTTTTGCCTCTTCTTCCCATAGATATTTATACTGAGATTCACCAAAGGCAGTAAAGCCTTAAAAGCCCATACAACAGCCTATTCTATTCTGTTCCAAGAATATGTCGTGTGGTTACATACTGAACAGGGCTGTATGTAATAGAGCAGACTTAGCTGAGATGACTGGAGAAAATGTTATCATTAGCTCTGTAGGCAAACAACATTAGGAGACAGAAAATACTTGTGGAAGCCAATATGGTTAAATCACTACTTGATAGTCACGATCATGTTGCATGTTGTGTCCAAAAATACCAAAGCAGTGATTGAAGGTGGGATAACAAAGAGTTTTGAGGGGGGAGAAAGTATCAGACTTATCCCCTCTATTATTTTCCAGGCTAAGAAAGAAAAAGTTTGATTAAAGGAAATGATGTCATGGGACTTTTCTAAGCAACATTCAACATACAGAATAGAAAGTTCAGCAGTAGAAATGAATCAAAACATCAAGGAGATATTGTGAAGAAGTCTAGCTTTTTCAAAAAGTTCCTCATGATTTCCATACTAATTAACTGACAGAAGATGATCCCCTTTCCTGGCAACTTACAGTAACTTAACAACAACCTCTGTGGGCAACAGGGTACCAGGCACTGACTTGTAATGTCTCACTGTAGGTCCAGAATCAGTCTCACAGTGCAGTTGGCTGTGCCACCCAACATCTGGGCAGCATCTGGCTGCTATGTAATAAAACCCATGTAACACTGTGCAGCAGTGCCTGCATTGACCCACTCATGCACTCTGAGTATCTATGCAAGAATCTCCATTTTGTGAAGTAGGTATACTTTGAGTTGTATATAAACTGGGATATGAAAAAGCCAAGTGGTACTGACTTGCTTGTATTCACAGTGCTAAGCGTTTGGCTCCTCTAGAGCAGATTTTTCCTGGAGACATCGCATTGAAACAGTCCAAAACAGAGTGGACTAACAAATAAGTTATTGGGCACCCAGGGCTATGGTGTCTAAACTCACTTCTATGCCCTCTGTTGTCTAACATCATAGTCCTGACTGTGCAGTACAAAGCAATTCAGTAAGATGATTCCATCCCACAATATCTGCTACCTTTATCCCACTATAGTGTCCTACTTGGCATGTTACACACTGAAAGCAATGAAAAAAAAGGGACTCATTCCTCACTGTATTGCATGTATTTAAAAATATTGTATGTGTTCCCAGGTACTGAATAGTATGTAAACAGGTGTCAAGACATCAGTCTATGAACAATATCATCTGTCAGAAAAAAATGATATACAGATTGTATAATGAAATTTGGAGAAACTGAATCAGTTACCAGGCAATGCTTGTAAATGTATCCATTACTAGTGATGGGACTTTAAATTCTTTTTACCACCATGCAATGAAATGAACTGTACTGGAGCAAATGTAATAGACACCAGAGACATAATAGGTGTTGTAGCCTATTGTGAAAAGAGATGGTTTCCTTAACAATAAGAATGATGCCAGAAGAATATCTTTTCTCTTGCCTTCTTTTCAGTAAATTCTCATTTTTACTGGCTTGTGTGAGGAACCAAATATCTACTGCCTAGCTTCAACTCACATGAACAAATGCAAAGTGAATAGATTTCATTCTGATCAGCCACTAGTAAATTTTATGAGTTCTGTTTATACTTAGAAATATTGATGATTTTAATATTAGTGTGCATTTCCTGATTGCTATGAGAAAACATTTGCATTATGTAACTGACATGGCATTGGCAAATTGTCTACACTGATTTTGTTTCTCATACTATTAGGTCACAGGAATGCATTTAATGCTTAAAATAAATCCTCAGATTTCATACTTGTGGGAAATAGGTAAGAAAGGATTTATACTGTCTCCCTATCCTAATAGCTATTAGGAAACCAATACCTTTCTGCTACAGTACTACAGATACTGCATTCTTATGTGGAAGCATTTTATGAAAAATCATGCAGGGTTTCTAAACACCTGATTCTCATTTACACTGATACCCAAACACTGTCCTGGCAACATGAAAGAACTTTAAACCATACATATTATATTCTCAAGATATAAGAAAAACTTACTTGTTATTCCCGAACACAAATAAAGTATGGTTTTTATAGATATGTAGTATAAATCTGTAATACAGATTTTCTAAAAATAAATGAAATTCTGTGTTAAAACAAGTACATACAAATGTAAACATTCTGTATTGCTCTCCTTGAAAGAAGTAAACAAAAATCAATCCTCTCCTGCAAGTCTTTTACCTATAACTCATTTGATTTATTTATGAACCTTAGAGCACTGTGTTGCAGGATATACAGTGCTGGTTTGTTTTGATAATGATCATAAAACATTCTGAGCAAAGCTAAGGTGTGCACACTGCTACTGTGTTGAAAACATTCAAAAATGTGAAAATAACACATTCTGAAGGAATCTGTCTCTTGTAGGGTGAAGAGGGTAAGAGACTAAAGAAAATGTAGGTAACAGCAGAGGCTGCACAAAGCAGAAGGAAAGTCACGCTGAATTATGTCATGAGTTGTTTGCAGTGTTGATGGTCAGGAAGAGTATCTTGCTTCCACGCTGAACAAATGCAATGTCAGTCTGGTGCATTGAAAGCATAGTGCATGATTTAAGTATGGCTTAAGAATATATGCAATGCTGCCCAATGTTTTAACACCTTCGGTAAATACACATTTCAGTATGAACCAAAAGTCCCCATAACTCAATCAACATGAGAAACCCTGATTCCAGTTTTCCTGAAATGCTTAATATGGTTGAAAATATATCCAGTACTTAAGAGCTTTACATTATTATGTTCTCATTACTGTCATAACATGGCTGTGCATGGCAGAAAGACAGTACTTTAATGGCTTGTTGGGCAATGGGTTGGGTGGCAAACATGTAAAGTGCATTGGCCGCCAAGCCTTTGAAACACTTGGGAAGCAGTTCTGCTTTTGTGGTATGAAGTATAGATGAGTTTAATTTGAAAAGAAAACTTTCCCATGAAAATCTGAGCCACAAAAATCCTGAGGGAAATGATCAGATGAATATTATCTCCGTCAATTTCCTCTTTCCTGTGTGCTCAGTCTTGCAAATCAGCTTGGAGTAGACTCCAAAATTTGATAAATTCACGTGAAGTCATCAGTCTCAGAGCCTCTCAGAAGAGCTTGATACAGGACTCCAGGCTGTTGATATTACTGTGTTGCTCTTGAAAGGGTGAAGCTGACAACAGTTCCGGCATGTTTCAGGGGTTGCAAACATCTCTGGCAGTCCATCGAGATCACCGAAGTGTTTCCAATACAGTCCTTTTGCCAGGAGTCTTTAGCTAATAGTTTCTTTTTGCTGAAGATGGACTTCAGCTAAGACTTCTCTGGCACACCATGTGAAAATTATAGCCCTTGACCCTTCCAAAGTTAATTCACCTTCTTTTTGCAGGCTCCTATTCCATGCTTTGAAGGCAGCTGTCATTGCCTTCATCAATCAGAGAGATTTCCAAGGTTGTGTCCACATGTGGATACATACGTCCTCCACTGCTGGGGGGAAAAAAAGTTTAATTTTAATGGTTTCATTAGACAGAAGAGCGAAGCATTCTATAGCTCTTTGCTCTCCATAGGACATAATTTTCTCTTCAGCCATCTGAAATTACATTATAAAATCCATGTGATCTCTAATGGGAAGTGTCTTGGTGAAAGAGGTAGTACAAGCTGTGTATATGCTCTTAGGGATGCTTTTCCTCTGTTCATTTATGATGTCTTTTTGTTTCCTTTTTTTCCCTAGTGCTCCCATGCTGTCAGCTGTTAGTTGTTGGTACTGTGATACATACTTTTCTACGAGTCCACTAAATATTAATAAAAGAATCTTTTTTTTCTGAAAAACACAGACAATTCGATAGCTACTGATTTTTGATGTTTTAAGTCATATAACACCAGCTTTCAGTGTTTTCTTCTTTTCCCCCTGCCACTTTATTTTACTTTTTTCTTTTTCCCCCCACAGGAAAGCTCCACACACAACTCAATGGATCTTAACATGTCCTCCTTCTCCAGACTGACAGCCATCTGCTTCATAGCTATTTCTGAGAGGTAACTACCTCTTTCTATGACCTCTCTGGCTTTATTGATGGCATCACTGACTTTAAGAGTTATTCTCCTACCTCCAGCTCCAAAGTTGAGTGTCCTGTCCCACACAGTGAGAAAGGAGGCCACCAGCCTACCGTGGAGGGTAGTGGCTTTGTGGAGGTGCTGTGTCTCTACCGATCAGTGGAGGATGCAGCAGCCTGTGGGGTAACTACACACAAAACATGGGGCCAGGGCATGCCTTCAAAAACCTAGCAGCTTTCAAAGATTATAGGTAGACTAGTCCTGTTCCATCAAGGCCCTTGTTGGAGTCTTTGGAGAGGAAGGAAGTTGAGGGGACAGGACAATGTGTCAAGGCACTGTGGAGCCTGTTCTGGTGGCTGAGAAAGCATGGCATTGGTGAAAGGTCAAAAGGAGTGTTAGGCATTACTTGCAGTGGTGATAGTGCCTAGATTGGGTAGTGGCATTTCCAGGCTTAGACATGAAACTTTAACTATCACAGCTGGTAGCATTTCTAGCATCAGTTGCTAAAACTACTGTGACAAACTGCGTTTCCCTTCTCCTTTCTGCACTGGATAAATTGAATTCCCTTCAGCTTTCTACATGCTGAATATTCAAGACCAGACTTCAAAAGCTGTGTTTCTGTCTGAGCAGCAGAGACATTAAGAACCTCCTGGCTAATATATGAAGTAGCTTCACCTTTCTGTCCTTGGCCATGATTTCCCTGCCTCCAAATGCTGCAGCTGTGAGATACCACATGAGCTACCTGTAGTTTTTCACCCTTGAAGCAGCTATACGTCAGTGATAGAGGTTGTATATCATTAAAATACACTTTGCCATTCTTTGGTGTGTGAAGACCTATGGATATGCAGTATTCAAAAAAGAAAAAGCTCTTCCAAGACCTAGTTAGCTTTAGCTAGCTTCTTCTCTAGCCCTTATGGAAAGCACAGGGAACTCACACCATAACCATGACTCAAAGCAAGCATTCTTGGTGATGTTGTCTGATGCATTGCATTTTGCAGGCAAAACTAGTACAAAACTGACTAGCATAAAGTCACATAGCATTCCTTTTACACAGCTTCCTCTGTTGCCAATGTCTGCAATATTTTTTCTGTTGTGTAAATATTTGTTTTTTGTATAAACTCTACTTTCACCACTTTGGCTGTGTTTAAATCCACTGAATGTAGATACTGCTGCAGTGAAGGCAAAGGGAACACATTTTGATATCATGTGAGGAAGTTCAGCTTCAGGCCACACCAGTCATTTGCTGAGTGTGATCTGTAATATTGCCTGTGGTGTTATTCCTGACCAGCAGAAGGACTCCATTAGGTTGTGATGCTATTACAAGTTCCTTTTTACCTTCACTGTGATCTCAGAGGGACAGTCTTTTATATTCTCTCAGACTTCCTTAGGAAATAATTTATCCTTGCAGAGCTTGTCCTGATCTTTGCAAGGGAGGGGATCATATCATTAAAAATCTGGCTAGAAGCTGTTCTGGGGAAAGATACATCCCTCTAGAATGAGATTTTTTTTTTAAAGGATAAAGAATATGTTTTGTCTTCCTCTGTTTTTAAAAGCATTTATCCTGGTGATTAACTAGTATGATCTAAGAGCACACGGCAACTTTTATCTGAAGTCTCCTGTTCCAGACTGAGGTAAGTGTTCTAATGAAGCACCAAGAAGCTTAATCTGGGACAGATAAAGCTGTGCAGGTCCAAGAAGATGCCTTGTAGGGTAAAAGCAATTTGAGGGAAGGCAGTAGACACTGGAAACAAAAAGAAACTCCCTTTTGAGTGACTTTCACAGCGTGGAAAACATTGCAAGCGAAGTGCTGAGTGGGATTAGAGCAGTCCTCAGGTCCAGAACCCAGAAGTTCAGAGCTATATGTCACTGTAAGCACCAAGCATTTATCTATCAGTACAGCACAGCTAGCTGTCTGTATGTGAGCTGGGTACTTTATGAACAGCTGGGCATCCTGGAAGTGCCTGTGATTATTTCTTCCCACAATGTGAGAACATCATTTTGACAATGGAATCTAGAAACTGAACCGTAAAATGTATGCTGAACTGCAGAAATGAGCTTTTCTCAAATTATATAAATTGCAAATGGGCATGAAGGAGAGCTGATTTTCTACATGGCTGAATATCCGGTTACAGGAAACTAAAGATGAGGCTTTGCTGGGTAACAGGATCCTCACAGAAGCTGCTAGTTCATGAACACTGCAATGAACCTTATGATTCATCTGGCTTTGTTGTCTACGAATCACGATGTTACAATCAATCAGATAGGCTGTTTTGTTTTGGTTTTGGTTTTTTGTTTTTCTTTAAACTCATGGCAACAATGATGCATCAAATTAGCTTTTATATCTAACATAGTTTCCTAATCAAAGAGTGAAAATCTTCTCTCCTCTACCAGGGATTTGCACAGAGATGAAACATGCCAACAAAGTAGATAAGCAGATGCTTTCATTGAAGTCCCAAGGCTGCAGCAGGATTATCTCTCTCTACTTAAGTCAAACACACTGCAGTGAAATAGGGGTTCTTTGTATAAATACTGAAGTGTAAACTAAAGTCCGCTTTCACCCCCAAAGCAATCTAAGTGCAAAACTAACTTAGCTCCATTCACTGTGGGCTGGGGTTGCTTAAGAGTTTATTACACTGCTAATTTAAAGTTGCCTGGACCTGTTCCATGGCAGTGGTGGCAACTGGAACCAAATATTCCATGTTATACTCTATTACCTGATAAAACAGGTGAGCTGCCTGTTGGGAATGGTTCTTGGCTTGTCCTATCTCCCAAACCGTGCCTGGGAACTGTGTGAGAAAGTGCAAATTAGACAATGCCAAAAACATGTCAAACACCCTTCTAATGTTTAAGAGCATGGATGATTTCAGTTCCTGTACCCGGGAACGCTCCTCAGTGTCATTTCACTTACTAGGAGTCTATGTATGAGTTTATTTTTTATAACCTATAAATGTATCTTTCTAAGAGAGGCTGGGGTTGCATACAACATCTACAGTGAAATTTGGAACAGCTTTTTCATGCCTGGGTGACTATTTAAACGGTTTACTACTGTAGCCTAGCTCTGAGGCTAAAGTTTTCTGGAAGTGCAAACAGACGTAGGGGCTTTTGTTAGCAAAGAAACTATCACATTTTACTAATGCCATGCAGTTTCTGAAGGGAAGTTTATAGTGCTCGCTATCAGATGGCTGGGCATACATACTGGGATAGCTTTTTCTTTGTCCTAACAAAGCTCATCTGTGAAGCAGTTTCAGCTGATTGTGTTTGATTTTTCCACGCTGCCTTGGCTTCCATTATGTGTAAAATAGCTTGGATGAAGACCTGCTTTAGAAAAGAAATAAGATTAAATACAATTAAGAACTAACATAACTTTTCCTAGTAGTAAATACAGGGAAACGGGTGAACCTTGAGAAAAACTAAAGGTGAGCTGCTGTGAATCCTCAAACAAGATAGACACTTCATCCATTAGATTCACAGCTTTCCTACAGGAATGTACATATGTTAAAGTAGTCTCAGGAGGGTTGTGATGTTATTCCTTGCTAGCAGTAACATCATGCTGTGAATTACAAGTAAAAACATAATTGAAATGGAATATGAAACTATATGGTTCAGATAGAGCTGTTGTGCATATAATATCAAGCTTTCTCTGGACACACCTAGAAAATACCATGAAAGGTAAAACTAATAAAAGACATACATTTATATCTAGGATATATTTAAATGGATCATCTACATGTATATATCAATATATTTTAATTGTGGTTTTCTGTACAGAAATTTAAGATAGTTAAGCATGTCCTTAGCTGTGTGAAGTTATGGTGTACTCATTTTCCATCAACTTCAACACTGCAGACAAAAAAATGCACTGCTTGTCTTTAAGTCACTACTGGGGGCATTAAACTATGTCAGTACATTACAAAGACAGGTTGAAGTTATCTTTGCTATTTTTCAGGATGTGACACGGAGGTGAAAAGGTTTTTATATGCAGCATGTGTTGATGTCTGTATCCTGACCTCGCTCAAATCCATGGCAAAATTCCCAATAGTTTCAGGGAATCATTTGGAAACAGTTACAAGAACACAACTGAAATGATTGAATCTGGTTTGATTCACCTCAGCTAGTATCCACCACCGTATCTTATGATAGAACTCAATAGTGAAGATTAGAACTGTTCATTTTAATTAAAATAAATAGATCCATGTAGCTAGAGGAAGTGTATCATTCATCATTCTGAATAGCTACCACTTCTGCTAGACTAGGTTTATAACTGCAGTGATCAGAAGCCCGAATAACATTAGGTGATCATCCCTTTTAAAAAATTTGGTTTGGGGAATCTATATTGAAATCACACCAATATGTATCAATATGGATGGTCCAAATGCTCCAAGTCCAACACAGACAGTCAGGTTCCAGTATGGTAACCAAATAATCACTTTAGCATGGTGCACATAGGCACTTTGCCCATTTTACTCTGAGGACAGACAAAAGAGTGGTCCACAAACTCCTAAGGTCTGTGGCAAACTTCTAAAGTATGTGTGCAAGGACTATAAGGAGAGAAAGTCTTCTGTTATATGGCTTAAATTCAACACGTGACAGTCTGCTAGTTGAAAACCTGTGAGCTAGCATTTCTGAGTAGTAAGTGGGAACTCTCCGTTCCCTCCGCATTTCCTTGGGTCCAACAAGGGGCAATTATTGCAGTAGCAGAATTTGTGATAACTATGCATTTAGGTATGTGTAACACAATAGTAGCTTTGGCCATGGAGAGTCAACAGGCAAGGTCCAAATGTTTAAGTAAAATAGCTGTAGCTGAACCCAGGACAATAAGTCTCATTGGTAAACTGAGAGCATGTGTGTAATTGCAGGCAGGATTGATGCCAAAGTTAGGAAAGAGGCATGATTTCCGTGATCTCACTGTGGCTGCATATAGTGTAATGACAAAAGCAATTTAGACAACAGAAGTTAAGGTTTTTTATTGACTAGATAGATCATGTTGTACTGTTCCCATGTGGTCCTCTAAGCACATCATCAGTCAGCTACCTTGCTAGCAGCAAGTGAAACTCAGATAGATTTAATGAGATATATTTAAAGCACATTCAAAATCAGGTTCAAAATAGGATTTTTTGTTTTCCCCAGGCTTCTGACAAAGCCTGTGACCAGCTGTGAAAGTTAATTGTATGTTATGTTGTATCTGGCTGGGGCTGGAAAAGAACCTTTAGCCTATGGTACATTTTTTCCCTTGGCAGCAACACGGAAGGAAGGAAGGTTGAATTTCATTTCTCCCAGTTTGGTACATCACTAGAATGGCAATGTGTTGGGACATGTTTTTATGTTGCAGTGAGTTGTAGATGTGCTTTTAAACATTTTGTCTTTTTGCTTCCATAACGTGGTGAGGAGAGACGACAACGGACGCTACACAATTCAATGCGAATCAAGCAGAAGCCGTTTTATTGTTCTTGGCTATCCCTTTATATACAAAGTTTTCTATCCCTACATGCAGTCACGCGCCTTTTGATTGGTAAAAGCCCTCTTGCACGAGGCAATCATGCGGCTCAGTAAGTGTCCTTATTGGTTTACCTAATTCCTGGTGTTCTTTCCATGTATTCGACTGCAGATGTTTTCTTCCTCTTACCTTCTGCTTGGTATGCGGCTACATGTTTAGAAGAAGCTCTCTGATGGCTGGTTCACATCCTCTTATCTTCTTCTTGGTATGCGGCTATGTGCTAAGAAGAGGCCCTCATATGGCTGGTTCATCATATGTCCATTGTCCTCTAAATACGACCCCACAATGTGGGATACAGATTCTCAAGAGTTTATTTTCATACATGTTTAGCTCAGGTAAATCTTGCTGGCCTAGTTTGCCGTTGCAGTAAACACGGAAAGAAAATTTCTGTATTCTTTTATATCCTTAAAAAGGTGTTGTTTTTCTTACTTAAGACATCACTCTCCTTTTTTTCTGCTTGGATGATTTCACTTTCAATTCCAGGTAATTTGCCTTTGCATGTCTTATCATCTCTTTATTAATACTACTGGGATAGTCACTTACTCCACTTAGATGACTGGTGGTATTTAGATTCGAAACCATCCTACTTGGGTTTTATTGGTTAAGCTATTTGAAATCATAGTGGACATTTTGAGTGGACTGCTCCCCCAGCAACTATTACAACAAAATTATTTATTACAATCTGATGATTTAAAGGCTCCTTTTGTCTGGCCACCTGTGTAGTCCCTGCTGCTGCTTCCTGGAGACTACTCAATAGCATCAAAACTAGAAGAGCAGTTAACTTCTTTTTGTGGAGTTTATATTAAGAATGTGCTTTGGCATTCCATATCTCATGGTGGGTTATAGGTTTGTTCCTCGATTCCTGCAAACCCATAGGTTGGCGTGTCTTGCTAAAATGGGTGGGAATGAGCAGATTAGGTGGAATGGGGACATTGCAGGTATTCATTTCCTTGTGTTTCAGAGGCAGCTTTCATCAAATAGTCACTCTATCATCAAACAGCAGAAAGACATAATCTTTCCCCACTTCCCAACACCCCAATAGATCAAATTTTCATTAATGCATTTTAAATGTTTATAAAAAATAATTACAATAGCGAGATTTGAAAGTTACAAGCTAATTGAATTGAACGACATTAAGTGAAGAATTTTAAGGTATTTCACTGAAAGGGTCTCCACTGTAAAACAGTTTTAACCTGTCCCTATACATTGTTAAGTGTCAGCTAAAGGGCTTTACAAACAGTATGTTCAAAGTTATTAATGGCAGAATAAAATCAGCCCCGTCCCCAAACCCACAGTCACCCGATATATCATAGAGTAGAATAGTAGAATCATTTAGGTTGGGAAGACCTTTAACATCATCAAGTCCAACCATTAACTTAGCCTGCCAAGTTCACCACTAAACTATGTGGTTAAGTGCCACATCTACATGTCTTTAAAACACCTCCAGGGATGGGGACTCCACCACTGCTCTGGGCAGCCTGTTCTTGTGCTTGATAACCCTTTTGGTGAAGAAAATTCTCCTTTGTTGTAGAGAGCAATAAGTTCCCCCCTGAGTCTCCGTTTCTCCAGGCTAAACAGCCCCAGCTCCCTCAGCCTTCCCTCATAAGACTTGTGTTCTAAACCCTTTGCCAGCTTCATTGCCCTTTTTTTTAAGTCTTAAAAGAAAAAACCCAACAGGCTTTCTGGTTGCATTTCAAACCTAAGCTGTACAGTCATCAGTTTAATCTGAAGTGAATCCTATTAGACTGACTTGGGTTTGCCTCTCTGACTTTGGCTCTATCTGTCCCCTTGGACAGGGGAAAACTTTACAGGGGCACTTACAAATTTGGTTTTGGTGGGACAAATCTAAAGCTCTTCAAGCGCAGCCTGCATTTGAGCAGATAAGTACACAAACATGCTGGCTGGAAATCCTTTTTGCACACCTGACATGTAAGAGTGCCTACAGCTTTTCAGCAGGTGGCACTGGCACTGCATCTGTCCCACACTGAAGTACTCCTAAGAAGTATGGATCCCTCTTGCCAGGAGAGCTGCTTGTTAAGCAAACGGCCTTCTACTGATAATGGGATGCTCCATGGCTAAAGGCCCCTAGATTGGGAAAGTAATTCATCTTCAGCTACAGATGAGGTTAGCAAAAATCAGGGCTAGTAAGGGTGATAAATTACTCATTAAAAAGTTACACTGATAATCTGATCCTAGTAAACTTTAGCAATTCTCATTCACTGTGATGCTGCTACTTTCCTGCAGGAGGCTGATAAAATGGTAACACTATTCCTGGGGAAATTATCCTCTCACAGTAATTCAAATGCAGCACTTCACCACAGACACCTTTTAGTGTTTTCATACAAGAAATATTATTTGATTGTGTATTTCCTGTGACTGATTTCACTTTTGCCAATTGGCAGGCCCTCATTCTTCTCTGAGCACATCCTCAGCTTCATCCTGACTTGTATGCTACTGATGATATTTTCCCTTTCTCTGATTTTTTTTTTCTGTTCTAAAGATCTTTGCAGTTGATAATTTCCCAGATTACCTCCCTCGTTTTGCCTGAGCCCTCTTGTCCATCATCCCCTGCTGTCCCTTCCTAGCAATGACCATTTCAGTGCATGTTCTGCCTCCTTCACTCCTGCTCTGTGGAAGTCAGCTTCTTCTTCAGCATTGGTGAAGATACATTCAAAGGGGCATTATCTCCACTGGATAGAGACAGCACTCTACAGAGCTGCCTATCCTTGATTCCACCTGGAAGCTTTGACCAATATAGGACATGCTCAAACGCTTGGAGATAAAGCAAGCTTGTGCAAAACCATGTCTGCAATGGCCGTGGACATAATCTTGATCTGGGTCTAACCTGCACATCTGGTTGCCTCAGCTTCTTAGTTATAAAGTAGAAATCTAACACTTATAAGGTAGGTTGGGGTAAATTTGTTTGAAATTGTGAGCTGGCTTAAAACTTTAAGTAATCTATATGGTCATGGAGAATTTAATCTCTAAGGTAGCTTTAGAAACAATTTTGAGCTAAGAGAAAAACTGAAAATAAAGAAGCATATTGGGGGGTTCTTCTGCTTACAGCCTGTGAAATGTATTAGCACGTGCCATCAAAAAATTACTAAATTGTTTCATATAATGGCAATATGACTATAGTTAGCACCCACAGGATAAACTACAAAGTGGTGTTAAAAATTGAAATATCAAGGAAAAAGAAATCCAGCTTATTTCCTAATGAGGTCTTCCAAACAGAACCCTACACAACCTTTTCTCAGTAGGTACCTAACCTGCAAAAAGTATTTGTGCATTCAGTGCCCACAGCACTATATAAATGTTATATATGAGCAAATGATATAGTATACACTGTAGAAAAATGTATTTCTTTACATATATTTCCCATTACTAGATCTTTCCACAACATTTCAAGTTTTAGAATTAAGAGTCAAATAGTATAAAATAAATTTGACATTAACTATTCTGAAAGATCTCTCTCTTAAGTTACACCTTCAGAGTGGGTTTCTCAGAAATTCTATAAGTGGAATGATTTTTATTTTAGTGCTCTGCTTCCTGTTTTAAATGAGGGAAGAAGAAGAGTCACCATAACAACTGTTCTACCACCAAGAAAAACAGCATTATCTTAAAGGGATACATCCATCGGTTAAGATAACTATATTTCTGGGGCTTACTCTCAAAGACTGACGGCAATTACATCAGTGAGGCCACAATAAAAGCAATTTAAAAAGCATGCCAATAGCATGTCCCAGTACCCCCAGGGCCACAATTCTTCCTTTTTATTTTCCTCACATTATATAGAATCACAGAAAGGTTTGGGTTGGAATGGACCTTAAAGGCCATTTAGTTCCAGCCCTCCTGCCACAGGCAGGGACACCTTCCACCAGACCAGGTTGCTCAAAGCCTTGTCCAGCCTGGCCTTGAACACTGACAGGGATGGGGCAGCCACAGCTTCTCTGGGCAACCTGTTCCAGTACCTCACCACCCTCACAGTGAAGAACTTCTTCCTTATATCTAACCCAAATCCCCCCTGTTTAAGTTTGAACCCATTGCCCCTTGTCCTATCACTACGGTCCCTGATGAAGAGTCACTCTCCGGCATCCTTATAAGCCCACTTCAGATATTGGCACTTAACTGGGTATATTCATATGCACTTAACCAGGTATATTCAGCAATATTTCTACATAACACCACATAGTTCTAATGTTTCTATTTTTCCTAGTGCAATACCTAAGGAAAATATTACATGACACTGATGAAGTTTACCAGAAAGCAAGATCCATTTCTTTGTTTCAGGTGTACCTGGATTTCTTGGGCTATTTGCCTACAAAGAAGAGCTGTCCTACCGACCCAGGCATTTTAAGCAGGTGAGTAGTCTTAGAGGATGTCAAGGCTTGGAGCTTTGATGTAATGTTAATGTTTAATTAATATTTAATACTGAGCTTTCTGTGTTAAGGTCTACACAGACATCTCATTATATCAACACCGGTTCCTTCTTCACATTATAAGGAAAAGAACATTCGATATAAATAAGAAAGCAATCATATCACAGTTGGAGTATTCCCTAGCTTATACCTAAGTTTAAATGTAGCTGGATAGAATAATTACAACACAGCAGTGTTGGTAAACAAAACTAATTTACATATAATGTCTCACTCCATACATCCAGAGAGCTGTCTTAATCCCCTGTGGTATTTTCAGTCACAAGATTATGCATGTAATAACAATAAACCTTTTTATCCCTCAAGTCTTCCATTTAGCCTCCTGAGGCAGATAGATAGATAGTATCTCATAGCTTGTCGGCATGACAAGGAAAATGCTCTAATCAAACACTCCTGTGGGCCATTATAGAACATAATAACAGGGGCTTTTGATGGCTTTATCAGACGTCCATCAAAAGGTTCCCTTTTAAAAGAGGAACAAATTATTTCAGTTTAATGCAAAGCTCTGGGATATACATACGTTAAGAAAGCTAGAAACTGGGAGACAAAATGGAGGGACGAAACTATTACATCTCCAGTGACACATAGTAATGTGGTTTATAATATATTCTGTTTAAATTGAAATGCCCTTATCACTGATTACGAGAGGTTTCAGCATGATTTCCACGGTCTGAGCTGGGAGCTGGTAGTGCACAACATCTGCAAATTGTATTATAACAAGTTTAAAAGCTGCCCAGAGCTGCAACCACTTCAGGAGGTCACTTTGTCAGGACTTGCATTTAAAAAACCAAGACTGCGGAAGAAGCTGGTGTGCCAGTTCTCTCCAAGGAAAGCCTGAGAGAGCACACACAGCAGTGTGGGCTGCTTTTGAGCCATCCTGTAGAAGAGATAGCTGTGTAGGGTATTAGATTGTCCAGCTGAGCTGCCTCTAGATGGAGAGACCACTGGTGGTGGTCTGGTGAGTTCCTGAGGTCACTGAAAATTTGTCATGGACAGAAGTGTGTGCAAATGTATGCTTGTTATTCACATGTGTACATCTTCTATATGCTCTAATTTTGGTTACAAATGAAAGAAGCGGAATGCAGAGTATGCCGTGCACACTGCAGTTATACGGAAGAGCACAAATAATTTTGCAAACCAGTGAAATTATGTCAGGTTGAAGCATGAGCTAATGATGTTAAGCCCTTGGAAGAGCCTGTCCTTACTATTGCAAAGGAATTCTCAAAATGTGTGTATCTTTTCAGTTTCTCTACTGTTCCTCAGACAGCTTCTCTGTATTTTCCTATACAAGGAAACACCGCAATAGTTCTTTAACCCTGTTACATATTTTAGAAAGATCAAAACACTTTGGGTTTTTTTTAGTATCTGTTTTCTCACAGAGTAGCTGAGGTTGGATGGGACCTCTGGAGATTGTCTAGTCCAGATCCTTTGCTCAAAGCATAATCAGTGGGAGCAGGCGCCCAAGGCGGTATTGAGTTGGGGTTTGGATATTCCCAAGGATGAAGACTTCACAGCCCTCCCTGGAAGAGATTGGCTATATACATGCAATTCATTACAGCTTGTCTTCCTGCACAGAAAAGTAGTTTTTCCTATGTGTGACACTGCCAAGTGCTGAATTTATTTTTTTTTTTTTAATCCATACATTAAAATATTACTGGCAACCATTGCTTCCAATTCAACAGTGTGTGGTTAGTTTAAGAAGAATTGGAAACCCAGAGACACTGGGTAGTAGTGGTCTTATTACAGTCCAGACCACTAGAAAGTTTGCTAGCCGAATTCCCAGAGTGCAACCACTAGGCAAGCGTGTCTGTGAAGAAGCTAAGGAGCAATACTGGGGAACTCTGGCATGTGTTAAAAT
Organism: Strigops habroptila; assembly: GCF_004027225.2. Taxonomy (NCBI): domain Eukaryota; kingdom Metazoa; phylum Chordata; class Aves; order Psittaciformes; family Psittacidae; genus Strigops; species Strigops habroptila. The sequence continues at coordinate 38,595,175 of NC_044277.2, forward strand.
ACATCATGCCGGCCTGAGAGTTCAGCTTCAAAATACATCAGAGGAGACCAGATTGGTGCTGCAGAAGGGGTGCACCTGCTTTGAAATCTTATAGGCAAGGTGCAAATGGCACTTCATTTGTATGTTGCAAGCTCAACATGCAGATGGTTTTAATAAATCCCTTCAAGGCAGCATGGATAACTTTTATGAAATTCATTTAATGGAAGTTCTTATAAATAATTTCCACACATTATACAGTATCTACACTTACTGTATGCCATCTGAGCAGATATCAGAATTCTGGGACTGAGCCAACCAGCTGGTGCAGCTGTGGAGGTGATAACAAGGTTGGTGTTGCAGCAAAGATGCCAGCCACTACATTTAGTTAGCACCCACAGAAGGTGGATTAAGTCACAGTTAGGCAACCATCTTCTAATAATTTATCCACCTTTTCCTCTGAGCAGAGGTGCAGCCATGATAATGCAGGAAAGAAGAGTGATGGCTTCAACAAGTACAAATGCAATCTCAAATAGCTTAATTAAATAGGGAAGGTGTTATTCATTCCAGTCACATGAGGCAATATGCACACTGTAATGAAAACAGTAATAATAAACCATTGTATTCAACAGGACAAGTCAGTCAAGAAAATACTCTATATCACATTCTGAAACTTTTGGAAACATAAATTGGTTATGATTAACTCTAGAAGCATTGCCTTGTCTTTTGCAAAACAGATGAGTGGATTTAGGAATTCATCCAGCAAAAAGGCAGCCAAGGGCTTTGCTACTGCCAACAAATACTCCATAAGTCCCCCTGCATCACTCTTACACTTGACCTCACCCCTGACCTGCAACGATATTTCATGCTCCCTCTCCTTCTCTGGTTTTTTGGTTTTGCTTTTTTTCTTTACTTGCCAGATACTTTCTAGGTTTCTTAGAATTTGTCAGTTTGTTTGTTCCTGGAATATTAACGAGTGTTGTCCAAGGATGACATCAAAACCAGCAGATTGATTCTGGTCGTGGTACGAAGCAGTGGTGTGTCTCCTGGCGTAGCAGGCAGGAGTGGCCTTGCAGAGGCAAACTATGACAAGACCTGCTCTATGCCTCAGCCTGCAGCTCAGCACTGTGGACAGGATAAAACCCACTAGTGGGGGCTCCTGAACCAAATAATGCCTCAAAGAAGCCATAAGCACAGGGAACTGACTAACTAACTTTTCATTTCATATTTTTTATGATTAAGTGTGAGCGGCTAATAATACAACCAGAGCAGAGAAACCACACTCTGATATCTTCTAGCTGAACATGAAGAAGAAACCATCAGTTTGGCTCACTGTCACATATTTCTTTTTTAAAATCAAGCAGCATTTCTAAATCCTGTACCAGATTTAATCACACCCAGTGCTGCTTTGGAAGGATCCTTTCTCCAAGAAGACAGCATCTTTAGCACTTGTTGCTTAGGTCTTTTGCCACCCCTGATGCCCATCTTCAATTTTTCCTTATGCTTTATCTAACACTAGCACAACTAAACATGTTTTTATTCTCTGCCCGTGAATTATTCTAACATAAAATACCAATTCTCAATCCTAGTGTTTCCTACCCTATATACCGCACAAGAAGTGTAAGTTATTTGCATTCACCTCTGATAACGTGACCTGTGCTAGGGGACTAAAAGCTCCACAGATTTGTGATTGCTACTTCTTCATTATTTCCCCAACTGTGATTGCACTTCTTCTGTCAATAACATTTTCTTCTCCAAGCTGGTGCCTTTGATACACAATCTGATTTTTTCATGGCAACTTGTGATTTGTCATCTTTCTGCTCATGCCAACATCATCTCCAGGGCATTTTCACGATGAGTTTCCAACATATTCCCAAGATGGGGACTAATTCTAAAATAAGAAAATTATGTTTTAAAAAACTGCTTAGCTGCACAAAACCCTAAAATAATAGATTTCACGGAGACAAACTTGTATGAGGCTGAAAAGGAAAATGATGTTAACAGTGTTTGCTTTTGCAGATTTTGTCAGCATTCGTGTTTCCAAGGGAAACGCTACTGGTTTAAGTGCAGGAATTCATAACTTTCTGAAATCTCTGTGATAAATATGACAACTGACGCTTAAGGAATATCTGTTACCCAACCCAAAGGAGCTATTTTTGTCCTCAAATAGACCATGTAACCAGTAAAGCTTTATGGCTTCTAGTCGTGAATTTATTTGCCACCTTCTCCTTGAGGAACAGCAAATATAGCCTTATTACCAAGAGAGGCAGCCTTTCCTTGGTGTGACAGATAAAGAATTTAAACATCTGCCTTGAGGCTCTGTCAAACATTCCTTATTGATGTGTTGACAATGAAATCTCAAATAGGTCCTCAGTGCACTAATTTTATTTTACTTGTTTGTTTGGATTGGTGAGGAATGACAATAGAAATAGCTAGTTTTAAACTTCAGCATCAACCTAAACAAATAAATTACCTTTATATCACTGGGAGAGCAACTATTTCCAGAAATCCTGTCTGTCAGCATAGGTGAAAAGGGGGGGGGCAGATCTGAAAGTAGGAAGGCCTGCTGATTTTCTCATAGAAAAGGTCCTGTTCATGTGTCCTTACCCCATAATTTGTTCACTATAGAAAAACATTCTCACCCCTCAAAGCTGAAACAGACACCTGGCTCCTTTCATTGGTGCTTCATGTACAGCAGCATGTATGCTGCATACACAGAGACTATTGTCTGTGAGGCTGGATCTTGTCTCAGCTCTGTCTCTCAGTCTTTGCTATCCATTACTAACCCCATTTATACTCTGCTCCATCAAAAAGCATGGACAAAAATTTACAAAATACTGCTGGATTAATGATATACAAGTGATGCATGTTTGTTCCCAGGAGATGTGCATGAACTGCCCCACTGACTTGCTAGGGTCTGCACTGAACCAGTGGTAGCTCCCTGGACCCCATGGCCAGGCATGCTCCTTCCAGCCTTTTCCTCCTTCCCCTCTCCTTCTCTTGTGCTTGCAGATAAGTTGGAGTTTGCCAGCTTCTTGGGTGTTTAAATGTTCTACACCTTTGTATTTAAAACTTTTGCAAAAAGCAGCTGAAGTTCACAAATATGAGCTCTGTGTTCAGTCTGAATGAGTTTCCTGTTAAAAAGAACTGTTTCACATGGCTGTTTCTGAGGTCATTGCCATGAAAGACTTCATTGGGAGGGAGAGCTGCTTCCAAAGGCACAAAGTTACTCCTTTGGGACCACTGCTATCTGAAGCAGCCTCAAAAGAGAACAACAGATCCTATTCAAGCAGGCTCTGGGCTCAGGTTCAGACACAAACCATAGCTTTAGACCAAACCAGAGCACTGAGTCAGAACATAGCCAGCTTCAGGAAAAACAAATTGGCTACAAATCTAGACCTGAGCATCATTGCTCAGAGCCTGTTTGGATGCATGCTTCAGTCCTTAGGATTCGTTGCATTATTAGCAAGTAGGACGTAGGCAAGCGGGTGCAGGCTGCTGTTGAGCACGCTGGGTCACATGCTGGCAGAGGGACGGCAGCGGCACTGGACGCTGCCACCTACCAGGAGTCCTTTGTGCACAGGGCCCTGTTAGTTTGCACACACATGCAAATACAAGGATACCACTTTTGGGTTGAGAAGCCTTTGAGCCAGAGATTACCGGAGGCAAAGCTGAGGGAGTGCAGCATCAGGTATTGCTAACTTTGCCTTGGTCCTGTACCCTCCCAAGCCAGCTGCTCCTGGCCATTTCTGGAAGTCAGATAGTGAACCAGGTGAAGCTTTTGTCTCCCTTGGTATGGCAAAGTGCTGAAATGCAAAGACATCATTTAATAAATGCTCTGTTATAAAAAAGGAAGTATACCAGGGCCAACGGCACAGGCTCTGCAATACGCGTTTGCACTACTTCTATGGGGATTTGGGGGATTCTGAGCCTCAGAAGTTGTGCCTCTGCCAGTCTTTGTCAGTGGCCTCCTTCCCATGAGAAGGGAGAGTGAGCTGCACTCTGATCATCTGTAACTGCACCAGGGTCTGGTGGGAGCCCTGGCCAACCGGTAGAAGTCAGAAAAGGCTTGGCAGGCTCAGCTTGGTACTGGCTCCTGCCCCCAGAATGATCTCATTGGGAGAGCTGAGCAATACTACTCCCCAAGAAAAAAGATAGGATGCATTTTCACACAATCTGATTTTCCCAAGGAACTACAAGTACCGTCTACTCTTACAGAAAGTCTACTTACTTTCTGTAAGAGGGCTTATGCAGGTGGACAAACTCTTCTGTTGTTTAAAGCTCACTTGAAATTCTGCAAAAGACAGCAATTGCTCTTTCCTTTTCATTTTAGAAGGACAAGATACTATTTAGTAGCTGTTAGGTCTTGGAACAGCACACTGCATGGCGTATTCTTTACCATCTCACTTCAGCCCCTTTGTAGTGGAAGAGAGAACTTTCTATTGTCTGGGTAACTCCAACCTCCCAGTCCTACATCTGCCATAAACAGAAGAAGATCTTGACCTACAAGAGTCATCAAAATCATAGATGTGGTGACTGTGTCAATCCAATCATTTATAAAAAACCTCTTAAGGCAGAAAGATATTTTACAGGAAAAAAAACAGGCATTGCCGAACAGTTATTACATGGCCACTATCTGCACTGTAACTGTGATATAAACTATAAGCCAAATGCTGAACATGGCTATTTTCCTAACAATTAAAAAAAAAACACCCAAACTTTTATTTATAACATGCGCTTAGAGATTAAGGTAAATTTCTGCATAGTGGCAGAGATCTTTATTTTCAGTGAAGCTGGAAATAGAAAAAACATTTGAAGTATTCAAGTTACCCTCTTTGTTTTTCCTATTTTGTCAGTCTGATCCAAATCAATGTTAGTTTTCCTGTTAGCTTCAGTGAGACTCTGTCAGGTTCTCACTGACAACATCAGTGTCTTTTAGCTCGGATAGATAGTACTTATTTACCCCTGTTGGAAGATTTTGAGTAAGGTGGAAGCCTCAGTGTTAACCTCAACATTCTATTAAGGAATCTTTAAGCAGTGATAGTGATGTCTCCTTCCAGATGTAGTTTAGATTTACAGATGAATAGTGTTGTGAAAGAAGATGGTGCCATACAGTCACTAGACTACTACATACTCATGGCTATCACTACCATTATGTGGAATTCCAGGGAGCTGCCTCTGGGAATGAAGAATGAGACATGGCTTGTAGCACAGAAAAACTGAAAAACAAAGCTCCAGGAGAGTCATCCCTAACAAATCCTTTTCTGAGATTATGGGTGAAACAACAACAACAATGGGTAAACAGGCATTAATCAAGCTAGCAGATTACTCTTGGTGAGAGTAATTAGCTACTCTGCCAGTTTCCAGTCTGCTCTGGAGTGGTGATTGGCTGGTAGAAATGTTCATGACAGACATATGAATGTACACACCCGTACATGGATCCTGACCAGATTATAAATTAGCTTCACCGTGGAAGCTTCAATGCATAAAGGCTGCTTTTAGAAAGAGAAGTGCTCTGTACAAAGCCACTTAATGCAATGTCTTAGTTCCATGGATGGCAATGGAATATTTTCTGTTTGTTTTCATGAAACTAGGATTTTACCTTCAGTTTTACTCACATGTATTCTCTCTCCACAAGCCTAATCTTCAGGGGGTTGTGAACATCTGTCAGATTCAAGTGGCAGAAGGAGATGAGCTGGTTTTTGTGCAAAGAATATATTTTCTAATGGATTCCACTAAAGCCTGAGTTAACCTGAGAACAGATACAATTGGGTATCATAACTGAAACAAGGGCTAGCTCTTATTTTTGGGTCCATCTGCAGCTTACCAACAATGCGGGGGAAAATTCATAGGATTACACTTCCTCCATACATGAAGTTACTCATAGATACCTTTACTGGACTAATCCTTCAGTTTATTCCATCTTAAAGCACACTCCTATGCTAAACCACAACAGAAGAATCCATTTGCTGCAGTGGATTGGCAGTGTGGGACAAAATAACTACAGAAGCACGAGAAGGAAGGGAAAAGAGAATAAAAAGAGAAATATTTACCTTCTGCAGGGCACATTCCCAAAGACTAGTATTTCTCAAAAGCAAGTAGTAATTCTGAGTGCCCAGTTTAATGTTGACAAAAGGTCAAATTCCCAGAGGTCTGACACTGAGCACTGTCAGACTGCTCTGGAATTCTGCAGTTGGGATCTGGAAAATGAAGAATTCAAAATCAGTAGTCACCCAACAGAAATGTTGGCTGATATTCATGAGTTTGGTCTCATTCCCAGTTTTCAAACCTCCAGCTGGGTTTATTTTCAAAACTGTTTCACTTCAGTTCAGGTGTTCCTCTCCTAATTTCTTGATCCCTTGCTCTCTTGGCTTCTTTTATTAAAGGAAAAGATAGATCAACAGCAAAGATGAAGGAGCTTCTTTTACATGCAAGAGAACACAGGCTGTTGACAGCGTCTTCAGTGATTTCTGCATATTTCTTCCTTTTGCTACCGCCATTGTTCAGGTGCTGGTGTGTACAACACATGTAGTTGGAGGAGGAGGTGCCTAAAATGCAACTGACATTTCTAATGATTTCGTAAAATTTCAAACATAGAGCACCATAATTGTATGGAGGTACCTCCTATTGTGGAGTGCCAGTAATGTGGAAAATGCTATTCCCCAACTGCACTTCTGATGTGTCAGAGGTTACAGCTAAATTACTCAAATCCAAGGCTGTAAAGGTCTTCCACCTCCCTTGTAGTCAGCAGCTTATATGTATGCATGAATCAGACAGTAAAGCTAAAGTTGAAGGTCTTGCAAAACAAAAGTATTCAAGGACATTAAATCTTCTCAAGACTGAAGCCTGGCTGGAAAACCCAACGGATGATGGAGTCTGTGTTAATCAGTCATTTCTGCTGGAAATATATGAAACTCATCACAGCAGAGGAAATTATCTATGTTAGTGTTTTATACATACAAACTATGTTGTGTGTTTGAGCTTTCAATAGAATAGACTAGAGAAAGAACCAATTTAACTGCCAATTTCATTAGATTCTTTCATTTTTGTTTACCTTAAGGGTATATATAATTTGTATTTTTTATTTACAATGGAAAATAAAATAATAGAACAACCTCTAGCTACTCCCTTATGAAAACCAAATACTGTGTAGCAAGCCCTGCCTTCTTCAGTATTTGTGAAGCTTGGTAAGACAGGGATTCACATGTATGTGCCTAATGCTGTAGATATAATAAACTGTGCTTTTTCTGAAACAATATGTACATATCCCATGAAAGCATGAACAGAAGAGAGGCTTTCTGGGATACGTCAGAATCACTAGGAGGACCAATTGCTCCAGAATTTGAGACAGGTGTTTGTGCCACAATGTTGTGCAGTGAGAGATGCCCGATCTAGCTCTAGCTCTGCATGAGCCTGTTGAGGTACCAGCAGTGCCTACCTCTGTTGAAAGTCATTGTACCAAGTGTAAAGAAACAGCACCAGTGTCCACCAGGCTCATCTGGCTTTTCTGCTTCTCCAGGCTGAACTTAACAGGATGTTTGTTCATTTTAGAACTTTCCCTTTCTGACTTATTGAGTATTGTTCACTTTCTATGTAGTGGCACAACTTAAACAGAGGGATTGTGAATGTCTTTCATTTTTGCTATCTGACCTCCCCTACATCACTAAGACTGGGACATTTACTGGGAATTACTCAACGTGTGCATGAACCATCTCAGTCCAGGAAGACCCCAAATTCTGGTTTCCTACTTCAATTAGCCATTATGCTATTACCTAAGAGGACAAATCACTGTTACTGTCCCATCTCATGTATTTGAAAAAAAGTTACTTAGTTTGCCATAGAACAATTGTTAAGTGCCACATTTGGAAATGGGGGGGCAAATTCAGATGTGTGGTTTACTATTACTGTTACTGTTATTATTTACATTCAATTCGAGGTCAATATCTTTTGTTAGATCAGCTGATGGAGTTGGAAAAAAAACCCCTGATGTACTTGAAAATAAAGTTAGAAGCCATTTTGCTCATCCTAGGCAGGATTTGTGTCACTCTGGCACCCCAGTTTACAAATAGTCTGTATGCTACCCGTAGGCTTTGAGTTTCTTTCTGACTGCATAAGAGCTTAACTTGTTTGCTCATAAACTTGTCACATGGAACAGACAATCTTAAATCAGAGAGGAAATATCATGGGAATGGTGAATACATTATCCTTTAAATTTCTTGTATGAAAACAAATAACACTTTATTTTATATTACTTTATTAGGAAGTAGTAAATGAGGGCTAAACCTCTAGGGCTTTACTAGTGATACTGCTAGCTATAACACTGCAGATAACAAGCCACATTTGCCGATGATGATTTTTGAGTGCTCCCTCCTTTCACTTCTTGCTCCCCTCCATACTCCCATATTGGCACCTGTAATTAATTGTGGCCTCCAGCAATAACCACCATCTTCTCAAACCTACCTTCTTCCCAGGGCTTTCAGTAGTAGTATCCACTTAAGGGCCTCAGATCAAGTAATGAAGGAAAACTGTCCTGTCCATATAATAAGTAACAGATAATTACTCGGCACAGAGAAGGGAAAAGAAAGATCAGAAAAAATTAAAAAGCAAATATTCAACAATGAAAGAATAACCTGGGTCAGCATCTCTGTGAGAAGGGCTGGGAGCACAGAAGGAGATTGTTGGGTCAACGATATCCATGTAGCACCAACATGCTTACCATCCAATAAACCACAGCCTGTGTTTAATGCCTCATCTATCATTGTGTAAGATGTGCCGCTAATTGCCAAGGAGTGAGTAATAAGAACAACTCCTACATGTGCACGCACCCCTCCCCAGGCACACTTGAAAGGCAGGAGCATCCCTTCCCCGTAACTGCCCTGGAGGCACTTCTGTTTAAAGACCCTCACCATGGGACATGTGGCAGTCCTAGCTGCTGCCATGCAAGCCCCGGGGCTTTGTAGGGTACAGCTCTTCAAGGGTACAGCTTGTGGCCACACATAGACCTGTTATTAATCAATAGAGAGAAGAGGAAATGAAACAAAGTGATAAAGAACAAAAGCAACCTAAATGCATACATGCAGCTATAGATTCTTGCTGCACTAGGATACCTCCATGCAAATCCTGACTTGCTGGGATACAGGATATTTGTGGCATCAGAAGACCTTCCCACCCTGCAGGAAAGCAAAACTCTCCTGGCTTTTGGGAGCGCACCAGTCTTCAGAGCTGCCAGAATTAAAGAGGTGTGGGGTTTAGTGCAATAAGCTTGGCTGCTGCCAAGCACTGATAGCAAAAATCATGTGAATTTGTGGTATATAATGATGAGCAGTCTTCATATTTCCATTTTAACTGGACAATGGTCCCTTGGGAATTGTGGGAGATAGGCAGAGGTCTCAATGGGAGCACCAGGCTCTGTTAGAGCAGCAGGTGACCGCGAGTGCAATTGGAAATACTTTGACCCACTTGTGCAGCAAAATCAGTCAGGTTGGGATGTAATCCTAAAACTGGTTTCACTGTTTTGATCCAACATCCCCAAATAGGTGCCATGGAAAGGAAAGTGAGGACAGCTATAGGGAAGTGGACCGTATTTCCTTTGAGGACTCACTCTTTCCCTTATGAGGTATGTCAATTTGATGTTACTATTAAGTCCTGTGACTGGTACATGTCAAAATGTTAGTGCTCACTGTTATCATCTTTGTGTTTCTCAGCAGAAGGCTGCTAATAGAAGTGACAGTGATTCCAGCTTCTGGTGTGTGAGACAAATACTGCTGTCTTACTAGAGGGGTTTACATTTTTCAATCAGAAAAAAAAAAAATTAAAGGAGACTATGTATTAGAGGGGCATTAGCAGAGCTTTGCCACACAAGACTGACAGAAAAGTGCTGAGAATACAAAGGACAACACAAGGCAAACATCTGTTCAAATAAAGGGAGTTAGAGAACTGCCTTTTGTTGTATTGAAGTAATATTCCACCTATAAAAATTAACCACTGTGTTTCTCCTCACACTTTGTACCCTATTCAGGTCTCTTTAGGATTTTGTTTACTGGAAAGTTTTGCTTGTGTCATTTCTTTTCATAGCAAGCTAATTTGTGGTTCCATGTAGCTTAATCACATTTTCTTCAGCCTTCTATTGACCATACTAGCCTGGGACAAATAAAAAGCCATCATTCAAAGGAATAACGTACCTTCTTAACACAAGCTGACACAGGAAAGCAGGCTAAGGCTCAGACAATCCCAAACCTGATCCATTAAGAGATGACATTTTTAACAATAGACCTGTCGGACCCCACTGGAAATAATGGGCCCTTATCACGATGGGAATTAACGCACACGACAGGTGATTATGTTCTGGAAATGTTCCAGTGCCAGCTGTGTTGCTGCTCGTTATTTGTAACCTCTGTAATTGCGGCTTTTCAAACCCATTTTTATTTGGAAAGCCAGTATAGAAGGACAAAAAATCCCCTACCACCATTTGTTCAGGGATGAAAAAAATCAGCATATCAAAGCCTGAACGGTAGTGCCCTGTTTTCTGAATTGCTGGCTTAGACTCCCTTATTCTAACAAAATCCCAAACCCTAATGTAAGCATTGTTACATGTTTCCCTCTTTCCTCATAGTCCAGTTACAGTTCTCGCTTACAAATGAAGGGACTAGCAAGCATCTGCTTAATGCCTGCGAAGGCAATTCCTTCCAAAATACCCAAACGGTTGAAAAGCTGAGCATTCATGCTTGAGCAGCAAGTAGGCAGTTTTCTGTGTGTCTGGGGGTTGAACCAAGCAGGAGACAGAGAAACAAGCCATCTAAAGTTGCTCCCAAGTGAGCTTTATGTGTATTTTCTCTTGCACAGGCTTTTAAATACACTGGAATCACCAGGCTGTGCCTAGAATGAGCCTGAGTAACTGCATAAGCCTACTACCACCAGCTCTGGTCCTTGCTGCTCTTCTGGTTAGGTCACTATTGTCCCATGTAGTCAATGCTTGATAAAAACCATTCACAGAGAAAGGACACTAATTTCCTTTGCTCTGTACAAAGCAGAGCAAACTTTTGGTTGCTACATGAATATTAATTCTTTCACACTGTTCATCTTGCTTGCCTTGACACTTTGGGAAAATTCTAGTCCTTGAATTTCTTTCCTTAGATCACATCTGAATATAGATTTAGAATGGTGGGAGAGGGTTGTTCTGCCCCGCAAAATTACAAAAATTGCCTACCCATTTTGCAAATGAGGGATTACTAAGGCAGTAATGTGGGTAGTTATATTCCTGGTGGTAGAGATAATCTAGGCATGAATCACCTTTTCTCCATTGCTGCATATTCAGTGCAAGTACTTTTATATCTGACATCCATGATTTCTGAAACCACCAGAGGAAAAAAAAAAGTGTATAAAAAGAAGTCACATGAGAAAGAAAGGAAGTTTTAAGAGCTTTGCTAGGATTTTTTGTTGCCTGGGTAACCATTTTATTCGGTAATCAATATGTTTGGCATGTTTCTATTGCTTTGTGACTACTTCCACAGACAACATAGAAAGGTGTTTGGGGAAAACACTGGAAGTGAAGACAACTACAAACTATGAAAAAAAAAAAATGCTTCAAATATGAGAAAAGGAAATAACTTATCCCCCAAATAGTCTGAAGCTGTATCAGGTTTTCTTGGGAAGCAGTGAAGTAATTTTATTTAATAGGTTTCCAGGATTTGAGACAATCCTTTGGAGTATGTGAGTTTCAGTACAATGCCTGCCAAGCAGAACAAAACCTACAATTTACTTTTTTCCCATGTTAAATATAATGCATTGTGCCAATTATTTTGTGGCAAAGTGAAGCACTACCTTTAAGTGAGCAACTCCTATGTTCAAAAAACACATAGCAAGCCCACCACCAAACTACTTTGGCAAAATATCTGAGCAGTGTTACCTATTTAAATTTATTTTCAATTAGACATTGGAAATATTAGGCATTGATCCAATGTACACTGGTAAGGAATTTAAGAATATCCCTACATAATACTCATGTAGTCTTTTCTATCCAAGCCTTTCATAGTGTTTCTGTAAATGCAGATAAGTATTATTCTTATTCTAAAGGCAGACACATACAGGCAAAAAGTGGTATAACTATTTCCTCAAAGCTTTCACAGCAAAGCAGGACATGACTTGTTGCCACAATTATGACTTATTACTTTGTAGACACTTCCATTGTTCATGTGGCTGCACTAACATGGATCAGAAGCTTATTACCCAGCCCTTCTTACTCATCTCCCCCTGCCCTGTTTCTTTTCTTTCTAGGGCTGCTGCATTGCAAGGACTGCATCAGACGTTTGTGATAAAGTTGACCTGGGTTAAGGTTACGGTTGCATGACCTAAAGCCTGTGTTTCAGAAGGAAAGCAGCAAGGCAGCTTTAATACGCTCGTCATTTTTCAGAGCCTCATCCTACCCCCGCGTTCTGAACAGTTCTTTTACCCATGAGACATCAAAATGTTAGAACTATTTATTCAGCTCAGCCTATTTTTTCTTGCAGCCTTTTTCAAACAGAGAATCTTCAAAAACTTCACAGCTTAAGATAAAATTAGAAACCGCTTGAAAGAGCTCACTGCATAGATGGCGAGATTGCAAGAGAAGACATAAGGAGATATGTTGGAACAGAAAAGGAAGAAGTTTTTATTAAAATTAATGTCTGTATGGATGGACATTTCCCATAGCTACCAGGCAAAGAGAAATGAGAAAAATGCAAAAGTACTGGCTATTAATAGATGGAGCAGGCTATTAATTTTATCCATTGATATTTACTCAGTTCATAAGGCATCCGTCCATTTGTTTCTGGATGGCGTTGTACAGATGTTGTGGTGTCTGGAGATACCCCATGTGAAAATTTCCCTGTACAATCAATTCTTGCCAAACTAATACAAATTTTCTTTCTCTGCAAAATAATCAGAGGCCTTGGTGGTGAATTTAGCTGACAGAGGCTTCTGTCACTGATCATGCCCTTGGTAATCAGTAGTGTGCTAAAGGCTGATCCTGGGAAGTGCTGCAAGGTAACTCTGAGATACCAACATCAAATATATGCTGCATCTGCAGCACTTGTCTTCCTGCATCTTACATTATCTATAAGTAGTAAGTACTATTGGTTTTGTTTTCTATTATAATTAATGATTCCTTTTGTGGCCGCACCTGTGGGACCAAGAGCTCAGGTATCATTGCCTGAGGAAAAATAAGCCTATAAAGCACAAGGCTCTCATGCCAGTATCTGTTATTTCTAATAAAGAAAAGGGAAAGATCATGTTTGCAAACCAAACTGTAAATGCTTCCCATCTCTGCTTTGGAAAAAGGATGGATAGCATGTTTGCTGTGAAGCCACAGATGATGGTTTCAGTCAGCTCCCTCCAGACAGGTTCACATGGCAGCTCCTGGAGCCGCCCCGCACTCAGCAGGCATCCAGCTATGTGAAGTTATGGGTAATAGCAAGGCTTTTGCACGGTCTACTGCAAAATAACCCATTCAGGCCTGTGTTGAGACATTTGGCTATTTATCTGTGCTGAACCCTTTGCTGTGACAGCCAGAGCACCAGCAATATAGAGCTAGCTGACTCAGAGCTGGGTTGGATACACTCATGGTGTCACAGACACAAGCAGTGTTAGCCTTCCAGACCTTATCAAGCATTTCTTTCTTGTTCCTTAGACATGCAACTCCTAATTAACGTAAGACTTATGAGAAGCTCATCTTGCATGAAGAAGGCAAACCCACTTTCCTATCCTTGCTCTTGCAAACACAAAAACCTCCCAGCCCTTTTCCCTGTACTATTTTTGTTTTTCAACTTCATGATCAAACTCCTGATGTGGAAGCCTCATCTCATACATTTTTACGTTTTCAGGTTGACAACACTGTGTTAAAATCTGTTCTACCACCACAAAGGAGCTGGCAACTTGGTGGTACCAATTTTTTCGGGTCTAACCACTCTTGGCCACTCTTACAGGGAGGATGGGAATGTGGGCAGGATTCATCTCTCCCTCAGAAGCTCTTCTGATGTCTAATTTCTCTGCTGCACCATGTGCTTGCCTATACTATATATTAATTATTTAAAAATACGTATTAAACTAGAGCTAGGTTTGAGAATATACGCCAGTATGTTAAGGTAATAAAACTTTACAGAGATATTATAATTATCCCATAAAGAAACATGACAATCCGAGTGACTTGAAATGAAACATAAAAGAAATTAACTTAGGTTAGAGATTGGGAAAATATCTCCATATAACCTTTATGAGGTTCTCTACTGAGATCTGGAGAATTAAAAGAAAAGAAAAAAAAAATCAGTTTAAACTAAAACATCTTCATAAGCAATCAATCATTGCTTTATGATCCTATATTGTTGAAGTATAATATACCTAAACCAGACTAGCTGATGGTGGGCTAAATGTAATTAGTATTGCTGACTGCAAAGGCTGGGTCAGCTATATCTTGGTTTACAGTGATCTTCAAAGCTAGGTTGCAACACACTGGCAGCTTCAATGAAGACATAAGCATGGCTTTTGTTTGGATGAAGCTTTCCCAGACTTGTTGAGAGTGTGCACTCTTCGCTCTCTTCTCTGAGAAGAAATTTCATTGTTCACACTTGACAGCATTCTGTTGTCTGCAGATGCTTCTCAGTTGGCTTCAGTTTCAACAACACCCATAGGAGATCTACAAAATGAAAAATAAAGTGAAATTTGATTAAACGTTATGAAAAAAAGCTAGGCATTGAAACGGAAAAATGTCATGAGTAAAGCAAGGAAAAAATAAATAAGTCACAGTGGGATATAAGATGGCTAGATTGCTATGGTGCGCTTCCATGCTGCACTTAAATTCGGCAGTATTGTGATACGCTGACTGTACAGCCAAGATAATAACAATATCAAACTCAATCAGACTTCATGGGCTCCAACCTTTCCAAAGGCAGCTTGCAACTGTGAGATGATGTAGTTATCCACGCAACTGCAAAGCAACCTGGATGTATGCAAAAGGTGCATAAATGTCACCGAACACCTGTGGCAATTGACATTAAGTTGATATTACAGGGTGGGTGAGATGGTAGCATCATGCAGAAAAAACGTATGCAGGAAAGTGAAAGGAGGTGATTAAATCAAAATAACTTTCTTCTCTGTGTGTGTTTTGATGTACATATCCATGTGTGCCTGAGGTAATGAACAACGTATTTGTCTGGAGAAGGAGGAATGGGCTTATGCCAACCTAGTTTTGATATTGTGTTCAGGTGCCAGGTAGCTATGAGTGCAGGTTTAGCTAGGCTCAGAAACCAGCTCAGTTATAGCCACAGTTCAGTATCTCAACTGGTTTTGTGTTAATCCTCTCTTGTGTGTTGACTGGCACCTGTTCTAACTACTGTTTTTCATGTTTATATCCACCCTTTATTATTCCATGTTGCATTACTCTCATTTATTAGTAATGTCAAGACCAGTGTCTTCACAAGACAAGTGCTACACTTCCATTACCACTCTCTGGCAATGCTGTTCCTCTGGTACTGCCTGTTGCCATGTGCGCTTGTGCTGGGGTGTAATTTTACTCCTTCTTCAATTACATTTGTTCCCAGAATGAAGCATGCAGTGGACTCCCTGGTTTATATATTATATTACATATATTGTTCTTTATTATATTATACCATATGATGTAGTGCCTTGCAGCAGAAGAAGACTCATCTTGAGTACCCTTCTGATATTGAGTTTCTATGATGGCTTAACTTCCTAGATCAATTGAAATGTGGCAAGCGGGTGATGGGTTTTACTTATGTGTTCACCACTTGTGCTGTAGGTACTATATATTTTTTCTATATATTAGTCTGGGCTGCTGCACTTCAGGCAGGGAGAGCCCTGGCAGGGAGGAGGAGAAGGCAGCAGGAGAGGATGTTTGTGGAGCCTGAACTGGGCTGCTCAGGGACAGATGCTGCAGTAGGGACCCTGCCATGGCAACAGGGCTGGAGGCTCCTGAGCGGGGCAGGCAGGGCAGAGGTGCAGACAGACCTCAAAGGTGATGGAAAGAAAGAAGTTCTCCCATGGACAGATACTGTGTAAAGTTTCCTGCAATTTAGTGGCCAAGGAGGCCACTAAAAGTTGCTGGCCTGGGAGCAAGACTGAAGGAAAGGACCTACCCTGAAGAACAGGGGATTGAGGATGTGGGGAGGAAAAGATTTGTTTACAAGACTTTTTGGTTTAATCTGTTTCAGATGCAGTTGATTCGAGTTTCCTTGGCTGCAACAGTAACTTTACTCTAGCTTGTCTTTTAGTGAAATGGAACTGCAGAGACAGAAATAATTTTCATGTGCTCACCAGAAGGAAAAGGTGTAAGCAGATCTATCTCAAAGCTCTGCCTCACATTGGATTGTGCCATCTTAGTTTGAGTAGAAGTCCTTATTTTCCCTTTTCATATCTAATTCAAAGCCCCTCTATTAAGCTCTGCTTGGACAGAGCAGATGAAATCCAGACAGGCTTTCAGCACAAAAGCAGTCCACTGCTCCACGAAGCAACATCAGTCCTGGCACAGTTCTCCCTTCTTGGTGGCTTGTGCCTGCATCTAAGTGCTTAAATCGCCTTCAGTTCCCCTGCTGAGGACCCTCAAATAGAGTAAAGGTCTGCAAGAAATCAGTCTCCCTTTGGTTACATTATTTATTCTGATGTAGACATAGATGAGGATTCTCTTCGTATCCAGACTTACTAGTGCAATTAAGTCCTATACAGTGCTAGGAATGTCATCCACACAGTTTACTTCAGTCTTAGTCCAAGCTATTCACTGATCAGTATGCTTTATTTTCCTCTAGCCTAGAAGCAGATGCCAGCTCATATGCTAAAGCTAACTGCTTGTTTTTCCTCTTTTTCTTCACATCAAAGTTCTGAACTTGCTTCTTTTCTATAACTCTTATAGTTAATTTTTTCTTTCTCCCTTCTTGACCTGAGATGAGCTTTAGACTGGTTAGAAAAATCCATACTGACCCTTCATGATTTTCAGTCACAAGTGATGCACTATAAATGCAGTCTGTTCTCTTGAACAATTTAATAATCATCATCTACAGTAGTAGTTGCATTTTTTCTAGTACCTCTACCGCTTTCTTGTCACATGTAAATGTCAGTGCTGCTTCAGGAATTTATCTGTCTTCTTTTTCGTGCTCTTTCCTTGATTTGATTTTTTGATCCATCCAAGGCTAGTCCAGACTCTTTCTGCCTGTGCTTACAGCCATTGCCTTTAGTCAGCTGTGGACTAGTCCTCAGAACTCTGGTGAAATCTAAATTTTAGGTCATGACTGATTTTTGTATGCCTTCAAATGTGAGGTTATTAGAGCCATCGATCAAAATACACGGTAAATAAAAAGTATGACTTTCCCTGGTGCTAGATACAGTATTGTTGTTTGCCACCATCTACTCTGCCCTCAGCTAATTCCATGTACCTTTTAATCTCTGTCCTGCAAGCTTCATTCTGTTCAGGTAGCATGTCCCATCGACGTGCTAATGAGCTTGTGGCTCAAACAATGCCACATATGTTGCTGATGTAAATGCTAAGCACATGCGTTTGCATGCAAAGTATGTTCTGAAAAAATAGGCTGATTATCGTGAAGAGAATCAGGAATGTGCAGATGGCAACTCCATCCCCATCCTGCTCTTGGCGAGGTGACCCCTGCTCTGTTTTGCCACGAGAGCCCATTATCCCCGCTAACAATGCTGATACAGCCAGACTCCTTTCATGCATATGTAGCATCAGAGGTTTTTTTCTCTGCGTGTATCAGTATCCCTGCTCCTCCATTTCAGAGGTCACTGTGGCTCGGATAGAAGGATTTTTATTTACAGAATATAAATGAAATTTGGCAAATGCTTACACTGCATTATAATCTCATTGGGTTTAATGTATTTTCTGCGTGTTGTTTTAGAGACTGCCAAGATACTGGGTTTGGTATGAGACTCCTGTATGTTCATAGGACACAGCACACTTGAGGTCACACAGGCTTTTCTCATAATGCCACTATGCATTTTCAAGACATGCTAGCGTAGAATTCCTTCTCCAGCATAGCTGAAAATCAGAAGGGCTTGGAGCATTTAATCAAATTCTCACATAAGAAAAGTGGGTCTTTTTTTTGCTTTTCCACTTTTCCATCCCATTCTTCTGCAGCTATTTCACCTGCAGCATCATTGCTTTTCTGGCTCACATGCTACTCTCCTGCCACAGGCGGGTAATATCACCAAAATACAAGATCTCTCTCTCTTTCAGCCCTTCTGGCTTAAGTATTGTGGCTACCTATCACCACTCAGATGTGTTTTTTTTGTCAGGCTTTTATATTATTTAAGCTTCACATTCCAGTTTTTCGACACAATTCTCACCTCTTGTGTCTGTGAGGATGCTAAGTCTGCCTTCTCTCACTTGCTACATATCATCTTGCTTAAGACAGTATCTCGACTTTCTCTGCCAAAATCCAGTTTTCTTCCCATCTTGACAATTTTACACTCTTAGGTTCTGAGCCACCATTTTCTCCAAAGTCCAGTGGCTCCAGTCAGAGCTGTAAACAGGAGACATGCACCTTCTGCCTCTGGTGTTGCCACCTTTTCCAATCAACAGTAGGACCCAGAAAAATACCTCTGTTGCCTATGAGCTTCCCAGTGCTGCCCTACCCTCCTCTAGCCTTCTGGTATAATCTTCCCACTTGTAAAATTTATTTACACTCTTTAGCCCCCTGAATTACAAGTATTTCCTCTCCTTTTGTCTTCAGCATGAACAGAAAATCTTGCACTTTCTTCACCATTTAGTACATGAGCACCTAGCCCCATATATTCCCATTGCATATTCCCATTGCAAAGCCTAGGCTAGATCTCGACATAGCTTGGAAGAGGTCTTGATGCCAGCACAGCTTCTCCTGTCACGTGGAGTAAGGCAGATGCTGCTCAAGGGGACATTAATGCTTCATACCGCTGGTGAACCTGTAGTGGTGAAGATTCCGCCATGCTCACACATGTGTCAGAGACACCTTTCTCTGCACTGCCTATGCTGGTGGGCATGGGGAAAGAACCAAGAGAGCATGTCTGATTTAATTAAATTTTGTGCATACTCCCTATAATAATGAGATTGCAGGTACAGGCATACTAGCCATTATGTTATATGAAAATTATATTTCCATATTTTCCCAAATGAAACATCATTCAGATTCCATCTTTTCTTTTCCCCCTGGAAATGTCTGGAGGAGAATCATTTTTATAATCTACTTTCAATTACTACAATTGCATAACCACAAAAAACCCACTAAGATAAAAAACCTCTGGAAACTATTATAGAGAGCCAGAAATTAACTCTTAAATTGCTGTGTTATATTTATTACCTAGCTCAGTAGGCTCTCCATGGTTTATTATAATTCTAAACTCATATAATTCTAAACTCATATATTTCTAAACTCTGCATCCCTCAAATGGCAGAAAAATCTTCATACCATTATATTATTGTTTATCAAGTTAATGTAAAATCATTTCGGAATGAATACACTTTCAGTTTTCAGAATTTTTCTATTTTTAAAGCAATTTTCTGGGAAAATAAATGAAGGTGATACTGAAAATCTCTACTCTTTGACAGTTTAGTTTTATACTATTATTGTTTGGTTGTTTTCTTCCCTAGTAAGATATTGACCTGTAAAAATATTAGTCACAAGCACATTTAATTTAGGTGCTCCTGTCAGCATTTCTGTATACTCCAGTTTTAAGTGAGTATTGGAAAGATGATGTTTGGTTTGCTGAATATTTTATTCATTAAAAAAGTTTAAATTGTACCTCCATAATTAAATCTTTTTATTTTAATAAAATATTTCATTGGATCTGAAATGAATGTTTATTTCACAAAGGAATAAAGGAAGCACTCATTTTGCTTTTACGTAAATTGATACTTCCCAAATCAAGCTCTGCTCAGTTCTGCACCAGTGAATCAATCCTTTACAGTTTTACTTACAGGTTATATTTCAGTATTGTTCTTGTGAAGGCCCAGTGGTGACAAGGACAAGTGTCCAAATAACATACTAGCTCTGCTTTTGTCCACAGCCAGTGCTGTGAGACTGGCAATCTCTTTCTTGAGGGAAATCTCCACTGTTCAGTCAGAAGCTTTTAATCCTTAGACATTCACCACAGTGCAAATGACTGTAGTCTGGTATTTGCTAGGAAGGCTAGTGAAAACCATCATCCCGAAGCCTGTGATGTTCTGCAAGCCTGTGTGCTTTTGTGTATGTGGTTTTGTGGACACCTACATGATGCTGGCATTATGATGATGGGGATGAGTGAGTTCACAGAAGCCTTGTTCCTGCATGCAGGATTGCTCATGAGGACAGAATTGACACTCACAAAATAATCATGGTTGTTTCACTGTTATCTTGTGATGTGTTGTGTTTTACCCACTTGTATCTCTTAAGCCTGCAGCCAGTCTGGTACCATATGCCAAGAGTGACTACCAGCGTGGGTCTAGAGCTTCATTGCAGCCCTATGGTGCTGCTGTAGTAGTAACAAATGGCACTGAGCCTCTAAGAGGCACACACTATGCATTTGGAGGTGTACAGTATAAAGGCTCAAAGGGAGAGTGCAGAACCCTCCTGGAGATGGCTCTCCAAAGGCAAATGCACAATAACAGAGAAGAAACTTTGTTCAGTCAATCAGCACAAATGTGGATTGGCAAAAACTTACAGTAATTGCTACCTTTGAGTAGCTTTGAAAGGCTACAGGACCATCAGATGCCTTGCCTATATTTTGAGAGGTTTGCCATTGAAAAACCCAAAACAACAAAGTTCCTTTGTACTGGAAGTTTGCTTTTCTTGTCTGTAAAAAAAGAGACTTTGAGTATGTAGGTGGAGAAGAAGTTGAGAGCGCTTTTAAAGTAGAAATAAAGAAATATCTAGGAAAAACACAGAGAAGAGCTGCATTCTTTCCTCTGCAGGATAGAAGGGTGAAAGAAGAAAATACACAGTGAAGAATGATTACCCCAGAACAGCTAACTTTACAAAATGAATTGCTAAGGACTCCCTGAACCGTCATGCTAATGCTTGGACAACATCAGCTGTTACAATTTCAAATTCAAGATATTTAATAATGGAGAAACCTCACCTTGCTGTCGTTTTATCCCCACATAGGATAAATCACTAGGTTCATATTAAATCCCAGAGAACCTCTTTTGGACAAGCAAGAAGGCACTAAAGTGATATCTTGAATTATACGTTCACTGCTTTGGTCACCTTATGCCAAGCGGTTTTCACTACAGTTTCCTGTATGGAAATAGAGGAAGGGCTCAGGAGGTTGGTCTGGCTACTTTGAGCCTCACAAGGCTGGGTTCTCCTGGTGCAGACTAAAGCTTTGCCCAGTCTAGCTTGTAAATGTATTCAGCATAATGAAATTGGATGAAGTGCATCCTATGGTGGGTTGTCATCCTATGGCAAACATGTTAGCTTTACAGGAGTTTCCTAGCTGGGCCTTGCAGCAAGCAGTGCTCACCCTGACAATGCTGCTGGAAGGTAAGCCACCATCCCCATGCAGCAATCAGTCAGGCAGCAGGAGAAGTGAGATCCCCCCAGCTTGTGCCAGGAAGTGGCTCCCTTAGTGGTGGGAAGAAAGTTTAAAATCTTAAAAAAAGGCTTCCTGCTTTGGAAAGAATTTCAGATGTTGGGCCTCAAAACTGGAGGAAACATGCTTGGTGTTCCCCTTGGGCTAGGGGAATACTGGAGGTGAGAGGCAGGAGATCCGGCTGGATGGAGCTTTGAGCAACTGGGTCTAGTGGAAGGTGTCCCTGCCCATGGCAGCGGGGTTGGAACTAGGTGACCTTTAAGTCCCTTCCAACCCAAACCATTCTGTGATTCTATGATTCTATGCATTTCCTACATGAGGGTTTCTTTTTTGTTTCTTTGTAGAGAAAGGATTTAAATGGAAGAGAATGTGGTGAGTAACTGCAGGTGTGTTTTGGTTTTGTGTGTTTGCTATGTTAGCTGCACCTAAAAAAGATGATAAAATAAACCTTTTCCTTAAAAGAAGATTTATTTGTAAAGTGGGAGGCCTGCATTCTTCCTGTCTCACTGCATACATCTTGGTCCCAGCTCAGCTCTTTGACTTCTCCTTGTAATACAGTTATCAGAGAGAAAATAGAGTTATCAGTGATTGGTAGTAAAGAAAGGCATTCAGATCCAGATACCTGAGGAGGTTTGGGGATATTTCTGCTTTAGTCTACCTTCTATTATTCCACCAGGCTATTCTTTACCATTTATAGCTTCATTCTCAACAGATGAAGAGTGTCGTATTTTGCAGACCACAGATTCAATATCACCAAACATTAGAGAAGCTGAATGGTTTTAGGATACCTACATCTCATATAAGGCAAATACCACTGTTTTCTTTCAAGCCAAAAATGTCCAATGCAAAAGGTCAGCTCAACCCTAGAAAAACCAAAATTATTATGGCCGGTGTGTGCACATAGGATACGCTGCATATATTCCTCAGATTTTAGCTGCTAAACTGAGAAGTGAAAGTGAAGACAGAGCAGTGGCCCCTGGGGTGCCTAGGGTGCCCAAGCAGCCTCTTGGGAGAGGCTTGATGTTTCAGCTCACCCTGGGGACACCTATAACTGGTTACACTTCTTTAGACTGGGTATATCTAGTTTTCCTGAACAGGTACAATTTCTTTCTTCAACATTAAGTTTTCAAGAGGGAGATCATGACTGCTGCTGCAGCAATTATAGACTTCAAAATGTCAGAGAGATCAAATGCCCTGTGGAATTCAATCAAGTTTCTGTGGACCAGGTGCATAACTGAAAAAAGAAGATATTGTAATAATTAGAAGAATCTTGTGATTATAATCACAAGATGTAGCAGATAAGAGATAAGTGTGTGGTGGGATGTGATGTCAAGGAACATCTGCTTACTGGCTGTGGAAAGCCTTATACTCTTGGATGAAACCTCTGCCCATTCACAGATTAAAGAAAAAAAAGAGAAGAGAGAAGAAAGTGAGATGAGTGGGTGCTTCGATGCAAGATGGAAAAGAGAGGAATTGTGTATACTAAGAGAGATTTGGCCATTATCATATAAATTTGCCTCTGGAAGGAAGAAATGTGTAGTCGATGGCTAGTGTTATGCTTTAATATGTTTACTCTGGTGAAACGTTCAGTGGGCCTTCCAAATGTTATTGCTGGTAAGACAATAAATTGCTGTAATATGCAGAGTTTTACAAGGTTGTCAAAGGAGAAGCAGTATGCCTGGTCAATATTTACAGGGAATTGTCTTAGAAGAGACTCATGGAATGGAGAATGCACGCAAGCATGTACATGTATGTGTGTGTGTATGTGCAAGAAGACTGGAAAAGGCTGTTATCCTGAGTCTTGGCTCTAGCCACTGGCAACAGCGCAGGCTGAGAGCTGTCTCTGCATAGATGGTGTGGGTAGCATGGTCTCGCCTACTCCCATGGGATTTGGCACCTTGTTATCCCCTCTGTAGAGGATGATGGAAGCACCATCTCCTAGAAATAGTAGGCTTTACAGGGTGACTTGCAAGGGAAAAGGTCATTCAGCTACCCTGTGGTACCCCTGCCATCAGACCACCAAGCATTACAGTTTAAGAAGATCTCTTTTACCTCTGTTCAGGACCTGTGTATTTATGCAGGCTGCATCTTCAGAATCAAGATGCAATACGAAGTGCAATAAACAGTTTTCCAAGGCTTAGTCATAATCCTGAAAACTGATCTTTTCCCCCTCTGCTGGTATCACTGATTCCACTTTCTTCCTATATTTCTTCACCCATCACTTTCCCTCATCATGGAGGTTACACCTCGGTGTGTCTAGCAAATTATACTGAAAGCCTTTTTTCAAGTGTTAATGAGGTGAGCTGCTTTTCCCGCTATGAAAGCCTGGTGTATTTCTATACAAGAACCTTAAGAGCCTCAGCACTTTTACTAAGTTGCCCAGTGTTATTGATTTCTCCAGCTTCTGCTGTGAGGGGTTTGTGGTAAAAAGCAGTGACTCAGCTGATGTGCTCAGTGGAGCTGTTTTACATGCTCAGCCTGTGCTGCTGTTGCTGCTGAGCGGTTAAAAGAAAATCAAAGGCAAGCCTTTTAATTTGTTTGAAGTGCAGGCAACAGAAAGGTTTTCTGGCAACTTTGTAGGTTTTATTGCAAACACTTTTAATGGCAGGCCTGATTCGGGGGATAACCCTACCTGCTTCTGCTACAAGAAGAGGGGAGACAGAGATCAGGACTCCAGCTTCCCTCTTAGTCAGAGCACAGTACACTGAAGGTAAGAACGACCCCATGTCACGAGCTGAGGTGTTTGGAAGTGGAGATGACTGGAAATGCTGGCCCATCTGCTGAAACAGTGCAATGAAGAGCAGGCTTGTGCTGGTGATCTCAGCACTCTACCTGCACCTCTTAACTGCCTGCCTGGCTATGACAGTGATTTACTGCAGCTGACTGCCACTCTTAATGTGCCCCGCAGGAAATCTGCAGATGCAAAATGCTTGCCATCACAAGGCAGAACAAAGCTCAGACCTCTCTGAAGTTCTCACAGAGAGGAAATTCAGTAAGTGTACAATCTGAGGAAGGGAAGGGAAAACATATGGCTGTCTTGGGAGAAGAAGTGGGGATTGTTTATCCTTTTCTGAAAGATAAATAAGCTGTTCCTGCCTGTGATCCTGCTTATCGGTAGAGCGGGACTCCTAGAAGCTTTCAAATCACCCCAGATTCATAGAAGTGTAGGTCAGAAGGCACTCTTTGGAGGTCTCTAGTTCAACCTCCTGCTAAAAGCATGTTTATCAACAGCACTGCATGAGCACTGCATGAAGATATTCATGGCTTTGTCCAATATTTTTAAATGCTGAAAACCTCCAAAAGGTGGAGATTCTACAACCTCTCTGGACAGTGTGCTTTGGTGTTGCTCCATCGCCTCAGTAAACACATCTTCTTTAATGTCCGCCCTGAACATCCCAAGACAGAGTTTGTGGATATTGCCCCTTGTCATATCGTCTGACACTACCAAGAATTAGACTCTATCATCTTTGCAACTGTCTTCTGAGTGGTTGCAGGCTGCTATTAGATTCACCCTAGCCTTTCTCTTCAGACTAAACAAGCCTAGCCTTTCCTTACAAGACACATCCTCCTCGCCTCCCAGACTTCTGATAACATTCCACTGGATTGCCTTTGGTTTCTCCATGAATAAATAACTTGGAGAGCCTGAGAGCCTCACCAGTGGAGCAGGACCAGGTCTTCTGAGTGTGTCTGGATGTGGAGCTGAAGCACTCAGGGTACTCAGGCTAGGAGACTGTGCCATGAGACCACAGCTTTCATCTCCAAACGTCTGTCTGGGATTCAGGGGTCTGTAGCAGGTAGCCAGGTGTACCAACAGGCACTTAGGCAGTTGCACATAGGAGACAACCTGGGTCATTGAAGCAGAACTATTTTTTTCACCAAGCTTTTATGTTTTGATATCTTAATGTTCCTCTATTCCGGTAAAACTTCTGAAATCACATGGGTTACTTCAGGGGCTGAAGAAAGGACTACTCTGAAGCGCTTAACCCATGCATGCATTCTGAATTGCTCAATAGTACTGCCTTGCAAAGCAGAAATGGAAAAAAACAGAGAACAGACTGACCTGAATTCAAAGAGCCTGACAACAAGCCCAGTAGTTGAAAGACTGCAACACAGAAAGCTCACAGTTGGATCTCTGAAGCAAGGAGACCTAGGATCTTGGGAAAGGAGCATGGACATGCTGACTGTCTGCAGCCTCTCTCAGGTATTGGCAGGTCCATTGGTTGGTGAGACCTCGACCTGCCTCAAAATGAAAAACATTCTCAGTTGTTTTTAAGACTTTTGTAATGGCAAGAAAACTCTCTCACCCTTCTGAGTCCCAGGAGAGCTGCTGTGGGGAAACAGCACAGCTGCCTCTCTTTCAAGGTCTGTACTCTCCCTGGATTTATGCATTCAATGACCTTGGCAGAGGTTCAGAAGAAACCCTTTACCATAGGAATGGATTGTTTTTCATTTCTTTCAAGATTAGGCACAAATATACTTTCTCTCATCAGATACACAGATTTTGAAATTCCACTTTTGTCCTCCCTCTTCAATAAAAGGATTTTCAAGTGCAGAGAAAAACCACATACTCCAGCTGTTTGGTTTCCGCTGCCCTTCTACAGCATCCCAAGATAGGAGATAAGAAGCTGTTGGTTTGAATCGTCTTTTCTGAGTCCAGTATTCAAATTGCAACTGAAGTTACTGTCTACATTGGCAATTTTAACTCTCCAGTGATTGAAACCAATTCCTCTGAGCTAGACATGTAAAGATGCAGCATGTTTTCTTTCATCTGAGAATACGCAGGAATGATATTGGGATACAGATGATGTGGATTTGGAGGATTCCCAACTTAAACAGAGGATTTGCTATGCTGGATCAAACAGGTTTCCTATCCCAACCCTCTGCCCTCCAATCAGCACTGCTGCATTTGGTCATGACTGTGATTCATGTGTCTGAGGGAAATGACAAAACCTACCCATAACTGATGTTCCATGCCAACAGTGCAATACTGTAGGTGGAGAGAAGGCAATTTCCTTCTGACCTTGGAAAAAACAGCTTAAGCAATGAACTTGCTGTTACGCAGGCCAATAGGTGCTGCAGTCAATTTTAAAAACTCACCCCTTCTTATGGAAAAAAGAAGCTAATACTGCATGTGAAGGCTATAGTACTGTCAAGAAACATCAGAGAATACTACTACTGATAATCAACGACATTTCATTTAATTAAATGTATGGACATTCATATCTTATAGAACCTTGTGTTGTAAGATGCAGATCTTTTTCCAAAGATGCTTGACCATTATTCTAGCCCAATGTCTCCACACATTTCTGACTAGAATTACTCCTTCTTGCTGGAGAGCTGCCGGCAGGATGTACTCTTGTGAGCATAATGAGAGCCATCTCTGGGTACAAGTCCTTTCCCTAGTAACTTCCACCTTGGAATTACTCTAAAAATCCTTGCTGGTTTAGCCTGCAGTTATCAAGAAAGAGAGAGAACTGCACATGTTTTCCAAGGAATAGTCACGTAGCTTGCTCTTATCATGATATTAGTGAAAGCAAGCAGATTACAAAACCTCGCTTAATCTTCCACAAGCTATTATGGTGAATGGCCATATAAATGTATTCTAGATAACTGTGTTCATTCAATCCTTTAACCTCACCACTTTTCTTTTTAGTCAAGCATTACAGTTACCTGATGAAGCCATTAGATTAGAAATCAGATGATTTTGCCAAGTTGCCTGGTCTGTATTCATTGCCCTGAAAATTACTTAATTCCTTTTAGATAATACTGAAATTATAATTACTGAACTGTATGTATTGTATGAGCAAGTTCATCAGCTGTAAACCAAAATATTGACATTATCCATTTTATCAACATCAGTTGTTACTCCTCACCTGCAAGCATGGCTCCTTATAGACAGTGACAGCAACAGCAGCCACTCTAAGAAGGTTTGTTCACAGAAACACATGACTGATGCCAAATATTTGCCCACTTCCAAAAGATTTCCGTATTTACCTTTTAGTTTAACAGTGTTAATGTGATTTTCATTAGCGCCTCTTGAAGGGCTAATCAGCACAATTTACCATTGCACACATGACACTGAGGGACTTACCAATAGGGTATTGACATAAAAGAGGAACCAGTGCTACCATTACGACAACACATATTTACAGGGAAGATCTGGTATAATAAACAAACAAGTCAAAGCCTTTCAAATTATTGTATAGCTCTTCTGGCTTTCTTGATCACTGCTTTTGCTTTCAGAAGTGATTGCTCTTCCTCACAAGCAGCATAGCAACGTAAAGGCAGAATGAAAACAACCATGCAGGGGGGCTGAACTAGATGACCTTTGAAGGTCTCTTCCAATCCAAATCATTCTATGATTCTATAAGTCTGTACTTCCCATACAGATAAACATTGATTATCTCCAGCTGTTCAGTGGTGCAGTAGTTCACATGAGTGTAACCCATTTTTTTGTTCCAGCTCTGGCTCCCCTATTTACCAGACTCTGGCTATTGCCATGCATGAGAGAAGGAAAGCAATTCATGGTGCCAGCAATTTACCTCACCAGCCCATCCCTGGACAGGCGCCTGGGGCTTCACACACATCACCACACCAGCTGAGCTGGCCAGGATCCAGCCGTGGCTGTTCCTCTCCCAGTCTTCATGTCTGGTGTCTTCTCACAAGAGTTTCTGGCAGGCAACAAGCACTGAGGGTCAAAATTCATCAGAGAGATGGTTTTCAGAGAGCAGCCTGGTGATCTGAGTCTTCCGCTGCAACCCTACTGCTGACAAGAAACAGGCATTTGAGGCAGACCTGGCTTTAGCCATTCTCCCTCTTTTGTGTCTGGTATTGTATTTTCTTTCCTAAAACGCTTCACCCCCTCCCACGTGGTGGGGGAGAGTGACATAGCAGCCAGAGCCATCAAGGATGCGGGCAAAGGTGGCACAGCTGGGGAGAGACATCCCTGCTCATCTAAGCACGCCGATCCCTGAGGCTGTCAGCAGAGCAGAGAGCTGTGGGCAATGGGTCTTGGAGCTGTCTATAGAAGGAGAGAAGACTGTCAATTATAAAGATTGCTAGTCTTAATGTGAGGAGTGGGACTTTTGGCTTCCATCGACTTTCCCTGGGAAAATAGTTCACAGACACTTATGTATTTATTGTTTCCTTTCTTGATTGGGCCATAAAATAGAATAAATACCAGATAGAGAGACAGATAAAGAAACAGGTGGATATTTTGTCTGGCAGCCTTTCACTTTACAAGCCATATATTGGGCTAAGGCAGCTGCTATTGAATTTCAACTCAAAATTCAGTTGTAGTTCTATGATAAGAATTGACCTTTTGAAGTCTTGTCTTCTGCAGAGTCATTTTTTTCTGAGGAAAATTGTTCCATAATGCCTTTAAGCCATCCAGAGGCAGACAAGAAAGCAAGGGGAAGGCTTTCCTCCTGAACTGACTGAATGCTTTACTTAAATCTTGCAGTGTGAGACCTGTTCTTCTGAGCTTGCAGAGACACACCATGGTCCACCTCTGTTTAAAACCCCTACACAATGCCTATCCAGTGACAATCTCTTAGACGTTCTATAGATATGGATGGTACTCTGCTAAATCTTCTGGTCACTGATGCCATTCTATCATCCTCTGAACATCTCAGCAAATTAATACTACCTTAGCCTCTTACAGGTAAAACATGGTTCTTCCCGTTTCAGATGTAAAGCACAGAGGCTTTACATGCATAAAATGATTTCTGCCACACACCTAGACAGTGAACCCAAATTGTTGATGTCCCAGAAAAATATCGCCTTGGGATACACACTGGCTGAATGAAAGAGCAGTCAAGAGCCACATCCTGCACCCGCTGCTGGGTGCCATGCAATTAAGTACAGTACATCAGCAAAGGCTGCTCACAGAGATGGCAAGTATTGCTGCATGTGAAAATAATCCTCTTCTGGGGCTCAGACCAACTGCAGTAATACCAGTTATTTGCTACACTAGAGCTGTTCAAGAGTAAAGGACCCAGAGGCCAAACCTATTAAAAACTTGGGAAAAGGACAACAAAGACCAGGGAAGCACCATTAGCATTCATACTAATATCAAGGAGTCTTCAATTCTTGGGGTTTATACATGCTAAAGAAACTTTCCAGATCATGCTCCCCCCTCCCTTTTAGCAGAAGCAGTCTTTAAAAATATAATTGAAAGATTAAAAAGACCTCACCTTTCATTTTTTGTGTCTCTGTGTTAGGTTGTGACTAACTGAAACACTCTCTTAACAAGTATCCTGTTTCCTTCAGCTGATCAGAGGCTTTTTATGATCACATTTGACTGGCAGAGCAATGCTATTTCTTAAGAACTGAAACTTTTCACAGCAGGGTGCTGGCTTCTGTGTGAAGTCTTGCAAGCAGGTTCACAGCTCTGCCACAGCACTTCTGCTTTGAGAGGTTTATGCTAGTTAGTCTGGCCTTGTTTCACAACAGCCTAGCGAGTTTGGTACTTGTGCTCAAGGCTGACCACTCTGGGTTTAAGTTGGAACCCATGCTGCTTTCAGCTGGCTTTGATGGAGGGGGGGATGCTACTTTTTCCTGGGAATAAGGCACTATCTTCTGTGTCTGCTTCTCTCAAATAACCTTTTGGGAAAGAAGGACTCATCTGCCCTTAGCTGATGCTGTTGCGTTTCAGCTGCTGCATTGCGTGAGCTGCAGTGACCTGAATGTACCCAATTCCTAAGGCCAGACAGCATGCTTCCTCAGTGTGTTTCCACTAGCTCATTTCCTTCCCAAGACAGATTAGAAGTTTAGTCTGGGACAGGTTAGCAGTGAGAAGTGGGTAAGGGGACTGGAAGAGGACAGAGCTGTGCTGGCATTGCCTTCTGGCAAGCTCAGCAGGGGAGGCAAGGCAGAGCCCTACAGTCTCTCAGTCCATCTTCTACCCTGCTGTCTTCACAGCAGATATGGAAAACTCTCCTGGAGGAGGTCAGAAAGTTTCTTCAGGAGAAAGAAATGAAAATACTTCGAAATTTTGCTTCAGTCAGATGTACTTTCTTTCTCTTTCTCTTTCTCTTTCTCTTTCTCTTTCTCTTTCTCTTTCTCTTTCTCTTTCTCTTTCTCTCTTTCTCTTTCTCTCTTTCTCTTTCTCTTTCTCTTCTCCTCTTTTCTGAATGGAATCTGTTGCTTAAACATTCTTGTGCTTTTGTCTCCAGTTCTATTCTGCTTTTACTTGAAGGCAGCAATTTCACTCAAGAGATTTATAGCAATAGAAAATAGAAGACAAAAGTCTCATTGATATTTCAGACAACAAAGGAAAAACTGAACAAGAAGGTAATTAAAATAAAATTGTGAAAGCTCTTCATTCTACAAGGTAAAAAAAGTGTCTCTAAATCCCAGTTTAATTTTTCTTGTCATGTTGACGATCCAGCTCCAATGAATAGACAAAATGTTCTAGTGTATCTCCCTTTGTGTACATATTTTTAGATTTTCTTCCTGCACTTACATTACAAAAGGTTGAGAAACTGGAAGTGGTTTTGTGCACAAAGGAAGGGTATTTGCTCTGCAGTCTGATGCCTATTAGGTTCTAAATCCATTTAAAATAATGAATTGCAAACTATTGTAATTAAATATAAAGCATTAATTAACTGAGTGTTAATAACAAAGGAAACCAGAAACAGTTTGTAAAGTTTATATTTCCTTTTACAGAAATTTCCCTGCATATGAGAACACTGTCTTCTAGCCCTTAAGGAGTTCATGCCAATCATAAAAGGCATTTTTCAGTTTCAGATGTGAGATCTGCAGTCCTTTATACAATGTAATACTATGTTATTTGAAGTTTAGAATTATTGTATGAAGAGCTTATGCGAGAATTCTACTGGTAAAAACTATATTTCTCTCATTGCAGATATTTTTCTACAGATGGAAAGATGCATATGAGCCGCATCACTGAATTACTGAAATACACAGAGCATACATCACTTGATAATCAGGGCCTGAAAAGCCAAACCAGACACCATCAACTTGAGCACTGTGGCACTAAGAGGGTTCTTTCTTACAGCAAATTTCCACCCAGGAGGGAGTAGTTAAATTTATTAAATGTTGCTCAGATTTTAATTCTTAAGAGTTAATTGATTCTGTTCCACACGGCACTTTGAATGGCAGTTGATGAAAATGGCTTTGGGGCAGAAGGTACTTGTCTCTGGGAGACCTTAATGAACCCAAAGGGTTCTTCAGTTTGGAGAAGCACAACATTGCCTAGGATGGTTATGGTAGCAGATGATTACACAAGCAAAACAATGTCTTTGTTCACATGCTATTGTGCACCGCCTATTCCTTTTTTTATTATCCCCCTGTTCCATAGAACCTGCTCGCAATAACACATCACCGAGCTACAGGATGTGCCTGCCAGGATTCAGCACTCAGGCGTACAAACCCAGGTACTATTACTCTTTCCCAATGCTCTTACACTAAAGGCAATCAGCTTCCCCATGTCCCAAAGCAAATACAATAATCCCTTAAAACTGAGCAACTGCTGTGCTTTTGAAACAAAGAAATCGTGAAGGGAAAATGTTTTCTTCTAGGCTCTGAGGGGAGAGAGAATGGCTCCGCTGTGCAATGAGGATTTGCCTTGCAGCAGCATCCAAATGCCAGTATTTCACCAGCAAGGCAAATATTTTCTGCACCTCGCGTCAAGCCAGAGATTCATTGCTAAAGTAGATATTTGTATTAGAACACATGAGAGCACACCCTGCAAAAGTACACAGACACTGTAGCTTCCGCCTTGCCCAGAGAGCAGCATCAGCAGTACTCTACTAAGCTGTATGCTGAGTTATGTCATTTAGTTCCTCCTTAAAGAGGGTTTTTACAGACTTTCCTCCTTATATTAGTGCTAATTCTGCAACTTGGATCAGGAATAAAGCTTAAGCTCAGCAATCCCTTTAGCCCACTGCTTCCCAGCTTCTCAAGATGCACTCGAGCAAAAGATAGATAGGTTCAGGTTTATGTCTTTAGCTCACTGTCCTCCTAAGTGGAGGAGAGTGTTCGCATGGGTTTTGTGCAGCTATCCTTAACCAAACTCCGGTGTTCAACCTGGTTAATCCTCATAACTGCGCACACATAATCCAAACAGCCATCTTTCCCAGTATTTTACTGTCTTCTTTTCTGTTTGCATAACCCCTGTGAGGTTTGCGGGCTGCATCTAGTTTCCCCAGGGAGGTGGCAAAATCACAGCAAATCAGGCTCTTTGCTCTATAATTTCCCAAAGATCAAAGTTTAGTTATCATTAGAATGTAAATGTCACAATATTATGAAATGGTGCATCAGGACAGAACATATCTTCCTCTTTGAAAGTACTTCTGTGTGATGTGACATTTTGGTAACATTTGAGGGAGGACTTTTTCTCCCTTTAATGATCTTTCTTGGCTTTTTTTTAGCCAGTATAAGTATGCTGCTTCCACCTGCTAAAATAACATTTAAAAGTAAAGTATTTCAAGTATTTCAACATTTACAAGTATTTCACAAAGTCCTTTGCTTTTTCAAACTGGGGTTAACATCTACCTTGTTATTTAATCTGTTTCCCAAGGCAAAAAAAAAGGGGCTGAGTTAATAAATATAAAGAAAGCATGGCTCCTAATCTGTTTATAAATATTCCCAAATTACCAATATACCACAGCAACAGTTGGGTTGCTGGAGTGTATAGGAACAGGGATCTTCTTGAGAAAAACAAGAAGAGAGGCAAGGCTAGGCAGAGACTGGGCTGCAGATGGCATTCCGCCTGCCAGCCCGTGCTAGGGAGAAGGTAAATAATGTAAAGAAAAATGTAGTAAGTGTTACAACATTATAAAATAACATAAGAAGAGGTTTCCCTGCACCTCTTTTGACTGTATTACTCCCAATAGACATTTTATAGACATGCATGAAACTGTGAGTGTCGTCCACAAAGGGCATAGTCTAAGGACATTTGAGAGGGAGAAGCTAGGGCAGGGACTGAAGTTATACAGCCTGGTATAAAGATCAACAAGATTAGCAACAAAAAGCAATGCACTGGCTGTAAGATCGTCGAAAACCTAAAATTGACAGAGAAACCCCAGCTCCACTGAAGATCAGTAGCATAACTTCAGTGACTTCAGAAGAACCAACACGTTCCTTGGGATGAGTATAAGGCACCTCACTGAACTCAGGCTGGTCAAACACATTTGAAAGACCCTGAAATTCATTATATTTACTTAGAAACAGGCACCACATTGCTCTATAGTGTAAGTTCCCTGTAGCAACCCCCACTATTCTATGATTCTATGATAATTAGACATCACTGGGGTAAATTTCAAACCATTGCTTGCCGATAAATTATACCCTGGTTTAATACCGAAATCTTTAATTGGAGTGTTAGTGGACATTAAGGAGAAATTTATTACAGAGCAGTTCTTGTCAGAAAGAAAACAAGACCAGACTATATTTTTTTGCATGTTTTGGCTTGGACATATTAAGAAATATTTGCAATCTTAACTAGCTAAAGGGTTTTTTTTGTTGTTGTTTATTATAGTGCAGCCAGAATTATACCCTGTAACAACTCTGATAAGATTTGGAAAAGAAACAAAGATTCAAATAGAGTTTTAACTTGGTTTGCTTTTTTAAAAAACCATTTTTCAGATTCTGCTCACATTTCTGGTTTCTTTTTTTTTCCTCTGTAGGTAAACACAATCAACTTACACCATCATATCATTGTTACTGTGCAGCAGGCAACTGAAGTGAAGTCTGTTTTCAGCCTCTGTAATTATAAACCAAATTCTGTTTTAATATGACTAAATTGGTATGGAAAGTTAGGAATATTGCTTGTTATTGCAATGCTGTAATACATTAAGCAAGGAAAAGCTAAATGATAAAGAGCTTAATTAACTGTGATTTATATTGATCTATATGACCATAAAATCACCAGAGTTTGGAACAAACTAATTTTTTTTTAGTAAGTGTTGCCTGAAAGACTATAATTACAGTCATAAACCAATTACTGAATTAAAGTGTAGTAAATTTAAAACCAAAAGCAGTCACCAGATATTTCATTAGGAAGCCTACTAAGCCAAAACAAAAGTTAATTTACGTTTACATCACACTGAAACTGCAATAGCGCCTGCAACAGGTGAATTTTCAAGTCTTTTCCCACCTTAAATACACATTCTTGAGGTTTCCAGAAACATTTATGTTTTGGCCTAACAGTTGTAAGCACGGTCCCAAAGCTGTCTTGTTGATTTAAGTGGACACTGTTAATATTATTTCTGTGCTGTGTGGGGGTGAGAAATCCTGAGCAGATCCAGAAGTTGGTATATTGCGGTGAGTCCCCATGTGAGGAACTCTGGAGAGCCAGTTTGTGGGTTAACAGAGCAAGAGTTGCTCTTGGCAAAGCTGACAGTTGTTGGCTGATATGTGAGCCAGACAGGTAAGAGGCAAAAAAATTAATTTCTCTCTTTCAAGTCAAATAAAGTTCAGCAGGAAAAAGCTGACATGCAGAGGTCAGGCTGCCTAAGATGATGGGAGCCCCATTCACAGTAACCGGATACTTGTATACATATAGCACTAGGTTTTGTCTCCCTTATGCAGAAAATCTGATTTTTATCTTTTTTTAAATTAACATATTCCTGAGGAAACTCAGAGGAAGTTTAAAATGTAATGTCAAAAGGATAGTGAAGACACAACTATGCTGACATTTTTGCCACACTTTGTGGTGCTTTTTATAAGAGGCATTTCGTAGAGAGGACCTAACCTCTTCTGAAAGCTTGTGCTCAAGGCACCATGACATTAGGGCTCCGTTTCTGAGGGAATTGAAAAGAAAAATGAGGTATGAGAAGAAAGTAACCATTTCACTTGGTAAGTGGAGACTGATGAACACTGTAGTTGTCCTTAAATGATCTCTGAAGACAACATCGAGGCTTACAGGTGTGACTATTCCCACAAATCGTACAATCATAGAATGGTTTGGGTTGGAAGGGATCTTAAAGATTATCTAGTTAAAACCACCCTGCCATGGGCAGGGACAACTTCCACTGGACCAGGTTGCTCAAAGCCTCATCCAACCTGGCCAGGGATGAGGCAGCCACAACTCTACCACCAAATGTACCAGTAGTGTCCCTCACAAAAATTTGACAAGGACTTATTGTAAAATAACTCATGGCAAGAGAAACTTCTACAAGATTATTAGTAACAGATCATCAGTCTTAAGAATGGCAATTGCTTAAGAACCCTGAAGAAGCATTTGGCTTTTTTAAACAAATAAAAGAATTAACAAAATCTGAAGATGAAGCAAAATGATTTTGGTTCCTCCGGAGAAAGCAAAGAGTCTGATGAATGCTACAGGCTCTCACACAGCAAGGTGTGTGGGCAGAATGATGTTCAGTGAGATTATCATCAATTAATTCAAGGCCATGCACATTTGAGGGAGGCCTTGAATAGCACACAGTTGGGTACTAAGTTAGGTGTAAACTTTCAGGAAAAAGAGGTTCCTAATACGGACTGTTTAATGGAAACATGCACTGAATGCACAGCCTTGGACAAAGCAAAGAGAAGTTTTGGCTGAGCTCAAACACCACTTCCTGGCTGCAGGTGACCCAGTGTAGCTGCCCACACCACCGCTCTCCAACCCCATTCTGTCACCGTGATCTAGGTTAGCCTTAACACTCCAAACAATGTGTTGCTGTTTTTCTGTTGTTTTCTGGGTTGTTTTTTTAACATGGATCATTGTGACTGAAGTGGGTTAGGGGGAGATGGTGTCTGGTGGTGCACTGACAGATCTAGGGACATCCTGCCTTGTTAATGGCAGGAAGGGGCAAGAAGCCCTAGTTGGGCTGCAAGGAGTGACTTCAGACACAGCTGGTAAAGCTCGACCATTGCTCCAGCATGTGCAAAGACTGCCCAAACAAGAAAATATCATGAGCACTACCTCGATGCTGTATGCATGGATAACAGACCTTCTCATCTTGACTATGCCAGTCAGTTCTGCTAGAAAACCTTGGAGCAGGTAAGATGAAAAACTGTTCATCTGAGAGCTGTTTAGTTTGCCCAAAATAAAGTTAAGGACAAACACAACCACAGTCTCTGCACCTACACAGCGAGCAAAACTGTGATAGTGGGGTCTTCAGCCTAGCAAATAAATGTGCAGCAGTGTCTCAGGGCTGCTGAGATTTGAAGCTGGAAGCTAGACAAATTCAGACTGCAGAGGAGATTACAATTTATCCAAGCAGGGGGTTATTAGCCACTGAAATGATTTAGTCAATGCTGTGGTGGGTTCTCCATCACTGCCTTTGTTTACATTAAAACAGGATTTTTTCTACTGAAATAGAGTCTGTAATTTGAAGGGGAATTAATTCATGCCTGGTTATAATTGGTGTTATGGAGAAAGTCCGACAAAACAATTCCAGTGATCTCATCTGGCCTAAAAATCAATGAGTCTATTTAAAAGAAGAAGAAAAAAACCCCAACATAACAAAACTCACTCAGGAAGAATTAATTGCTAGAGATTGAGTTTCACAATGGCATATCGCTTTCCACTAACACAAATTCATACCTGGGGTGATAGTGCTGCATTTCTCAAAAAATCTTTTTAATTGGTGACAGAAATGACAGGAGTTTCACTTCTACAGGGGTTCAGAACTTTACCTGCTTTCCCCTCCTTTCACAGCCACAAGCATGTCTCATTCTGCAGGATTTTACAGAAGGATACAGGGGATTTTCTGGTCTGCAAGTTGTGCTGTTTCTTCGGAAATGAAGAAAACCCAGCACACACTGGCTGAGTGGGTGGCTTTGACCTGATGATGTCTTGAAATCAGGGACTAGATGAACAGTGAAATGTCACTGATATTTTTCAGTACAAAGGGTTTCAGTTACACCAGTAACTTACATTCCTCAGCAGTAATGATTTGGTGTTTTTTACAGCCTAACACTGAGAAGGACTCAAAATCAGAATGAAAATGCAGAGTACGCACAAAGAATCACTACTACCAGCCTATAAATTTAACTACTGATGAAAATGATGAGGTTTTAATACAATGGAAGAAAATAGATGAAGTGAAAGAGACAATGGATAAAGTTTCCAAAGCAAAGGAAAGACAACAACCTTCCTCATAGAAAAAATACAGCATGCTTACTGTGCAGAAGTGGCCAAAAAAATATCAGGTCCTCAACACCACAAAGCCTGCAGCATTTTGATACACCAATATGTTACCCCAGTGCACATACTGAGTTGTCAGAGACATTTCCCTCAGCATCCAAGGATCCCAGAGAAGTCTCCTGTTCAAATCCTGGGCAGGGCTGGCTGCCAAGCTGAAATGCAGCATTTCAATGCTCACGCTTACATTTTGAGGTGGCATTTTGAGAAGGCAGCCAATCCAATCCCATCCCTCTAAGGTGGGATTGCATGCAGCTGTCCTGCAACCCAAAGCCTAATCTGGGAAAAGAAAAATCAGTAGCCTCCTTGTATTTAGAGTTTTCAGTGGATTACATGTGACAAAAACGTACATATTTTACCTAGACTAATTTTTGGTGGTGTGAGCACTCTTGGAGAGCCAAAAGCAGGGGGCAAATAGTTACCTTTCCTAATTATTTTCCAGGGTCTATTCCTAGATTTTGCTACAGAGAACATATCTCCAGGTTTTGCAGGTTTTTCTTGGAAAAAACCTGGAAAAAAAAGGAGGGGCTGTAAATGGCTGTTTGAGCTTACAGATTAGCCGGAAGCTATGCTGACAAAAGCAAGCATGGTTCAGGAAAGAGCACTCTCCAGAAAAGGTTGAAATCTCAAAATTCAATTTACAAAGAGTCTTGAAAGCTCCCACAGAATAGAAAGCACCAGTGTTTGTGGTGCAGACAAGCAGGGCCTCAGAGCACAGTGTTTCCCACCAAAGTGACCTGACCATAGGACATGTTGCTTTTCATGACTATGAATTCAAGAGCTGCCTGGGCACAATCCTGAGTAAGGTGTTCTGGGTGACCCCACTTGAGCAAGGAGGTTGGACTAGATGACCTCAGGTGGTCCCTTCCAACCTCAACCATGCTGTGCTGTGATTCTGCGAATCCTCCAGTTTCCAAAGATCCACCCAGTTTAGACACAAGTCACTCCCTTCATGCCAGATGCACACTGGTAAGTCAGGCGATATCAGCCCTTTTGCTGTCCATCACCAGCTGTGATATCCTATTGTGAAAATACCCTCAAACTGCGCAAAGTATGTGCTTTCACAGACCATGTCAGCAATTTGAGATGGTGTAGGGACGCCAAGATGGAGTGAGACACATTTCTAAAGATAACAGGTTGTAACCACACACTGCGGCACCAGGAGACACAACCATGCAGTTGCTCATGTTTTCTGAAGGAAACTTGTCTTTGGGAAGCCGGGCAAAGAGAACTCAGTAAAGCAGCAGCCATCTTAACACAGCAACTTGGACCAAATACCTGCTTATTTTAAAGACAGAGCTAACTCCACTTGTGAGCAGCAGCTTCTGAGTGGTGGCTGGGGCAGCAGGGGGTGGGCTGCAGGCAGCAGCAGGGCCCTTCTGATCTGGGGTCCTTAGAAACCACAGATCCCTGGAAGCAGACATTTACTGCTCTTTCATGACTTACTTGTCAATCAAACTCTTTGCTAGAAATAATGCAGAAGTGCTTCAACTGAGTTATTTGAAGTTCCCCTAACTTGAAGGTGGCTGTTTTTTATTTCCCCTGTGCCACAGAAAATTTCCTCAACGTCAGTTTTATTATGCGCTTTTGAAAAATAAACAGGGTTCAAAATGAGTTATTTCTTATGGGAAAACGGTCTGTTGGGAACACATTACACATTCCATTTACTTAATCAGAATCTTCTGACAATTTTTACTGTGCATTGCAAATGCAGGCAGCCCGCGTTACATCTGCAGTGCTCAGATAGACTGGAACTGCTCCAAACTGCTTCTCAAAAGTTTAATTCTAAAATTTCCCATGCATTTACTGTTCCTTCATCATGGTCACTAATGCATATTTATCCAATGGGCTAACTACATGCATACAAATAGTTTAGTAGAGTTACATGTACCATAGTGTTAACAAATAATAGCGTGTATTTCAAAGTACACAGAAACCGCTGCTTAAAGAAATAAATGCTTCAAACTGAGGAAACTCAAACACTAAAAATATCAAGGAATAAAGATAAATGGCCTCAGCTTACAGGAAAAAAAAAAAAAAAGAACAGGAAATTTTAGTGATATAGCTCATGAACGAGTTTCATGTGGCTGGTCATAAATGATGTGGAGACCCATGTTGTTTCACAAAACTTTCAGGGATAAGCCAAGCTGCAAACAGCTCGGACCTGATTTCTGGTTTTGCCACTCAACATCAGAATGATGAGGTCCAGGAGAAACGATCTTTGGCTCCTGAGTAGCTGATGCAAAAACATGGGAAAGAAAGAGTAGTGGTAAAGCACAGAGGAAACATGGAAGAAACCTTGCTCTGCAGAAGTGCACGTTCTTGCAGCACGATGTGAAGGGACACATGAGGACACAGCTCAGCCAATGAGCTCCTGAATGTGCCATTTCCCCCCACACCTACTAAATTGCTGTAGAAAACTGCTTATTTGCAGCAGCAAAGATGTTTGAGGTGGCACACAGGGCAGGACTGAAAAGAGTATCAATTTGTTTTCAGAAGAAGCTCTGAGGGAGCCTGGGATCAGCACCTTGTTCAAAGAGGCTGGTAATTCCTTTCCAAAATGCTTAAAGGATGCAGCTCCTCCTCTGCTATTGCGCATCAGTGCCTCCCCTGCAGGGGTGGTTTCTGAATGGAACCAACAGAGGACCATTTCCTGGACTCCTGGACTTTTCATATTGCTCTCATCTCTGCTGTTTCACTGCTGAGAGTACAAAGACCTCCAGTATTCTTATCTTGGCATTCCCCACTTAGGGGAATGAGGGAAGCATTACAAACGAGTCTGTGGGGATGTATTGTGAGAGCAGCAATAAAAACTAAAAAGCCGGCACTGGGGGCAGTGGTCGGTCAGATGTTTTGGGAGCATCGAGCGGTGAAACTGTCCCACATCCCTGCTCTGAAAAGCTTGTTCATTTAAACACTCTGTTCCTGAGGAAGATCTCATGGCCACACCGTCACAGCTAACATTATTTTCGGGTCACACTTCTGCTTCGCCTCCTGTTCTCCTGCAGACCCTGTGCTAAAGCAGCAGCATCTCCCCTCACTGTCCCCCTGCACCAGGCAAGACATGGGCAGGATACACTATAACATCAAGGTTGCTCTAAAAAGTCATGCTTTCTCCTGCTTCCTTGTTTACCGGTTGTAAAGACAGCAAGTCTATCACTTATCTTTGGAGCCTAACAACTTACTTGTAGCTGTTGGGAAAAACATGGGCTATAGTCAGCATCAGGCAGAAAAAACTTCTGTATATTTTGGTTTTAATTGGTTGCACTTATTCCTGATATCCAATCTAAATCTAGTTTGGAGCTGTACTTGGCACAACATTTTCAGGCAGAGGAGAGGGGACCTGTGCCACCAGTGTGGTATCTGCTGACTGACTTTTGCCCTGTATCTACCAAATCCAAGTGCTCGGCCATAATTTCCACCATTGTGAAATGCTGGTTTTTATTCAGTGAAACATATCACCAGGAAGCCCATTTCCATATGCTTTTAACACATTCCACAATTTCACAGTGTTACACATCTGTTCCCCTAGCAGCCCCCTGAAAACCCAGCGTGTCCCTGAGCAGCAGATCTGTGTGGTACTTGTGTGGGAATGAGCCCATTAGAAAAATCCCTAATTCCACACCACAGCTGTCTTTGGGTATTAAACCATACATGTCCCCAAGCCCTGACAGCACAGGAGTGTCTTGCCCATGGTGGGGGTTTGCCAGAACAGGGCCCCAAAATGCTCCCCTGGCTCCCTCTTCCATCGCAGAGCTGGAAGTAGGATAACCACAGAAGTATACACCTTTCAATGGTGACCTCCAAGGAGCAGGGTGGGCTCTGAACAGTTCAGAAATGATCTCTCGAATTAATAACCTCCCATAAAGATTTTTGATATCACATCTGACCACTTTGTGGTTTATTACTTAAATATAGTTTGGGATAGGATAAATTTGTTCCAAAATAACACCAGTTATACATTGCTCCTGAAACACCTCATTGATGTTTAGAGATGAGTGAAAGGGCACCCCCGAGGCTTGATACGAATATTCACGATGGCTCATTAGTTTCCAGGTCTTCCATAAGCTGGTCATTACCAGTTCAGTAAAAATCCAGAGAATGAATTATAATGTGTGCTACCCATGTGTAAAGAGACACATCCTGTGCTGGGCAGGTAGGTCCTGACCTTCTCCTCATACCAGTAACAGTATTTTGTGCTTCACCAAACCTCTTGTTTGCCTCAGCTCACAGACCTACATCCTGCAGAAAAAATGTTTTCCATTAAGATAGTTCAGTGCAGAACATTACACAGTTCTTCTGGGGGTAAACACAGCAAAGGTAATTGAAAACTTAGTGATGAGATAGTGACCTTGCAGCTGCTTCCCTGTGTTTAGATCAGGGCCATGTCCTCTGGCACCCATATCAGAAAGTTCTCAAAGGTGTGAAATAGCCTCTTTCGGTGACTAATAATACTCGACACCCTTTTGGTGAGATCCATGCACTTCTAAAAGTGCCAGTCTATGACAGGACACATCTGCAAGCCAGGAAGGTAAATAAGGTCAGAGAAAACACTGGCTTTTTACCCCCTGAACCAAGCCAGGCTGATGGCCCAGGCACATACTGCTGCGGACAGCGGGTGCTCCAGCCATGCTGCTGGGTGTCTGAAAACAAGAAGGGGTCTCTGCACACCTGTGTGAGGTTTCACTGCTCCCAAGGCTCCTACCTGTGGTGCCTGGAGGGATTTCCCCCTTGTGCTGCCTGAGGAGACACAAGAATAGGTCAGGAAGCAGTAGAAAACTAATGTATGAGATCTACAATACATTAAAAAGCCTTACACACAAACAGAGCAAAGTATTAAGCTCTAACAGTGTCTGAAATCCTGCCCACCCCACTCAAAATTTTCACTTGGTCTGTAGGAGAGGGTTTGAAAAATCTCATTGGTTAAATATACTAGAAACAAACCTGTGGGAAATGGAAAGCATTATGACAGCTATTTGTTCAGAGTCTTTCCACACAAAAGAATCATAGAATCACAGAATCGTTTAGGTTGCAAAAGACCTTTAAGATCATCCAGTCCAACCATTAACCTAACACTGCCAAGTCCACCACTAAACCATGTCCCTAAGTGCCATATCTACACATCTTTTAAGTATCTCCAGGGATGGAGACTCCACCACTTGCCTGGGCAGCCTGTTCCAATGCTTGACAACCTTTTTGGTGAAGAAATTTTTCCCAGTATCCAAGCTAAACCTCCCCTGGTGCAACCTGATGCCATTTCCTCTTGTCCTATTGCTTGTTACTTGGGAGAACGAACCAACCCACCTCACTCCAACCTCCCTTCAGGTAGTTGTAGAGAGCAATAAGGTCTCCCCTGAGCCTCCTTTTCTTCAGACTAAACAACCCCAGTTCCATCAGCTGCTCCTCATCAGACTTGTTCTCCAGACCCTTTACCAGCTTCATTGCCCTTCTCTGGACCCACTCCAGCACCTCAATGTCTTTCTTGTAGAAAACTGAGCAGATGCATTCAAACCCATAAGCTTGCAGAAAATGTTTTCAGATGGGATGAGTGAGATTTGTGCCAGATACGTGTAAGCTTATGTGCTCCAAGATATATGAAGCATAGATGAAGAAA
This sequence comes from Strigops habroptila, assembly GCF_004027225.2. Taxonomy (NCBI): domain Eukaryota; kingdom Metazoa; phylum Chordata; class Aves; order Psittaciformes; family Psittacidae; genus Strigops; species Strigops habroptila. The sequence goes on from NC_044277.2 coordinate 38,638,419, forward strand.
ATCAAGCCTTTGCCAAAACCTAGTACTATAATTTTCACGCAGTCAAACACATTAACGGAACCTGTACTTCCTCGTATTATTTGCAGGCCAACATTAATAAATAAGACTATGTAATTTTCTGTTGCCCCCCCCTTCCCCTCCATATTCAAAATAAAGAACAAACTCGCCATCCTCCAAAACTTTAGTGAAATAAACTTCACGTTCAGCTAAGCATCCTTTTACCCTGCTACTTAAGCCACTCCACATCACTGTCAGTATGTTTCTAAACGCTCTGTGCTGAGAGCACTGAGTTTTACAGTTCAGAATGGCAAGACTGAGTGCATGAAATATTAATATACTTGAAAAGCAGGTCATTTATTAAAAGATCTTTTAAAAGCTTCATTTCTTAAAAAGCCAAACTATCTACCCACCTCCGCATCTTGTCTGAAAGCATTTGCATACACAGCTCTTCTTGAATTTTCAAACCTGTTCTTTTTTTCCTCCCTTATTCTTCATTTATAAAGATATGAATAGCAGGTATTTATTGAAACAGTAGCATGCTTCCCCAAGTGCCTTCTGCTTCCATATACAGATTTTTCCCATCTCCCAGGTGAACACATGGATACCCTTTTCCCATACATGGGGTTGAGGTGTTGGAGTCTCATCCCCAGGCTGCATTAGTCTGGGAGATTTTAGCTTCTAAACCTGCTCTTCTTTTAGCACAGCTGTAAGCCTCCCACAATAGCCAGGTGAGGACAAACTTTGCCTCTCCTGGACCTCCCACTGTCCTCTCGTTTTATGATAAGTCTTTTAGGCAGCCTGCGTAAGTCTCTTCAGCTGGCTGCTTGGGGACTTCGCATGCAGTGGAAGTAGTCTGGATGCCTTAGGTGTAAGACACAGAGTTACTATGTTACCAAACAGCAGAAGGCAAAACAATAACTATTGCTTGGATAGCGGTCCTCTATCATTCCCTTCACTGGAAACTGTATCACCTTTGCACACTGCAGTCCTCAAGCCAGCATTTTATATGGAGCCAAAGAAGTAGGAAGGGTATGTATTGAGCAAGATAAAGCAGCAAAAGACAAGCAATTTTGGATCAAGAGGTTGATATTTCAAGATATATTTGGCATCTTGTTCTTCACGAGCATTTTCAATCACTACTTCTTCTTGAAGAACCACCTCTTGCTGTTCCATCTTGCCTGAAAATAGCATGGCACACCAGGAAATTAAAAAATAATCCATTAAATAGTTAACTGTTCAGGACATGGCAGCTCAACTGCAGCCAGTTACTCTCTTGGAAACAGGCTGCCATGTATATCAGGGTTGTAAAAGAGTCTAAGTCAGGGGAAAGTTTCTTTGGGATTCAGGGGCATTAACATAACTAACGGAGGAGACTGCTTAAGAAAAGAAGCTAAGTGAGGAGGATATGATGACCTCCGTCATACATTTCAGAGAAAAGATGATGAAAAAGCTAGACAAGACAAGGAAGGGACATGCAGAAAGGAAGAATGGAAGCTGGGAAAACTCTGAAAAGGAAAGACATGAAGAAGGTGGAGAAGACTTTCAGTGCCAAAAGCAGGAAACAATAATAGCACAGATACTAGCACTCTTAACTCTTGTCATAAGACCATCATGAAAATTACTTTAAATTTAGAAGAATGACATTTAGGAGACTACAGTTTTGTTACATAAATGATTGTTTGTCATGAAAAAGAAAGGCACCACTTATTATTACTGAGTTTTGATGGGCAGCCACAACCAAATTCTAATCAAATATAAAATATGCTTGAAGGCTGTTCATACCTACCAGGGCCAGGACAAGACAGATAGTGTGGTGTAGGTGTCTCCACTTCAGATTGCACTGTACCCCAATGGACAACTGAGTGTTTTAGCAGCAACATACTAATTGTAACAAACGCTAGGACACAGCTATTGATCACCACTTGGGCTTCCAGGGAGAAAAATAAAACGTGTTTAGGGGTTAATACTTCCAAAGGAAATTTGCTTATTTAGAGGTTCACTTAGCAGATGCCATCATCAGGAGATGAAAGCCCTTCCACTGAACAGACAATTTTAATGGCCTTTTGCATTAAGGTATGGGTGATGTACTTCTAAGGGCAGATTATTAGAGTCTTTCTGCTGACAGTCAGGAATGTCAGATGAATTCAGAATATCAGTGAACATCTAAGCCTTGGTAACAAGGATCTTTATGTAGGGTTATATTACAGTTCAGGACAAAACACCTTGACCTATTTATTTTCTTGTACAGCACAAAGGGACATTAGACTATATCTGCATTTATATTCATTGCCAAAACAGGCAATGGACCCTTACTGTTCATGGGAACAAAGCTCCAGATGCTCTTATATTCTAAGTCTAATGTGCTCAGCTACTGATGTGCCACCATTAATCACATGAAACATGAATTTTATAGCCTCGGAAAACTGGAACCTCCCAGATTTATTGGTTTGACTACTCTCCTGAATAAAAAGTTTGTTATGAACAAGTGAGCTCAGAATATATTGCAAGAAACATTATCATACCATAATCAATAGGTGTCAGGAATGCTGTTTTTAAGGTTTAGCTCCTTTCCTGTTCTCCCGCAGACTGAAATTATTCAGCTCCGTACTGCAGAGCTCCATTAAGCACTTTGTTTTTCATTGAATGACTGGAATCAAACGCGTATGGCCTCCATGGATGGATAAACTGCTGTAAAAAGAGATAAGTCAGCAATACTGATTGGCTCTGTTGTCTGAGCGTGCCTTTTGATTTTTGAATGTCTGCCAAAAGCATCATCATTCTGTGTTTACCCTTCAAAAGCCCTCGGTCACTCAGATGATGCATACGCTCACAGCACAGCACTCTCCCTTGCAGAAACGGTATACAGAATAAAGACAGTTTCAGTGCTTGTATCTGTGGAATGTAAATTTGTGGCACAGATCCTGTATCTCTCATCTTTGACGACATTGTTACTATATAATATGAAGTGATTAAAGACCAGTTTTACTTTGCTGCACGTCTCCTTCACTCAAAGAAATGGCTTCTCTCTGCACAAAGCTTTCAAAGTGTACTTTGTCACATCATTTTCCTCTCCCTTTCCCTCCCCTGCAAGTCAAAGTAACAGGACCACCACACAAACCTCTGCGGTGGTTTCTTTCGTGTGTGTGTGTGCGTGTGTGAATTCATACCAATTACTGAAAACATACTGTGTTTTTCTTCACTTCTGGGGCCAGGTCTGACTACTGGCTTTCACAGGACACCACAGACTTGCATCTTCCTCCAGAGCTGCTGCTGCGACAAGAGCTGTTGTTTAACCATGGACGCTTGCTGTGCACTTTGTACCTGAGTAAATGCCACTCTGGAGACAGCAAGAACATGACCAGAATGGGTCCCTGACGAGGTGCTTAAACTGGTTACAACTCCATGCAAATTCAGCGTTTGGCACTCAGGAATCTCTCCTAAGGCAGAGACAAACAGTGGATCCTCTCCATATGATGGGATTACCTGTCTGCAAAGGCAAAATGGTTATTCCCATTTGAAAACAAAACCAGATCAGACACCAAAAGATCTGTTTTATATGCAAACATATAGGTAATAGCAAGACTATAAGTAGTTAAATCCTATCTACGTAAACTGTAATAAAATGACGAATGCAATTGTTACCTGCTTGTTCAAAGCCTTGTGGACGTTCTACAATCTTCTGATTTCTATTACTGCAGTCTCACCAGAGTTTCAAGTTCAGCTGACTGTGAAGGTCTGGGTCCTGTAAAGTCTTATTCGTGTGCATATTGTAAGAAGCAGGGATAGCGGAGTCAGAGACTGTGCTGTGTCAAAGGTGCTGCTTAAGATCTCAGCTGAGGAAATGCTCTCTTACAGATAGCTCACAAGCCTAAACCTCTTGTGGCATTAAAAGGAAATGAATTTGATTTCTCAAGAGCCTATGGCTTCCTAACAAACCTTGGGAAACAAGTTCAGAATACCAGCATATGTTCTAATCTATTTTTTAGTTATAAAGGTTTCTTTATTACTGTTTTTGGCTGACAACAGCTGAGATAGCCTGTTTATCATCATTCTTAAAACACTTGAGAGAGAACAATGTGAGTGCATTTTTATTTTGGTTTTAACTTCTTTATTTCATTGCTGTACAGCTGCATTACAATTGGCTTTAATCCCTTAAGCATTATTTTCCTTGGCAAAATAGTCACTGAACTGAGTAGAACTTACTATTGGAAAAATATGCTTGAAAAACCAGTGTGATGTCAATGCCAACTGAAATCCATGGAGCTTAAAATGTCACAAATGTGCCTGCAGCTGAAATACATCGCACCTCGCTTTTTTTTGACTGAACTAGGAATGTTGTAAGTCTTAGGTTGTGAAGCCAACTGTAAAAACCACAGAGTAGCCTCCTGAAACTGACTGTGTGCTTTTTTTCTCCCCATGAACAATCATTTGGAAAACAATTACATGAAACTTGAAGTAGGATAATTCCTACTACGTGGCTCCGCTTCCAGTCTGTGGCTATCGGTAAGAAGTGGGGCTACAAGCGTCTTAGAGAAAAGATAGAACCCAACTTTGTAAAACATCTTTAATATTCAAATATATAAATAAGCACTACTGAAGAATAATTCAGAAGACTGCGGTGATTCATTATGAACAGATGCTATAAACGGGAACAGTAACATTGCTAGGTAAGGATGAAGCAAGCTATTTTAGGAGTCTTGAAAATCTCTTCTAGTTCTTCAGACAGATCATGCTGCTATAGTTACTTTATAAAAAATTATATTCTGAAAAGCACTTTAGTAAAAGAAACCTTTTACTGGAACTATTATTTAACCAAGACCTTCTACAGCACTAAAACACACTGCAATTGAGTTCCTGATATAGTTTTAAGAATGGGAGGGGTGAAAAAAAGAACAAAAAACCTACCATACCTGCACCAGGAGCTATTTATTAGCATAACACTCTTCGTTTTAAAGATTTCGTAACAACTGAAGTATATACAAAGTCTTACAGCATTTACACAATAAAAAAGTTTCCTATTAGCTGATGAAGTATAAGGTAGTGCTGCAATTTACTTCAAAGCATGTATACAATAATAATGAAGCAGACCACTGTACTTTCAACTTCTCTGCTACCACACCACCACTGCCAGTTGAAATGACAGTTAATTAAACCACTGGGAAGACACAGATTGTCAAAAGATTTGTAACAGGTTGACCTGCAGCACTAACCATTATAAGGAGGAAAAAACAAAGAGAAGAAAAAAAGCTACATACTGTCATGTTTCTACACTTTCCTAGAGCTGTAACAAACTTTCACAGCCTTAGATATAACATATGCAAGACAACATAATCACAATTTTTCAGATATAGTTCAGCTACTGAGTGTATTTACTTCTGAATAGGAGGCGTTATATTGATATGGCTGTGTGTTTCCATTTTTGTTCAATAATTGTTCCAATAGGTCTACAAAAAAATTTAAAGACAGCATGGAGTTTGTAGTCATGATGTGTTTGACTAGTAAAGGCATTCAATATCAGCTATAGGATCTAACCATTCCTGTCAAAAGTTTAAGACCAGGAATCTTTAAGTAAAAATCAAACCCACAAAATCCCACACCTCCGCCGTTTTCATCTGTTGACTCAAACCTTCTTTAAGCTTTTCCAACAGGGATAATACAAAATCATTAAAATGCTTACATCAACCCAAATGCAAGACTCATTTAGTTTATGAGAGGTCAAGCAGATTCACTAGACTACTTCTGCTGTAAAACTGAGGGAGCTTATCTAGAAAAAAGAAACCTTTACTGAACAGTCCCTTACTGTAAGTAGGGATATACAGTTTAATAACAATACATAATTTAAGAACTTAGCATTCTTTGCCTTTTAGAAACAGTTTTACATGTGCCAATAATGCACGTTCTACAAGAGATAAGGCTGCTTTGCCTACTGTCGTCTGCCTAAACCTCTTATTTTGGCCAATTCTGCTTTTCTTTTCCCCAAAGGGATTCTGTTTCAACTTAGAAACTAGTAACGTCAGTTGACAATATCTGTATTAAGACAAAAAGTGACATATATAAAATTCACAAGGAACCACATAAATACCAAAGAAGTCATATAACCTTTCCATGTAAACACTTTGATTATACTGAAGCCCTAATTAGATTCTCGTCTTAAACTTTTGGCAGATAATGTGTATGCTCAGCCAGGCTTTGTAGTTAGTTATTGTTCAAATGGAAGCCAGGTCAGCTCACATGTTGACAGGCATGCAACTTGGAAACATTGCACAACAAGCAACACAAAGAGATTTGAGAAGGGTACAAGACTTCAAGTAGACTTCACAACCCTTCACAACTGAATATTCACAGACAAAGATACAGTCCTTGCTTTTTCTACGGTGGATTTTTCTCTCACACATGGGACACTTTCTGTGACTCTCTAGCTTGCTTGATGCTATATAACCACTTGATGATTCTGGCATTCCTTTCAATGGCAGAAATGCCGTATGGCACGCGGTCATTGGCACTGTCATCGTTTCTAAGGTCACTGTTGCTGTCCTGAGACTGTTCACAGTCTGAGCTAATCATGCTTGCGCTGCGAAAGTTGAGGGATATAATATCAGAGTTAGCCCTTGCAAAGTTTTCCATCCCGAGGTTTTCAAGCTCTTCAGGATCCAGTCCGCAGTAGTTAAAGAACCGTTCAACATCTGCATCAACACGAAAGTATCTGTCGCTTAAGTCTGATTTTGATCGCTGTAGGGAGGGTCTTCTGCTAATTCCGCATCCAGACTCGACTGCCTCAATCTCTGGGGATTTCAGGGTGGCGATGGCAGCGATTTTGGGCTTTGGAGGCAGAGGTGGGGCTGAACTACTGCAGGGTATTGCTTTTAAGGGCTTTGCACTAGTTACTTTCCTAATGTCTGAGGAGCTGTGAGAGACATGCAAGAAAGTCTCTGCTGACTGATCTAGGAGCCTTCTGCTGACATTGGAGCTGCTCTCCTGTGGGCTGCTACGGCCCTGTGTGGGGTAAACCTTCAAAGATTCAGCGAACGAGTGTCGGTTCAGCTCCGTTGAATCGGCTCTGTGGGGTGGCCAGTTTCGGGGACCGTGCTTATGCCCTGAACCCGAGCTGGAGCCTTCAGAGCTGTTGATGATATTCTTCAAAATCTCAAGTTTCAGATTTTCCCTCTGGACGCCGCTCTCGGTCTTTGCGTTGTTGCTGAAGACTTTCAAGGTGGGGCTCCCCAGTGCTCGCTTGGCCGCGGGACAGACTGGTGGCTTCGCCAGCACTGCTGGCTTCACAGGCTCCTGCTTGGCATTGATGACCTCTTGGCTCTTGACATATTTCGCCTTGTCGGCTTCCAGCCTCTCCACCGCACTCAGTCTTTTTGGATTAGGCTCCGCCTGCCTGCGAAAATAGTCGGGTCCTTTGTTCAGGATACGGAGAGGAACGGCGGATGTGAAAGTCACGGCAGGGCTGACTGGCTTCACCATGCTACCTGTCGGTAGTGTTTCTGTAGGCATGTTTGGTGGTCTTTCCCCCGCAGCCGTTTTGGATTCTTCTCTGGGATCTCCTAAAAGCACGGTGCAGAAACATGTACATTAAGCACAATGAATAGCCAATGAATCCCGGGATCTGAGCGTTAGCAGCAGCGCCTCATCTCACAGCTCATTAAATAACACTGCGTTTCTCTTTTAAAGGCAGCCTTTGTAGGGCAAGGCCACCTGACACAAGTCCGTATTAGTCTGCTTCGCTGACTCCTTTCTTCTCGCTGAAAGAGGTGGGAGTCTCGCCGTTCCCTCTGCGCTCCGCTACCGGCAGCGATCTGAAATGCAGAATAACCAACCACACGTTAGCAAGAGAGCCTGACATCAGAGCGATAGCAACAGCCGCCTCCTGGCCCTCCTCTCCCACCGCCGGACGGGATGCAGCCGCCGCTGCCGACAGCAGCGCAGGGGAGATGGCACTCGGGGCCCCCTCTCACCCCGCACCCCTGTGCATCTCACAGGAAATGTGTTGCTCGTTATTTAATACAATTACACTGGAAAAGAAAACAATTAAAAATTTAAGCCCCACCACGACAGAGCCATGCATTTCTGGTGGGAGAAAGGGAAGCAAAATGTGACAATTCAGAGATTTAAACTCATTTGTCTCCTGAAGATCAATGAAAGAGCACTTTCAAACTAATATCTTTGGCTTTGATTAGTTTATTTGTGTGCATATTTTATCTCCAATCCCCAAACATTTTTCTCCTTATAGGCAACATTCTCTGTAAATGTAAGAAATGTATTTTCCTTTTTTATTAAATGCTCCAGAATGCTGTCTGGTCTGAAAAACAGAGAGCACACAGAGCCATGTAACATTTTCAGTGCAACGCACAGCCTTCATTGTTAATCTAATATAAAATCAATAATTAAAAAGTAGGAGATATCACTAAAGCCGCCAATTCCAGTTCAAAGTCCTGTTTGAACATTAGCCCCCAAAGCATCAGTGCTCCAGCAGTAAAATAAGGCTTTCCAAGTTCTTGTGCTCACCTTACAGGCTTAGCACAACAACAAAAAAAAGGCTTTGTTTTTTGATGAAAGCTTTGGCAGCACGCAAAAATGTTCTGACTGGGTTTGAAAGAAATTCACATTTAGAAATAATCATTTCAGATTTCTACCAAGAACTAAGTGCAAATGAAGTTTATGTTCATCTAAATTATTTTAAGATTCTATCACTTAGGATTGTCGTAACAGTCCAAAACCCAACACCATGGATGATGTTACAAGTGCTGTAACAACCTTTCCCACACGAGGCACTGAAGGGCACTTATCATGGAAACCACTTTTCAAGCAGTGATTTCGCTAATGGGTCTCATTTATTTTATTACTACCCCATTAATCTACGTTGCCCTTTTTAATATCCCATTTCTGTTATCACTATGTTCTTCAGGGAAAGAAAGAAAAGCAGCTGCTATTTCTTCACTCATCCTAAGGAATGCAGAAAAGCATCCTTCACAGGGATGACTCGCTTTCGTGTGTACTGCCATCCTGTGCTCATCCATCAATACCCAACCTACTAATACGGTGTGTGACATCAGTACGTTGTTTACACAAATAAAACCAAAAACTCGAAAAAAAAAAAAAATCCAGCTAAAGAGACATTAACAGTAAAAAGAAAGCAACTGCAAGTATTGATTCCCAGAAATACATGATGTATACATCTAAACTGTCCAAGGTCAAAGCAAGCAAATAACATATATAAGTGCTGTAATGAGATTATACGAAAAAGCTGAGTTTTCTCCTGAAGGCTGTCACAAGCATTCCTCAAATACAAACTAACATATTTAGGTGGGTGATAAACCAGACACACATTCAGTGCAATTGAAAGGGTAGTGAAATGTTAATTAAGCTTCCCTTTCAATGTTATTTTATAAATCCTAGTGCTAACTCCTCAGCAGTTTGACTTCCTGAATTTTAACTAAGTCTTTCTGAAAGAGAAAAAGCTCACTTTCCTCATTTGAATCAACATATTTATCGGTACTGTTTGGAAATTAAGTATCAAATTTCCAAAAGCACTGAAGGCAATTCCAACACTGCACACACACATTTCTTTTCTGTACAGACAGTCATATCTTTCCACAATGCCAGCTCGGAGCTTGATGGCTAAATGTTTTATTTTTACATTGTGTGTGTATATCTGATACTTACACGTAGAAATCAAACCTATGTGAGAGCAAGGGTCTCATCAGGAGGAAGAAAACCCCTCAAACAACCAAAACTCCAATTCTCTGTACTAAGTACTGTCACCCAATGAGTTAATGCCACTAGAATAAGCGAGACCACAATCCTCCACTTCCTCTTTGGCCATTGTCATTAAAGGCCACAATGGTCCTGCCCCAGAGGACAGCTGCCAACTCCACCCGGTGAGCAGGACTCGAGGCTGCTTTTGGAAGTCTCTCCCCAGTACTTAACAACTTCCTCACTCAGGACAGCCCCGAATGCTAGCAAGAATTGCTAAGGAGGCTAAGCATCTATGTTGGCTTCAACAACGTACTTATAAGGCAAAAGAGAAGGAGGAAAGAACAATCCCACTGTGCATGCATGTTCATTTGAGAGAATGAGAGTGCTTGCTTGCAAGCACTTATGGGGCCAAGTGCCCTGAAGACAGTGAAAATATGGTGTGACTGGCAGTGAGCCTCAGGCATGCCTAGAGAGAGAAGCAAAGACCTGGTGAGAAGCCAGGGCAGAAATGTCCACCTTGGCAGCACAGGGAACCAGGGGAGTAATGGCCAGGTGGTTACGCAGCCAGACATGGAGGCTTTGTACCTGTGGGGCTGCTGGTATAAACTGAGGTACATGCAGCTATAAAAAAGGATTGGCTACATTTTTGTGTGTTGTTCAAACTGCTCCATTTCACTGAGGTGCTGCATTTGAGTCTCACCGGAAAATTTATTCAGTACTCTCATCTCAGAGGGCTAAAAATTATTAACCAGACACTGTTAGAAAAGAAAGTGGTATGAAAGAGAGCTGGATGAATGTAAAGTGCTAATGAAACAACTTCTCCTGCCTGCGCTGGTGATGGCTGCAGCCTAATTCTGCTGCTAGCTGGGAAAGGGAGCACAATTCCTACCAGCCTCTCTGCTGTCCACGAGTACCTGAAACACAGCAGAAACACTAGAGAGCCTTGCTCCTTATTAATTTCAGTGGTAATGAAAAAGGCTGAGCAGCAGCACAGTGTACGCTCAGGAAGACAAAATAGTGCCACTTAGTTTCCAGTTGTGAAAATCATCATTGAAGCAACAGGGGTATAGAAATGGCTTTCTTCTGCCTTATTCTTTAAAGAAACTCAGGGCTTAGGCATCTGAATTTCCTGTTGTGTACAGCTCTGATACCACTTTTCCACTGCATAAATTTAAGGGCAAATAGGTTTTCTTCATCCACTTGCAAGAAATGTGTGAAACATACTTAGGGGCCTAAGAAATGTTCCCTTTACTCTGTTTACATCCAAATGTGTACTCTGTAAGTGTAAATTTTCTATGGATAAAACTCTTTTTCAGGATTCACTCTGGATTTCCATTTTTACTGTTCCTTAAAACAACTTCAATTATTTAAAGATTCAATTATTTAAAGAAAAACAAAGGTAAAAACTTATGCACATGTTCAAACATAGTTAATTTTAATACTATCACACATTAATAAAACCTTTCTTAAAGTTCTTACTAACTGAGTTCCCCTAACTGTTCTGTGACTGTTGCAGACCTGCTGAGCAGAATATAAAACATACAAAGGGATAGATGGGTTTTGGGTTTTTTAAGCTGTATTTTCAGCCCGATACTTAGATTGAGGATCCTTTGCGACAAAGGCAGAGATCCAAAGCATATATTAAATCTAAGTATCATGCTCTAATCACTCTTAGATCTGTAATATGTTTGTCAGATATTCGCATTTAAATAACACATGCACTATCTACAGAATTTAGGGGAACACAACACAGCCTAGAGCAGCAATAGCTATGCAGCTAACATTAACTACAAATAAATCCTTTACAAAATACTTTCCTTGATTTAAAGCCAAGACAGTGGGAGAACATAAACTGTGCAGAAACTTCAGAATTACAGTTCCATATAGTCTAAATATGCATTTTCTTTTGAAATTTAAAAGAAATTTATGACCTGGCCCCTTTCTGGCAAACATTTATTGCTAGGGCTATCATTAATACAATGTTATTGTACAACACTGAAGTTTATTTTTGCTTTCATACCTAAAGCTGCATTCTAAACACAGACTGAATGATGCTAACTGACAGCAAATATTGCACTTCCCTTCCTGGTTCTGTGTTGCCCTGTAGCTCCTACATATTGGCCAAGTTTCAGTCAGTCTGCGCCTAAAAGTATCCACAGAAGAGCACTGCATATTTTAACAGTATTCAAGTTGCAACAAAGCAGCAAAAAACAACAGTGAAAATGTGGCCCAAATGAAATCAGTGAAATTTCTGCTCTTGACTTTGGTGAGGACTCAGCTTCACCCAAAAAAAGCTAAAGTGAAGCTCATGCTCTTAATTTATCCCTCTTGGACAGCAGATGAACGGATTGTGCAGGAGGTAGGATGAAGCACAGTGGATAAATATAACAAAGGCTGACAGCCTTTACTCTACTTTCCCGGATATTTAAAGGTCTTTGTCAATTTAATTTTTTAGGTGATAAAATGTAGCTACCTCAAAATGCACCATAAACATCACATAAATTCCAGCATGAGTAATCAACAAGTGGTCACAAGAGGACTCAAAGAGATCACAAAACAAAATCTGCATAGGAACACAGGACACAGATGGAAAATGTCAGGATCTGGTAATGACTAGGTACATTTTACAGCTGCAGGTCCCATAATGGAGATGCTGTTTCGTTAACAGTCCCTGCAAAGCCTATAAACGAGGGTTTCACTGAGGATTACTTGCTACAGGTCTATGGAGTAAGTTATACTGTGTATGTCTAAAACTGATACAAGTTCTTCTGTGGATAACTGTCACTCTAAACCTTATATATTTATGTTACTAAGTTTAAAAATACAAGATAAGCCTAAATAAACTAGACTGGAATTGCCATAAGATAATCCACATCCAGAATGGTAGCAGTATTTCACTTCTGAAACCAATTTTAGATAAACGTGTAAGGGTATAGACTTGGTCTCACATAATATTAACTTGTCAAGATACAGAATGAGGAGATGGAATAATCTTTCACATCTACCATGACTGAAAATATTACTGAAATGGCTGATTTTTAACTCTTTTCCCCCCTAAAACATGAAACAGTGAACAGTAAGTGAAGAGCAATACCTGTTCAAACAGATGTTTAAGCCTTCAAAATGACATAAAAAATGTGAACTACAGTGACCTAAAATCAATAGTGGCTGAATTATGTAGACACGGGAAATCTCCACCAAGTGGGAAGGTAACAACTTTGTCAAAGACAGACACTTTTCGCTGCTGATGTATCACTTCCAACCAAAAACCCCAAACTACAATTAGCATTAACTTTGTATTAAATTGCATAGATGAATGTACAATAGGCTGATACTGCTTTGCTCTTACATCACTCTCAAAGTCTTCTAAGATAAAACTCTCCATAAACAAAGCACTGGCACCACTTAGCACTCCTTCTATTTCACCGTGCAGTTAAAATGATCAGGTTTAATGCAGGATGCTGCTACAACTAGAAATGCTAACACTGTTACAGGAAAACAGCTTCTGGAAAAATCCATGGAGGTACAAATGCCTGGAAAGCAGGAAAGCGACTTAGCAGCTACACTTACATACTGCTCCTGTAACGTATGCTTAGTGCTCACTGGGAGCCGGATGGATGCCTTTTTGAAAGAAAAATCCTCAGAAAGTATTTTGCTTCTTTTTAGTTCTGAAATCTAGCACAGCTACATTTCCTACCGAGTAGCAATAATCCACTCTCAGCAATACTTGCTTCTGGGTAAATATTGCCCTACAGATGCCTCCCAAACATGAAAACTCTGATTTCTTTCGAAAGGCACAAACAACTGCCCAAATTCACAAGAAAGCTCAGAAATGAAATTTCCTTTTATTGCAACTAGATAGTACAAAAAAAAAAAAAAACTAAGTCGTCTTATTAGAGTGATATTACATGCTGTGTTTGTAAAAGCTGTAATGGAAATCAATTCTGTTTTCTTTGGACCCCTGTGTTGCTTACACTGTACTGAACTCTTTGGAATAATTTTAGTCTCTCATTTAAAAAAAAAATCAGGAAGGGCCTAAAAAAGTCTAAGAAGAAATGTAACTTTTTGTTGCATTTGTAACTCTAGCATTGCCTGAATACTTCTAGCTTAGGAAACTGAACTAGGTTTAGGTGATTCCTAAAGCTTGGGAAGCTTTAGAAAACACCTTTACAGCTCATTCATCAGCCAGTATCAATGGCCCCAAGTCCAAACAACTTTTATCCTTTTAATTCTGCATGTCTCTATAACCATCACGTTTAAATTTATAGCCTCCTCACTACAACAAGGTCACAATTCCCAATTTATCCTGTGATCTCATGGGCCTACACTATTTTCCCAGGATTCTTTCTGCACTTTTAGAAATGAAAACAGCCCCCTTCTTCAACACAGGATACTTGGCCCGTGCTCCAGAGGTTCACATTCCAGAGGTTCATCAGACCCCGAGACTGGTCCCTGCTGCACCCAGTTCTAGCTGTTTTGTCCACGTTCTCTGGAAAAAGAGGGATTCTTGTTTCTCTGCCCCTTCATCTCCTCCTCCTCAAACTGCTTCCCATTGCACGATCCTGCTTTTGCAATGCTCTCCTCTGGCGGAAGGGGCAGTGCTACCTGACCTATGCTTTCCCTTCTTCTCCTCTACCGACAGAAAAAGCCAGCACCTCACCTACTTGCTTCTGGCAACTGCCTTTCGCAGCCATGCTTGGATTCGGCAAAACAGAGAAAGGCAGAGCCACAAAATGGTTTTAATGACGAAGCTTAGCAAAAATGTCTTAAATGGAACACTATTAATCTTAGCTCACATCTCAAATCTGTGGTAATTCTTAACAAGTCCACCTTAAGAGTGAGATGTATTTTAAGCTACTCAAATCTTTGTGGCAGTAGGTTCAGTAAAAATCATATGCACTAGTGAAGAAGGAAATAAAATCCTCCTATCTGCAAAAATGCAGAGATACACCTGCAAATCACCCTCCCCTTCTAGTGTTACCACAGAGATATGCCGCCTCACTAGCAGGATTTGCAGACCGCATACATCAGGCACCCACATGGCCCCTGACCACGCAGCAAAGTCTGATCCTCTGCCCTGCAGAGAACAACAGAAGCACAAGTGTAATCAGTAATTAGGCAGCTGGGAAACAGCTCTGTATCTTCTGCAGCATCCTTCACCAAAAACCTGATCATCATTAATTCAGCTATGGAACATACATTTTGATGGCAGTATTTTCGAAATGCGAGTTCTGGGCCATTTGACACACTGAGATAAATTAAACATAGTCCTAAATCCTTTAGATGTCTGAAACTTGTACAATAAGGCATCCTACTGCAGCATACTTGTCATCACCAGTGCAACTATAGGATCAGACTTGGAGTGAGCCCTGGTATAAGTTAAGACTAATCCACCACAGCTTAGAACAACTTCTTCCGAATGTAAGCTTGGAAATACTAAGAAATCAAGCCAGATTTAAACTGATAAAGTGAAAAGTATAGATTTTCAATATGAAGGCTTATATTAAATGTAGTGTGCCTACGAACACAGCCTTGTAGTCAGATTTGAGGACCCATGACCAGGTAACTTCAGTAGGTTCACCTTCTTCATAACTACTGCAACAAGGCAACATGACTTCCCTTTGAGATTTGGCATCGTGCTTCATACAGACCTATAAAAGCAACTTCAAGCTGAGCACTCAAAACTAATGAACACTGAAAACCACACATATCTAAATGGCAACTTCTTTTGGGAAACAGAGTCTCTATGTTCACCATTTAAGTAACAGCAGTGCTCATAAAATTTTGGGACAGGAGGGATATTCAGGGGGAGAGGCTCATGGGCATGCCCTGCACACCCATGCCACCCAGCACTGGGTGCAGACCTCTTGTTTCTACTAACAGGCATGCACACAACTAAGCCTGATGGCCAATTCCCAAGCTGAAGAGGAATCAGGGAATTCCTTGCTCATCTTGCTCGTTCACACCTCCTTATGCAGCAGGTAGGTAGGTACTTTCCATCTCTAAAAATGCAGTCAGGGATGATGAGGATAACAAAGAAAACACCTTTTCCTCCACTTGACTTGGAGTGAAGATTGGAAGCATCCCTCCAGGGCAGATGTTCAAAAAATTAGGCTATAGGTCCTTCTCTAGCACTTCTTTTCAAAGGTTTCCACTTAAAAAAAATAAATATTTGCAAGCTTTCTTTAAATTAAGGAAGAGTAAAAAAAGCTCACTTAGGGTAATTGGGGAAGAAATTGGGGTACTAATCCTGCCCCAGTGCAATGAAGTATTTCTGGCAAGTAGGACATTTCAGCTGAAATAGGAAAGCCCACTCGATATTCTGCCAACAGGGTTCTTCCTCAGAAGGTGGGAAATTTGCCCCAGTTTGGGGACTGGGGATTTGATCCAGCTTCCCGTTTCTCAGAAGAGTGCAGCAATCTCTGATCTTATGGACATAACTGGACCTGCTGCTGCTGTCAACTCATTTTTATGGGAAAGAAAAAAACTTACCAGGCTCTTGACGTAAGAGGCCAAAAGCCCTGAAATCTCAAGTTGCTATGTTTAGACTCTTACTTATTGAGGAAAGTTTTCTAAAACTGTTTACAATGAGAAATATATTAAAGGAACATAGTATCATAACTATAAACAGATTTTATTTGAGGAATAAAAACAAACTCACAATGAAAACAGTTGCAGTTCGACATTCCCTTGCAGTTACTAAGCCTGCAAAACTCCAGAATTGTTCAAATATACAAAGATCAAAAGTAAACAAATATAGCCCAGAAAAGAGAAACAAAACAGTTTATGTTGTGACAAAACCAGAAACCATAAAGAGCTATTATAAATGGAAAAAATACATCATACTTAAAATTTTCTTTCCTTTAGCCAGAGATTTAATCAGTAAGAGAAACTTCAAAAAATAGTTATTATCAAAGTTTCAAAACAAAGCTTAATAGCATCTCTCTGAAGTTTCTTACCTGTTGTGAAAATATATTTCAAAGAAATAGTGATCAGTTTATGGAATATTTCTTACAACATGTACCAAATTTTTACAAGCAAGAAATCAGGAAGTCACATAGATTATATATATATATATATATATTTAAAACTCAGGTCTCTCTTATTTTAACAGTTTGCTCTTATCTTGTTATATGGAAAATTATTTTAAATAGACTATACATGGACACAACTGTTTCACCTTCAGAAATAAATATTAAAATATAGCCAGTGAACTTCTCTTAGTGACATTAAGAACCTACCAGACCACCTTTCAGGCTGTACAGTAGGCACAATGAAAAATCGAGTATGCTAAAAGCAAGTACCATTAGAAAAATGATAATGTTCAGCCAGTGGACTACAATAGAGTGGCCTAATTCTGACAACTGAGGACTTTGAGCCACTCTTCTGATTAGCTTGGGGTCTTGTTTGTCAAAACTCTTTGTATTAAACAGCCTGATTTTAATGAGATATTAACATGAGATATTAATGTTAATGACTAAAATGAGATATTACTGCAGTAAGGCCAGCATGGCTATTTAACAATAATTTTTACACCATAACTGCCCTGAGTTAACCATTTCCAAGCACTGAAATTTTTACTTTTTACATACATGAAATATTGCCCATTTATTTTTGCTTAAATAAACGCACTATAAAAGTTTTGACTATGTAAAACCAAATCAGGTCTTTTTTAAAGAATTAGTAATAAAAAGACCCAAACAAAAACAAACCACACGTGATTTACAGCAGCCTTCCAGGGCACTGCAAGCTTCAGAGCAACTCCACAAATGCTATCTTTTGACTGGTACAGCTATGTTTTTCTCTAGATAAGAGGACATTTTCCCATACCACTGGATAGTTTATTCACCTTTTCTCCAGCCTCAAGTCTGAAGAAACATGGTGTTAGAAGTCAAATAAGAAAATGAAAGGAGTGCATAACACTATGTCTTGAAGACATGTCTGTATATTTCAGACTTCTTCAAGCAGACGGTTAAAATTACCGATTTTAGCACCGGAACATAATGCAATATGCAGCTGTATAACCCCAACACAAGTGCTACACTGTATGTCCATGGCATGATTACAGGTTTGTGTGTGTAACCCCTTAGACTATACCAGATTTATTTCCTAGAGTTGTTAAGGTGTTAGCTGTTAGAATACACGGAATATATTTTCTTCTTAATTGCTGCATTGGAAATGTGTACCCCCAGAATCCATGCTAAAACTACGGATCTTCAACAAACTGTTCACAACCTATTCAACTGAAGACAAATATCCAGTCAGATACTTGTTAATGAGTATCCAAACTTCTGTTTAATATCCAAGTTTGATGCTCAAAGTGTGTTTTTGTATTATCATCATTTAATGTAATGACTCTTCACTAAAACAATGTTCTTAGAAAGCAGCTTTTAAGAAGTCAGATGGTCGAGACTCTCCCCACTGAATGGTTTTCCCATATCTGAGGGCCCTGCTGAAGTTGTTATGATGATGGAAATTCTTCCTGGCCACAACTTTTAAGAAACCATAAAAACCTCACCATCTTAAGACAAAAGCTGCATCGAGTCATGACCAGTGAATTTAAACAAGGGGAGAGGAAGGCAGTTCAGGAAGGCTTGAGGCATCCCAGCTCCAAGGAAATAAAAAAATCAAACCAAACGAACCTGGAATTGGAAGTATGGGGACAGACACAAGAGCAAGAAATCGTAAGACACAGAGAGGTAGTGGAGAAATGTAATTACCAGGAAAAGAGTGGAGACGAAAAGTTGTTGTGAATAGAGACAGAGGCACTGAAAATGGGTTGGGAAGCAGAAACAGATTACAAGGACAAAGTGGGATTAGAGGAAGAAGGAAGAGGCACTTCAAGTGCTCTTCCTCATCCCTTGTCTGGCAGGGGGAACAGAGTAAGGCTGCAGTGGAAAAAGGTAGTGAAGCTCCTCCTGAAGCAAAGCTCCCTTCAACCCAGGTCACTTTTAGGTTGCCGGTGAGAGACACCTCCTCTCCTCCCTCCTTCAGCCTCCATGCCCAGGGCAGACTGTCCACCAAGCCTAGCAGGCTGGTGGCAGAGGAGCTGGCACTGGGGTGGCTGGCAACAGGAGATCACAGGAAGGATACCAGCCTTGGAGCTCCATATGTTTTCAAGAGGAAAATAAACAGTGGAGGAAATCCAGTCAAGCAGAAACACCAGCCAGTCAATTGAACAAGTACTAAGGTTTGCTATAGACTCCTCAGTAAATCCAGTTCTTCCTTTTGGCATTGCTTCAGCTCCATTTCATGTGCTCTTTGCATGCTGACACACGCAATAGGCTTGTCCCCATGGAGACCAGAACACGGGATGCTCTCGACCCTGTACTTCCTCACAAGTACCTTGCTTAGAAAAATTGCTTAATTTCTCTATTCCTGACCCCCTTGTAGTACCAGACTACTGCACCATTGGTATGTATCCCTCACATTAATAGGTCCCCCCTCACCTGTAAACAATAGAAAATCTCCAAACAGGGAATTAAATGTAGGATTGAGTATGAATGCCCAAAGTAACATAGAAAATTTCTTCCAAACCCAGAAACTGGATAGAGGTATCCCAAGCTTGCAGCTCCTGCTTTACCCCAATAAACTGTTACTTCTTTAGAGATGAATATCAACAAACTTTTTAAGTAGGTGGATCTACAGAACGCGAACTTGAACATCACGGGGCCAAGCTGCTTAAGCCAGGCAATTCATGGATGCAGCAAGCAAGGTGCCAAGCCTCAAGTGGGGACATGTGCTGTCCATTTTTTCATCTGCCCATGCCTGCTGCAAAAAGGTAAGCTCTCCGGTCCAGCAGTCCTGCCAGTGCACCGTCCTTATCACTGCTGGACAATCAAGTCCCTCAAGTGAGTGAAGGATGTGTCCCTCACTCACTAGCACCAGCTCATCACTGCTCAGGACTGGTTTCAATACATTCTCTAAAAGCTAATAATAAGGGAGGGATGGCTGCATCACTGTAGCCAGGACCAAATGCTGCCTTCATCACAAATCATAGAGCCAATCGTCTCCATTTACAAAATAATCAATTTATCTCCAACAACAAAACTATGGACCTCCTGGAACATCTGTATGAACACCAAACACTAAATCAATTTTCTAAGATGGCAGAAATAAATCCCATACAACAGGTGAAAATACAAAATGTGACTGTGAAATTAGTGTAGGTTAACTTGTGACCACAAAAGCTAACACAGATCCCTTCAAGGCTTTGAATGTTCCTGATGTCAGTCCTTGGCACAGCTAAGACAGTTTTGCTGCCTTTAATTTCATACTACAGCGTATCTGGAATTTCAAGTTCCCAATTTCCTCAGCTGACAGAAACGGCTTCTGAGATGATTTCTACATTCTGGGAACAGATTTTTACCCTGAAATTAGCTATGTGTACTCTCAGACTTAACATTTTTGTCTTGAAATAAAACAGCAGTGATAATTGTTAATTTAAGACCCCACACAATGCAAATCTATGTTCTGGAGCCAAGTATGGTGACTGGAAACAGATGAACATGAAACACCTTCTACTGAGCAGAATTAAAACTGAGTATTAGTGAAGCATGTTGCTGATTTGATATGACTCATGAGATACTGATTACTGATTTTCTTTCTTACAAGTCTTTCAAGAATTGTACAACCATTGGTACAAAGTGCCACATGTATAGCTCCTGTCCCCTTGGGTTTCCACTGGTTTCCTTGTACTAACCAACAATGAAGTTACTCAATATATGACATTTTTTTCTCATTATTCCCAACACTGGATTTCCCCCTTTTGTTTAGGAGCTTTAACAATGAATAAAAGATTTTAAACTTTAATGCTCCTCTCCTGCTCAGACCTTGAAATCAGGCTTAGAGCGTTGTGGATGGACTCTGAGATGTTTAAGCTTTCTTCTCCTTTTAAATGCATTAGTAATAACCAGATAAATAACAGAAAGCTCTGGAGGGCTAAGGCTAGAAGTGCTTGCTTGCACTGAAAGTCTCTGTTACAAAAAGCTAACACAATCCTGAATGGAGACTGTAACCAAACTACAGGTTGGGAATAAAGGATGGGAAAAAACCTGGAACTACTGGACTATTTCCAAAAAGGATTCTGCCACGTGGACACAGAGATCGTTGCATGATAGAGGTCAGCAAAAGCAAGCCTCAGTCTTTCTTACACAGTACTGAAGTATATATTTGCAACTAATGAATCTGCCAACCCAATCTATTAGTAAAGGTCAAGGAAGAGAAATTCATTACCAGGACAGCAGAAAAGGACATGGTGAAGTTCTTCTGGAATTGCCCTCCTTTATCAAACCCCAGGAAAAAAGTGCATTTTAATTCAAAAAGGTACCTGTAAAAGCACAATGCCAAACTCTTGTCCACGTTCTGAACGGAGGAATGTAATGCTCCAGGGGATTCTGCAGAAAATAAGAAAACAAAATATGAAAAAAGGTATTAAAAAATCTCAACAGAGCAGTAATACGGCAGATGCCTACATGTCAGTGCTGTTGTGATGTTGGAGGTCAAGGAAACCACACATCAAGGCTGGCCCATGCCACGAGAAGGGAGGAAAAGAAACGCAAGGCAGCCACAAGAGCAACCAGAACTATTTCACATGAAAGATGAGATTAAGTGATGAAATCAACATGGCTGTGCACTGGAAAAGCTATGAGCTGTGTAATAATAACAACTAATTAAAAAGTCATTTGGGAAGCCTCAGAACACAAGCTCACATATGCCGCAGTATCTGAGGTGCGAGACGAGATGCAGCCATGCTGTGGATCAATGTATAAATGCAAGCAGGGCCAAATTTCAACATGAAATTTGTAATTCGCTGATGAAGGACAATACAAAATCATGCATTTTAAGTTCTTGTTGTAGACAAACAATCCCTTTTGGTTTGGTTTCGGCTATGTCCAGATGAAGAAGAGCTAATACTGTAAAAAACAATCCCAGCGCTATTTCTATGATACAGCTTTAGCAGAGCGTGGAATCTGCTTCAGTTATTTTGCAAGTAACTGAAGGAAAATATCAACATGTAAATGTTAATGTTATTTCAGGGCAGCTGCTAGTCGATTTTGACATGAAAATATGGCATCTGCAGTGATGAACTGTTTTTAAGTGACCTCCCATATCCAGAGTTAAGGTCAAAGAGCAAAAAGTTTGTGTACTTAAGACCCCCCACACCTCCCTGCTGGGAACTAGAGAGAGCTGACAAGGTATTTCACAAACTAACAACTCTGTCAAAAATTATTACATAATTTTTATGCCTTGTAGGAATTAGTTATTTTTTTCAACACCTATTTGAAGTGATTATTCATGGAACAATTAGAATGTTCAACTGGTGGCACAAAACTACTAAAAAGCTATTAATTTTGCCTTTTTTTTTTCTATTAGCCTCTTCCCCTTTTCTTAAGCACTTCTCTTAGAGAATGCTTTTTTAAACTATGGCAGTAGGGTATTTACAATACTGTAAATTGTATTTACAGTATTGTAAATACTGTAAATTTACTTCTGTCTAGCCAATCAATACATCTTTCATTTCATATGCAATATCTTCTCCTTTTTCGCTCCAAAATTATTAGTACTTTCTTGGTATTCAAACCAGTTATTAATATTGATGCAGATAAAAAATCCAAACATTCGTATTTTGTGGCACCTGCTAAAAATATTTGTAAAAATCTTCACAATACAATAGGCCAACAAAAGCACATAATACAAAATTTTTGAGATTCTATTCCTGTAATTAAGTATTTGTATACACAATAGTGAAGGTAAAAATAAATCAGCGTATTCATTTGGGAGGAAAACAGCTCTGCTTCAGGACGCAGCCCTTCTCCACACATTTTTATGTGCAGGAAGGCACTGATGCAGGAAGGGAAGCAGCAGTTTTCCGAACCCTGCTATGATGCTGACGACACTAAGCAAGAAGGGTAGAAATGCCAAGCTGAGGAAGATTCACCAGCACAATGTCTTTGAAGAGAGCTCCAAAACACAGACACCATGTAAGGACACGCACCAAAAAGTTTCCTTCTTCCCATATCAACATGTACATACTCTTATTCTTTTTTATTGATACAAGTGTACAGACATAAAACCTCACATATATACGATTTACAACCACACATATACATGGTTTATTCCAAAACTAGTAATTTAAGTGGACTTGAAAACTATTCATGAGATAGTAGCTAGACACAAAAATAAAGTCCTTCAAAATTTTGGCAAGACTAGGAAAGTTTCTATAATTTCCTCAAAATATGTAACTCTTATTTTAGATTATTATTTCAAAGAGCAACAGGGATCAACACATTTATGATGTGACTGTCAGTGTGAACTATACACTGGAATATGTTCTTGTTTAGTGAACAGCAGTGAAAACTCTTCAAAAAGATGTATAGCCTACTGCATCTTCTACATGCTAGAAAGAGGTCATAGCAATAAAATTGCAAGTATTAATACTGGAGTAGCTCTCATACAATGGGTTGCCATAATCCTCTGGATCCACAATAAACATGCTTTTCAAGTTCTCATGGGTTTCTAGACAGGGAATGCATTAAACTGTGGAATCAGTAGGAAGGGACAAACAACAAAGGCTTCACTGAGCTTGGATCTGGACCCTGGATAGCAATGACCAAGGAAGATACGCAAACAAAACCCAAACAGATAAACATTCTGTGGAGCTTTTAAGCACATGACTAGTTTCAGCGTTCACGCTATGTAACAAACCAAGAGCAATCCCATTTAGCATCTGCAAAAGGAACATGTAGTGACAAAACTGAATGGATAAGGCTGATAGTGTACTAGGTTAAATTCTTCAGCCTGACAGCACGATAATCTCCAGTCTACTCATCTCATACATAAATGGGGACCTACCATGAAGCACTACCACGGACAACCATCTGTGAGGGCTTGGGTGCCTCCACCAGTGGGAAAGCAAATGCTCAAGCAGGCAGCACTGGAGTTTGCAGGTGCAAGATGAACAGTCCAAGGCAGAACCATACATTCATTGCACTGTTTAAGTGGATAAACTGTTATGGATACAAATCTCCAGTAGCGCTTCATCAGTCCAATGCAGTGCCCATCAGTGACACACTTCAGACAAACTTATTCAGCAACACAATACCCTCTAACACAGGTTAGAGGCACCAGTACACTACAGTTAATATTTTTGAAAATAAATATGCAACTTCAGGAAAAAAGTAGAGAAAAATGCAGAATATAGCATAGATTTCAGTAAAAAAAAAAGATTGAGGACCTATCAGAACAGCTAAAGGCACCAAATCCTCCCAATTAATTTTACTGGTTTAGTATAAAAGGTGTCATACAAGTATTTCTACTTACTAATTACTCGCACAGGTATAATTCCAATGTCTTTAGAAAACCTCATCCCCTCTGCATGCACCATGCCAGACCCCTGTCACAAACTTTCAGTTCCCCCACCTATCTACCTGCATGGCCCAGCCCCAAGGCAGAGCAACCCAGAAAGGCCACCACCAAGTAATGTGCGCTTGCCTTCTCCATGAGGTAGGAGGAGGACAATGAAGAAACAAGCTCCCCTTGTCCCACACCTTCTGGGGAATTCGTAGTACAACACGTGGCCAGCCATGGCTTGGAAGAGCCCAGCTACTTGTGACTAAAATACTACCAAATGCCTGGCCTTCAAGAAGGCAACAGAACACATTGCTGACAACTATTATCACAGAATAGTTAGGACTGGAAAGGACCTTAAGATATCTAGTTCCAACCCCACTGCCATGGGCAGGGATCCCTCAGACTAGACCACGTTGCCCAAGGCTCTGTCCAACCTGGCCTTGAAAACTGCCAGGGATGTAGCGCATAGTTGATTCTTTGGTGCTTTTTAACTTTTTCTTGGATTTATTTCTGGGCTTGGAGGTCTAGGATTTCATTTCTTTTGCAGATGTACGATTCAGATGAAAATACAGCTAGGCATGTTGCCATACAGTTTTACACTGGACGCACAGTAGGGTTTGAAAACATTTGCTAGCATGTACGACTACTCAGAGCTGAATGCTCCTTCCTGGTGATGCACAGACCTGCTCTCTGCAGGCAGGGTACGGTGGGGCAGCTCCATCAGCATGGTTGCCACAGTGTGTACTGTCAGCTGTGCACAGTTACCATGCCATTTATTTCTCATTGCCAATCTTTCTCAGGTATTTTTCCCCTCTTTAAATAACAATGCCAGTGCTAGCAGATTCTTATCACCTCAACAGGAAAGACTGGTCTCCACAATATTTTCTTTTAGGAGCAATAAGTGGTCCCACAGTACTTCTCTTAAAAATCAATAGTAGATATGCTGACATAGTGCCAAAGACATGGTAGCTGAGATCTGTGCAAAGAACTGATCAGTCACTGGCTCTTACTAAACAGGTGCATGGGATGTAGCTAAATTCTGGCCTCATCATGAATCATTAAAGCAACTGTGCTTATCTTCCCTATTCTCTTAAATAAAAAACGAGAGAAAAAAAAAGAAATAATAAAAAAAATACTTTAGAACGTCTCAGATCTAAACCAGCACAACAAAAACTGATGCCAGACTTCTCAAAATCACAAAAATCCATGAAACTGAGCTATGTACACAAGCCAGTTTTACCTTCTGAGCTTCACCCAGAAGATTTAACCTCCTTTGTTGTAAGGGCAGAAAATGCCTGACACCTAGACAGGAAGCTCCTAAACTGAGAAGAGAAACTCTGGACTACACTCAGACTGTTGAAAATACCAATTTCTTCAACATTTTTCAAATCAACTAATTATATGGGTGTGAATGATCACATTTTCCTCTGAACAGACATTTCTCTATAGCTTTTTTCTCTATAAAATCCCACAGCCTCATTCAAATTTGTCTCAAAGAGATCCTTCTAGAATGACTAGAAAAACACTCCACAACGGCTGGGCAGTTGGCATACTGCAATTGCTTGTTATCCTAATTTCAACAGTCTCTCTCATCTGCTGATGTAATCAAGGTCAAGTGAAAAACTTAACAGCCACTATGAGGAGATCTGGGGATCTTTAAATTTGTAGCTAAATAAATTCTAAACATTTCTACCATTTTCAGATACTTTTTTTTTTTTTTGCTCATTTGGGAAGCAATAGGATGGATATGCGAACTGCTCAGGAAGGAGTGATGCTCCTTTTCAAGACTGACTGACTTGAGACCTTCCACACCCAAGCTGGGTGCTGACAGGACAGAAGCTCTCCTTCTGTCTGTAGTGTCAGGACATTCTAGTAACATACCACGTTTAGAAGACTCTAAGTGATATGTATCTTCCTAATGAGGTTGAGACCTTTAGGATTAAAAGTCACTGAAATCGAAGAGTAACGTACAAAAAATAAAGATTTCCTTCTCTTTCTGGTTAGCATCGTTACTTCTTCCTGTGGGTATCTCTAAAGGTACCTAATCCTCTGAGGTCATGTACATTTCTAATCAGTGGACCATAAGACTGCTTTGTCCCACCAGTTGTCCCTTTAGTTGCCTGCTTGTCAGTTCAGCACCCTTACAATAAAAAGCACTATGCTATGAGAAAAAATACTGTGGGGCCCAGAACACTGCGTATTGTGACTGACATTGCATATTTGAAATTTCAAAATCTCAAGGGAACGAATGACCAACGTATCTGCCACACAAGCAAGATCCCAGTGAGGATTTTAAAATGGAAAAAGAGATCTGCCTAATATCGGGATTTCTTATTTGAGATACATCTGAAGAATTAAAAAGACACATGGCCCTGGATACTCTCAGCAGAGGGACATATAACAAATGCCCAAAGGCATTGCCAAGGACGTATCTTCTTCAGCATCTCTTAGCTGAAGAGCATGGTGAGCCCCCTGTGGTAAATATACAGGCGCTGTGGTGAGGATTCAGGGAGCGTACCTGATTCTTCCAGGCAATTTTTACTTGCTGGAAACCAGGGAGATTGCTTCCTGAGCTTTTCCTTAGATATCCTCAACCTGAGAATTGCCAAAGCTTATCTCTGTTTAGACTCAAGAGATCTCAATCTTAACGAAGAATAATTAAAACAAAGACTGATGATGGAAACTGAAGAAAAAAAAAAAAAAAGAGAACTGGAATAAGATTACTATAAAACAAGTTTCAGGAAGGCAACATCATGCCAATTAAAAGCATCTTGCAGTCTATCCTCCTTAAGAAAAACTAAAATATTTATACCTAAATATACGTTCTATAGCCGTTCTGCTTTTTGATTTCATCCAGGTTCAGTGAAGCCTTGACCTTAAACATTAAAACCACAGAAATACCACAACAAGTGAAAACCACACATGCAACTTTATTTGAACTATCTGGATGACAACAAACCTTAATTAGGATACCACACACTAACACGTGCAGCCACACAGAGAGGAATGCTGTGTGCCCAAGCTGGCCAGCCTGTAGATGAACGGAGGGAGAGCTCAAAGCCGCAGCCCATGCTCGGCTGAGGAGCACACAATGCATGTAATACAGGAGGTGGTTGGAACCACAAGCTGCATGACATACAACAGCTTGCTTACAACATGCTTCCTGTGACTGAAAACAAAAACTGGAAATTGTGTTAAACACCTCCCAAACATCTTTCTTTGTAAAAATACTAATCTCACTGCTTTTTTTTGAAAAAATTTACCATAATAGAGGGAAAAAAAAAACAACCAAAAAACCCAAACAACCTAAGAGAGTTACAGAGCCACAAAAGCTAAATGGAAATTTTTAAGAGAATGAAGCTCAAGTAATCACTGGCCTTTGCCTGCATGAATCATGAAGAAAATGATGGTTTGGTACTGACAGCAAAAGGTGACTTGAAAGGTTTGATGCTTTATGCTCACATCTGGATGTGCCACTTTCTTATCTCACTGAAAAAGTGTACCTGGTGTTTTCCACTATGGAACCCTCCATTTGTCCACTTGCACAGCTGTGTTCTTGTTCTATTTATTTATTTGTTTTAAAGGGTCTTGCAATAATTATGATCAACAAAAAATTGCAGGTAACCTCTCATCCTCAGAGTTAATGATGAACAGATGTCTCCAAATATTTAGTTGAATTCAGTTTTGCCTAATCTACCACAAAATAAAACCAGTTTTTGAAATGAATAACTGTAGTTGGAGCAGTCTAACCAGAACATATCAGGTTTTTTTACATATTACCTTTCCAAACAGTTACCATATATGATATAGATATAAAAACATTTTTATAAATAGCTACATTTCGTATAATTTTTTTTAAGATATGAATTCAGGTACTGAAAAAGTTAGGCCCATATTTTTCATGGAAATGGTTAATTACACCTAAATGCAGAGCCTTTGTGCATACTTTCAAGAGGTGCTTAGCATCCGCAAGTCAAACTGTGATCATGAAGAAATAGGTGCTTGGTGTTTTTGAAGACCAAATACAGCAATTCAAACTGACATGTACAAAGTTAAAGGCTATCTTTTGAAAAATTGGACCTCATGAATGTTTGCTAAATGAAGAAGGCACCATGCAGGATGTAAGGAATATAGTCCATTCCTCCTAATATCCCTCGCCTATCACCCTTGGCAGCAGATTATACACATCTGTTGCTAACACCTCTTGGTGAAGAGGAGGAGATGAAAATAGGACTCAGCTACATATGTGCTTCTAGTACCAAAAGGAGATTCTTGCTTTCTCTCCACAAAAAAAAAAAAAAAGCACACTTTGATTTTTATGCAGTCACCTAATTAAATTTTACTGTGCATAATAAGTTTTTCTGATGTCTAGCTGTTTTAAGTTCAGTCAAAAATCAAAAGAACATACACTCATAAATGTCCCTTTCGTTAAAAGAAACCAAACATTAATACCAGGTTTGTTGTATGTAAAAATATCCCCTGCTTTACTTCAGTTGTTTCCTCAGTTCAACCAAGAAGTGATCATGCACATAACTCCTAACTAGGTCACAAACTTTATCTTTCTAATATTTTATTTATGAACCTTGCAAAGGGATGCACATTATGTCAAATTCCAAAGGGAGCATCATACTATGAGCAAAAGCTTTCAAGAATGGATCAATATTGTGTTGGTTTTGATATATTTTAGGGAGGGAAAGACAGATCCAATTTCTTCAGTCAGTGAGAAATAACAACATAAAATCAAGCTGTCAATCTCTTGACATACTATTTGTTTTAACCTATAGCTAATAGTTCATTGATGAGTCTAGTGGATTATTCTAGAGGAACTCTCAAAAATACCCATAAGAAGAAAATGTATTGTCCAAAATCTAAATTAGCCCCATAGAATTCATACATACATTAGGCAACATTTAACGGTCAGCACATCAAACAAAATTTGAAACCTACTGTTTCATATTATATACCTTGAAAACCATAATGCTTTTAGAATATATACACAAGGTAACAGGATGTGAATTTTCAGTTGGGAGATACTTAATATCTTTAAAAATTACATTAGTATTCATCAGGTGCCATAGCTCTAAGCTCATTAACCTGGATGTTTACAATATGCCTGACCCCTGTGTCTTAGGACCTACACAAACTGATGCTTTCTTTCAGGCCAGTACTTGTGTGATTCACTAAGACTGGGACATTCTACCTTGAAATTTTCTTTTTTTCTCTCCTGGCTAAAAAATATTGTATATCTATACCACATTCAGCAGTGCTGACAAAGAGAAGGGCCTTTGCAGAGGTTAAAAGCAGACTGGGCATTGAGCCAGTCTCCAACTGTGCTTTGCCCTGCTAAACTGTGTTTGGATTTGCTGCAAGAGTATACAATATCTGTATAAAGGCTCTTGAAATACCAGGGGCAACCTAATCTGGGATGCAGCACAGGAAAAAGAGAGTTCCTCCTGTAGACACGCTGCCTGAAGCGGTGCTGGCTGCCCAGTGCCAGACCTATGTTGACCCACCAGAGCCAATTATGGGGCTGGAGCACAGGAGAGGGTGAGAACACTGTGTTGCGTAGCCTTGAAATGAGGATTTACCCACTGTCTGCAACTGTCTGATGGGAGAGGACACAGACTGTCCTCGAAGGTGTGTGGGGCAGGGGAAGCATCGGCTTAGATCTACAACACGGGAAATTCCGGCTCTACACAGGGGAAAAAGTCTTTTTATTGTCAGGGAGGTAAACACTGGAACAGGAGCCAAAAGGATCTGCTGGACCTTCATCCTTGGAGATACTCAAAACTGTGCATGGCCCTGAGCAACTTGATCCAGTGGAACCCGATTTGGGCAGCAGGATGGACCAGGTAACCTTCGGAGGCTCCTTTCAACCTACATGATTCTCTGATCTCATCTTGCTACCAGTGGCGCCAAAAATTTTTGTCTCTTTGCCTCACCCTATCCTCAGCAACAAGTGATCCAGACATGGGAGACACATGATAAATATTACAATATGCATATTAAAATTCATCACCATATATATCCATTTCTTTTTATTGTTCCTTTTTTCCATTCTTGAAAGTCTGAGATTTGCTTCTCAGTACACACTGGGCATTTCCTCTGCTCTTCTGATTTTGCACCTCTCAGTGATTTGTTTGGCAACAGCACATAAAACAGGACGACTTGAGGAAATCAAGAAAACTTGAGGATACAGAAGAAGGACTACCTACAGGAAAAAAAAAAGCATGATCTCTCCTTTTTAGCAGTGGGCACCTGTAACGTATTCAGCAAGGCAGTTAGTTAACAGGCAGTGCTGTGCAGGACTTCTTTGTGTACAGCATTTAGGAATCAGTCCAGGAAAGGACTGACAAGGAGAAGAAGCTGCTGATGCTGGTGTTTAACTGTCAGTAGAGGCTAAACAGGGGGCTGATGGGCTGTGGAATTCTGTGCAAGCCTGGCTTTCATGCTGTAATACTGATTATGCTATGGGAGACCCAAATACACAGTACTGGTGACAGATATGCAGGGGGACACAGTGATAGACAGGATAAACTGGGACGGAACTAGGTGGCGGGTGTAACACATACTGCTATTTAGAAACTCTCTAATCAAAGGAGATTTTCTGATCCCACAAAACATGTACTAGACAGGGAAATCACCAAAGGTCCCAAGTAAAGTTCTGTGGTACATATCACATAGACTGAACAGTCTGATAATTAACAATGTGATCTGCTCCTTACAGCTCATGGAAGATCACAGTTAGGCAGAACTGTGCAAGGATTCTGTTAAAAGAAAACAGAAGGTATGCAAACAATCTTGAGTCAGTCTGGCTCTCCTCAACGTTTCTGAGGGCAGTACAGAGAAGAATATACAAATATTTGTAGTGATAGAACTCAGAAGCAGTATTCCCAGCAGACACTGAGCAACAGAGATCACCAAACTCATTTTTTCTGTTCAGTGGAAATAAATAATAGCATTATTAGAAACTGACAGAGAACAAACAAACTAAAGCAACTCAGCAAACCCACACAGAGACTGGCTAATTAAATAAACTCCCATTTTTCACAGCAAGGATGCCTGGAATCTCAAGACTGTAAAACATGTTCTTCCCCCATTTGATTTTCCTTAAATCAGCTCTTTTTCTTCAGAATCCCAATCAAATGCAAATTACATTTTAAAAACATCCATCTTAATAGATGGGCACAACTCCATAATGAAGCTACTGAAATCAAAGCACAACCCTCTGGTACTCTATGACATGGCTCATGGGAAACACTGCTGAGAGAAGGGAGCCATTAAAGAAGTGAGTCCCGCTCTATGGCTGTGCATCTTAAAGATGTTCAGTGCAAGATCTCAGGGTCTGGATTCACAGCTATCTACCTGCTAATTACTGATGCACATGAAGGGAACTCCATAACAGTAATATCAACATGATCACCAATGAATCTCCAAATGGCTTTATGCTGCAGATGTTGTCCACACTGTATATAAACCATGGTACTACAAATGTGGTTTAATGTTGGTGAGGTTTCAAAAATCTCTGCACTGCCAACAATCTCTTCTTCAGTTCATTTTCTCATCACGTTGTCTATGTTCTCATTATCCAATGTGATTATTACAACAGTACACCAGGAACCCACAGAAAAGGAGTATTTGCAAGGGTGGAAATGCTTTACTTTTAATATTTCCTACAAAGGAATAAACGCATATGGCTCCCACCACTGCATCTTTGTTTTCAGGTTCCAAGCATTCTTACCAACTCTTTTGATAAGGAAATTATCATTATGTTTACACAATAAGTGATGATAAAGATTAATAACATATGCGCAATGTTTACTGATTTCATACGGAGAACTTATCAGCATTTATAAACTATACCTCAGTTACAAAATCAGCACAGCTACCCTCTGCTAGTCAACGCAGCCATGCTGCTTTCATCCTACAATCCCTCCACCAAACCTCATGGTAAAGTAAAGCATGACTAAGGTAATACGCTTCACTTCTGAACCGCTGTTTTGTAACAAGCTGAGAAAGTTGGGGCTGTTCAGCCTGGAGAAGAGAAGGCTGTGTGAAGACCTCATAGCAGCCTTCCAGTATCTGAAGGGCGCCTACAAGGATGCTGGAGAGGGACTCTTCATCAGGGACTGTAGTGCTAGAACAAGGGGTAATGGGTTCAAACTTAAACAGGGGAAGTTTAGGTTAGATATAAGGAAGAAGTTCTTTACTGTGAGGGTGGTGAGGCACTGGAATGGGTTGCCCAAGAAGTTGTGAATGCTCCATCCCTGGCGGTGTTCAAGGCCAGGCTGGGCGGAGCCTTGCGCGACATGGTTTAGTGCAAGGTGTCTCTGCCCATGGCAGGGGGGTTGGAACTAGATGATCTTAAGGTCCTTTCCAACCCCAGCTATTCTATGACTCTATGATTCTAAGATACGGGAATGCTATAGCATCCACCACATACTGAGTGCAAAGCTCATTTCCTTCAGCAAACTGCATACCTGGTGGGGCCAAGCACCAGAGCAGCAATAGGTGAGGGGCAGCCAGAAGCAGTGGGTGCCTTCCCAGCCATTTCGGCTGTCCAGGATGCTGGTGGATGGCTCACTGCTAGACAAAAGCAGCCTAGGGCAGGACTGCCCTGGGAAGGCGCTGTGTTATGACACCTCTCAGCACGAACGCTAGAGTGCTTGTTTTGCTAAAGCTGCTCCTGGAAAGCGGAGCAGAAGGAGGCAGGGCAGCCCATGCCAGCCGAAGCGGTGGGCGCTGCTTGTGCTGCAGGTCAGCTCCTGTTCCCCTGCCTGACAATGGCAAATCTCGTCGTCACTTTGCAGTTCTGGGAACAGAATATCGTTTTGTGAAATTACAATGCTGTTTTAATGCTACCATTATTAGCATTGTCTTCAAACAATAAAATGTTCTGTCACAGTTGCTGTGGGATGACAGTAGTGAATACACACTGAGTCACCCCACATTAACTTAAATAGCACAACTGTGTGAACGCATGTTCTTTAGTTAAATCCACACACACATTCAAAAATACAAAAGCAGATCTCCAAGGAAGAACTTACTTTCTACACAATGCAAAAGCAACTCTTGCTGCCGTGCTTCTACAACCTCAACAAACATGTGGCAAAGAGACTATTCCTACTTTCTGATCTGGTAGGAGACAAGTACACAAAGCCACCTTCACAGGGTTATGTCATTGAAAATGTATGTGCACAAACCTGGCTTTATTTGGTGACCCCCACTACAAAAGCAGAGACGGCACCTGGAAGCAGGCACTGAGCATCATGATGTTGACGTAGAGAGGTTTCAGGTTCCCCTCCTTCCCCTTCAAATCCAAACAGCACCTCTCAAGAAGAGAAATAACTCAGATGTTTTCTCACTATACGTAATAACATACCCTCCAGTTAGTTTCAATCCCATTCAGAGCAAGAGATATCCAAGAAGATTTCATGTTGGAGCATGGGGAAGGTCTACTGCCCAGACATTCACTCTTATCACAGGACTTGCTGTGCTGCCAATTCACCATGTGCTGCTGATAACAATGGACATTAAAAACAAAGCAAACAACTGCTCTGTGTTCAAACTTGTCCATGTTTCTACCTCTTAACTACACCGTCACTAGGAATAGAAACTGAACTTCGAAATGAACTTACAAAAGGCACAGAGGGTTAAAATGAGCACGCATATGTTTGCATCACACCTGTGAAACCATCCTCCACAGTCTTCCTCAAATCAAAGCTGCACAGCTGCCTGAAGGGACCTTATTTCACACTTCCTAAAACAAAACCTCCTACCTCTAACACTTCTAACAGCCAACCAGCTACTGTCATTATTAAAAGATTTCGCTGTCATGCATGCTCACAATATTGGACACTTGAACTACTGTCCTGCCTGATAGGGAATGACTTCAGTACAACATGGATTCAAAGCATGTAATCTGACGCCAACAAAGAATTCATACCATCAAACTTACGATACCTTAATTCCCTTCCTCTAGGAGGACCCTCGGTGTGCCCACCTGGAGCTCCTGTCCTTGCCTTACTTCTTGGGGAAAATTCCCTTCCTCTCCAGTAATTCCTCATGGCCAAGAACTGGGCAAACAAGTTCCCTAGCAGTTTTACACCCAAGTTAGATGACATGAGCAAAAAATACAGCATGTGAAATTGCTCAAGTACAGATCTGGCTACAGTAAAAATAATCAAAACCCCCACTTTTTCCTCCCTATTTGACTCACTACACAAGTTTCTGTAATTGCTTACATGGAACAATGATGGACAAACAGCCAGCTCATCTTGAGGCTGCATGGTAGCCAGCCAGGTGGCAGTTGGCCACCTCGTCAGGGATTAAAGTGACAGGACACACTATCCTTAGGAATTGCTTTTATCCTATGCTAATTTAACCTTCTCCTGGCAGGCCTCTTGTGCACCTGTGTTATCTCTGGTGGCCCAAATAAGCACAGCACAGTGCACACTGTCCCTCCCAGCAGCCAAGTTACATACAAACTCAAACCAACACTGTGTTACTGTCCCAAATGTACGTGCCACAGGTTTCGTGACTGCTGGAGCTCCCTTGGGCCCACACTGCATGGTTTATGTGGTGAGCAGAGACAACAGCTTCTCCAGTTCTCTCTTCTTCACCCAACAGCAACCAAATGCCATGCTACATACCCTATGCATGGAAATAGCCAGGAACAGCAATGTCAATACTCAGAAACCACAACCCAATAAAGAAGGATAGCATGCTACCACCACCAACCCTTGACCCTCTCAAAGCTTATTATACCTCACTAATGCAGCTTTAGCCTGGAGAAATGAAGGCTCTGGGGAGACCTCATAACAGTCTTCTAATACCTAAAGGAGGCCTTACAAGAAGGCTGGAGAGAGACATTTTACAAGGGCGTATAGTAACAGGAAAAGGGGGAATGGCTTTAAGGTGACAGAGGGTACATTCAGATTAGACATTAGGAAGACATTCTTTACCATGAGGGTGGTAAGGCACTGGAACAGGTTGCCCAGAGAAGTTGTGGCTGCCCCATCCCTGGAAGTGACAGGGCTTTAAGCTACCTGGTCTAGTGGAAGGTGTCCCTGCCCATGGCAGGAGGGTTGGAAACAGATGACCTTTAAGCTCCCTTCCAACCCAAACCGTTCTATGATTCTGCGATTCAAGCTGCAGAAACAGGGGAAGAAGCATGGTGGAGAGAAGTTTGAAGGTCTCTGCTGCAGGGTCCCTCCTGTCCTGATGTTTATCACTCTTAAACCTATTTCCTCCCAAAGGGGCCACCACTGAAAGCCCTGCTGGCAGGTTGCGGGTGGGCTGGCTGTCACCTTTGCATGTGATATCCCACTCTTTTCAGATTAGATAATGGAGACAGAAACAACAACTCTAGTGAACATAACTAGTGTAAATTATAAAGTAGCATGGGGATCAGGGGGGTAATTTCAATATAGTAATCCTGAGCCAAACTTTTCACTGGTGTCGCATCCCCACCATGAAGTGAAGGGAGCAAAGTTACCAAGATGGCTGTTACAGCAACCCTGCACAGCCTTGCATCAAAATCACTTAAAACGGTGAAGCACGCTGACTAATAGCTAACTTGTATTACTCATCGCTGCTTATGTGCAATCAAGACATATTCTTTTAATCACAGTTCCTAACTTCACGTTCTCATTTTACATTGCCAAGCTAGTGAATCCTTCGAACAATACTATGCAAAAACTACACAAACCCACAAAATGTCAGGTTGGACCATCTCCTCTCCTGCTTAACCCCAGACTTTTCAAACAAGGAGGGACGTGCAGAGCAGAGAGGAGCAGCCTTCCAGAAAAGCTAGCTTTCTGAGCCTTACAGCTTATTCTTTGTAGCTCATATGGAGGCTTGGGCTCTAACCATGTGAAAATATTATCAGTTATTTCTACATTATGTTTCATGATAAATATTTATGCCTTTCTTTCCACTGCCATAAGCTCAAGTCAATACTTTAAACTTTACTGTGCAGAATCGAGTCTCGTGTTTCTGTTTTTTTTTTTTTCCTTTACTTTTTCCCCCCCTCCTCCCTCAGACATGAAGGTAAGCTTTAAGTTTTATTCCAAAATTCAAGAATGTTGACATTTTGGTGAAAAAACATCTAAGATGACATAGTGCCTGAGCATTAAAATATATTAAAACATCAAACTTTTTATTTCACACATTCAATCCTAGAGTGATTTTTAGTAGCCCACAGAACATTAAAGCCTTGTAAAGTCAGATTTACAACAGAACTTCAAACAGCCCCATCTATAACCTATGAAGTGCTGTTATAATACAAACTTTAAAAGTGTCAAACTTCAGTGAATTATGAAACTCAGCATTTCCCCTCTTTCTTAGCCATAATCTTATATGGAAAGCAGTTCTCAGAAAAAGTGCCTGCCCTTGTGCTGTAAAGATTTTATTATTTTATTTTACAGGTGTTACTAAATTAAAAGTGACAAACCATGCATGAAATCGGTGATTTTGTGAACGTTTTTTGAAGCTTGAATATCATTATGAGTTCTGGATCAAAATATGTGGATAAAAGCAAAAGGGGTAAGATAAAACAGGCATGAGTGGGTACATTAAAAAAATCACGTTTATAAAGTTTATATTTTAAAACGTATCATAGGCAAAAGACAACAAAAAAAAAAAACTGTCAAAACAACAAACTTGGGCAGCAATGATAAGAATCATTAATAAAACTTAAAATGAACAACTGTGTATGTTTTTTTTACTCCTTCTTCACAGTTTCTTAGATTTCTCTGTATTTGCTCCAGCAAAAACATATAGCATTCTATTTTTTGGGGGCATGGTATTTGGATAAACTTGTTCATTTTCTTCTCCGTAGATCAAAGTAATATTTAACAAGTATCATTTTATACCAATTTTCCAAGTGCACAAACGTGAACAACTACTGGTATTTCTGAAGAAATTCATGTCAGGAGATGTACAAGACCTAAATACGTACACGCGTTTCTCCTTCACTATACAGAAGCAGAATTTGGGGAAAAAAACCAAACCAAACCAAAACACAAAAATGCTAAATACATCTACATTTGCTACATTTTCACAGTGAAGCACTAGATTTCATTAATGTAACAGACTCCACCTTTTTCCATGTGATGCCATACATGCACTGGAGAATAACCACATATACCAGGCTGCTAGCAAAAATTTCTGTTAAAGCTCGTTATCTTTTTCTTACATTATCTTACTAATCCTTATAAAACAGCTTTTTTTTTTTTTCCTTATTTTACTTGGATTCATTTATCTTCATTCATCATCAGTAGCTATAGTGGAAAATGAATAACTGAAATGCCAAATGTCGCGATTGATTTCAATATTGCATGAGAAAACTTAAAACTTGAAAAGAGATCAAGAGAAATAAAGCTTTTTTTTTTTTGTATTATATACATATGTGTGTGTATGTTTACAGTATTTATTTATATATATTTACTCTGAACTCCAGAAAAATCACTGCTTTCCTCCCCAGCATACTTTCTAATTCCTGCAGAGGAGGAGGAAGTTCCTAAGTAAAATGTCGTTGTTTATAACATGAAATATTTTATGAAGAGTAAACAGAATTTACCTCCTGGCAGGGGGGGATAACAGTAAGTGACACATTTCAGAAATACTGCCACAGATAGAGAGCAAACCCATTCATTAAAGAAGTTATTTGGTTCATAGAGTCACAGAATGGTTTGTGTTGGAAGGGACCTTAAAGATCATCTAGTTCCAACCCCTTGCTATGGGCAGGGACACCTTCCACTAGCCCAGATTGCTCAAAGCCCTTACCAACCCGGCCTTGAACACTGCCAGGGACAGAGCAGCCACAGCTCCTCCGGGCAACAACTGCAAATATAGTTCCTAGATTAAAATACAAAGAATAAAAATATCAGAGGATGAGCATCCCCACAGATTTGGAGAGATCAGAACAAAACACTTCTAGATCGACTGAAACTACAGGATATCAAATCAGGCCATCAAATTTTGACAGAATTTTCAATTATTCAGATTATTCAAATTATTCAATTATTTAAATTCAGATTATTCAATTATTCAAATCAGATCTCCTTTCCTCTGAAAAAACCCTTTTCTCTTTCAAGACCTTTTCTGGATCAGCTCCAAGGAAAGGGAGAAGCACAGATGAGCTAAAACAAGTAACCCAACTTTATTAAACCCACTGCAAGGTTGGATGCATATGGAAATTAAATCTATTCCCAAGCAGATAGACTAGATATGTCAGTGTGTTTCTACCATCTCTGATATAAAAATAAGTGTCAGCAAAACCCAGTATAAATTCTTGCAAGCCCCTGCAGGAATGCTGCTGTTTTCCTCCGGACTGTTCAACCAGCACAACCACCCAGAAACTTCTCTTAATCAAGGAAAACAAAGGGAGGGGGGCAATCCACCCCAAACCCTCGCTTCTGTTGTGCTCAAACCCCCTACCAAAACAACTGAAACAGTTCTTATTAATGGTTAGACAGACCTTGCAAAAAATACTCCTGGGTCATCACCACCAACCCAGGGCTTGTCTCTTATCCAAGAGGGAATGACAGGATCCCTTCCTAGGGTACTGGTGTCATCACTGGGAGTCAGAAAAGAAGAAGTCAGGAACATTTTGTGGCCTGGAAGTAAACCAAAACATATTTGCTTTTAACAGCAAAAGCAAAACAAGGCGTGCTTCTACAAGCTTCATCTTACTGTTCCTCAAGCAAACCTCCCCGGCTTCTTCTGTATTTTTCTGTAAGAAGTCATCCTGACTGGAATGTGTGGGGGCTGTTGCCAAGTGCTCCTAAAACTTGCACTCCTACACCTCGGAGGTGTGTGCCCATGCTTACAGACGTGTAAAAGACTGGAAAATTGTAGCAGCCATGACCTGGAGGAAGCACTGAGCACAGTCAGCTACCCGCTGAATCAATTTATGCAGGCTGCAAAGATACTCTCCAGCATCATGTGGGCAACAGTAAAAGAAACAACAAAAAATGAGCTTTTGTGAAAACAAAAGGAAAAAAGAGAAAAAAATAAAAAATAAATCAGAAAAGTTTTGCCTTCAGGGAGCTCTTGGTTTCTCCTCTAACCCAAAAAAGCTAATGTGTTGCTTGTCTAACCTATTCTTATTATCCATGTACATAAATATCGCAATTTCATGCCTGTTC
Source organism: Strigops habroptila (assembly GCF_004027225.2). Classification (NCBI taxonomy): domain Eukaryota; kingdom Metazoa; phylum Chordata; class Aves; order Psittaciformes; family Psittacidae; genus Strigops; species Strigops habroptila. The sequence continues at coordinate 38,677,625 of NC_044277.2, forward strand.
GAGAAAATGAATGAATTGAAGCACCAAATCACACCCCAGTGTACAACCAAAATGCAAGCTCTTATGCTTTGGTCCAGCTTCTCAAGTACAACTTCTCTTTTTCTGCATTTCCTTCTCTTGCTTTCTCTACTTCCCTCCATTTTGTCATAGACTTCCTAACTCCAAATATTAGTAGATTAGACTGGCGGAGATCTTGTTCCTCAATTAAAGCACTTCTTGCTCTGCAATCGCAGCAGACAGACAGGCTGCAGCCTGAGGATGCAGGATTAGCCACGAAGCACGAAGCATTTAAATTTAGGTCACCCGTGCCGCTCCGATCCCAGGGAACAGCGACAGCGTGCTTTACAACACTTGACTGCTTTCCTGCTGACCTGCATCTCTAATGAGATGACAATCCCAATGCAATTTAAAGAACAAAGTCAGCAAATGAGATATTTACTGACAAATATGGCGGGAAAGGTCCAAAGTGATCGGGAAGAAGAATTAACTTTCCTAAAGTTTGCCGCTGGAGACTGAAGCCGCAAACACTAAAACTGCATGAATGTGCATCCTTCGGCCATGTTTGCTGCCTGCACGACCAGGACACAAAAAGGGGACCAATGACAGGCAGAAACTGTCATCATGTGAGGCAAAGCGGAGCTGAGCCAGCAGCACACACGACAGGAGTTATCTCTGCTGGAGGCTGCTCAGCGCTGACGAACACTGGGGGGGAGCTGGTGCTGAGGCTGGACCTCACTAAACATACATACAGCCCTTTGAGTGCTGAGGCTGTCAAACCAGCAGCCTACCCACCTTTCTGCAAATGAGCCAACCCAGCCATCTTTGACAGGTTAAAACTCCTTCAGGAAGTAGGTACCTGCCACTGGAAGGTGAGAATGTAGCTATGTTCCATGCTACTGGAACGTGAAAGGGGAAAAGTTCTGGGCCCCCCACTACAAGAGAGACATAGAATTGCTGGAGCGTATCCAGAGAAGAGGAACGAAGCTAGTGAAGGGTCTAGAGGGTCTCCTTATGAGGAGCGGCTGAGGGAACTGCGGTTGTTTAGTCTGGAGAAGAGAAGGCTGAGGGGGGACCTGATTGCTCTCTACATCTATCTAAAAGGAGGTTGTAGCAAGGTGGGTGTTGGTCTCCCAAGTAGCAAGTGATGAGACAAGAGGAAATGGCCTCAAGTTGCACCAGGGGAGGTTTAGACTGGATATTAAGGAACATATCTTCACCAAAAGGGTTGTCAAGCATTGGAACAGGCTGCCCAGGGAAGTAGTGGAGTCCTCATCCTTCGATGTATTTAAAAGACATTTAGATGTGGTGCATAGTTACACAGTTTAGTGGTGGACTTGGCAGTGTTAGGTTAACGGTTGGACTGGATGATCTTAAAGATCCTTCCAACCTATTTGATTCTATGATTTTCAATTTTAGAATAAAGAGTAAGGAGATAATCCACATGATCTACCAGAATTGATTCAATTTGGGAAGGGGAAAAAAACCCCACTTTACTAAATGGCTATAGGTTACATGAAAGAGTTGAGAAATGAAATTCTAAATTAAAGAAAACCCATCTCTATATTATGACAACAGAAACCAGATCTGTCACACTAAGTAGAATTCATATTGTCTAATTTAGTTAATAGGTTTTTAGAGAAACAGCAAAGTTCATTCATGGGGTACAATTTATTTCTCTGATGAAAGATGTGCAGGAGAATCAAAGGAAGTTATAATAAGGCAGTCTTATTATAACTTTCACACGTATAGAACTTTAATAAGCAATTATGAATCACAGATGTTAGGAAAAAGAGCTGATCCCTTCTCCAGTACATTACCCTGCCAACTGAAGATTATTCTCTACCATCTCTTAGCTAATGGCTTGTTAGATCTAGTACTAGAGATGACAAGTGCTCAAGCCTTTTCCCAGTTTCTGAGCAGACCATTCTCTGGATTTATGCATCTACAAAATGAGTATTAAAATAAATTTTGATTATATTTTTTCTGTTAATCCCTTCAGCCATGCTGAAAATTTCTTTTGTACTTCAACTTTATTTTGCCTTCAACAGTATTTCTTGCATGTGTGCTTTTCTTTCCTAAAATCTTCCAAATAGCATTGATCTCTTCCAAGGGATAAAGCATCTGCCAGAGACTGTATATACAAGGTGTTCAAACAAGATCAACACAGAGTTGGTTGCAATGACAATCAACATTAATAAGGATCCTCCACTAAGTTCTGTGGGGTCAGGATCGGACCTTCAGAGCTGCTACTCCCCTGTGCAGCATGCTCAGTTGGGCATTTTTATACAGCCAATACCTGCAAGGCTCCCTCACATCATATTTCGGATCCTTGCTAGGATTATTTCCTTTTTTTTTTAATGGCATTACCCTTTTTGAAGTCTCTCTATAACATGCAATAGTTTTATTCGGGATTACCTTTTGTAAAGTTAATTACCATTTCGCATTTTGTTTTATGTTCCTGACCTCTTTTGAGCTTTGATTCTTTTGAACTTTATATATCTGTCCAGACTTGTATTTTCAGCTTTTCCTAACCTGAATGTGGTTCATACAGGCATTTGAATCCCTTTCATATCATCAGCTTAGAAAGGATGAAACTAAAGTCTTTTACAGAGATGAAGTATGACAAAGCTGTTAAAGAAACATGCAACAGTTAAATCCTGCTTTATCACACTAGCCATCAGATTACTTTTGCTGATGCAATTTTGACTTCAAGTCCTAAACTACTGGCACAAATAAAATATAACCTATTTTGAAGAAAAAACTCCAACAACCCAGAATTAAAGTTATATAAGCTTGGGATGACTTCTTTAATAAAGCAATAGGAAGCAGCAAACTGAAGAGAGAACATCAGCAACAGACTCATGGATCAGAGACTGTATGGCCATACTGGAGAAAACCAGACACTTCAAGAGATGCACAGTTACTGGGAATACTAAACAACATAGCTCCTTAAAAAGTAAGAAGAAAATAATTCTTTATAGAGTTACAGTTAGGTTGTCTTTAGCACATGAGGTTTTTTATTTGTTATTCTAAGACCAACAGATATAATACACAGGAACCTGGGGTAGAGGAAGAAACAATTTGCACTTGAGTTCGGAAATGAAAGACAGTTTCCAATAATTTTTCTGTAGTAGACAATGATTAAGACAAAGGTGATGTAGGCACCATATGGTATGTTAATTCCAGTCACGACAACAGCTCCATTCCCTGTCTATTCCTTTGCTAGACTGTGAGAAAACATGCAACTGACACCAACAGCAAAATCCAGTCTCATCAGGCCTAGCACATATTGACGCATAGGTAAAGAAAAGATGGGGAACACTGGGAACAACAACTGTGAACGAGCAGCCCTGCAAGCAACCTGTCTCCTGAAAAGGAGCATCATTGGGTGGACAAATTACACAGTAACTTCTTAAGGATTGAGGGAAGCTAGGATAAACCAGATGCAAATACATTCTGGAGGGAGCAGGATGCATGTTGCCTTTGCAGAAAAACATACAACAAAAAATTTATCCAAATAATGTGTTTGGAAAAGATGCCTGAGTCATTCTTCTATAAATCCAACCAGTCTGTTCTGCACTAGCACATAAAACCAAACCTTAAGTGCCCAACAGGATGCTGGCACAGGGGCTGTAGGTAAGAGCACCCCACCTTTGTGGGAAGCGTGATTTGGGTGATGCACCCAAATCTTCCTTCCAGGTGAAGGGATGGGGAGAGGACAAGGCTGAGCTGCCTGTCCCAGCAGTTCACAAACTGGCCCACAAACAGTCTGTATCAGGAGGCTGTGAGTGGACATTTGGATTTGGGCATGGAAAGAAACAAAACAAAAACAGTCTCTGCGTTCACATTCTGCACTGCAGCAATGCAGCGGGTGGCTGCTTCTACCGGAGGCAGACCTCCGCTTTGTCTTTATGCATTATCCCCCTCAATTGGCAGGCAGGCAAACACTACACTTAAAGAAAACACAAAATAAACCAGAACAAACAAACCACACAACACAAAAACAAAAGAAAAAATGACACCCCAACCCCCCAAACCTTCTGAAATCAGTTAAGACTATGGGCCTGCTCGCAGAATAACCCTAATAGTATTTCAAGCTTGGAAAATCTTGGGATACTTGTCATCTAGCAATCAGAAATGAGAAAAGCCTTTCAAATGTCCAAAACCTACATTTAGTAGCAAAGGGAGATGGAAGTACGAAAAATAAACAGGCTGCTCAGGTTCTTCAACTAAACCACTGTTGTCAGAATACATTTTAGGTAGGTAAATCCAGATAGACTTACAATTCTTTTTTATCTCTAGATAATTCCCAAATGCCATTACTGCTGTTACCAACTTGTAAGGAGTGAAGCATGTGGAAATATGAAATTGTTCTTGCTTGGTCATAAAATTGCAACTCTAAATATCCATTTACTTACTGCAGGGGGAAGGAAGCAGAGGGCAGCTGGAACACAGTTGGGATGGCTCAGCAGCATGTGTTGCCATGTGCTCCCCCAAACTTAAAAATCTCCACGTTAATTATTTTATATAACATATTTGCATCTGACATGTCCTGATCACAGCACCGGCTACTCTTTATGAATTCACACCTGCACAGCATTAAGAGTTATGGGAAAGCTGGAAAGCCCAGCACAAACACAGCATCTTACTGGCTTGGTTTGGGGTTTTCCCTTTGACCTGCAGAGGAGCACCGCACAGATTGCTTCAGTGTTCAGATGAGAAGATACAGCAGCCTTCAGACATGGGCTGCAGTCATTCTGCTTCAGAGTCAACAATCTCCAAGGCTGGTATGGTAGATGAAATGTCTCCAAGCTCTAGGTAGTAGAGAGACATGTGATATGACTGCTTCAGCTGCATTCTGCTCGAAGGTCAACAGTAATCCTCATGACCAGAGGAGCTGGAAATGCCTTTTTTAGTTTTTCTTTAATAAAAGCTCAGAATCTAGAACACCTAGATTTTGGCTAAGCTGGTGTTGCAATGTAATCCTAGCTGCTGATTTCCACATCTGTCAATTTAGTGCCACTTAAGAAATAAGATTGAAATCTACCTCTGCCGCAGAAAAAGGATTTAAGAAATTATCATCAAACAAGAAGTATACCAAGTCACTACAAAGCAGATTCGGTTAAATATACTTCTGCAAAGAATGTTACTATTCAGTCAACTCTGGTTTAACTGTATTTCTTGATATCCAAATCTTTTTGTCACGTCTTTTCTGGCAAAAGTCTTCTTTAGTTAGACTGCAGAATCAGTTCAACTGAAATCTAATAAATACCGCTTATTGCCCATGCTAAGATTGGCTTTGCTTAACATAACTGAGCTAGGCAAAAGTGGCAAATTCAGTTGTGCTCATGTATATATTGATATGCAACAGAAAAGTATGTGGTATCTTTCACTGTGAGTGAAGAATGGTTGCTAAAAATCCCCTATGATGAGATCTGGTGAAAAGGCCATAACTTACCAGCACCCCAGGAATGCAAATGCCTTGCTAGTCCCACACAACCACAGTTCTCACCAACCTCAGCAAGAAATTAGGGCTCACTGCAGCCTTAGAGAGCATTATGAGAATAGGTTCAAGGAACTGGAGTCTACAAATTACTCCACTGTACAGGAAGCTACGCATAACAGATGATTTTGTTTTTTATTTACAGTAAGATAATGGAAATTATAAATGTAGTAAGAAAAAGTGACATTGACACATCTCATGGAAACAGGCATTTGCATTCCAGCGACTATTCCATCCTCCCTACTGCTGCAATTTTAATTTTTTATTAAATGAGAACAAATATAGCAAGTTACACAGCATTTCAATAGGACATTTGAATTATAAGCTTTTTCAATTTTTTTTTTTTTAAATATGCAGAAATAATTGGTAGTAAAATTCCCCTAAGTGCAGCTCATATAAATCAATACCTTTGGAAAAAATCTGTGATCACACACGAGCAAGATGATGCAGAATCTGTTAATATCCAGGACTCAGGAGCAGAAAGCATGTACCTCTACTACCAGCCCCTCTAGCCGGGAGGCTAAGCAGTTGTACCTACCATGGCTTTCACAAGGGGAGCCCAAAGGACCAATTCCAAGAAGGAAATAAATTAATAAGAAAAACAGTGCAACCATTAAGATAACCGAATATTAATTTGTTTCTGGTCATAGATCATTTTTATAATATTGAGAATCCTAATAGAAATTGGGGGGGGGAAAAGTCTACATGCACCTACAGGGCTCACCCAAAGCATTTAGCAGTTACTTTGACAATAAATCTTTTCATGTTTTGATATACTAGCACAACGTTCATGTTCTCAAAACTAGCCTGAAGGGTTTCTAAATTAGTAAGTCAATGTTACCATGGTAACATAATGTACTACCAAAATGGACCACTTTTTATACATCCACTATAATTAAGTTAGTGACCAAGAAAGTTATAAAAATTCTTGCCTTTTCAATTTTGGGATTTGCCTTTTTGTTGGGTTTGATTCTGGGCCTTTTTTTTTTTTCTCCCCCCTAACTATTCCTACAGCTTATTTTAAAAATTATTATTAAGATACACACAAGATTTGTTTTGTTTATCATGCAGGAATAGATCCTGTATAAGCAGAAAAAGAATCACCACAAAAAAAGCAGTTCTTAAGATGTGCTAAGTGTCTCTAGTTTCAGTTCCCAGACATACACAGTTTTAACACCCCATCTCTGGTTTTACTTTTGCAGACTGCTTGCAAGCAGAAAACACTCTTTCCTTGTCAGAATTATATTTAAAACACTGTGACACCTCACTCAGAGCTTCTTACACACCAAGATCCTGCCCATCATGCTGTCTCATATATCCTGGGGCACATTAAATGGCACTGGATGGCCTAAAAGTCAACCTGCCATCCTTGATCAGACAATCATCAAACTGAGAATATCCAAGTTAAAAGCATTCTCATATAAAGTTCAATGTTCAAAAGACATCATCTTCACGGTCATCACATCCACACAGACCAGAGTATCTGTCCTACATTCACACAAATTTGATAAAAATATGAGTTTCTTTGTATATTGAAAAATCAAAAACCAAACCAAGAACCACCATGACCCTGAGAACAAACGTTCTCAATACAGCCAACCCTTACCAACCAGCCACACCATGCAGCGCCTTCATACGTACCACGGGATCACATGAGGACAAAGGATCTCCATCCATCCCCACAAGTTTTCATGCAATGGTCCTTATTCAAATGGCATCAAGAATTTGAATCAAAATCTTTAGGATTTATATTTGGATATTTTCTATTAAAAGACAGCATCTCATTGTAGATGAGTATTTATGTCATAAGTCTGCTGCAACAACCTCCTGGGGGTATCCCTGTGGTCTTACCATTCATAAATATCTTTGGAAAAATACTGAGATTATATGAAATTTTTCTGACTCTTGCTGTGTTGAAATAAAAAAGTCACTGGTTTCTGGTTGTGTCTATAAGAGCTAGATGCACTGGTTTACAATATCACTTGCTAACAGCACTAATGTTCTAAGCGGATCACTAAGTTCAATGATTTGTGAAATTAGAATTTTTTAATTATGAAAATTAATAGGAATTTTTACTCACTTTTATTACTGGAAGTATTTGTCAAACATTCAACTTCTCTACTTTTGATCTGGCTGATTAGTTTTTATTCTTTTAGATAATGCTATCATTTATAGTTGAGAGGTAATGCCAAATAATTTTTTGATTTACAGAAACAGCTGGCTATAATATGTATTCCTTTCAGAAAGCTGGAGTGAAAGGAGGAAACTGCCCAAAGACACTATGAAAATCCCTTCAAAAAGACTTACACGAGCACAGGATTTGTCCTTGCCTTTCTCTGCCACACAAAGCAGCAGTGAGCTTAGATCCCTGTCCCCCTCTACTCCTAGCTTTCAAAAAATTACATCCAGAAGATATCTCGGAGAAGCTGCTCTCCTAGTCAAAGGATTTTCCACCTGGGAAAGTACATTAGTCAGAATATATGCTATCATAGAACGGCTTGGGTTGGAAGGGACCTTAAAGATCATCTAGTTCCAACTCCCCTGCAATGGACAGGGACACCTTCCGCTAGAGCAGGTTGCTCAAAGGCCTGTCCAACCTGGCCTTCAACACTTCCTTGAATACTTGAACCCTGGGGCATCCACAGCTTCTCTGGGCAACCTGTTAAAGTGTCTCACCACCCTCATAGTAAAGAACTCCTTCCCAATAGCTAATCTAAATGTACCATCTGTCAGTTTAAAGCCATTTCACCTTGTCCTGTCACTACATACCCTTGTAAAAAGTCTCTCTGCAAATTTCCTGTAGGTGCCCTTTAGGTATCGGAAGACTGCTACAAGGTCTCCCCAGAGCCATCTCTTCCCCATCCTCAACAAGCCCAACTCTCTCAGCTTGTCTGCTGCATAGGAGAGGTGTTCCAGCCCTCTGATCATCTTTGCAACCCTCCTCTGGACTCACTCCAACAGGTCCACATCCTTCTTGTGTTGGGCCCCAGAGCTGGACACAGTACTGAAGGTGTACTCATGAGAGCAGAGTAGAGGAGGAGAATCACCTCCCTCAACCTGCTGGTCACTCTCCTTTTGATGCAGCCCAGTCTACAGCTGGCTTTCTGGGCTGTGAGTGCACACTGACAGTTCATGTTCAGCTTCTTGTCAACCAGCACCCCCAAGTCCTTCTCCTCAGGGCTGCTCTAAATCCATTCTCCACCCAACCTATATTTGTGCTTGGGATTGCCCTGACCTATGTACAGAACCTTGCACTTGTACTTTATGAGGTTTGCGTTGGCTCACCTCTCGAGCCTGCCAAGGTCTCTCTGGATGGCGTCCCTTCCCTCCAGCCTGTCTACTGCACCACACAGCTTGGTGTGACGTACATCTGTAGCAGCATATATATATGTACACAGACGCGCACATGCTCGCTTTCTCTGTATGTATATATAGCGCTACAATTTAACTCATATGATTTCCAATGTGGATGCACTTATTTACATACGAGAGACTTTCTGCTATGTGGTTAGAGCTTGAGGGAAGAGTACATGATACTCTTTTCAAAAAACACATCTGCACGAATGGGCCACCAAAGTGAAATCACACGTAAAGCACTGACCATCTCCAGCCTGCTTGACTTCCTAACTTTAAATGGCTGCTTTAGCATAGTTGTACAGTCTGCAAACACTGCAATGATTTGTATGTATGGCTTTCTCTCCTGCTGACTTAAAAACTCCACGAACTTATCTGTTCACGAAAAAGTAAAAAGGACCTGTACCTGCAAGCGCTCCAAAAGTCACAAGAAAACTGTAAGTTCAAGGGCATTAGCAAATGTACGTTCCCCCATCATGCTATAAAAGATGCAGTGTGAAAAATCCTTTAGGATAATCTTCTCCAAATCATTAAATCTCCTCAATTTACATGAGAAAAGAAACACCAGATCTTTTTTGTAGATTGCCACAAAAATCACAGCCTGGGGTAGTTCTTGCTAAACTTTGAGGTCTCACAACCTGGCCTTTTCCTGTCTGCTCTCAAGGACAAGATCCCATTTTAGATTATCCCATTTACAACATTAGGTAAAATAATCCCCCCACACTCCAGAAGTTCTAACAGCTGCATCTTAATTAGAAAGAAAAACTGATAAGGACAAGAACCAACAGTTGTTACTGCAAACAAGTGGCTCTGAATCCCAAGCAGCTGCCTTTCTGCCAAGCAACAATACATGAGTTGGAAAACTAAGGTGCTCGAAAATAAACACCAAAACTAAATTACTGCCAATGAGGATGCTGTATTTTAATGATAAAAATGCAGGAAGCACCAGTCAGTTCCAAGCTGCACTTAATTCAAACTTAATCCTTAAGTGTAAGTCATAATTTATGGGAAATAACTTGAAATACCAACTATAGTATTTATAACTTCATAGCTGGCATGCCAACTGCTAAAATTGTTCACACACCTGGCAGCGTTTATACTATGTGAACTGCTGGGATGGTGTAAAAATTAAAGTTATTTTCATTGATGCCCATGCGGAGAATGCACCTGTCCTCTGAGGGTGAAGGGTACTGGCAGGTCAGCGGCAGCAGAGCTCTCACTTTATCTCCCTTTGCTGCACGTCTGATTGCTTGCCTTAAAATACCTGGAGAATTTCACCCCTTGTCAGAGAAACATTTAAAATACAGAGTCTTATTTTGTTGAGGGCAATATTTATACACATGGGAAAAAAAATAAAGAAATTGCTGTGACAGTGTAAAAGAGGTGTGAATTTGCAAGCGGAGCGCAGTACAAGTCTGGACCCTTCTCCATCATCTTGGCAGGGACACATGGAAGGAAGGACAACAGCTGCTGGGCAGCCACCCCACCCCACCACCCCACTGCGCTCCTTGCTGCCCCTTTCCTCACCCTGTGACTGTCCTTGCAGTAGGGAAAGGAAGAAAAAACGCCATTCTGAAGTGTTTTGCAGTTGCTTAGCAACTGCTACAAAACCCCAAGAGATTTCAGTGAATGAACTGGCACATACACCTCTATAAACATGTTGACGGTGACATGAAGTGCACCACCACGCTGCCAGACATCTCAGCCCTGGGATGCCCTCATCCCCAACACCAGCATGTCCCTCCTCACCTTTCAAACCTACTTCCAGCCTCTGCTTACTCATTCATCCCAAAACTCCCAGAAACACCAAAAGGCATAGCAAAGCGCCTGTGTGCTGGTGGCAAGATTATTTTTAATTGCAAAGAGGCTGGCTACACCCTTCCCTCAGTTACCACACACCTACAAACCAGGACTGCAGTCAAGATTGAAAAGCTGCCTGTGAAGTAGCCCTCCTGTGGTAGAGACCGGGTTCCTTCCCAGGCCATGCAATGTATGGCAGCAACCATTACCAGCAATTCCCATGCCTGTTGCTGGTTTCAGTGGGAAGCTATGGCCAAATTGCATAAACATTTTGGCCTCTGCGATCACACACCATCATCATGCTAAGTGTTTTTAGATTTTCAAACCTGATATATATATGTATGCACAGATTTTGATGGGGAACAAAGATTCTTCCCTCACTCTTCTGCAAACTGCCATTAGGTCCCTACCATTTACATAAACCTGAAGAGATGATACAAGGAAGCTATGCTTGAAAAAAAAAAAAAAACCACCACCTTTTATGTTTTATAGATGCTTCACTCCACAGAAGAGTACATATGGAGGGGGAAAAAAGCCACATCACATTGCAGTGCAACAAGTTTTAAATTATCAATATGGAATATAAGGCTAAGGAAAAGTAAAAAATTCATGCTGGAAATTAAACCATTTCTAACCACTGCTACAGTTAGGTTCAGAAACAGCTTTCTGAGAGTACCAATATCACCAAGAAACTGCAGCCACATCTGAGCCATCTACCCCATCCCTTCCACAGCCATCAAAGGACCACCTCAACCACCTGAGCTGGTTGGAGAAGCTGTACCCATACTTCCCTATTTCTCTCCACTGACTGCAAAGAGCACTGTGGTAATGGCATCGGCTTAGCCCAGCCAAGGGCATCCCACCCTGAAAGCGAGCTGCCCTAGCACGGTGGCTCCAGGGACAGTTGAGGGACCCCTCTTTGTCCCAGCTTCCCACCCACACCGATGTCACCGTGAAGGGAAACAGCCAGAGCTGGGAATCTGACCGGCCCTGGTGGTTTTGTCCATTTTCTGTGAACCTTAACAATACTCATGCACTTCTCTCACACATTACCTTTACAATAAAATAACTTCAAATGCTGCCCCCACTGTAAGCCCAGAAGAAATATGCCACCGTATGTCTAGGAAGCAGAAACGCTCAGAGTCACATTTGAATTTCAAGATGCATCTTGTTTCCTGTGCTTACTTCAATCCTTAAAACAGGCAATTACTTCATTTTAGTCTTTTCCCTCCCTCCTTTAAACTAGTAACCAGTAGTCTTTCAAAACTTATCTGCTCTAAGCTACCAACAGTGATTTTTACTTATGACAGTGCTGTGGTACAAAGTAGACCTCTGTGCTACTTTGAAGATGGTGCTTCACAAACATCTCACTTGGCACCTCCAAGGGACCCATTACATTGTTTATCCTCACAATATTCAGTATTCCAAAAAGTAGTAATAAAAATTCTTAAGAAAGCTACTGTTTGCAGATCTCTCATGAATATCTAGTAGCAGTTAACATGCAGAAGTTTTCTTATTTCTTGTAACACTGTCCCAGAGATTTTAATAGCCAGGCACCCTCAAGTGGTTTTTATGTGAACACTAGAAATACAGGTAAAGGCTCAAATAAATAGATTTGGTGGTGGTTGGGGTTTTTTGTGGTTTTTTTTGGGGGGGAGGGAAGTAGAGGGTTGTTTTTTTTAATGAATTGACCACACAGAAGCATTGCCAATTGCTTTTACTGGAGCTAGTGAATGCAGCACAGTTTTGAATAACCTGGCAAACAAAACTGGACTTTCAGGCACCTCTTAAAAAATCTTACCACCAAACCTAAAGGACAACAACAAACCTTCCTTGGCTTTCCAGAATGGTATTAAACAGAGTTAGTTAATTAATGCTTGGAACCACCATGCAGGTTGGACTGTGTCACTCCTGATTTGTACATGAAGAAAAGCACTCGGTCAGTGGAAGTGCAATAATTATTGGAATTCCTAGCTCCTGAAGGAAGGCTGCTTTCCCTCTGCAAGGCCACAATACAGTGCTTCAAGTCTTCCTAAATGACATGGATACCTTTACTCCCACAGCCACCACACCTGCACAAATTATTTTATGAAGCTCCAGAAAATACATAGAGTTTAAGACCTTCAATACCAAATAGCACCATAACAAGTTGCACTTCTTTCCATTATTCTTTAAGCTGTCCTTTATCTTGTATTAACATTATTCTTTATCTTCCTTCCAGGACAACTTGGTTTTCTAACGGATAATTCTCATTGCATACAAATCTACTCATCTAGAAATGCCACTGGACTAGACTTGTTATCTGTAATCAGTGAAGACACCTCAGCAAGTTTCTGTTGTGCTACAAGCTTTTCCCTACCATCTGTGCAGAAAAATCTTCCCAGCAGATACAATTCTCTAGATGAGTACAAATGCAGAACCTCCTTAAAAGACCTTTTTGTAGGTCTTAATTGAAAAGTTACCAATACTCATTTTGCAGGATTGCCTGGTGATACAAGGTAAATTAAAGTAAGACCATAAGACAGTGAAGCATGCTGAATTGATTTAATAGTATTAGCTCTTCCAGGGTGGAAAGGATGTAAAACAAAGCAAAAAGATAACTGTTTGAACGTGTAATGACACGGTGACTTATGATGGCATTCTGGAGTCAGGAAACCAGTATTTTGCTAATATATGAGAGATGGATAACGCTAGGATATCTTACCAAGAGTTCCAGTACTGGGCACAACAGAGAAAAAGGAACCAACAAAAAGATGTAAAGAGGGGTGATATGATCAAAGCCACAGGCTTGGGAAATGCTCTTCAAGCAATATTTAGAATTGATGTAAGTGGGACAAGGCTGCTTTTATCCAGGCTAGAAAAGTGACGGCACAGTACTTTAGTAGGATGGAAGACTTCACAGGACAGGCAGATGGGGAAGGCTGCATCTCAGACACATTACGCCGGCAAAATATTCAAGATATGGGCTTCTCCTGCTTGCGAGGGCCTCCGGGTAGGAAGGACTGGTCAGTTTTTATTCACTGATACTGTATTTGACTGCATTTTTAACGTGTCCATTTTTCATCATTATTTTAAAAGATTAACAGGTTTAACGCAGGAAGAGGAAGATATTTTCTGATTCAAGAGGATTGCAGACTTTTTACCTTAGGGAGAAATTATGAAACTGGTGTAAGTGCTACTTTGTCTGGAAAGATCATCATAAAGGCTCTTTAAGACACACAGCTCTCAGTAGGCTAACTTAACAACAATTACACTAGCTACACAAGGAAGTGACCCTTATTGATAAAAAATATTGGGACACTTGAGGGGTATAAAACACCCTGAAAGCAAATTCAAGATTCCAGCTGAGTAGAGGACAACTTAGAAGAGAGACTAATGCTAACCCTGTTTTTATGTACTTAAAAATTATACAGATAAAAATCACATCTATACAGAAATAAAGGTTGTAATCTAACCATATACGAGGCAACACAACCATTCAAAACTTATGCAGACTATTTAAGGACTTAGTTTCAAGGGAGAGTACATTTAAAGAAGTACAAATCACCTCAGGTAACAGCTCATGTGAAATAGGGATGTTAAGGAAATCCTCCTGGACTCCAAAACTATGCTAAAATCATGCTAGATACAGCAGGGACTGAAAGGGAGTTACACCTAGTATGGTTTTGCTCTTTGAGAAAGAAAAATGCAATAATTTTGTGGCTGCATCAGTTCTGCATTGGTAACTGGGCCACCTGACTTCTCCCACAACTGAAAGAAATTGAAATGAAGCAGTAGTAAAAACTAACCTTATCAGCCTGTTTCTCAGTATTAGCAACTTAGATTCTAAATGTGATAGCTTTATTTTGAAGACAAAATGAAAATGGGATCCCCATAAGCATCACTGTAGCTGGGGTTTTGTCCTCTTTATAAAAACATGCAGAGATTTCAAATTTTTCCATAGCAGAGCAAGAGCACTGATGCAGTGGCACAAGGTATGGGAATGTGCTTTGGTTGGCACTTCTGGCTGACAGAAACCAAACACTGTAATGATCTCAAGCTGTTGTAACCATCTTAAGTTGTCCCAGTGTCCCGCACAAAAGCGCCTGGTGCAGATCTGCCTTTGTGCAACTTGCAATCTTTGTTCCAAAACCACTGGGCTTGGTGTTACAGGATCCTCCAACAGGCAAGTCTCAGTAATAAAACATCTTACGAAAGGAGCTCATCCAACACCTTCACAATTAATGAAAACTCCTTCCCAGCTGTCAAGAAAAGCAGGAAACTCGCACCCTGGCACATGTTCCTTCCAGAAGATGCATAATGCTAGAACCATTTTGAAGATGTGACAATAAGCCACTAAAACTCAAACTCTTCCTTGGGGAACACCATGTTAATTCTCAAGTAGCTGAACAGGAACTCGTGCCAATTCTACCACATCTTCCCTGGGGAGTTTGGAAGGGCAGGATCATGCAAAGAAGCAACAGCCACACCAGTGACAGCCTACTGCTTGCTCACTGCTGGCAGTGCCAAGCCTGTCTCTCACCTGTGGGGCAGCTTGATTTACAGGCAGGTCCCACTTTTACTGAGGAACTTCACATCAAACATTTGCAATGTTTCCACATATATCATGAAAAAGAAACTAAAAGCAAGTTTTACATGTCAAAATACAGAACAAGGCATCTTCTTCTTGCTTCAGATGGCCAAACAGTCCTCGAAATTGAAATTCACAGCACATGTGAGCATTATAGACTTGGGAAGAAAAGCAGCTGGAGGACAGACAGAGGAAGGGATGGCTTAAAAACACACATGTAGGAAGGGAAAGAAGAGCTGAGAAGGGAGACTTCAAGCTGTCATACAAATCCATTCCTTCTTCATGCATGTTTGTGACACCTGACAAGACAACTTCTCCACTACAGGTGACCTCTGAAGGATTTTCAAAAGATAATTGCACAGACCAAAGAAAGTAATCTAATTCAAGTGTAAAAAGTGGAAAGCCTAATTGCTAGACTAAAATGAAACGGAAGGGGGGAAATGGTACAGGTCATAAGGATTAAGGAATTTATTAATTATTGAAAATAATGCAAAACTTCCTAGTGGCTGCGATTGAAGCTGACATGTTAAGCATGAAACTAAGCAAGCTCTCAGATTGGTTTATTTCATCTTCAATAGAAATTTTATTATTATTTTTGCAAGTGCTTCACCGTCTTAGAAATGTCCACATAGCATTTCTAAGATGTTATGTCAAGACCTGTGAACAAGCAGGAAAAAGTAAATCCCACATCATATTTGAACACAGCATCAGAAAACACAGCATTGCCATGTATTTAAATAGTAAAAATCCAAATGCTTACGGGAACAAAGATAATGGTTTCTGCAACTTCAAATATAAAACTTCAGGACTGCATGCTGTGTCATTTATCTTGGCCAAGATGTAAACAAAGACAACCTCTTCAACCCCAAACAACATAATACTAATGATGGTGATCTTTTAAACAAGGGGAAAATTGACTTTAATGTGGGTTGAAAAGAAGAAAGAAACCATGTTAATGCTATAAGGCAAGATTCATGGCTTTGAAGGGACATGATGAAGAGCTGTGCAAGTGTCCCTTTTTCTACACAGTTATCCAACTGATACTTCAAAGGATGATCACAGACAGGTTCCTCCAACACTGCCCCCTGAGGGTCACCTGGTGCTTCATTTGTATATGCCAAGAAACTAGATGCCATTTTAGCAGTCAGCCTTGTCCAGCTCCCCTAGTTTTCAGCAATGCTGTCACACCTACACAGCTACCGTGGGCTGCAGAAGCAGGGCTGAATACCAGCAGAGCAGTAATTATGCAATGCAGGACTCCAGGAAGTATGTGCATAAATACAAAGTGCCCGTAGAGAGTTCTCAACTCAGGCCAGTTTTTCCATGTTTACTGCTTAATTTGGAGCTACATTTTTGAGAAAGGGGAGTCTAGCTGAAGGTGCACCTCCCTCTTCAGACCCAGAGCCTTTTGGTCTCCTCTCACACAGATCTATCTCCTGCTGGGCAATTTGTGCCCACTTAAAATGTAACGTGGACTGCAACAAAGACTTAATTAAGTATGACCTGTGCTCAACATAAATCATCTGAGAAAAATAAGCTTTCTTTAAAGCAATTTTTACTATACAGACATAGCATATTATTGTGGAAGGGAAAAGTATTTCGATGGCTGCATAAAGCACAGACAACCATATGAAATGGCATTTGTATGCATTTAAGAAAAATACAAAAACATTCTCCTCCTCCCTTTTCCATTTCTAATAGTCTCCAGTTTGCCCTAGTGTCCAGGTATCTTTACACAGCAGGCAGAAACAAGCAGGTATATACATTCATGTGCACATTCATACCCAAGAACAGGTATAAAATGTGAAATAATTTTGGATAGCAGAACTAATACAGAAAAAATAACTAGAGTTACAAGGCCTGCTTGGTCTCGGGTTTGGAGACTTCTAGTCACAGAATCACAGAACAGCTGTGGCTGGAAGGCATCTCTGGAGATTGTCTAGTCCTGCTGAAAGCAGGGCCACCTAGAGCAGGTTGCCCAGGATCACATCCCACTTGGGTTTTGTATATCTCCAAGGATGAAGACTCCACAACCTCTCTGGGCAACCTCTGCCAGTGTTCAGCCATCCTCGTGAGCGGTTTTTCTTATGTTTAAATGGAACTTCCCGTATTTCAGCTTGTGCTCAGTGCCTCTTGTCCTGTCATGGGATATCAATGAGAAGAGCCTGGCTCCAGATTCTTTCCTCCTCCCTGTTAGGTACTTATATACACTGATAATTCCATACTTAATTTTAGGGAGAAGCAGAAAAAAAAGCTTTGTGTAGGATCCTAGTGTTTCCGCAGTACTATGTTGCGCAAAAGCCAGAAGTAAAGTTGCCATAAATGGCAGATGCACATGTTTCTTGGAGACGAGGGAAGCATCAATACAGTTTCAGCAAGCTTGCAAAAGAAAAAAAGAAACAAACCAAAAAAACCCCCACAAACCCAACATATAAAAAATAAAACAAAAAAAAAAAAAAAAATCAATGGTAATTCAACACCAGATGGATTTAGTATTTGTAAATGTCTTCTAAGAATGGATGTGTTTTAAGAGTTAGTTGCAGACGTGCTTTTGATGCAAATTTAGACTTCAGAGTCATGCTGAAGTAAAAAATAAGGAAGTGTAAGTTGCTTTGTAGCTTAAGGAAAGAAAAAACCACTTCCAAAACCTCTGGCT
This sequence comes from Strigops habroptila, assembly GCF_004027225.2. Taxonomy (NCBI): domain Eukaryota; kingdom Metazoa; phylum Chordata; class Aves; order Psittaciformes; family Psittacidae; genus Strigops; species Strigops habroptila. The sequence goes on from NC_044277.2 coordinate 38,695,508, forward strand.
CTTTAGAGAACTAAAAATGACAGTTGATAGTACAGAAGTATCCCAGTTTTTCTTACACATACCAGAAGAACAACTCCTCATCAAGCCACACTACAGATGAAGAACCCAAATTCTATGCACTTTAGGACGAGATGGGGGCATGATCCACTGGGTCATTGCTCTGCAAGGATTTAATGAAGGCACTCTGCAAAACCAGGAGAGAGCCTCTAAGTGGGATCCTTTAGGCACCCAGTGCAGCAACTGTGCCAAGGTGCCGATAAAAAAAAAGAGCAAAATAAATGTGTCGTTAAGGCAGTCAGCACCCATGCGACTTGGAGCCCTGCAGGCAGCAGTGCAGCTGTCAAGATTCAGGTCAGCAACATGCCACCACTACCTGAGACACCTACAAAGAGCAGGAGGGGCAGAAGCAGCTCCTTGGGTCAAGCTCTTACAGAAGTATGGCTGATGTGGGATACCTGCATGGAGGCATGATGGAAAGGAGCCCTGCTTGCAGGAAGTGGTCAGCAAAGCTCATTAATCACTTTGGAAAGGCCAGATCTAGAGATGACAGGAAGATGAAGGGAGATGCTTCCTTTCAGTAAAGAGGTAGCAGGCTGAGAGAAAAAAAGCAGATATTTCAGACTCAGAAATGTCAGAGGTAAGATTTGTATTTGTCAGAATGAGATTTCCAAGCAGAAGCCAAGGACATCTTGCTTCAAAAAATAAACAAGTAATAATCAGAAAAATACCAAGAATCTTTGGTAAGAGAATTTAAATTCTTCACCTGTGTGCTGTCCTTGGACACCTCTGCCTACAAGGTATTTCTGGATATCCACACATACCCCTGCTCAAAAGGGAGCGGTGGCTGCAAAGATGTCAAAGAACACATGGTTGAATGGTGAATAGAAGCTGAAGGGCAGAGAAAGACAGACTGAAGAGTAATTTGAATGAGAAAATGGGGCAGACAAATTTAGAAAGGAGGCTGCAGCAAGGCAAGACAAGAGAACTGTGGGGAAGAGAAACAACAGGCAGCGAAACACTGAAGGACAATGACACCATTTTGAGGTCTTGTTCTGTTGCATCCACCATTGTACCAGCCTTCCACATAAAATTAGCAGTAATCATATTGCTACCGCGGGGCTTCACCCAGTCCCTGGGGAGATAGGGACCAAAATAATAATCTCTGCTCTCCACAATATGCTAAAGGTAAATTGAGGGGGGGAAGAGGGGACAGAGAAGAGTAACGGGACAGACAGGACAGGACCATGGATTGCAGCAGGGCTGATGTAACAGTAAAGGAAGAGGAACTGATATAATTTATCAAGTCCCCCATACATCTTCTGACTAGACTGCTGTTGTAATGTAACGATAGAAATACAAAGCTGCACACTCATTTCCAGATGACTGCAATGCCCAAAATACACAATGCCAATTGTGACTGAGACAGAAGGAAAACATCCTTACCCTGAGAAGTTTGTACTGTAAGTGCTTATATAGACAGGAATAGTTATACTGATCTTAGGATATTTTTCACTCTTTTTAAAGATATTTGCAGTAATAATGCAGTTTATAATCCTAAAGCACAGACTGTTCAACCTACCTTGCAAGCCCACAGTTTGTGGTCACACAAAAGATGCCTCATCTTTATTGGCTCTGTTTCTCCCATCCTCTCCTGCCTTTTTCTGCCTAGACTATACAGGTAAAACTCACTTTGGAACACAGAGTTTATGCAGATTTGGCATTTGCATTACAGGCCAACACAGCACATGGTATTAACATCTCTCCTTCAGTATCATTACCTACAAAACTCTCTGGGAGAGTTGGGGTTCTTCAGCCTGGAGAAGAGAGGGCTCTGGGAAGTCCTTATAGCAGCCTTCCAGTACCTAAAGGGGGCCTACAAGAAATCTGGAGAGGGACTTTTTACAAGGTCATGTAATGACAGGACAAGGGGGAATGGCTTGGAACTAAAAGAGTGTAGATTTATACTAGGTATTTGGAAGAAATTCTTTACTGTGAGGGTGCTGAGGCACTGGAACAGGTTACGAAGAGAAGTGGCTGTCCCATCCCTGGCAGTGTGCAAGGCCAGGTGGAATGGGGCTTTGAGCAACCTGGTCTAGTGGAACATGTCCCTGCCTATGGCAGGGGGGTTGGAAACAGAAGATCCTTAAGGTCCCTTCCAACCCAAACCATTCTATGGTTCTATGAAAACCAGTAGCCAAGCTTTAAAAGAACCAGTTATAACCATGGACCCTAAACAGATGCAAGAGCCAAATAGTCACAAACTTGTGAAAATGTGCATACCACTGCAAACCTGGATATTCACATTTCTCTCAGTTAAATGGAACTAATAACCCATGCAAGTTCTATTACACATTGCATAACCTTGCCACAGGATGTGTTTTAACAGACTTCCTAATCAGGGAGCAGAACAACCTAATCTTTGGGCTACTCTACCAACTTCCAAAATGTTAAGCTCCTTTAAAAGAGAGGCAAGAATTTTATATCCTTCTTTGCCATTAATTGGGATTCTGTAGTACACGCATTCATATATGCATTCATACGCAGGAAGGTATTAGTGGATACAGTAAAATCATTCTACAAGACCCAGCAGATACGCAGCCAAAAAGATAGAAGGCCATATAATCATCAGTATAAATAATATACAGTTTCAATTAACAAATCAGTGTGTCACAGAAGCATAAGACAACTGCATGACAGGGCATAAAACCAAGTAATGTCTGTTATGGAATGGACAATTCTTGTTTAGAAACAACATATTTACAAAGTGAGGATCTGGGCTGGAGATGGCTCAGGTGCTTTGTGGAAAGGCTGTAGCAAGTAGTTGTGCCTACAGGTAGCTGAAGCACATCCACGAAAGGCAACATGAAACAGAGACAGGAATCTTGTTATGAGGATTACGCAGACAAAAGCATCCAGGATTATTATTTGCCAGTTGTATTATACATTAAATCTATCAAGCCACAGTTAATATCGCAGGTAATACATTTAAGGACAATTAAAATTAACTGTAACAGAAGATTCAGTGTAAAAAGAAATTAATAATATGCATTTGGTCTTTAATTCACCATACCACCGCAGGTGAGAAATGCAAGTAGAAGACATTTCATTTCCTGCTCTGTAAAACACGACCTTTCTCTAAACATTGTGAATGCTTGACACGCAGATGGCTAGAGTTAGGTATATTTCATCCACTGTTTAAGTTTCTGATCGCATAGTTAGTCCCCAGACTAACTTGTGCCAGGCAGGTGACAGCCCTGCAAGAGGGCAGGCCTTCCCCACCGCAAGCCCTCACCAATGCCTCGTATCTCGGCATGGGAGCACTCATGCCCCAGACTGGGGCTATTGGATGTCTCAAGTATTTAAACAGACAGACATTTTATCAGCAAAGTAATAACTGGCGTTGGTTCCAAAAACAGAGGAAAAGGAAAAAGGAGCTTTAGGGCACAAAATAATTTTTCTCATTTTAATGTAAATCTTTACGCATGTATCACTTACTGCTACTCAACTTAAAAACTGTAAGTACAAATCCTGCAAACTAAACATTGTGGTAATACTTTAAATCCCTATGACTGTTTTTCAGGAGTCTCCCTTTCATTGCTAACAGACGACAAAAAAAACAAAAAAACCAAAACATTAACCTTAAGTATCATTTTTCCCCTTCAGATTTAGCATGGTTTTACAAGTAATGCAGAATTCACTTACACATGTAGCAGTAAAAAGACATAATACCTTAATAAACCAGAGCTAGTGTAGCATTGTTTATTACAGGCACTCAGTTTACTGCATGTATCCATGTCCAGCTAGCAGCCAAAGCTAGTGTTTCTGAAAACACTACTGTTCAAGGAATATTCAAGGAGTATATATCTATTGGATTATAATGAGTACTGGTATGACACTGAACGTGTTGACAACATATTCATTTCTACACAAACATATATTAATGTTAGGTGGTATAAGTGATTCTTTCCAGATATATATACACACACATATATACCAATGAAACACTTGAGACCTTACTTTTTGTAGTGTACTTTTGTGCCCTTCCCATACATATGCATGCTGCATTTCTGACTGGAAATAAAAGTTTCCCTTTCAGATAACAAAGGACTTGGTGGTTTATCTACAACGCAACATATCAGAAATAAGAACAGTTCAAGAGGCGCACAGCGAACATGCTATGACTGCATCTCCTAACAAAGAGTAATTAAAAACTTTCACATCAAGAAACTCACTGGCAAAACTTGAATATAAAATCTCATTGACAATCTGAAATGTGCCACATTTCCTGTAGCAATACGCTAGTTACAGTTAAAATATGTTTATAGCAACAAAGCTGACAACTTTTTTAAAGAGTAATCCACATAAACTGTTACTTCAATTTGTTTTCTTTGTTTACCCAGAACAATGAGGTAGTAACAAAAAGGGAAGCAATAACAAAGTAGCTTATTCCTTGCTATTGATGCATTGAAAATTGAAATTACACTGTCACCAATTCATTTCACAACCATTTTTCTGGTGATGCTTGCATAGATCATCACAGCTGGTTCTGGAGACAGATGTACACACCATAATAACTGTTGGTGCAGCATTATAGTTCCAGTGGGTGGTGGTATTACCTGTATCCACCACGAAAAATATGGCAACTTTTATATCATTTTTCCAGATGTGCTTCATGTTACTGACAAATAATAATAGCTCAGTATGTGGAATAGAAAATATCAACCTCTCGCCTCTTGAAAACACACTGTCTGGATACGGTAAACATGCAATTCAGCTGGAGATATTACTTTCTGCATTTCTTTATTACTAACATTGCCGTTATTTACTCCTTCATAGGATGCTGTTGCGAAGGTTATAAAGATGTAGATAAATTAATTCAGGTAAGCCTCTCTTAAAAAGGCAGAAGGCATAGTTTAACTTAACCCCTTTAAGACACTTTTGGTTGGCCATTTGGAGCAACGAGAGAATATAAAACAGCCTGAGAACAACATGCCTTCACATCCTGAGTCTTCCCTGTCCAGGCTTCAATGTTACCATGCAAAAATGCCACTTTCCAAGTCTACACAGTAGAAAACAGCTTTGGAAATAGAACCTAGGTGAATGTAGACACCATGGTAACTATTTTAGTTGACAACAAAAATTCAATGAAACTGTTATGCACCAGCTGCGATTAAACCTCCCAAATACTTTTCCTTTTGACTACGCTATCACAAACAAGAAAAAATGTATATCTGTTGTACCCACAGCCATATAAAGTTAGTAACTGAATAAATGCTCACATTTAAGGGTATCTGCTCAGGAGGTAACACAGTTTCATACCACATACTTTTAAGAGTGAACAACTTAAATTTTTGCTGTGGTTTATACAGTAGGAAAAACCTCTTCCTGGATAGTTGCGGAGGGAAAAGCGAAGACTAATACCAAAATAGCTCCAGTTCCTAACACCTTTCTGATCCTGGCTGAGACAATCTACTCGTACCTCGGACGCATGGTGGCAGCCAGCCAGCCAGATGACTGGTGACTTAATATACAAGTTCATGGGGGCCCTGGAGTCTGACAGAGACAAGGGCATTAACTCTGAAGTCTGAATAGTCAGCTTCAATATTCAAAAGTCATCAAATGAGGCATGACTATATTAAGAGACTTTTTTTTTAATACTTCGTGCTTGCTTCCTTGTGTTCTGAACAGCTTTCACTGTAAAATGTGCTCATTAAATATGCATGCTTTTTATAGGAAAAGTTGTGATCAATTGATGCATAGGTCAAGTATGAAAAGAACTTAAATGAGTATGATGCTATGATAAATACTGTAATATTCTCAGAATCACAGAGGAAAAGATTGGTATATATATTTTGTTTCATTCTACTGCTGAAGGCAGTTCTGACAATAAACAAGGCTCTGGGCCAGAATTCAGACACCGAGAACAATACAGATATATATCTATCTATATGTATAAAATACATTTGTGTGCAAGCAAAGGATATACTGTAATCTATCAGGCAGGGTGCCTTTAGTTTAATTATGAAAGCCACTTAAAATAAAACCCAGTGGATGAAACAAAGAATCCACCCAAACATGAAGGCTCCAGCATCTTTGTTGAAAGAACAATAGCATATTACTCCTCATCCCTCTATCTTGTAGCAAGAGAACCATCAAGATAGTTACGGCTGTGATCAAATTAAAGAACACTTCACAGAATCATTATTTAAACTAAACACTATTTATAGAGATTCATCTTCATATGCCAATAGTTATAAATGCTCTAATTCAATTGCTCGGCAGAAAACATCCCAATAAAAGAAATATTCCATTAGCATAACAAAAGGCAACCAGTAAAATCACTCACATGCACAGGCTCAATTTTTCAAATGAAAGCAATATTCCTGTATAAATACGCCTTATTTTTTAACTAAATCCACTCAAATGATATGTTTTGTAATCTGATCGCTTTCCCACCAGAGTACACATGAAATTAATGAAAGCAAGATCAAATTAAACAGATGACATGATTAACACTATTCATTTCATGCATGACTGTTTTACCGGAGAGATAAAGACCTGAAAGTAATTACCACCAAGTAAAACTCCTTCACTGACCTCTCGGCTTGCAGCTAGCAGTCCTTAAGTACTGATGTTTTGCAACAAAGACCAATGCCTTTCATCTGTGGGCTTTCTTTTACGCTACAAGTTGAGCACCTCTCCCGTTGCATGCACACAGTACCTCTGTATCTATGTCTGTAATGCAGCATAAAGATTACTGGGGAAACCTATCAAACTGGCAGGCAGCAACCTTGCCCGCCAATAAGCGCGAGGCACATGCAGAATCCAGCACATGCTCGCTGAGGCTCACAGCCTGTCACCGCTGCTTAGCTGGCTGCTAATCTAATTATAGCCCTTTGCCGTAGCACGGGGCTGCTGAGGCACCGCGCACGAGATGAGAGCTGGACAGATTATTACACCTTTTAGCCGAAAGCATCGACATTTGGGACTGGTATTTGTCTGGGTGCATTAAAAAAAAAAAAAAAAAAATCATAGAATGGTTTGGGTTAGAAGGGAGCTTAAAGATCATCTAGTTCCAACCACCCTGCCACGGGCAGGGACATCTTCCACTAGACCAGGTTGCTCAAAGCCCCGTCTAACATGGCCTTGAACACTGCCAGGGATGGGACAGCCACAGCTTCTCTGGGCAACCTGTGCCAGTGTCTCACCACCTTCACAGTATTTATTCCTAATATCTAATCTAAATCTACCCTCATTCAGCTTAAGGCCCTTCCCCCTTCTCCTATCCCTACATGCTCTTGTAAAAAGTCCCTCTCCAGATTTCTTGTAGGTCCCCTTTAGGTACTGGGTGGATGCTATAAGATTTCCTCAGAGCCTTTTCTTCTCTAGGCTGAACAAAACCTCCTGTTGGTTTTTTTATGTCGCTGTTATTGTCTTCCCAAATGATTCACCTACAAGGGAATTTGTCTCCATCTCTGAAAAAAGGGATATATTTACAAGTGCTCTTTCAGAAGCTGACCACTTGTAGTTTGCTAAGTCTGTTAGAAGGAGACAATAAAATGCAGGAATTTATTCTTGTTTTGAACGTACACATTACCAGCGTCATATACATGGTACATCTCAGATCAGTTTATGTACAGTACTTCACAATCTACAACACAGACCTCAGATTAGTGAGGCACCACATGCATGGTCTCAGTGCACAGTAACCCTACAGAAGTCAACAGGACCCTCTCTGTCCTTTATGTTTACACATGGGCAGATTCTCAGATGACCCAAGGGCTTCTGTGTGCATTGGCACATAAAGTCCTAACTAAGCTTTTATGAGGCTATGGTAGAAATGCCAAGGAAATTTTTGCCATTATGCAAAACAACTGAATTCATTTGGAAAATACCTAACGTGATCAAATACTCCTTACAAATATGAGGAACTAACTCAAGTCTTACACGCATCTTATAAATATGTAAGTCCACAAAACTAAGGAATGTTATGATCTAAGAAACACTGTGGTTTTGAAGCATGCTGAGAGCTCCAACAATATCAAGTAAATAATCATGAAAAAAAGATACAGGCACCTTTAGTTTAGTCTTCACGGTTAGTATATTTCAATTAATCTTTGCCCTGTTTAGCACAAATCGGAAAACAATCTTCCCAAGTTTCCTGTTCCCAAATGTTTCACATAATCACCTAAGCTCTATCCTGACCAAAAGGTTTACAGACGTCAATGACAAGATGGAAGTACACAGCCTGCTTCTCCAAAGAGGCAATGCCAGCTGTCCCGTGTGAGATACAGTACATTTTTCATGATCAATATTGCCAAAATACCATAATGCTATACTGTTACAATATACATACTTTACAACACATTTTTAGGATGTTCCATTAAGATATGCATAAAACACATTCATAAACAGTACACTTACAAGACCTCAAACCCCACTGCAATAATGAGTTCCTATATGCCCACATCAGCATTTTCCCTAATTCCCTAGGGAATCAGTATCAGGCACAGTCCAAGTGCATGATATTAAAGGTTGTTTATAAATATTTTTTAACTATCATACTTACTTCAGTACAAAAATTGTATTTGCTGCTACATAAAATGTTCCTAATGGAACAAGACTTCAATGTGGTAACAGTGCAAGACCATATTTATTGACAATATGCAAATAGCTGTGTCACAACTTTCTTAATCTGTCAGTGAAAATTGCTCATAAAGAGTTGCTCTGCGCTAGAAGCAGACTTCATTTCTGTACCAAAAAAATATTCTAAAAGCTATATATGGTTAGAAATAAAAATGAAATGCAGGAATAGTGACATTTTTCTCCTTGATTCAACATTCAGTCAACATTAAGTTTTGTGTTGCAATAAACGAAGGAGGTTGTTTTATTAAGTCTTCCTATTCTGATTACATCATCTAAGGAGCTCATCAGTTTTTATAAATTGTGCTTCTTTAAAATACTGTAGAATATTCCAAGTTTCTCAGCAGTACTGCTTGAAGGCAGAAAACTATGCATTGAAGAATAAAGGCAGAAAGGGCAGTTATACAATGGTTAAAAACTTAATTTAAAAAGAGTTCAAGGGACATGTGAAGAAGAGGTGAGCCAATTATTTGATGATCAGATCCACAATGATTTTTCGAACAACATTTTTCCAAAGGTAGCAACAGGGGAAGATGACCAATAGTCTTGACTCTAGTCCTCTGATCCAGCTATCGGGAATGCTCATGTTTGTTAAGCAAAGGAAAAAACACACACAAAACAAAGAAAATCAAAGAGACTTAAATTATTCTAATCTACATTCAGAAACCACCATGGCAACTATGACATGTAACAAAATGACCAAGAACCCTTAAACAGGAATTAAACAGGCTTCAGCTGCCACCGAACACTCAGTTTTGGCTTCCACCCATGCAAGCTGCTAAGCCAATGCATCCCCCATCTCAGCCCAGCAGCTCCCCAAGCCGTCGCTGCTTCGCCCTGTGCAGGTCCAGCACTGCTCCCTCCTGTCTCCAACCCGCAGAGCTGCTGGCTCCGAGGGCATTTATAGCCCATGTCCCCAACATGGGCTGCCATAGCAGCATGCTCTCAACATATCACTGCAACAGGGTTCTAGGAGTTGCTTCCTTTTTTAAAACATCATGGTGGCAGCTGTAACTGGGGGACCCACTGACAGCTGCAAAACCGAATTTCAAGAGACACCTACTTGCCTCTGCAACATAATCAACACTCACTAAACCTCTGTCTCAATTTTTAGTCACTTCTAACCATGATGATGATGTGCTGGGCAAGGACGGTGTGGGGAACAGCAGTGCAAGTCTGACATATGGAGCCACGGGTGGCTCGTGAGGGCCCACGTCTGGCAAAAGCAGGTAGCTAAAACTCCAACAGAGAATACTACAGGGCTCCACGAGCCTGCTCCACCACCTGTGGTGACTGCACATGAGTGCCTGGACCATGCACTGGGCCTGTGACAGGATACACCCACATAGAGGCATGCCAGCAATAGAGGTTTCATGAGGACACAGCCACAAGAGACTGAAGTCCCAGCAAGCTGACACAGGTTTCATGAGGACACAGTCACAAGAGGCTCCAGCAGGGCTCTGTTGGAAGTGAACGAACTGTGAAAGGTACACGAGTTGGCCAATATTCATCAGACTTTCATCGAAAGCAAAAGCCTGTCCCTGGCAAAAGTTATCTGCCTGTGCTAAGCTTCCAGTTCCTGTTTCTCCACATGGAAACAGAAGGTCTCTACAGTGTTTTTAGCAATTAAAAGCAAGTTAGATTTTCTCTAGCCCTGTTCCTCGACAGAACAGTTTTGATCAAAATTTTCTAAAACCATATGGTCTGAGGCAGATGCCCATCACAGAGGGAAGGAGAAAGGAAAGCCTATGGGGGTATGATGAATTCATCATATGATACTGAAATCAGCATCTTACCGTGAAAACTGCCTAGCTAGCACATTAATGAATTTTACACTTCATTTTGGCATATCTAAGTGAATTAACAGATTACTATTTTGGGAACAAATAACTTTTTACTATGTTATGATCACTTGTGTAAATACTTATCTATCCAATTACATCAATACAAAAATATTTAAAATAAAAGATGTCTGATGTGTCTTGCAACCAAACAGGTGCACTCTGGACACCACTTAACCTTCGACTTAAAAATATACCCAATATTGCTTGGAAACTGCTACCTCAAGTTATTTAATTAGATTTTGCAAAGTATAGTAAACATATGTAATGAAAACAAATTGAGCAAAAAGGTTGGTGAATCAACATGATGCATTTCTAAAGGCAATAGCATGTATATTTCTAAGCCGTAGTCTTGAGAGGTTGAACTGAACCAGTTACTCTAATGAGTATTTTACTTGGTTTGATGCATTCATTAGACTTTAGAATTAAGCTAAACCATGCCATGGTTATATATACATAACAAAACCATCATCTTCAGATTTTTGTATGGTACTTTTTACACTTACACAGAATAAAAGATGAGGGAATTATTTTATCTTCCACAAATTTTCCCCCATTTTAATTTTCCTTCCCAAAGAAATTTATCTAGAGTTCTTTTTCATTTGAAAACTACCTTTGACTTTACAACAGTTATTTGTTGGACTCTTTCCTTTCCTAGGAAGTACTTGTTGGAGTTTGGGAAGTCTACATATCTGTGGCAAAGATATGCAGACTTCTCACCACAACACCCATCATCATTCATGGAGAAAAATAAAACACGGGCCTAGCGTTTGCCATACAAACTTTTCTTGGGAAGTCACAAATTCCAGGCTTTAAGGCCAGCACCCAGCATGGAAAAAAACTATGTTCATTTTATGGAGCACAGGGACATTTCCTGGACCGATCCCCATTTCAGTTGGTAAGACAGCAGTTACTTGTACTTGTGTACACATCAATGCTGTTGATAGTGTTTTGAAGTTGGTAAGCTAACCTGTAGCTTCAGGGCTTTCTTTTCAAATATACTAATTACATCCCTAAACAGCACAGCCAGTACTCCTCTGGATGCTTAATAACAGGCAGAGATGTCTCAATGTTAAAGTCTGCAGGACGGCCCTATGATTGATTCCTACAGAGTATTATTTATACCATTCACATTCGCTTTTTTCTCAGAATCATGAAAAACAAACAAAAAATCCCCCACACCCACATTCCAAAGGACATTACCATCCCTCGCATCCACAGCCCTGCATGCTGACAGTATCTTCGCTGAAGAGCTAACTGGCTGAAATGAAGAAACCAGCCCATCACTGCCACCTCAGAAAACAAAGCGAGAAGCAGATAAGCTGTCAGTGATGTGCATTACATTCTGCCACTTGTGAATGCATAAAAAAGGATCTGACGTGAAGCCTGCAGGAGGTAGTAAGTTTACTACACTGAGTGTTTGCACTTTGGCCACACAAACAGATGTAGAAGAATACAGTATTATCCTGTTGGTATCCTTAACGACGTAGAAATCCCAAACTCAAATGATAGTCATTTTAAAGACTTCATGTCACCCTGAAACATGCCTCCCATCACATACCACTCCAACACAACTCCATCCCAATGCTGACCTTCCATTTCTTCTCAAGTTCCTTCAATTTTTCCTTCCGTGTAATGTTTTCTTCCACCTCTATGCCATATTTTAGCAATCACCTCAAACTATACAAATATCCTTTGTGCCCTCTTGACTTTCAACGCTAGGTATTTTTCCCTCCACTACCTTTTCTCACAGTTAGCAGCAAAGATTCAGTATGAACTGTCTGTTCCAGAAGGCGACAGACCTGTCAACACAACTGAAACCTTAGCAAGACCCAAACATGTGTGCCTCCTCGCCACCACTTTCATGACCTCTGGCTAAGCAGCTAGGTGGACACAAAGTTGAACCACAGAAAGGGACCACACTGCTTATCTGTAACACAGTAAGCATAAGAAATAGCCTTACATAGCATATCCAGGCCATAGACCCCATGTAGTGCATGCCTGACTCACATAAAGTCAATGATCATGACCCTATTGAGCCAAAGATTGTAAAATATATTGTAGAAAAAACAAGTGAGAACAGCCAAGTGAGAGAGACACATTAGCAGCCCCTAATAAACAGATTTAAGAGCAATAAGAGAAAAAAAAAAAACCAAACCGAAACATGACTGATATAAAATGCTGAAGTCCTAAAACAAGGTATGAAAGTGTCAACTGCTCACAAGGACACGGGAGGTTAAAACTACATTGGAACAAGCGACAAAAACGCTTCTTCATAAGCGGAGATATATTTTTCATACTTGATGTGGTGGAAAATGGGGATCCTGAGAGCATTACTTAAGCCAGGAAGCTGACAGACAAGTACAGATTTTCCTCAGTGGAAGAGCAGAAAAAAAAAAAAGAGTTTGCAATATGATAAGTATACTTCCAGTACCTGCACATTATTAATCTTCATCGTCATTACTGCCACTTTCTTCTCTATGTAGTATCATTTTCAGTATGACCACCTTACTGCAACAGGTGATGCAATCTGGTGTCTATAGGCAATCTAACTGACATACCTATAGATGGGCCCAGGAAAAATTTAAATGCAAGTCTTCCATCTGAGGACAGGGGTAATTTTTCAAAAATGCTATGCTGAAAAGAACGCAAAGCTGAAGGATAAAGTGTAGCATTCCTCCCTTTGAAGGAAAACCACCACCAGACTTGCTCACTTCTGTAATTAAGAATGTTATTTCCAATTCTGAGTAGAAAGTGCAGCTCCGAGGCTTTCTCTGATCTTGTATGATGACAATGAAGACCCATCAAGTTCTCTAGAGCCCATTGTTTTTTTATTCTTCAAAGACTATTTTCTGCTCTCTTAAATCTTGAGAAGGTGTTTATGTTGAGCTGCAAGATGCAACTAAAAGCAAGTCTGGATGCAACTGTTAGAACATGAAGTGGTTCTTTGCAGATGCTAATACATACAGGCACTTGCTCAAAACCCACCCCGCTGCCAGCCAGCTCACTGGGAGCTCAGAGGCTGCAAATCTTCGAGACTTCAAGTCTCCAGTCCACACCCATAATTCAGAGTTTCAGAGAAACTCTCAGGTCTTATTACTTTACACAGGAGTCAGAGATATTCAGCACAATGAATCCCAGAAGAAAACTAGCTTTGAATGGCTTTGGTTACCATTTCAAGTTTGAAGTTTGAAGACAGCCTACTAAACTTCAAGACCTTTATGACAAATGTAAAATAAATTCAGATTTTAATCTCAGAAAAATTGTTAATTTAATGACTAGAAATTGTGTCCATATAAAAACAGCAACTGTGACTCGCCATACCAGAACCCAGTCTCACAGTCTTCTTACAAGAAAACAGAAGCATTTTGCTGGCACAGATGAAAAGCCTCTCCAGGAAGAGCGGCTTAATTATTTAATAGAGCAAGCCAAAAGTGCTTTTATGAGAGTCTTCAGGACTCTCATTCCACATAATCCTCCTGAAGAAAAGCATACTTGCATCTCAGGCAGCTTGTAGACCTGGCAGTAAGTTCATGGGGCTGATAAGATCCCAGACCCTTCTTCTAGAATGGCTTGTGGCTTTTATCTATTCCTCTAATGCAAAATGAGCACACAAGTCACATAACTAGAGCTATGAAAAATTAGTATAAATGGGGATGGACAAGTGCCCAGCCCTCAAGCCTAGAGACTCTCACCCCTTGTTTTCATTCCTTTTCTGACCATTTGAGCTGACATTCCCCCTGCTGCACTGCGCTCCAACTAAGGTGAGGGCGAGAGTGATGATCTTACCAAAACTGGCACTGGAGCTCAAGTGCTCTGAAGAAGATGGGAAACATGCACCAGAGGAACTCGGACACATCCTGGTGACAAATTACTTACTGGTCTGCCTTCTCAAACTTTTCTTGGGCAAAACAGCAGGCACTTTCTTCACCTTCCTTTCCTAGGCCTGGAGGCAAAAAATGTTGCCCTATTTCTCTGTAGAACACGTCTGCACAGCATAGTACCCTCACACAAGTCACCAGTTGTAATACTATTGCTGTTGATAACCAGAATTTCTTCATGTGGTCATCCTCATGAAGTGCTGACTGCTCAGGGGATCAATCCCAAATCAGATGGCACCTTTTATCCCTTTGTCCTAGCTGCAAATCCTGTGTACTTCCAGAACAGGCTAACAGTTATAGGTCTGAACCTAGTCTTCACTGCGAACTCAAATACATTTTGTGAGCACAAATATGCAGCCTCACCTTTTCTAATATCTTTGTACACTGGGAAGGACAGAGTGTTTTGGAGATCTTTGGTTTTCCACTACATCAAGCAGGAGATATCTCAGTGGTGAGTCTTAAAGTCCCAAACATGTCAGAGGTGGAATGGGAAATCAGTAACCCCACAACATCGTAATCTTAATATCAAACAATAATCCTTTTTTGTCCCTATAGAAATTAGATACAAATAGGTGAAAATAACATCAAAAGGTGAGTACTCAAAATTAAGTGAAGTCAGAAGACAGAATTCTGTCTCAAGTATGTCTCCTGCATGTTCTACAACAATGCAGTTTTCAGCGATCTGAACAAGAAAGTCTCTCCTTGTTCTCCAAACTTCTGCCTTAATCTAAAGAAGCTGCTGCGCCAAAGCTAATCAGAAAATAAAACAGACACCGATATTTTCAAAGCAAATTCCAGCAGTCTGTAGTCAAAACATAAGCAGCATAACCACAGTAAAAGGGCTGCTACAGAAGGAAAACACAAGCAAGTTTTTTAAAGTTGCATAAGTGTTTTAACACTGACTTCACTGTACTTACTTTATTTTAAAACAGACACCACATAACTATGAAAAGCTTTGCATAACCTAAAACCCATCATCATTTCTACACTCTGTTGGACTGCAACCACCATAATCCCACCATATCCCAAAAACTAGCATAAATATTCATATTTGGAAGGACTGAGGCAAGCAATGTAAACAACCCCGCACACAGCACTGAGTTTTCACACTGATCAATTCAGCACATAGGCTACATTGTACGCATGGCTAACCTGTAAAATTTAACCATTTCTCTCACCTCAAGTGTCCAAGCTACTCTGAGTACTTACAACTGCTCCATTCATATAACTCCATATCTGTTTCATTAAAAAAAAAATTGAAATAGCTTTGAAATACTGATGTTGAGAAGAATTTGGAAGGCTTATTTTCTCTTTGGGTACTTGGAATATAATCATCTCATGTTAAACTAACACAGTACATCAGGAAACAGCAGCTTCTACTATTGTTTTGCATCTCATCAATAAAATTAGACAAAAACCATCTTGCAGTAGTCACAAAATTTTTTAGGTCTCTGTATACACAATTTTTTTAACTCCCAAAACTAGTTAAAGAAGGGATTTGGCATAAAACCAGAGATGCCTTAAAGTCTTCCCAATGATAGATATTAGAATATCTCACGTCTCTTAACCCATGACATCCCTCCAGCCTTCCTGAAGCTCAAGTCTGAGTTAGTATTTGGCAGAACTTACAGGTAACTTCATCCAGTAAATAAAAATACAAGAGGAAAAAGTACCAAGGCAAACTAACCGGGGATATGTGAGATGGTCTGGAGATTAACAAAAAAAAAAAAAAAGCCTAAAAGCTGCAGAAGCTGCTTGTGGCAAGGGATGTATGCCTGCACTTGAGAAGTTCACTGTCAGAAAAAGACCAGAAAGAACAAAACCAAAAGGAAATGGGAAAAGGTACAAGAAAATCTATACCTAACAGGTATTGATAGGCAGAGAACTCCAGAAAACAAAGGATGCCTTCCGACTGGCAGTACATCTTTGCTCACCTCATCAGCTTTTAAAGCCTGCTGGAAGCAGATCTACAAAACTTGGAAGAAAAGAAAAAAAACCTGTCATTGCTGTATACATTATTTGCATCCCACTACTACAAATCTCAGAGGACTTACCTGTAACTACTTTAAAAACAAAATTACCCAGGCGAGATCTTTCCCAGCAACAACACAAGCAGCAGTTCATAGTTGCCAACTGTATTTCTTGCAGCATGGATATCGCTTTTTTTACAGATAAATATATTTAATTTACATAGTCTTCAAGGCAGCCAGATGGAAAGCAGTACTGATTTCTTGTCTGACCCCCTGCAATTCAGCACTTCGATCTAGTGAGCTAAAAAGGCAGACACCCTGACCTGTGGTTAAATACTTCAGTCTGTGGCACACAGCATTTCCTCAGTGGAGAAGGAAAGCAGTTAAGGCCAAGGTCATGCCTTGGCAAAGACCAACCACCAAAACGAAAGCTCCCTTGGAGGAGGCTGCTGCCAAGGACAAGCCCATCAAGGCAACCCCGTAGCAAGTTACAAAAAGAATATGCCTCTTAAAATTAGTATCACCTCCAATTGAAAAGCGTAGCCTGCTGGCAGGTAGGGTTAAATATTTTGCGTTTGAAGGTACTGTGAAAGAAGGTGGAAGACTTAGCCTCCACATGCCTTGACCATCAGAAGAAAGAGCCTGTACAGAGCCTGCAGACGTTGTACTCGTGAGAACACTTGGGAACACTTCCCACATTGTTTTGGGTTTTGTTTTTCTAAACATTAATGAAACTCACTGTAGCTTACAACTGAGAAAATGAAGATAGAAACAAGGATAAGGAGATAGAACAAAGCTAAATATAGGTATAGTTACCTGATGCTTCAGACAACTAGTGAGTCATTTGAGCACTAGAATTAAAGCATTCAAACATTAAAGGCTGCTGGTGCACAATCTGTAAGAGTGGAAGACTATATTACATGCATACCCAGGCTACATCTCACAGATTCTTTTTTTCCTCCTCCTCACTAAGATTATCTGTATTTTATGTTACAGGATGAATCCATTTTGTTCTTTATACAAAGTTCTTTAACACAAGGAGGACTATTAATTTGAAGAGACTCAAAATATTAAGCTAACAAGACATGAAGTTATTCAGGACTCTATATAATAAACACCTTCCTCTCCTTCCCTTAACATGGAAATTTAAAACATTGACTGTGACTACAATAGGTGAGTGCAGCAACTTGACATAATCATAAGGAATTGTTTAAGAAAATGTGATCTAATACTTGTAATTTAAAGTTATCTTGCAATCTAACTTACAAAAAGAAAACAAAGATATCATTCAGGTGAGTCAACATTTTCATTACAGGCTGCATATCACTGAAAGCTCAACTGAATGAGCATTGCAGAAGAACATGTTCTTGTAGAAATAAGTTATCAAGATGTAACTCGAAACAATCACAAAGTAAACGTGGTGTATGTAGGTTTATTCATTTCTTCAAACCTGTTCTTATTAGAAGAACACAGAAAGAGAAAACAGATGACAAATAGAAAGCTCTACAGAAGACAAAACCCTACTGGAATAATCCACAGGTAACAGAAAACTTCATTTAGAATTGATGCAAATATATCAAATTTGGATATCGGAATGATTACATTTTAATGCCAAGCAATTCTGGATAGAGATAACTTAAATCACACTGGAATGGCTGAAGTCATGTATCTTAGTATTGCTTTGCTTAAGTAGTCCACCACTGAGCACTTCTGATCAAATACTTTTTAGCTTTCTTAGCTTATAGAAGGTGGAAGCAAGGACAGGCGGCCTGGGAAGAACACAGGAGCATTGCCCGAGAAGCTAGGGACCAGGTTAGGAAAGCTAAGGCCCAGCTAGAATTAAGTTTGGCAAGGGATGTAAAAGATAACAGGAAAGGATTCTATAGATACATAGCAAATAAAAGACAGGCTAGGGACAATGTAAGCCCTCTCCAGAAGCTATCAGGAGAACTGGCTACCATGGATTTGGAGAAGGCTGAGGTTCTTAATGACTTCTTTGCCTCAGTCTTCACCAGCAAATGCTCTGACCACACAACCCAAGTCTTGGAAAGCAAATGCAGGGACTGTGAGAACGAAGACCTTAGGCCCACTGTAGGAGAGGATCAGGTTCGAGACCATCTTAAGAACCTGAACGTGCACAAGTCCATGGGGCCTGATGAAATCCATCCACGGGTCCTGAAGGAGCTGGCGAATGAAGTTGCTAAGCCACTGTCCATCATATTCGAAAAATCCTGGCAGTCAGGTGAAGTTCCCGATGACTGGAAGAAGGGTAATATAACCCCCATTTTCAAGAAGGGGAAGGTGGAAGACCCGGGGAACTACAGACCAGTCAGTCTCACCTCTGTGCCTGGCAAAATCTTGGAACAGTTTCTCCTGGAAAACATGCTAAGGCACATGAAAAACAATGAGGTGGTTGGTGACAGCCAACATGGCTTCACTAAGGGAAAATCCTGCCTGACCAATTTGGTGGCCTTCTATGATGGAGCCACGGAACTGATGGACAGCGGCAGAGCAGTTGATGTCATCTACCTGGACTTGTGCAAAGCATTCGACACTGTCCCGCATAACATCCTTGTCTCTAAATTGGAGAGACATCAATTTGATAGATGGACCACTCGGTGGATAAAAAACTGGCTCGATGGCCGCACGCAAAGAGTTGTGGTAAATGGCTCGATGTCCAGTTGGAAACCTGTAACGAGTGGTGTCCCTCAGGGATCGGTGTTGGGACCGGTCCTGTTCAACGTCTTTGTCGGCGACATGGACAGTGGGATTGAGTGCGCCCTCAGCAAGTTTGCCGATGACACCAAGCTGTGTGGTTCGGTTGATACGCTGGAGGGAAGGGATGCCATCCAGAGGGACCTTGACACCCTTGTGAGGTGGGCCGATGCCAACCTTATGAAGTTTAACCAAGCCAAGTGCAAGGTCCTACATCTGGGTCGGGGCAACCCCAGGCACTGCTACAGGCTGGGCAGAGAAGAGATTCAGAGCAGCCCTGCAGAAAAGGACTTGGGGGTGTTGGTTGACGAAAAGCTTAACATGAGCCGGCAGTGTGCACTTGCAGCCCAGAAAGCCAACCGTATCCTGGGCTGCATCAAAAGAAGCGTGACCAGCAGGTCGAAGGAGGTGATCCTGCCCCTCTACTCTGCTCTTGTGAGACCCCACTTGGAGTACTGTGTACAGTTCTGGTGTCCTCAACATAAAAAGGACATGGAGCTGTTGGAGCGAGTCCAGAGGAGGGCCACGAGGATGATAAGAGGGCTGGAGCACCTCCCATATGAAGACAGGCTGAGAAAGTTGGGCCTGTTCAGCCTGGAGAAGAGAAGGCTGCGTGGTGACCTCATAGCAGCCTTCCAGTATCTGAAGGGGGTCTACAAGGATGCTGGGGAGGGACTCTTCCTTAGGGACTGTAGTGGTAGGACAAGGGGTAATGGGTTCAAACTTAAACAGAGGAAGTTTAGATTAGATATAAGGAAGAAGTTCTTTACAGTGAGGGTGGTGAAGCACTGGAATGGGTTGCCCAGGGAGGTTGTGAATGCTCCATCTCTGGCGGTGTTCAAGGCCAGGTTGGACAGAGCCTTGAGCCACATGGTTTAGGGCAAGGTGTCCCTGCCCATGGCAGGGGGGTTGGAACTAGATGATCTTAAGGTCCTTTCCAACCCTTACGATTCTATGATTCTATATAAGACATAAGAAAATACTCCTCTGAAAGTTTAAAGCACCTAACTTAATATAAATTACAAACTGTGGCTGCAATAAGCAGCAATAAAAGAGATGAGAACTTTTTTTTTTTTAAACAATATTAAACAGATTTATGCATAAACATGTCTTTCTGGAAAATACCTTATAGATCAGAAAACTATTTAGAAGATGTTGGCATATACAAATCAGGGAAGACTGATTTAGGTTCCAGATTGTGCATTTATCTAGCGTAAGTATTTATACTTATTAAGTCTATTAAGAACCCTGTTATTAAGAAGCTTGTTAATTGTTGGCGGTAACAAGCTCTTCTCATGCCATGGTGCCATAGTAGGAGGACTCAGGGGCAATGGTGAAAAGATAAAATCAGCCATGAATGAGTTCACTGGAAAATTATTTTCTGTCCTTTGTACTTCTCAGACTTCAATATATCAGAGAGTCTAGTACTAATTCCTTGGGAAAAATTAAATAGGGATTCTTTTCATTCAACTCACACTCTAAAAAACAGGCCTGAGTGGAAACATTTAATTTTACCCCATAGCAGGTAAGTCTGGATCAACCAGCATGATAACTATCACAACATTAGCTACCCTTGTGGAAGGATAAGGGCTAATGAAAAAGCTACATTTGGTGGAATGGTGCAATTTCTGGTAAGCTGGGAGACGGCCCCAGAAGTCCACTTAAGGCTCACCACACATATGAGGGGAAAAAAAAAAAAAAAAGAAAAAAAAAAAAAGAGATGCTTCACTCCCCCAAGAGCTCTTTTCAGTGCAGAAAAACACACGGCCTTGGCCTTCCAAACAGCTCAATATATTACTACTGATCACCACTAAGCAGGGTGTGCTGCTTTTGGCTGGGGTAGAGTTAATTTTCTTCACAGAAGCTAGTATGGGACTACATTTTGGAATTATGCTGAAAACAGTGCTGATAACACAGGGATGTTTTAGTTCCTGCTGAGTAGTGCTTACACAGAGTCAAGGCCTTTTCTGCTCCTCACCCCATGCAACCAGTAAGTAGGCTGGGAGTGCACAAGATGTTTGGAGGGGACACTGCCAAGACAGCTGACCCCAACTGACCAGAGGGATATTCCATACCATATGGCATCATGCTCAGCATGTAAAGATGGGGGAAGGAGGAGAAAGGGGGGAGTGGGGGAGTGTTCACAGTGATGGTGTTTGTCTTCCCAAGTACCCATTACATGTGATGGAGCCCTGCTTTCCTAGAGATGGCTGAACACTTGCCTGACCATGGGAAGTGGCGAATGAATTCCTTGTTTTGCTTAGCTTGTGTGCACGGCTTTTGCTTTACCTGTTAAACTGTCTTTATCCCAACCCAAGAGTTTTCTCACTTTTGCTCTTCTGATTCTCTCCCCCATCCAACTTTGGGGGGAGTGCGTGAGTAGCTGTGTAAGGCTTAGTTGGCCAGCTGGGGTTAAACCACAGCATCAGGGTTAAGTGAAAACTCCACAGCAGGCAGTTAATGCTCATGATTAGCAGCCAATTGATTAATGTGGCCTACCGGCTGCATTTTGTACATCAAGTCTCTTATGCAAGAGTATCTGGTAGATGTAACCAGAGGGTTATTCTACCTGATGCCTTGTGTAAGCTTTTTATTTCCACTTCGACAGAGCCCAAAAAAACCTTTGTGTTAAACAAAAATTAGAATCACCCTATGACTTAAATTCTTTTACAATAGAGAGAAGATTCAGTGTGATCAGAACAGAGAAAATTATCTCTGTCCTGTATTACATGCTTTTGGAATACACATATAAACTTCATAAATACAAGTTACTCTCCTTTTTCAAGATTTTACAACATCCAGGATTTGGCTGTTGTTGGGTTTTATGGCTCTTTCAGGGAAGTAATAAAATCACACACCTAGTATTTTGACAGTGTATTTCTAGCAATTAATGTAGCTGGATATTTCATCATGTCTGAAAATGTATCCACTAAAGAAACAGCAGGAACACCTAGTTTGTTTAATTCTTAGGGGACGGGGGTGGAACATCTGTGCATCTCCTAGGAGAATAAACTTTACAATTGTCACAACTAAAAGAAATGCTTCCAAAAGAACAAAGCTTACAACTCATCCTGGGTCATTTCTGCATAACAACATTGACTAATAGCTGAGAGCTTATAAAACTGTTGGTTGTTCTGGGTTTTTAAGAGTTTAACTATTAAAAAAAAAAAAAAAAAATCAGGAGAAAAAGTAAAGGAAATCCACATACTCTGCCCCTTAAGCCATCTGCTCTAGAAAAATTGACTGCAGAAATTCAAGTCAACATGAGACCATGCAGAAAGCCACCAAACTCATTACTAGCTTCCAGCAGCAAGTGCCCAGGGCCACCTGGGACACAAGGGACACCTCCAGACAGGGACCACATGGGCATGTCCAGACAGGGTCATGACAATAAGTACTTCATTGGACACTGTACTCCAGCATGAATGCAGCTCTCTTCTCCAGCTGGCAGCCATACAAAACATGACTCTGATCCCTGAACACTCACATACATGCTCAAAGATTTTTCCTTCCCATCACTATTTTCTTCACAGCCTTGATTTGGAAAGGACTAGTGAAGGGTGGGAACCTGTCAGCTTTTTCCTCTCAATGAATGTTCACTTCCTTCCTTCTACTAGGTCCGAACTTCAACATTACATAATGGAAAAGGCAAGGACCACAAGGTAAAGACCACAAAGTGATCCTCCTAGCACTGTGGGGCACCTTAAGGTTTGAAGGCCACATATAATGCAGGAAAACAGTTCTGGAAAAGACAGTTTATTTCTCTTTCTGTGAGAAAAAAGAAATGGTGAACTGATGTTTATAAAAGCTTATGTAAACTGAATAGAAGTCTGAGACTTAAGATGGGCAGAGTTCCCTGGGTATGACTTCAATTACAGATATAGTTCACCAATATGGCTGACTCTGAAATCCTCCAAGAAGTGTAAAATGAGCTGACAGCAAATAAAAAATGGAAGGACATTATTCTAGCAGCGAGAAAAAGATTCATCTTACAAGATCTTGCCTCTCCTCCTCTCCTGCTGCAACTTTTCCACTTCTTCGCACGCTGGCCCACCCATTGCAGCAGAGGGCTGCCAGTTTTGGCTCATTCGTTACCTGCCAGAAGTGCCCTGTTGGAGACTCTCACCGCTTCTCTCACAAGCCCTCCACAGACCTATATGCCTCTTCTTTTCTGCAAGACTAACCACACTGCAGAGAGCCTCATCTCCCTGACTTACTTGCACATGCTGTCCAACCCTGGTCCTCCTTCTCTCTAGCTTTGCCTCTTTACTAGTGCATCTGCAATGCAAAGCTTGCACCTTTCAGAGATGCACACTCAGTGAAAACCATGTTGTCAAGAGAATGTAGTTTATCCACCAACATTCCGCCTTTGAATCAGCAGGGATACAACTGTTCAAAATGCATACTGGAGGAAACAACCCTTCATTTTGAGGAACAACTAGAGGAACAACTACAGTTCACAGAAAACAGACATCAAGCCTACTACATGTAACATATAATGTAGCATGTGCTACCTGTGGCATAACCAGTAAGAGGACTATGCACCAATGAATCCATGAATCACTATTCTTTTGCATAGGAGTACAGTCATATTTTTATATTAGGTAGCAGAGCTTCAACACAGTGTAAGAAAAGTTGGTGCCAGTAGAGGGAGGCAGTTGCTCTCCAGGACATTCATCTTCACATTCCTGATGCACAGTAGGAAGCCAAAGAGTTTGTTTTTGTGGAAGTGAACTCAGCCTTCAGCCATTGTGTAAATGTGGCTTTAAATCAAGCTGTAATTAGATTTTGCTGTATTTAACAAAACGCCTCTTGTTGCTCCTCTCTTCCAGCTCTAGACAGGAAATAAATGTATTCGTGAAAGAAAAAAAAGGAAAAAAGTTTATGCCTCTTCCCGGAGCATGTCCTGGCACGCATGCAAAAGTAACTACAAAACACAAAATACACTTGCAGGACACTCAATATTCACGTTACATCGGAACACAAAGATCCTTCAGCTGGATCTTTGTCCACTGTTGAACATAGCTCACTGTTACCAATATTCGGCTTCAACACATTAACCTTGTTAAAAGATACTAACAGTCCAACACTTGGAATCTAGCTTTTCTTCATAAATTTAATTTACTTGGCAAAAAAACACAAGTGGAAATCTCGTGCTAAGGATTCAAGCAAACCAAGGCTGCCACGTATTCATTTTAGGACAGATCTTTTCTTTCCCTCTTATTTTAACTATTTTGGTCACAGCATTCCCATTTTTAACCAGCTTTATCCTCCCTCACAGTCTTTGTACAGATATGTACCCCTAAAATAAAACTGCATGTCTTGTCTTCAAATCCACTTTACTGCAATACGTGTATACCCACATGCAGGATGCTTTAATTCTGCTGAAGTTCTTCATGGACTAAACCGCATATTTCCACTGCACTTTACATTGCCACCTGAGGAACTGCATAGCAAATGAAGTTGAGTCCACTCAGAACAATGAACAGTTTCGACTGTATTTTGACACCAAAGCTTATAAAAACTTCATTGGTGGTGACAGCAGTGGATACAATGGTAAACTGGTGCAAGGAAGTCAAGAGGACATGCCCAAGGCCACACTGCAAGTTAGCTGCTGACCTAAGAACAAAAAGTTTCTGTTCTTAATCTAGACCTTCTTCCCAGTGAGTCACAACCTACAGATAACTAACTATCTGGTTTTATAAAAGTTTCAGATTCTTTAGAAGAAAGGAAGAGAGACCAACTGGTCTCACTAAATCCTAAGCAAAGGCTGCATGCATGAAGTTATTTACAGAAGTTACTCATTTTTAAGAGGCTGAAGAGAGTACCTTCCCCAAACTAACCTATTTCGAGAATATTCTCTAGTATCCCGATTCCCTACAAATCTTCTACCATGCTGCAAGTTTTAAGAAACCTAAGGCTGGTTTAGACGACTCAAAAGATAACCTTGTCCTGAAGTCTGTTTGCAGTTTAATCTCTAAATCAAAAAGATCAAGATAAAAACAAATATTGGAAGTACATTATCCTCCTACACCAGTAGGAGAATTCACATTGGTTTTCTTGGGGCAGCCAATACTAGCTCTTCCTAAAGGCAAGATAATGAAGCTTGCTTCAGTACCAAAGTGACAATTCAAAAATTCTTATTATGTGCAGTTTCTCTACAAATCACCCAAGCAAAAACTCACACGGTATTCAGCATCCTAAATAAAATAAGTAAACATTCCATATAAAAGGCACATTTATCTTTGCTCGTCTTCTTTGACCCATCAAAACCATGAGGTTTGTAGTGGGTTTTTTTTCCTGGACGTCTGGAAATAATGGTGCAGCACAGTGCCACGATCCACAACTATGTGGATCTGAATATTAATGTCTAACCCAGCCAAAAATTCAGGAAAAAAAGGGGGGGGGGGGAATCCACCAATGGTATGGTGCCATAACTAAAAAAAAGGGAAGTTTCTACATTAACTCCTAAAGTGGAAGCATACAATAGGATTATCCTTACCTTATTTAAGTTTCTTAACAGCAAGAATGCATCCTCCTGACTGCATTCTGTTTTCAGCAGGACTCAAAGTCCAAGTAAGAGTCATTCTTAAAATAAAGTAGCAATAGCTATGTTTGGCAGAGCTGGAACCATGAGCACAACACAAACAGACAAAACAGTTTATTCATGTTTGATTCAAGAGGAAAAACTAAATTTCAGGCTAGATAAAAATAAGACAGAACATACTCCAAGAAGCTTCCAGACTACCATTTTTAGGTCATGCCCTGTACTTTTTCCTGCTTTTCAATTCTTATGTAGGAAGGCGAGACCATAAAGTGGCTTCCACTGTGGCATTTCAAATCAGATTATTCTCTACATAATAATTAGCGCCTTTCTTCTCAGCACTTACAGACTGTTTTGCTAGTCTGAGAATATTACTTGTGTTTATTTCTCAGAAGCTTTTTTTAATCCCTTCAAAGTACAAGCATCCTAAGCATAGCTATCTCATGCTCCATGAACTTTAGCGCAAATACTATAAGCATTTCTTTTCTTCTTAACAACTTCATTATAGTGTTTACACAGGAATACAGTGCTACTACTGTAACCATGCAAAGTAAATATGCTGTAGTAAATGTAAGCTTTATTCAAAGTGTAGCTTCAAAAATCTTTATGGCATATTCCAGCCTGGACCGCCAATGCTAATGTAGGGAAGAAGGCAAAAGGAAAACTAAATGACAGACCTTTCATGCTAAAAAGAATTTTGGAGCAGTCAAACTGAAAACTTACGGGCTAAACATATTGCCAAAACATGTCAACCTGTTTGCTGAAGTCAAACACTTTTCCATTCCACATACATGATCTGAGTAGAAATGGTTGAATATTGGAAAAATCTTAGGATAAGAAAAAGGGGGATGGGATACACCTCTTTCTTCTGCAGATCTGTGTGTTGTTCCTTGTAGCAACCTTCCTGTGAAAGCATACTGGGGGGCAGTGCCTCTGGTAATTTGATAGTCTGCCACACAAGACAAAGTTCACAAAACAGCAGCCAGGGAGAAATCATGGCTGTACAAACACTAAAGATCCAGATTTGCCACTGTGATTAAGGGACACTAATGCTGAGGCATTTCATCCATCTTCAGGAAGCATTTTAGAAAATAAATTTAAGCTGTTCAAAATTTCTTGGCAGTATCTAATATCTAAAATCTCTATCATGTCTAAGTTAGCTGCTACTAGGTATCAGCTGTCCTTATGTTTACAGGAAACATAATCACACTGTCACTGCATGTTCCCCCACACTACTATCAAAAAATTTTGTAGTAAAATATACATTCCACACATCTTAAAAATTCAGAATATATGCTATGAGCAAAACTATTCAGTAGTTCAAAAATTTACAAAATTAAAGTATGTTTGAAACTGTACTAAAATTCAGGCCTATAAATCTGATGTTTTCAATGTTTTCCTCCAAATCAGCCAAACCATTAACATCTGTAATTTGGATTCATGCACTTCTCTATTAAGTCCCACATGGCAGCCTTTACAAAGAACATAATCAGCTACCAGCAACGCTGCTCTTCATCATATTGTATTATCTATCACCTTCTCCATCTTCTTAAGAGGAAAAATAAGTAGTCCAAGAAGTCTCCAACCCCAGACTCTTACACAACTCAAATCCCCATCTTCCTCTTTGCTATGCCACTGCATCCCGAGCTACCCCTGCAAAAAAGACTTCAATTCCTCTACATCATCTTCTCAAGCTATTTGTTCACTGAGAGATTGTTGACTATATGGGAGAGAAAAACGGTTAGAGAATAAAGAAACCTGGATCAAAGCTACTTGAGAAATGGAAGTATAAATCCTCTTTAAAAAAAGATGAAATGTACTTCTGGCAAGCTAGCAGGCAAGTATCAAATCACAATTTTCCTTCTGGTAGAAGTTAGCATGAACAGCACACAGACCACCAGCAAGGGACTTCCCAAGGATATACAGCACTTGGGGAGAAAAGCAGCATGAGGGAGAACCATCCTAAGGGGTATTTTAGAAAAGAATATGTGCCAGAAGTAAAGCACTTAAGCAAGACTGAAATCCTATTAACGAAGAAAATAAGAAGAGAGAAACACTATCAGCCTCGTATAGTAGAGGGTTAAATAAAGTCAAAGGTATTAGTGGGGACACAGGGGAATAGGAAAGGAAACAAATGCATAAAAGTTGGTGTATTATGAAAGTCTGCACTGCTGGTTTCAGTACTTTAAAAAAAATAAAAAAAACAACCAACCAAAAACCACAACAAAACAAAACAAACAAACAAACAAACCAACCCACAACACAAAACACTCAACAAAATAGACAACATGGTTGTATTTCAAGAACTTTTTGGATGGAGCCAAAATGCTCCTGCATTTTAGCTCCTCTAGCAGGAGAAAAATCAAAGAACATTTAATGTTCAGAGCTTCTTCTGTACAAAGTGGAAAGTTACTATGCTAGCCCTTAACACTACAGTTGAATGAAGGCATGTTTTTTGGTTTTGCAATCATTATATTTGTTTTTTTGGGAAAATAAAGTCTCCACTGAAAGGCACACATGGCATGTACTTAGAGCTGCTTTTGCTGATGTCACTACCACAGGGCAAAGTATTTTAACTCAGGAAATGCAGAAAATAACTCAATAATTTGAGAAAAAAAAAAAATCATAAACAGACTGAACTTGCTATTCTGAAATTCCAATCTAGCATTATGGCAATAAAGCAGAGCAGATCCATGAATAAAATCCAACACCATAACGTCTCAGAGATATAGCGATGCCTGAATAAATCAAAATCATCGGTTTTGGTTTGTGGTGCAGAAGTTTACATTTGAACGCCGCTGGATCACAGTCAACTAGCCAGCTCCCACAGCAGCACCTTCAAGCTGTATTGATTTCTACGGAAGAAAAGGCACTGTAAGTCTGCTTGAGCAGCATTGCGTCATTCTTTTGGTTGGCTTGAAGAAGTAAATTAAATGTTTTCCATTAGTATGGTAAAGAAGCTATACAATTTTGTTTTTATTTCGAATGCAGTCTCAAGTTACGGAACACTTTAGCTAACTCTGTGGCAAGGACTACATGTCGCGTGTTTGTAAAGCCAGCAATTCATGCTTATGTGAAACCAGATGTGTATATTGCACAGTTCCCAGGGCTTTGGAGGATTTCTAAACGTATTGCTGTCGATTAAAAAAGACCCTGCTTTTCAGTTAAATCAGTTAAATCATGGAATACACTGAAGCAGAAACAACATGCTCTTGCAGGGAAGGGGGAAGACAGGGAAGCAAAGGCAGGGGGAGCAGAATAAAACTTTAAGCGAATAAAAACCACACACACACAGAGCAGAGTATGAGCCATGCTGTAGTACAACAAAGAGCAGCACAGTTCTGAAGAAGCAATAAGCATAACATTACTTGAGGTAACAAGAACTCCTTGATCAATTATTCATGTAATTTACAACAACAGTTACAGCTGCATCAATGAAAAAAGAAAATCTAGGGCAAATATTAAATCTTCACAGCTACGAAGTGCCCTTGATTTTCACCAGAACATTTGGCTGTCTCATATCATGTGTTTCTGGTTAGCAACACACCCCTCCAACAAAGGGAAACAAGAGACAGAAAGGCACAGAGCAAACTGCCTTGCTGGAAGTAGTGACAGCATTTAAGGCTGCATTTCAGTCCTGGACACTGCATCCCCAAAACCTGCCAGTACCCTATACTGGTGTACTCGAATCCTAACCACCATCACCCCACTTAGATACATCCATGCACCCCGTGGGATTATGCAGATACCCTCTTTGAAGTCTTTACTCTCTCAATGCGTAAAACTGCACTTTTTAAGTAACGTTCAGAACAGATATTCTATTTTTTTTAGTGCCTGGTTATCTCAACTTATATTGTTTCATGTACTCCTAAGGCAAATGTAACAAGGGGAAACATTAAGGGGAGAAATATTTCTGGATTGTTTTTCTTCCTCCAGTTTGAAATCACTGTATAATCATCATCATTTTTTCTACTCTGCCAAGGTTTCAGTACAGTATCCTCTGTTGTGCAAGGTGACCTTGCTAGTGGACTGGAGAAACAGTTGAAACTGAATTGAAAGAAGTGAGAAAAGCAATGGTGTAGGAAAGGAATGAGAGGGCCTAACCATGCTTTGGTGGTCTTATTCCCAGGCAGAGCAGACCAAGAACTAAGGTTATGGGGCAAAATGCTGACTGTGCTAATGGGAAAACTCGCGCAGATTTTGATATTACTCTACAGATGGTGGAACAATGAAATTTGGTCTAGTTCAGAGCTCTAATTCCAGCCTAAATTAGAAAGAATAATAAAGGATTAATAACAAAAATCTGCAATTCTTCTCAGATAAATCAAGGAATATTTATTTAAGGAACTTTCCAACAATGAAGTTAACACCTTAAAAAAAAAAAAAAAAAAAACAAACCAGAAGTTGGCAGACCTTTTTAAGGACCTACGTTTAATCTTGAAGAAATCTGTAGAAAATATTTCCACTACTACTCACTTTTTTCAGCCAAGTGTCTACATAAAGTTCAATTAATCTTGTCAGTATGAAGGAAAGATTCTGCATATATCATCACTACATTCAAAATCCTGGCTATCTAACAAAACCATAGTGTGGCTGAATCTCCCAGAGTGCCTGGGTCTCTAGTACCGATAGGTTCAACAAAGTTCTTGGGGTCATGTTTCCTTTTCATCCATTAGCATTTGTCCTTTACAAGCCACTATGAGTTCTGGATGACCATACTAAGAAATAATTATAGTGCTGGTAAATAGAAATTCATCATATGCAAACCTCATTCTCCTCCCGTTGCTGAAGACATCCGAGAGTGTTTCCATATTTTTTGTGGCCACTTGAAGCAAGCTCTGAATGCAGCAATTAAAGTGGGATATGATTCTAAAAACAGAGCATGCTGTAGAGCTCTGAAACAGGCTGTTCCCTTGTCAACAAAGAACTGCGGATATATCTTTCTACTAATATCATAAGGAATTACTTCTGGCTCTAACCTACAATGCACTATATGTTGTTTTTTCTTCCCTCCCCCAGCATTTGCTATGACAACATTTGTACCAGGTAGCAAGCAGCAATACACATAAAAGCAGAAGAAAGCTCAGAGATGCATTTGTGTGTCTATTTAGTAAGAAAAGAAATCCATACTTAGAAAATTGTATCAGCCACTTTAATTCACTTTTAAAAAATGAATCTCTTTACCTTGATATAAGATTTCTGAGCTCCTGCTAAGGCTGTCTGGCCTTTTAGGAGGTCTTCACCTTCAGCAGAGGTCTCCAGACAGAGGCAGGTCTCTTCAACCAGAAACTCCCAGAGGCTCCTTGCAGCAGTGCCTGAAGACACAGCAACAGGGAAAGCATTTAGCTTCATCATCATGCATCATTAAAGCCACAGTTTTAGGACAGGCAACAAACATCCTATTAGGTTGAATCTTTTGGCTTAAGCAATATAAATTTCAGTAAACAGAAATGTACGTCTTCTTTTGGAGATTGAAAGGCTGTGAAGAGGTGGTTAACGATACCAGCCAAACACTCATGAGTCAGCTGGAGATTTCTCTAGCACTTATATTGTTAGTCTAACAGCATAATCCCGAAGCTCTGAAATTCAACAGACAACCTACAAGTATCAATTCTGGGTTACTCTCATGTCATTATTTTCCCCATACTGACACTGCTCAGAGACGCACTTTGAGAATGCTTCATAGCAAAGAGCACAAGTGGCAAGACATCATCTTCTCAGAGAAGTCAGTGCTGTGTCACTGCAGGCAAGAAACCCAGCCTGCAAACTATCTCACCTCCCTGCACATGGCCTCCACCTAGCTGACAAAGCAACCCTTGTTAAATACGCACACCAGAACACTGTGTTTTGCTCAGAAAAACTCTTTTCAAGCATAAAGTCAAGAAAACAGTTGTCTCGTAGGTAACACATGAAAAGGGAAGCAGTATTTGTGAGGTACCAACTACTTTGGGCTTCGCTGCTCTGAGCCTTTGGGGAACCTGCCTGAGTTTGGGTCTTGACGTTACTACACCTAAGATGAGAGTTCATTTACGTTGGGTGGGTGGATGGATGGACCTTCACCTTCGAGACAGTCTGCCTTTGAAAGAGCAGTACAACAGAAATGAGCAACAATGGAGGGATTTCAGAGACACATGGGCACCTTCATATAAATGCTTATAAATTCAAAAATTAACAAGAGGAAGATGAAGGCATAGGCATATCCAGAATGACAGAGCATTACAGCTACTCAGTTATGGGACTGCTGCAGTATTGTTATTATGGTATTTGGTAAAAGAAGAAAGAAAAATACCCCAGCATTTTAAAACCATGGGAGGAAAAAACAGATATGCTTTACAACCTTGCCTTGTTTTGTACAACAAAGCCCAACAACAGATAATCAATGAAAAACACACTCTTGTATTACAAATTATTCTGATATTCCAAATCACTGTATTTTAAGCAGTAACTCTGAACTGACACTCATTTCAGTCTCAAAACTGAAGCAACTTTGCGAACAAAATGATGGCAACAACTGATAGTTTAAGATCCCTGTAAGTTTACATTGAACAAGTCAGAGGGGAAAAAAGGGAACATGGCCATTAAGCACAGCTAGTAATGCCATGCTTCTTGGCCAACAGCTTAAGCAAGTTCAAATAGAAGCACTTTTATCTCCAAGTTAAGTGACAATTTTCACAGCTATCAACTGGTCAGAACAGAATCCACCTCCAAAACCCCTAGAAGGCTGCTAGATGTGCTGCTTGAAATGAAAAACTCATGACAAAATATTGCAGAGAAAAAAATAAATTGGGTCTTTCTGTGCAGGAGAATATTCAGCTTCATGAATTCCTCCCTTTCTGCCTTGTTGAAATTGGAATCCCTTGCTCTCTGCTTCTCCACTAAGTTGCTGGTTCAGTCTGCAAAGAATACAGGCTGTAGCTCGCAAATTTGGTGCTGGTAATATTGCCAGTCTCCTATGGGAAACACATAACTCCGAGTTGAATATATTCATGTTTATAGCAGAAAGCATAGTATGACTGTATGTGTGTGCATGCATGTGCACTACAGATATATAAAGTAGCTGCACAATTATCAGTCAGCTTCTCTGAGGCACTCAGAACTGCACTTTGAAAATATTTTTATGAAACTGTTTTGTATTTATAGACTACATCCTGAGTTTCAGCCTTTATCCAACAAGCCAGAGCCTTTTATGACACGTCGTTTCCTGCTTCGCTGTCCAGTATCAACAAGTCTTTGGGCTTTCTTTCTAAAAAGAGTTTTCATCCTCACTTGCTATGTTCTTCCTCTCTTTCATTCTCTTGCTAAATATGAAATCAAAGTTTTAGTACTTACAGAAATACACACCTCAAGAAAGAGAGGCCAAATCTACACCAGAAGGATCCGTGAATGAATGAATGGGCTTCTTATTTCCCAACTATCCCAAAGGCACCTATCTAAACCTTAAAACCTCATTCGAGCCTACCCTTAGGTTTCCATTAACCAAACTAAAGTCTTTCAAAATGTAGGATTTCTTGACAAAGAAATAAGCTGATATGGAAACTCAGCAGCAAATGATTAAGCATTTGATAGCCTGATGGTTTGATAAGGCGTTACCTTAATCATTGTCACTAGGGAGAAACTGAAGTCAGGAAACTGAAACAATCTAGCTACTCAAATAAATAAGATATACTTTCTGTGCCAAAAGAGATATGAATGCTTTCTGAAGCCAAACAGACCATAGATCCTGAGAATAAAGTTATTTAACAAAGCAGAAGAGGTATAGGCAATCGCAGCCATACACATAACTAGAAACAAGGAAATATTTACCAATTGATATTGGGAGGAGCAGGGGGGCACGAAATGAGTCTCTTAATACAGTCCCTAAACTTTCACAGGCAGAAGGTGCTGACTCACTACTCTCACATCTCTACAGCTTTCAGGTAAAAAGCTCGCATCCAACATAAATTAGAAGGTGTAGTCAATTTAGAGAACACGACTTTCGGAAAAATTAATTAGCGGAAGTGTTAGGAAGGAGTCATATCCACTAATTCCAACAGTTTCTACTCCTGTAGATAGACATGGTTTCATTAAACACAACAATAAAACTAAGCTGTAATCTGCTCACTTACTCAGCATTAAACCACTGGGGGGGGGGGGGGGGGGGAAGGAAGAATCAAATTAAAGAAAACCAGAAAAATCAGAAGTCAGGCTTCCCATGTTCATTTTTCACACAGTGTTATGGTATGCATTGCTCTATACTACCTTTGGTGGCATATAAATGCATAAGTATCTTCAATATTGGAGGTTATAGTTCTGAGCTGGAAATCTTAGCTTTCACATTGTCTGACTTTATACACAACTGTTAAAAAACTTCACCCCAACTTAGACCAAGAATAATAAATTTCATCTTAAAGTAAGACACCTATAAGAAACTAAGTGGAGTCTTACTAACCACAAAGTTTGAAGAAAACAGTGCTAATTTTCCCAACCAAGAGTTACATCAACTCGACAGCTGAAAGGCAGCAGTATCTTTAAAAGTCTCACAGTTTCACTACCACTATTCTTGCAGCTGTGAGTATCTCACTAGAAGGCTCTGGACCAGCACAGCTATCCAGCCACTATATACTGCCAGGAAAAGTTACAACACACTTACAGAAGCAGAAGTGACATTAATCTCCTAAATGTTAATTACACTGACAGAAAGATTCCACCAGAAGCAGATTACCAAGCCCAGCACACTTTTTTTGTTTGCTCGTGCGTACATATGAACATTTGTAAAACATACATAAGACAAAAAGCAGAGTTACATTTTAACCTCATTAGTTTTCTGCCCACATTCTCAGATACTCTCTTTCCTGGTCTCCAAGACTGGGGGTTTTATTTAAGGTTTGTATCAGTTATGGATTAATTATGTCCATGGAAATACACACATCAGGTACAAACAAGTTGTCAATTTACGGCCCACATGCACTGCTGCAGCATATATCGGGAAAACAAAACAGAGTCCTTAATGCAAGCATATGATTACTTACAATATCAGAGCTTCTGTCCTTCCAACATTCCTCACTGGACTCCTCATAAGTTTATAAAGATAAAAGATAAAATATGTATTTATTCTAGGAACATTTTAATGGAAGTCTCACACTTTCCTGGAATAAATCAGTCATGAAAGTATAATAGAAAAAGAAAGGAAAAAGAAATGAACACAGAAAAACAGGTTTTCTGTCCAGCATGCTACCTGGTTCTGCAGGATGGGTTATCCTTTTCTAGATTTAAAAAAAAATGGAAGTAAGTATAGACATTGTGATGGAAATAATTAAGATTTTTAAGCATCAGTGGGGAGCCCAGTAAAACAGGACTCTAAAGATGAGTAAAGAGAGATGGCATGTCTCCTGAGGAAGAAATTGTCTTGGAGGGCAATGAAAGGCAGGGAAACATTATTTGATGGACCTAATGGGTTTCCATTCTGCCACTCTCTTTGTGTACCTGAGGAACAACGGTTGGATGCCAAGCAAATTAATGACAACAAAAAAAGCAGTCAGATTTAGGTCTGCTAAGACAAACAGCTAAGACAGGTAGTTATCAAAGAGGATGGACACAACTGTGATGGGGAACCATTCCTTCAAGAAACTCCACTGAAAGGCAGATGATTGAAAGTGCTCAGTTGAAAGCACAAACACATTTCAAGAAGTACCAACTAAAAACTGCAACAGCGTATCTATGAGCTGAGTTTATATGCTAATATACAATCTTCTAATGTACAGTTTCTGTGAATATATACCTCTTGCAAAGGGACTTGAAAGAGGAAAGCCTGTATACTTGTGAATGTTTCCAGGTCTGGTGACAATGGCAGAGATCAGACTTGAAGGAAAAGCTGTGAAATGGTGAGGAAAATAAGGTATATGACGAAAAGCAAGTATAACGATTCAAGCATGGGGTGCTGTGAGGAGCAGAAAAAGCCTTGACTCTGTAAGCACTGCTCAGCAATAACAAAAACATCTCTGTATTATCAAGACTGTTTTCAGCACAAATCCAAAACATAATCCCATACCAGCTACTATGAAGAAAATTAACTCTATCCCAGCCAAAACCATCAGAAAGTAATGACAGAAGATAGGCTTAAGAAGAGGCCTGGTACCATGATAAATTTTAAGTAAATATTACTACTAAATTCAGTCAGAATAATCCAGTTTAAGTTTTCCCTGTGAAAGGGAATAGAAATATACCACACTGCCTTATTACTACAGACACTACATAAAATAACCATAAAATAGGGAATGGAAGTTGAAATTAAAGCAAAAGAAGAGACCCTTTGTAAGAGTTTCTCTAGTAGTTAAAAAAAAAAGTCAATTAGGGTCCTACAAAGGGCATCGTTAAAGTAATTAAGAATCACTCATTCAGGGATACCAACGAGATTCATGATTTGGAGGTCTTGAAAGCAGATGAAGGCTTGGACACAGCCCTGGATATTTCCATTTATAAAAAATAGTGCACTCTGAGTCTTTAGTGATGATCTAGGGAACATGTGAGCATACACAATCTTAAAGAGGTATGTATAATACAAAGGTTTCTGAATGACAGCCTGGGTATAGCACCTGAAGTAAACCAAATTCTAAACTCTCCTTTTTTTGGGTTTGCAATTTAGCTTTATTCATTTTTCGTAGTACCCATGAAAGCATAACCACTTTGTAGTTCATGAGATGCAAGCAAAGTAATTGGTTTGACTTTAGGACAGACATTAGAAGAAACCATATGCTATCACCATCCTTGCCTGCTATTTAGGAGAAATCTTAACACAAGACATTCATGAAAATATACATGAGAGTAATTATACGCAGCTGCAGACAGAATTACATGCATTATACTACCCTGTCTGCATTCTCACAACAAACTTTCCGAAAATTAGCAGTACTTAATGGGTAGAGCTGGAATTCAACTAGGCATGAAAGAAAAGCGTGGAACTAAAAGCATGATCTATGCATGAGAAATTTTAAATCTGAAGAGGGTGACACCTCTCTGGCTTTTAATAGCAACACCATTACGATTTTAAGAAAGATACTCTGGAACACACAGACCCTTTCAGAAGTCTTTGCAACATCAAAGTTACACAAATGTTATTTAATGCCTACAACAGATTTGGACTCATGATTGTTTCTGTTGCAAATCCGGCCATAGTTTGAGAAGTAGGATTTTTATGCAAATTATAAAACAAAGTTGCTGTAGCCTCTAATCTTCCCCTCATCTTGTCATATCCGCATAAGTCAAGTTGTGCAAGAGACATAGGAGTCCTAAGCCTTCTATTCGGGTACTGAACCACCACATGAGACGTGTTAGTTCTCCCTTGGGTATTACCAAGGGACAATGACCCGCATTCAAAACAATAAAAGTGACACAAAATCCCATCAAATCATCAGATCAAGGCAGCTCTCAGGTTTTCAGGACACAGATGATGAGGTAAAACCTACCTGAGCAATTCTGCCAGGGAATGATGCCAGGGAACTGCAAGAGTGGTTCTCCAAAGTACCTGAATGGCTAGAAGCAGTATGGGACTTTCATCAGATATATTGAAGACTGAGAAGTATGAAAGTGCCAGATGGTTACTGAATACTGAGCCATGCGCACAGTTTGGAGGAGTTTCAGGTCACCTTCGTTTGCTCACTGGCCAACACAACAAGAATTTATAATATAAGGTTGAGAACTAGAACAAATAAAATTATTAATAATGAGACATTTGCAAGCACACACACAACACACCACACAAAAAAACCCTGGTTACGCACTTCAGAAGAAATAAGAAACGATTAGCAGGAGGAACTCAATCATCAATTTATCATTTTATTAGGCATGACTGAAATACAGCTGGATGTTACAGCCTGT
Organism: Strigops habroptila; assembly: GCF_004027225.2. Taxonomy (NCBI): domain Eukaryota; kingdom Metazoa; phylum Chordata; class Aves; order Psittaciformes; family Psittacidae; genus Strigops; species Strigops habroptila. The sequence goes on from NC_044277.2 coordinate 38,732,955, forward strand.
AAAGGCAAATCTTCCTCTGGCCTGAAAGACTTTCCAGCCCACACTTCTACATGCAAGTTTCCAGGTAAAGAATTTTCATCAGCAAGTTATTAAAACCCGAAAGTAGCAAGAATTTAGTTTAATCTATCTCCACTTGAGGACAGCCACTTGCTTACCCTGCATCACACCCAGACTGACAATTCTCTTCACAATTCAGTATAACCAGGAAGACTAACTTGGTTCCTGGTTTTTCAACTGTAATTGTTTCTCTTTGGATGTTTTACAGTTGAAAAAGGAAAGGATACAGACTGAGGTGAACTCAGTTTTAGACTTTAAATCAGTCAGCAGATGAAATGTTAGTAATAAGAGACATGAAACAGATATATTGCCCATGATAGGAAATACTAATTCTACAGCTGGGCTTCAAAAGAAATCCCACAGTCTGCTTTGCCGGGAATAAGAAGATATATAAGAAGGCTTTGACTTGGTCAGGCTACAGAGTCAAACATACAAAGAGGACATAAATCAGAGATTATTTCTAAAAGTTACTTTCCAAAGCACAAGAGAGTGAGCACCAAAGTATTTATAAAACTTACCAACACTGAAAAAAAGCCAGGTGCAAGGGCAATATGTAGCAGAATACAGGATATCAATAATCCAACGTTAACAAGGTTGCAACAGGAGTCCTTGCACCACTCTCAGTGATTCGTGGGGACAAGACATCTTACCAAAGGCCTTCCTCCCTGGACCACGAGAAGCGCAGTCCACCCCTAGGCCATGGGCTCAGTGCTTAGGAGAACCCAGTAGGTGTTTACAAAAGCAGGAATTAAGCACAACATGCCAGCTCTACAAAGTCTTCCTTAATCAGAGGCATTTAATAACATTCTTATGCTGCACACCACAATTCTGAGAGGCAGAGAAGGAAACAGCTTCATAACTGATGCAACTCTAGCTTAGGCTACTTGAGGCAATTCTGTACGGAAGCAAAAAAAAAAAAAAAGTAAGATCCTATGATTATTTTTCCTTGTTTAAAGCTAGTTATCAAAATCTGTGTACTGGTTAAATGATTTTCATGAAAATACAAATTATTACTACCCAGAAGGTCACTGCAGTGCTACAGCACTTCCACATCCCAGAGAAAGCAAATCCAGGCAACTGATCCACTTCAAGTAGCAGGAAGCTGGCAAACACAGGCAAGGGGCAAGCAGCCAAACCAACTACTACCACTAAGAGCAGTATAAATCAACAGATTGAATCAGAAGGTTTTACACTTCCTTTCTGAGGACTTAGCAACTTACTGCTTCTTTTATAAACATTTATCAACCTTATGTGAGGTTGCTATGGCAAGTCATCAAAGTGGCATCAGTTTGACATTGATTTGGGCCACTTTTGTCAAATTGGGAGCTTAAGAGACTATATTCTCACACTGTTCTGACAACTCAAACAAACTTTTGACACTTTTTTATTTATACCTTATAAATAAAAATATGAAGTAGGACATCAAGCATTTGTATCATATCACTAGATGCAGGATGCAAAGCCACAGACAGCTGACAGGGCTTGTCCATGGGTTGTTACATCCATCGTCCTCCTTTCCTCATTTAACAGCACTAAGGTCAGGGAAGCAGGAAAGAGCATACAATACTTTTAAAAAAAAAAAAAAAAAAGAAAACTTTCAAAACAGGAACAGAATTCATAAAGAAGATAGTTATTTTACAGCGGCAGTCAGAAATGAAGAGAAAGGACGCATGGGAGGTTGCAACTTGAAAGCTGCATGGTATCAGTCCATAAAGCTAGATCTCTCTTCCACCCTGAAGCCAAAGGGAAATTGAGAGATCATCCTACCCTGTCACTCATTCTGTAACTGTCTAGCAATTCTTTTTTCACTACTAGAGATAGATCACTAACACTTGCACTGGGTAATCTTCGGAATTTCAAATGATCCCACAGCTAAGAAATGGTCATTTGCATTACAAATAGATCTCAAAAAATACATGCAACATTTTTGTATATCAAAACATGTATTTTTCAGCAGAGTCCCTCACATATCCCTAACGATACACATTTTGATGATTCCCCCAGACTAAGATATCAATATTCTCCTCTGTAAAAGTTGATAACATCTGCTGTATCAGATATGCTGATGTTTCCACAGAAAATTCTGTGCAAGTTATCTACAAAGATAGGCCCCCAAACAAGTATTAAACTTCAAACACTGAAGTTGAACATTCTGAATTGTAAGCTCAAATATATAACGCATCTAAGAAGGTGCTCATGTAACATAAAAAATTAAGATCCAAAGCATTAAAGACAAAAGAAAAAAAAAAACCTCAAAATTAAGTCCAACATCTAAAAAGATTTCTACCTTAATCTCTATTACAGTGCTATCATTTCTACTGCTACATTTTCATACCATGCAAACAATGCATTCGAGTTTCCAATTATGTTTGTGTGCAAATACAGGAGGGGATAAATTTTCAGAAGCATGCCTCCTTAAGACCCTGTTGAAGGGGTTCACATGATGCAATTCAAGCAGAATATGTTCCAATTCACTTGCCACAAAATAGGCAATAATTATTTTATTACATTTCAAAGAAAAGGTAGTATACCAAAAGTCACCATTTGGTCACTAACTATAAAATTTACAATAAAATATATGGGATGTGAACAGAATTTGATAGCTATACTTAAAATACCTTTAACATTTTTCTCTCCTGTGTTTTATGTTTTTAATGATCTTGATAATCTTTGCTCATTTTACATGCAAATACCCTAGCTATGCAAGTTGAAATTTGCTGGATTAAAAAGAGATTTTCAACATATAAAAAATTGCTGAGAACTAACTTTCTTTGATTGACAACACTTTAGCACTTACATTGCACAGCAATTTATTTGGGATGTTACTATTCAATCCTGTGCAGGTGTCAACTGAGTTGCTTCGGAGTCTGCTTCATATCTATACTACTTACTCAAGGAGAAGACGCAATTATATTAGTCACACAGGCTGACTACAGTATCTATGGCTTCTGCACATTCCACTTTCAGAAGTTACAACCTGCAGCTCCACACATTGGAAAACTTCCCCTAAAAGCCATGTTTATTGTCCTTTGTCAGCGCAAACCCAAGTTTTGCAGGCAGATAGGTATCATTGGCAGGTCCTGTACCAGAGGATGGGAGGGTTTCTGACCTCTCTCACATCCACAAGATCTTGGGGAGGTACAGGAGGAAAGGAAGCATCAGGTTTTTTCACTTAAAATGACCTTTTCTCCCTCAAATTTGTGCTCCTTGATAAAGTATTAGACATCAAAATACAGATTAATTTTCTAAACCTTCACATTGGAAGCAACTGCTCCAGAAACAACTGCAAGATGTCAAGACAGATGGAATCTAACTTACTTAACCTAATTTTTTTGTCATGTACAGATCCATAGCTTACAAACAGCACATTTTAGAGAAGCCTCTTATCTTGATTTATGGAACTTGCAAATTGATGGAAAATTCATTACATCTCCTGTGCGTGCAAGTTGTTCCATTATTAACTATCCTAATTTAACTACCCTTACTTTTGGTTCCAGGGTGACACAGAAGCTTAAGGGAAAATTAAAGACTTCATAACAAATATTTTCTCCAAGTTTGTTTAAAATTTCAATACAATAGATTACCATAGCTAAAAGAGCCAAGATTTTCCCTGTTCTTCCAGTTTACATATTTAACAGTAGTTTTCCCAATTTCTCCAGTTTACATATTCAACACCAGGCTGAAGCACAATGATCCACAGTCAGGAGGCCAAAATAGCACTGGAAGGCTGGGGCCATGGCACGGGGCCTAGGTTGGACAGCAGACATACATGGGATGGGGGAGAAACGCTAACAGTACCCACCCCAAGCATGGTCCTGCACTGAGAAACAGAAAAAGAGCATGGCCTAGCAAGCTTTTATGGTGGCAATCAAAAACACATGGGGGAAGGCAAGTGTTTTAACACCCCAATGGAAGGGGAAATGCTCCCACCCATGTTTGAGTGCAGTGGGTTCCTTTCCCACCAGTGCTTCCCCAGTCAGGAAGCTTTCTAGCCACAAAGGATAATTTTTGTTGAATAAAGCCTTAAGTTATTAATAAGAATGAAATCTCTTGACCTAGATTTTTCTCCAGCTTAAAAAAAATATATATATATAAAAATCTGCATACACACAAACACTAACATGTTATACCCATCCTACACCAGAGCACTTCAAAACAGGTATTTCACAATGAAAACAAAATAAGGCTTTTCATGCCCCTCCCTTACCCAGGCTTTGTGTAAAAACATGAATACAGATGATGTTTGATTAAAACAGAAACCTGAACCCCAGGTTGAACGTATTTACTTTTCAAAAGCATTTTACAATTTGATTTTCTTCTTGCCTGCTGTGATAATTGATGAAAACTACACAGGGATTAAAATGAGCACAGGTGCATGTCTACACAGTTCAAAGAGATTTGATCTCAAATGAAAATAATGGAAAAAAAATAAAGCTTGAGTATTTTTGGGGATGGATTTAACACAGCCTAACCAAATAAGCCTAGATTAAAAGCAGGATTTTACAGTCCAGATTTCATGTTACTGAAATTTAAAATTTGTACTCATAATGTATCAGAAACTTTAGCAAGTGATACCTGATGTAAGCTGGTATTAACAGCCCCTCCATAAGTGTCAGTGGATCCAGAGAAAAAAAAATAAAGGCACTAAAAGCAGTAAAGAGCATTAAATACAAACAGGCGTGTGTAATGACGGACACTTGGCACTAAATCAACATTATTTTTAAATTTGTGAGAAGTAAAAGGAAAGCCCATGTGCTGAGAATATTAAACTGCCAATATACAAATCTGCACAAAACCTCTGCTTATTTTCTTTGCCAAATTCATACTGCTACAGCTGGATCACAACTTCCCTGCACCCGTGAGGTCAGGAACCGTTTGAAAAGAAGTACATGATACAGCTAATCTTTGTGCCAGCTAATCATACCTAATGCAAAAAACATGATTTTCCCCATTCTTTTGACCCAGCCTCCTTCAGCAAAGCTAACTAGCATGTCACTAATCCCAAATTTGTTTCACTACTTTGTTAAACAGATTTAAAAGACAAATACACACAAATCACACAGGATAAAGAATTTATTCTGTGCTCAAGGCTTATTGCTGAGCTTCCATGAGAATTGAAAAAAACCCCAGAACTCAATTGTATAGAAAACAAATTTATTTGTCTCAAAGGCACGCCAACAGAAGACTCTACGCTTACGTAGGCATTATTATACAACAGCTATTTTCTTGCCTAAACTACCTAAGCTACTGCTCCTACAATAATATATATTCAATCTTGGATTTGAAGCAGAATCCAGTATATTTTTTAGGCCTCTGAATAATAATAGTAGGAGATTCCAAATATAAGGATCAGAGATGGAAGAATTCTTTTCCTTCCCTCCCCTCCACTACAGGGGGCAGCTCATGGACACAAGAGCTAATTAGTGGTACCACCAAACACGCTTAATTTTCACTTGACCATCTTTTTGAGTAGTGAAAATGAAGGAACACTGGCAATCACCTTGCAGAAACACATCTGTGAAATTGTCAATACTGAAACTTTCCCAGCAACCCTGTAACTACACTCACCTCCATACATTTTCCTGTACGTCTTACCCAGATTTATATTTTTGCAGCATTGACTACAGAGGCTGTTATCACAAATCTGAACTAACTCCATCTCCATGCCAAAAATCTTACTGACTGAAAAGTTTTGAAACCTCTGAAGCTTTGGCTTTAGATTTTCTAGATTTTCACACCAACCCTCAGAGGTCTCACAAGGCACCAAGCCGAGTCTTTCAACAGACTGATAAAGAAACTGAAATTCAGACTTGAAAACCTGGCAAAAAAATTAACACACCACAAACATATGCTTCTATGTTTGGGGTTTTTGGGTTTGTTTTTTTTTTTTTCTTCAAGCAAAAAGCCGTCATATGCCATTACTACACAATCCAAAAACATTTCCTTTAAATTTCTTAGAACACCAAGAAACTATTTTCCCTACTGCTTAAAACAGCTTGTATGCTCGATATTGCTTTAATTAATGGTGACAGATAAATAAATAGCATCCTAAATATAAAACTTTTGAAGATAAACAAAAGGAACCATGTAAGGAGAAAACAGTCTTTTACCAGCTTCTTGATCAATTAAACTTAATGGTGAACCAATTTAGTTCCAGGATTTCATCCAGGCCAATGTTTAATTTTAGATGTGGTTCAATTTGTGCAAGCCACATTTAAAACTGCAGGGATCAGAAAAAGTGCAAAAAGCATTAAAAAAAGTGATCAAATGATTTTTCACATCTGAAGGTCAGTTCAAGCCCCGAGGAAGACAAAAACTGTGGGGTTTTTATTATAGGATATCATTCTGTACGTAATAAACCACTTCTATTTACTATAAAGTTTAAAAGTAACAAAAAGTAGACTAAAGCATTCATTGAAAAAAAATTAAGACTTCAGATCGTAAATAATTTACGTAAATAATACTTTGAAATAACCTAAAACTAAAATTGTTGTAATTCAGTTCATTAACAGATAACCAATTCGTTTTCCTGCAAGAGTTTGCATAGTACATGGTTAATTACCAGCCTGTGAAGCATCTGGGGGGAAAAAAAGAAAAAAGGCATAAATCCTAGCATAGTTCAATACAATAAAAATCAAAATACCATTGTTACTGCCTTTCTTTTTGAGAGCAAGTATAAATAAAAACACGCTCTTTAACACACATGCAACTAAACAGGAATAAGACTATAAAGTGAATCTGCACAGGAAACCCAGGATTAGGGCTGAAACTCTATTCTAATCCTTCTGTCCACAGAGGTAGCAGTCACCAGGCAGCATGTGGTCTGGGCATGCACCTGCAATACACAGGCAGAATTTCAAACAGTTACAAAAGATCAAACTTTGTCTGACAAAAGTTTCTTTTTGGCTTAAGAAGTGTAATATCTGTCTTCCTCAAAATCAAACAATAGCCACACACATCAACTCACTGGTGATTTTGCCAGAATGACACCTGTATGCAACACACACACACACTCAACACACCATTCTTGTGAATGGACTTGACAATGAGATAAAAGCTCAAGTTGTTGCAAACATACTAAACAATTCAAGTTGACACAGTCATACCACACCACTACTCTGTGAACTTTGCATTACCTTTCCGTAAATTCCTAGATTAAGTGATGAAGTCTAAGCACTTGGTTAAAGGTCTTCACAAACTGAGGAGGGGAGGAGGCATCCTTCAAACACAATGGAATTCCCCTTATGATGAAATAATCTGGTGCTAGTGACTAGTAAAAGAGCAAGGTTCATCTTTAACTACCATCTCCTTTTGTCTCACACAATCTTTTCTGATACTTTTATACTACAACATGAAGAAGAGTCGTATTAGGTGCTACAGCAGGAAGCATCCAGCTGGGCTCAGGACCTGAGGAATTCCATCTGTGCCTAAGAGCTCTTCTGGTGCACCTGGGAGTTAAATGTACACCAGTAATTCAGAAGCCTATGGACCTATTTCTTTTCTTAGAAAGACTGGGTCACTATTGAAAGGGGAGGGGTTTCTAAATTCCATGATTATAGGCTTGGCATAGAGTGCAATAAAAAGGGAGAACCACAGCAGACAATATACTTTTCCAGCGCAGCAGCTTTGAGAAGTCTCCATTTTCCACCGAGACTGAAACTAACTACTGCTTTCAGTCCTAAGCCATTTTGTCATAAAAGTTTAAATACCAAAGCAACAAGAGACATTTTGCTTACAGTTGATGCTGTTTCCCTTAAAGTGCAGTAGAATTCGATTTGGTGACATTTATTCATAAGCTGGGTTCAACTCCTACCCCATTTTTAGCCAACACTGACAAATAAAACCACAATTTAACACCAGGAAATAGAAATGTTTGCAGGCTATTTTCTGACCATTACCCCTCCAGCATACATAACAAGCCCATTGCTATCAGGACTGGTTCTACACCATTTCGTATTCTACCACTAGGTAGTGTTCTTGCCAGAAGTCAACTGCAGTCCACCAACAGAAATCACAGAGCAAGGGAGAACTCGTTCCCATACACATGCTTGCTTGTTTGAAATGAAGCTACGGGATCACACTACTAGGTATACAGAGAATCTGATGGTGTTCATTATTATTTTAAAGCAGTCAGACATCAGCTGCCATATTTGAGCCATGAAGAAACTGTCATGGGCAAGTTAACAAGCTCCTAGAATTTAGCACTCACTGAGCTGATACCAAAAGATACTTGGAGAAATAAAATAACACTTCAGGTTCCAAACTGAAGACTTTTACATAATTAGGATATGCAAACAGGGATAAACAAAAAGAAAAGCATAAAACATCATTACAAGATATGACTACATCTACAACCATTTTCCTACTTAAAAAGCCACATCCTTGATTTTCAGCTTAGTAAGAGAAAAGGCTCAAATCATTATTTTGTATCTGGTAATTTATTATTATTAATGTGCTCTTACTAACAATCAAGTACCAATACTAACAGTTATTTAAAAGTTCATGGTAATTATATAACTTATGCTTTTAAAGAGTTTACTGTATTAAATGTTAAACAGTTTCATACTGCATAAAAACAAACCAAAACATGCGAGAGCATCTTCACTGGAATTCTCAGTTTTTCCATCTAAAAGCAAACTCATTATGTTCTATAAAGAGAATGAAGTCTCTAAAAGAAGACTAAATTCTCTCTCAAAGCCAGGCTCTGAAGAGATTGCATAAAAAAAGATTTTATACTTGGCTCAAAGAAGAACATTTGGGAATCACTATTTTTGAGCAAGGACTCACCCACTTAAAGGCAGAAGAACTTATTTTGAAAAGCAGTGTGAAATTTCAGGAGAAAAAAACCCCACACGTATTTTACACTTCCCAGCTTTTGGTAGCTCTCCAGATAAGACAAAAATCTCACAATAACCTCTTCCACATATAACTGTTTTCTCACAGATGCTGCCAAGTTATCTTATACCACTAGCAAGAACTTCTGCAAGAAGTAACTACTTCCAGACAAAGCAACTCGGAGGACAGACAGTAAGTGAAAAGTAAAGGCATTTAAGGTATTTTAGGAAAGATACCCGAGAAAGGGGCCTGGGTAATACAGTTCACTGGGCTCCTACCTCATGCTGCCTCATCACCAGTCTGTTCAATGCCCTTCAGAAGCTATGGGGGAGCAACACTGTAGTTAAGACGACACAGGAGAGCAACATCATAACTCACAACTTGTGGACAACCTCTCCAAAGCCCAGAGCAGGACATGAATTTGAGCCCAACCCCACCACTAAGGACTACACTCATAGAATAGCTAACAGTTCTCAAAGGAGCAACAGTTCTCCTTTGGATGCAGATCATGTACTGTAACTGTTTCCCCGGCTTTGGTCCAAAACAGCTGCAAAAGGGAAAGCTCATCTAGATTAGAACAAGTCCCTACAGAAACATTTAGGACTTTTAAACAAAAATATTTTTTGTGCACGTATACACATGGAACCATCATGTTATGACAAAAATACCAAGGGATGGGGAGGAGGATTCAGTCTTTTGTCTCCAAGATTACTCAAGATTACCTGCAGACATCCATATAAGTTTCACATAAATGTTCCCTGCCCCTACCCTCCCTTTAGTCCTGGCCCATAAGCTCTGTTCAGCTCCTCACCCATCCCCAGGCAGAGCTCCATGCACTCCAGCCAGCCACTGACATAGAAGGCAACTCCCCTTCCTGTCCTTCCTAGACAGCCTGAATCCTTCCTTTCCAACACTCCAGTCATAGGAGTCATCCCACCAGGTCTCCCCAATGCCAATAAGATCCTAGCCCTGCAGGCATGTGCCCATCTCCAACTCCTCTTGTTTATTCCCCATGCTATATGCATAGAGGCATTTAAGCTGTGCCCATGAGGAAGCCAACTTACAGGCTGAAGCAGCTGGAATTCTGCGGTGCTGTTCTTCAGGTTCTCTCCTGCAGACTTGTGACCACTCTCCAGGCTCTGGGCATCCACTGCTGGCACTGACATCAAACCAGCAGGAGTGGAATGGATAGAGGTTCTCCTCCCCTGGCAACTTTAGGAATGTTGAGGAATGCTGCATGTCCCATGGTCAGTGGTGCAAATCACAACCCAGACGCCCTGTCAACTCCTCTTCCTTCTCATGCATGCATGTTTTCCTGGGAACACTGTTTTGTGTATTCTCACAGCATTTTATGTGAATGTATTACTGCTTTCTATCCACAATGAAAAAACTCAACTACAACCTGTGAGTGCTCTGCACCGTTGGGCTCCTGGCATATCAGCCCTTGAAATCAGCTGTGGCTCTCCCGTTGAGCATCTCTCACAGAAATCGGAGGTAGAGGACACCACAGCACTTTCCAGGGCTGCCTCTGCAAGAGCATCAGGGAGCATGGCCATGAGGCACACCCCACTGCAAAGACAAGCCCAATGCACACGTATAGTCAAGACCAAATGGAGGGCTGGGGGAAAGACTCTGCCCCAAATGAGCACTCAGCCTCCGACTTGCTGCAGATGTGTTTCCACAATCTGCCTTTGAAGCAGGGACAGAAAAAAAAGGCATCAGATGGTGGACAGTTTGACAATTGCACTCATTTCACAAGTGTCAGTCTCCAGCTACAGTTACTGCACCAGGCACCAGCTCATCTTCCTGCCTTTCCCCTCTCTATGCCCCATTTTATTTAAACACTCACACCCTGGAATGCACATAAGGAGTAAATTAAGGCACTTTTATTATATAGGCCAAGTCCTGACCTGTTCATCTACATACATTAGCATAAAGGTAAAAGTACTACGGGCATAAATGCAGCATTAATGGTTAGTTTAAATGCATGTCCTAGAGATTTAGAAGGGGGGAAAAAAAAAAAAAAAAAATCTAACTGAAAAAAATTCAACAGAAAAGTAACAATGGGGACAGTAAGGCAATACTTAATTCTTTTTCCCCAAGAGATTTTTACCTTGTGACTAGCTAGCTGTATTTTATGAGCAGACAACTTAGTAAACCAGACATCTCCATTTTATGTCACTTTACATTTCATACATATTCAGGGGGAAGACCACCTATATAATTCAAGATAATGCAGACTGGTTTTGAAATGTGCTTTTAAATAATCTGAAAAAGCTGTACATAGGTTTCCATGTAGAATACATACCTTTACACAAAGAACACATCCCTTTTCTTCCCAAGTCAGGAAAGAATTAGGTAAAACAAAGACCATCATGTAACTGAGAACAATTAAGCAGGTACATACTGTACTTTCTCAGCAGGGGAAAGAAGTTCTCCTGTTATTGAAGCTGCCAAAGGCTGTGAAGCTATCATCAAAGACACGATAACATTAAAAATAAAACTGAAAAAAAGACACTCTGGACAGCAACCCATTGGCACACTCCCTCCTTTCTCAGGTGCCTTCAGACATACAAAGCACATCAGCCATACTCTAGCACTGCAATACCCTCTTCCATATTCTTACCAACCTCTGCCTCTTCCTTATGCTTGGAGGACGCTACTAAAGGCGCCAGTGAAGTTTGTAGGGTGGCAACCACAAAGTTTCTTACATTCTCAGCTATACTTTTATTAATTGTCATGCCAATGAGCTAGCTGATCATGGATAATAACTGTAAGAGCTGTCTGACCTGATGAACAAGATAAAAGTAAAGTGAGGTGTATCTCATTGACAGAGACTGCAACCTTTGCAAGTATGAAAGAGTTCCAACGTTGACTTTAGAAAAATCCTGGCCTAGGAAGATCAGTGCAGATGTATGTAAGCTTCAAATAAAGAATAAGCAAAAAACAGAAAGCTGTATCCACATGACTGTTCTACATAACAACAGGATATTTTCTCCACTCCAACATATCAGTTATTCTAATTACACTTAAACTGGATTTTAAGAGTTTGGTGTTTTATATATTGCCTAATAAGAAAAAGGTATCAAGGAAACAATGGTAAATCCTCCGTTGCAACTCCAGAACTGTAAAGTGAAAAGTACTAAGTGCAGAACTATCTTGCTGCTTCTTTCAGCTCAGTACATTATGGTACCAAATTACACTTCATTGAGAGAACTTCACAGGGATTGCTAGCACTCTTCAGTCTGGTTCAAGAACAGCTGACTTCATTTTCAAATATTAGATGGCTTTCACAATTTGCACTAAGTTGAATGAAATATTCATGAAAACAAATCACACTGATTAAGGAACAGGTTTTGTTTCTCATTAGAAATTCAACTTCAAATTAGTAGAAGTTCTAGGCATGGGAAAGATGTAGCAGAAAGACTGGAACCTCACAGGAGACAACTCTGCATTAGGCAGTACCTGTATCACAACTGCCGTAACACAAATTGCCTCCTTGCCTTCAAGTCCAACTCACAGTACAATTCCTTTGGACTTAAAGTGCAGTAATGGGTGACATGCCACTGGCCTGTAGGCCTGCAATACTAACCACGTCCACTCCTAAGTCACAGCACCATTATTCACTGCAAATACTACCAGGGCTTTGATGATACCAGTCTTTGTCCCTCCAGTCTCCACCTTATCCCACCTCATGCAACACCTACAGGGAACAGAATTTTCAGGGAAAATGTTTTGACCCTGCAGCAAAATGGGAACGAAGCATACTGGGAGAGTGAGCATGGATGTACAGGGCGGACAGCTCTTCCACTCCACAGCTCCACCAATCCCCTCTGACCAAAATATGCAACATCATCCTGCTATTCAGCCGTAAAGCAAGCCTAATGTCATCAGTAGTATTTGATTAGTATTGACCATAATGATGGTCAATAATGCACAGTAGGCAAATCTCCACCCTTTGGCCAAGCAGTGCAGCCCACACTATGAAGTAAAATGTACATAGGAGGTGGAGTGTGAGGATCTGATTTCATATTGGGGTAGGGCACCTTATAAAAAGTCTTTTCGGTAACAGCCATCTAGAAGTAATATGGAAATCAAATTAGTTGATTGCAACAATCTAAACAGCGTAATTTGATACCTTTACAGCAGTTCCTGGATAATGAGAATTTAGAAGGAAAAATCCTATCTTTTATTAAACCCAGCATAGCTGGGGGACAGGGCCTCTCCCTACAGCTTTTACCTATTCCATTCTAGAACTTAATGCTGCTTAGGAGCAAAGCATGAGTTAATTGAGCTTCTATCTCCCCAAAGCCTATAATTCTCTGGCCTAGCCTTCATGAAGAGCACTTAAAAGTGTTTCAAATATAAGGTGAACATCCATACAATCATCCCTGCACATGCCTCTTTATGAGTGGCAAGGGTGCTACTCCAGAAGGTACTACAGAATACAGTTTCCCTCCTGAGCACTAGCAAGTGCACCTATGAGGTGAGGGTATGAAAATAAGCCAGGGAAACGACATGCAGGTTCAGCATCGCTCTATGGACAAGCCAGTCATGGGCACAGCTGTTTCACGGCTGCACAGTATCAAAGCTACAGCAATTCCACAGGTTGCAAACACTTCAAAGCCCAGCACGTGCTGAAAATGTTCACACAGCACAGGCTTTGGGGACAGCAGCAACACAGGTGGCAAACAGAGGGAATGTCAAGCAAGGTCCAAGGGCTGCCCCAGATGCATGGAGATGCTATGGGAGGTGACACTGGATCCCAGGGAGGCCACCATACTCCAGATTCTCCGTATAATGCTTACAGAAGTGTCCTCTAGAATGGTCCAATACCACTGTTTTAGTCCAGTGTCTGATTTCCTACTCCACAGAAAATAAGCCCTTACCTCCTTGTGTTAAGGGAGGCCTCATTATTTTTTCATTCACATTCAGCATTTGCTTGGAAAAATCTTCCTTCATCCTTGATCTCTCCAGCCCACGTAACACAGGTGATTGAGGATAGTAGGCCACTGACTTGATTTTGCATTTTTATTACATTTGGGAGAAAGTCAGCTGCAATAATCTGGTTCTAGCTCATCAGCACTCCTGTTCCTTAGCATATTTTCTGGATAAAGCCCATGCAGACAAATTAGCAGGGTGATATTTCACATAGTTCTTGGTCTTTATGGTTCATTATCCCACTCAACTCATGTTTGCTGTCAGTTGGCAGGTTCCTAGATCAGAAGAGAGTAATTCACACATCTGCCTAGTATACCAGGATGGATGACTTCACAACTGGAGCCACAGCATCTGAACAGCCCAAAGATGTAGAACCAAGAGATTTTTAGGAATAAATACTTGAAATAAATAAATAAAAATCAGAGAGGCTGGCAGATTTTCCTATCTCTCAGAACTTTGAAATATCCCATTTAAAGTTCCATTTCCAACAACAAAAGTCCAAAGAAGCTTCAAGAAAGCTACACAGCAATTTTTGCCCCAAATTTTACCAATTTTACTTTTGCTGAGTGAAAACCATGTCTATTTCTGTGCATTTCTGCAATTGCACTTTTCATTCATTAAAATGAGAAATTGCTTCTTTTATGCAATCTGCTACTATTCAGATAGCAAAACACTGATGTCTGGTAGCAGGCTTGCTGGTTTTGGCTTTAGGAGGGTTAGGGTTTGTTGTTTTTTTTTCTCTCTTCCTGTGAGAGGAAAGCTTTTCCCAAAGGATTTAAGCAATTTCATAAAACAAATGTAAAAACAAAGACACTTTTGTTTAAGGACTGAAGGTTTTGTTTTGTTTTAAGGGGGATGGAAAGGGAAGGAAGAGAGAAATGACACTGATCATCTTTCAATTAAACTAGGAAAAAAAAAAAAAAGAGACATCTCATTCCTAAAATAGAGACTTTGTGATAGCACAAACTCACTATAATAATAAACAGGCCAGCAGGAAAAAAAAAGAAAAAAAAAATCTAGTTCAGATTTATTTTTTTTTCTAAACAAACAGATGTGTTTATTAAAGTCACAAGTGAACACCTCAAACCATTACAGCAAAGATCACAGGAAAAGCACTTGAATTTGGAGATAAAAATGTGGTTATACTGTGCATTCCTATATCCTATGCTTTATTAGTCAGCTTCTTCTTTTCCTCACAGTCTATCACATACGAAGAAAGAAATACCGGAAATGTGTAGATTTAAACACACAAAGATTTGGGAGGTTCACTTCAGCCAGAACTTCTGAAGCTCAACCTAATATGCATCATTTCATTTACTCAAATAAGACCCAATACTACAATGGGAGCAACCCCCTGAACTTGCACAGCAAACATTGCGAGATGGAGACAACACAGTAATAATAAATAAAGGAAAAACTAATTAAAACATCCGAAATCTTTCAGCAAACACATGTGGAGGTCTTGCAGGAAATGTGAATGAGCAGACCTTCACATCTGCAGATGTTCCCCAAGCATTTATACAAACACAGTCCGGAGATCTCACGTGTTGCAGAACTGGGATTATAGTTTCTGATTAGCAGATATTCATTAATGGAATTAACTGATTAATCAGTAAGTCCCTACACGTTATATCAAGTTTTATTACGTAGAGAGAAGTCCAATAGCCACAAGTCATCTTCAGTGAGAAAATAACATCTATCCAAACGGAGCAAAAGCCATCCCATGAAGACCCATTCACACTGCCTAATATTCAGGATTGTCATTGCAGTTATTATTCAACATGCAAACATAACACATTAGGAGAACTCAACAGCAACATACCCCAGTAATATCACAGCTCAGAAAGGGAAAAACACAACAGACAATAAAAATCTTGCAATTAAATACAACATGCAAGTGAAATCTGTCACATCGCAAGTACTTGTACTTCCATGACTAATTTACAAATGTTAGTATTAAATTTGAATTTTTATAAATGTAGTCTTGAAGTACATGCATGCATATGGGAAGTGATTTAATTAAGGAGTTTAGAAAACTGGTCTAAAACCATTGGAGGTGGACAGGAGAAATACCAGTCTGTCAAATAGAGCACAGAAACACTTTTTTAACATATAAAAAAGTACTAAAACCATGTATATTATCATCAAAATTTCAAAAATGTTCTACTCAACTATTACGTTAATGATTCTCCTCCATCCGAGCTTAAGCTTCATATATGCACATATATACACAAGAAATGGTTTGTAGTGGCCCCCTGACCTCCTAAATGGTAACACACACAGATTAACTTATCAAATAGAGAAAGACAACATACAAAGGTCATTACAAATCCAAAGGTCTGGGTCCACTCATGAATTTGGGTAGTAATTTAAAAGACTTGTCTCATACTGTGTAGAGGTACTGGACAGAAAGGAAAACTGTTTGCAACAGTAACGATCCTTCAGCTCCTATTTGCACAAAAAGTCCACCATGTGGAAATCTGAAAGTTAAACCACTGGAAGGCTGAAGAACCACCCCTCCTCCCCCATTCTTCTGTCCACAAGTGTTCTCTTTTCCTTTACTTCTGAACTATACAAGCCACTGTGTAATTTACAGATACTTACACCTAAAAGGTTCCCCCTGCAGTTTAATCTAAGATTCTGCTTTGTTCCTTCCCCACTGTAACTTCTCTCGATTTAAAAATGTACTTTTCTAAACAGTGCAAGCCCAAACAGCTAGTAGATACCCCACCATCACATCACAGTGATGAATAAAACGTGAGCTTTCCAATTTAATTATGGACACTAGTTAATGTGCATACTGAGTTTGTGTGTAACATACGTATTTCTCCTTCATTTCCCTGTCCACCAGTTTGTTCACTCGCATAATTCTCATTTTAATTACTTCTCTTGTATTTTTTCATGTGTGCATGTTCCAAGTTTTACCTCCATCTCTTACATCGCTTGCTCCTTGCTCCAATCCATTTCTGTGCTTCCTAGTCAGACCAAAAACATACAGTTCCTTGAGCTATTAACAAGAAGGATATTCTTTTCCATTTGCTTGAGTTGCAGACAATACTGGATTCCGTTATCTTCCCTGTCCAATAAAGTCTTAAAACATTTCCTCCCATTTCTTAATGCAGACTTTTCCAAGACCTCAAATTGTAACAGGAAATTATTTGAGTGATTTTGTTTTTAAAGAACACAGCAAAGCATTAGGAAACAAGTGTTCTGCTCTTCGATTTGCTAGAGACTATTTGAATAAAGGTTGAATCTCTCCTTTGTAAGTCTGAAATAACTTTTCCACCTCATCCATTAATATTTGGAACTTGAAGGCTGTCAAGTGAAAGACGCTATACAAATGCAAAGCACAGGCCTAGTCTCATCTTTTTTAATGATACTCCCAACACTCTCATAAAAGAGCAGCAGAAGCAAATGAAAAAATCACAATAAGCGAAGAACCTAATAATACATGCTAAAAGCTACCAAGACAATAAATTCAATTTTCCCTGGGATTGTTAAATTATTCTTTTGATGGTTCAACACAATCTCTTCACGTTTATTTCCTATGGGGAATGCTGACACATTAAGCTCATCACACAGCTCCTCTTTAAAGAAAAACACACACATGCATTTAAAGCAAACACCTAAAATTTAATAGTTCAGATTTTTAATAAACTATGCTGAAAAGGAGTTTGCAACTGGATTATTTCTAAGACACCAGCCTAAAATTCAAAGCAAATAGACAAAAAGCAGTGTCAAGACACTGATCTTGCTTTCATGAACACACATGCTCAAAATGCCTTATTTTTTCAATGCTGCTTCTCAGCATCTGTCCACGCAAATGACTACATTCTTCTTCGTTTTTGAAGAGTCATCTCAAAATGTCCAGAAGTTTGACTGGTCATACAAAGCCCAGATATAGGAGCTTATAAATGGACATACCCTGATGCTATAAGCAAAGGTCAAATTAAGTTGACATGGTGTAGCCTTCAAACCACATACTCCACACTTTCTATGCAGCATACGCCTCTTCAGAGTGTAATATCAGATAGTCTTTAACAGTTACCAGAGCAAGTGTCTGAACTGGCATACCTCATACCTCCATTTGTTCCAGACAGTTAGGTTGTGTTGGCCTTTGTAAAGCTCAGCACCAGCACCCAGGTCAGGTACTACACCTGCAAAACGAAGCACACGTCCTTGCATTTGGCAGCCCCAACGCTGAGTCTTCAGCAGTCCTGCACTTCACCTACTCTGTAAGGCTCCCTTACCAAGACCCTCCCCCCAGGCAATGCCTCCCTGTTCCTGTTCACAGGAGCACAATCCTCAAAGAAGATGAAGCCAGCGCCATAAACCACTCCTAAGAGCATGAAAACAAGCAGAGGATACAGGCATACACTCAACAGGAGTGCATAATCCTTTTATTTATTTATGGGTTCAAATCAGCCATCCTGACCTCCAGCCTGCACATCCATTTATGCATTTTCTGTCCCACGCATATTAATTTGTGGTTATCTTTAATATTTTATGAGTTACACTTGATTCCACTCCATCATACCCTAAAAAGATAAGAAAAACCAAGCAGTTCCTAGTGCCACAGATGGGGGTTTCTACTTCTTATAAATTCCATTCACCACCAAGTGACTGGATAACACATCCTCCCCAAAAATAAGTATTTCTGCTCATCACATCTCCTTCACATGAGTGTTTTCTACTTCTGTTAATTTGCAGTGAAGACTGAAGCAGAAAGTCTATGGTAGCTTGAGTTACCTGAATGGCCCATTTCCTTAACGGTCGAATGCAAACTTCAACGCTAAACTGGGACTTGAGACGTATAACTGGAAGAGCATCCAAAATCTGACAGTTAGGAAACTCCTTTTGAATTCCCCATGTATAACACTCTAACATTCATTCAACAAGCTATGAGATCATCCTCCTGTATGTCAAGATTTTAATCCGAAGTTACAGATGAGACTTCAGTTTATGACCCTTCCTTGTCTCCAAGAATTTGCTCCAGGGAATCTATAAGCAGCTGCTATCTCCCCTTTTTGCCATTACTAAGCTGGAAAAGCCAGCATACCCTAAGTATTGGTCTCTCATCTAACTCCAGACCGTTCATGCCCCACCACCTTTGCAGCCCGGATGTCCCTGTACATGTTCCACTAGAATTTAATATCTTCTGTACTCAAGTGACCAGAACTACGTACAGTGTTTGATATGAAGTCTCCCTAATGCCTTGCATAATAACTTGCCTGTCTTCACTGAAAAGCTCTCACTGAAGATCACATTTGCTTTCATTTCATGCTCACCATCAAATAGAGTCATCCCTGTTTGAGCACGGCATTCAGGCCTTTTCCTTCAGGCCTGTTTCAGGGGATAACCTGCCAGTGATAGCAGATGTGTTCTTAACAATCACTCATAGATAACTCCGCTTTTAGAGCTATTTAACTTCCTCTCATTCCTATTGCTTCAGTCATCACAGACATTCAGTTCTTCCTGCGCAATAATCCAACCCTGCTCAATGCTGACTACGTTTCCTAACTTTGCCTCTTCAGCAATCGTCCTCTGTGTATAGTTATGTCAACCAGCACGGTAAAGTAAAAAGACCAGCTCTCCACTAACACCGATCCAGAGGAATAATTCCTTTATTCACGCAGACAGTCATAATTTCTACTTCAGAACACACCTCACTATCCTTTAGTCAAGCCCCATACTTCCAATTTAGCAATTTTTGGTGTTGCTCCTGCTATGGTGTATACACATCAAACTGAAGACTTCTGCTCCTTTTGTCTAGAACATTCAGTATTTAACCAGTAATAATATGACTTTAGTCTTCCATGACCTAATTGTGGCAAATCTATGATGCATTTTACCTTGTTTTCCACTTATCTTTGTATACTTAATTGCTTATTTCATTCCAAATTTGTTCTAAATCCTTGAATGCTATCAAGACCAGAGTAAAATATGTGAAGATTTCAAATTCTTCTCCTTTTAAAAATAAATAAATTTCTTTTGCTATACTGCTATCACAACTGCTGCATTCAACTTGACAGGTAAAAATCAATCCTTTTTTTTTTTTAACCTGGTTCCAGCATCCAGCACTGTTTCAGAGCCCCAAAGCAGAGAGCCTTTGCTTCCTAAGTCTGTTAAATCTAGAAGCAGGCGTAAAACATTCATTCTGGTCATTTCTGTTTGGCAGCCTATCTTTCCCCATGTTCAAATCCTCATCCCTATCTAAAACTGGTTACAACTGCTAACTTTGGAGGCATTAGACACATTTTTCAACTATAGCCTGGTCCTCCCATTATCGTAGCCAAGTCCTTTTCTCTTTTTACTTTTTTCCTCATCATCTTAAATTTCTCTATGCTCTAGCTTTTGGCAATTCATGTGCTATCCCTGCAGTTTCTGCTCTCCGATGATCAATCCCCTCCTTCACTTCATGCCTTACAGGTTTTCCGGTAACTTGCAGTATCTTTTTCTCATAGCAAGGTCCACAGCCCCACTTGGCAAGTTTTTCTTCCTTAAAATACAGTTTCTAAGAAGCTGTTGTACCTTCCACTTAAAACAATCCAAGCCCTTTTTTTTGGGTTTTTTTTTTGGGGGGGTTTTTTTTTTTTAAACCTCTAACTCTTACATGTCTTCCTCCCTGCGGACTTCACAAACTAGTTCTTCTAACTTCTCAGAACCTGCCCTGCTAAAATAAAACTTCCTTGAAATAAAAACACTTTATAGCTGACATATACTTATCCCTCAGTTTAATTTAAAATTATTAAATTGTGGCTGATCAACACATGTGCTTGAGGCCTTGTGGACTAGACCCGTAACCTAGCAGGAGAAAGCAAGACCCAATGTCCTCCACAGAGAGACCAGAGACATTCCTTACCCAGAGTTCAAAGATATGCCCTCTAGTTCTGGGCAGGCTACAAACGAGCCTTCATTTGCTCTGCATTCCACTACAATTATTGGCCAAAATCTACCCTAGGATACTTCACTGTACTGATTTCCAATCTAACTGTGTCACCACTGGGAAACATATTTACAAAAGCACATTTGAGAAACACCTTCCTTTTATAACACCACAGCATCTCAAAAGCGCTCTGTAGCTCTGAGCAGACAGAACACATTTGCAAGGCTATGGTCGATAATTTGACTCAGTTTTGCCTCACTAAATCAATGTTAGCCCCCTAGATTTTGGAGCATAATATGAACCTTTAAAAGAAAGCCACCGCCTGTTCACCGGAAGACTGCACCCATATTAAGTGCCTCCAGCAACAGTTTTGAGATCTCAGGCCTCCAGCATGCATACCAAAAGCCTATGAGGACCAGCGAAGGAGGCCCCAATGCCCAAGTGATACAGTGGGACAAAGAACCACTCTGGCAAAGTGACAGCAAATGATCTCCATATGAATCTGGAAAACACCATTTCCCTCTTAACTTTAGCTTGTGATACAATTTTCTTAACACAGACAGGTCTTCTGTGCAACAGAGTGAACTTGCTGGCATAGGCTATCAGCTCCATCAAGGCAATAAATCACACTAACCACAACATTCCTGGTATACCTGCATCTCCAACATGGTGTGCAGGCACCTGCCTGCTACCTCCTGCTTAGAGAGGCTGAAACCCAGAGGGGAAACTCAGTACCGCAGCATGAAATATCAACTGACGTGATAAGGGACTTTTTACAAGGGCATGTAGGGATAGGACAAACGGGAATGGATTTAAACTTAAAGAGGGGAGATTTAGATTAAGTATTAGGAAACAATTCTTCACTGTAAGGGTGGTGAGACACTGGAACAGGCTACCCAGAGAAGTTGTGGCTGTCCCATCCCTGGAAGTGTTCAAAGCCAGGTTGGATGGGGCTTTGAGCAACCTGGTCTAGTAGAAGGTGTCCCAGCCCATGGCAAGGGATTGGAACTAGATTATCTTTAAGGTCCCTTCCTGCCCAAACCATTATATGATGATTAACTTACTAACCCACATAAAACAGGGCCCCTGCACATGTACAGCTCTGTCAGCTCCCCATCATGGCAAGGGCTGCCTGTTATCCTGGAAGGATTGATGGTGGTCTCTACACCCACCTCCCTCGGTCACTGTCACCAACAGGTATCTCTCCACATTCATACTGCTGGCATTCTGCTCTCATGACCAGTCTCACTAGCTCAAGCCAAGCCTCTGCATCAGCAGGGTTTCAGGCACCCTCCGAAATGAGGAGCATGGCACTGAACACCTTGAAAAAGCAATTCGTTATTAGTTGCACACAAGAACACAGCGCACCACCTTTTACTCCAGAAGTGCTTAAAAGTCTTTTATCTTACTAATTCTAGGTCAGTTGAGCGCACATGTGGTATGGATTACACTGACCCTTTTAGAGCTCTCAACATTTTTAAATAAGTAGGACACTTAACCGTAGACGCATGCCAAGCTGCACACCTCCTGTACACCACACACCAAGAACAACCAGGGGGCTTTACGAGTAGAACCAGTGACAAGTGGCTTTATAAAGCATGGCTCTTACGGCACACAATGTTAAATAAATTATAAATGCCAAACCTGGCCCAGTATCACATTAAATCAATACGGGCATTTTATAAAAAAATGAAGTTGAGCTGAAGTGACCTTTGCAAAACCACCCAAATCGGTGTCAGATTTACAAACAATGCAAGTATTTACAGTTAAGCGATAAAAACGTTTACATCAAAGTTGTCTTGCTGCTTTCGAAACACAATAGTGTTGTCATTTTAAGCACAAAGGAGATGCTTCATCCTTAAATACCTGAACACAGTAACCGCAGACTTTAAACACAAGCAAGGATCAACACACAAATGACCATAAAATTCAGATTTAAAAAAGTTAATACTGTGATTCACTGGAGATGTTAATTTGCCAGCGCCAGGTCTTTGAAAGTTAACCTTCTTCTCTGCCCTATGAGCTGCCATATACATTGGACCCTATAGGACACAAATCATTCCATTGCTTTCCCTTCTTTCCACAGATACCTCGTCCGAGTAAGGGGAGGAAGAACGAAAATACAGATTTAAGTAAACTACCTTTCGGACAAGCCTCCTCCTCTCTGCCAGCTGAAGTTCTCGTTAGTCAGGTTAGCACTCAAGCGGCAGGCCCGGTTTCGGGCAGTGTTATGACAGATGCCGAGCAGACCCGGGCAGAGCGAGTGCCCACCCGGGGCAGCAGCCATGTGCTCGGCCCCCACCCCCGAAAGTGCACCCAAGGGAGGAAGTTCACACTCCGCGCCGACCCGGGGACGTAACTCGGAGCAGTTCAGCAGCTATTACTTCCAGCCGCTTTCTCCTGGGCCATATGCTTTCCCCTAACATTAGCGAGGTATTTCAGAGCAGCCGAACCGCTCCGCCCGCCCCGCCGCGGACCCGCTCGCAGGCTGGCGGCCGGAACCGCCGTCCCCTGAGGCGGGGGACGAAGCCGACTCGGCTCCGCTTCCGCGCGGGACACCCACCCGCGGCACCGACCCCATGGGGGCTTCTGTCTGTCACGGGAAGAGCCGCCCGCCGACCCCCGGCAGCTGGGCAGGGCTGGGCTGGGCAGGGGAGGGCGGCTCCTTCCGCAGCGCCCGGCCGGCCGAGCCCCCCGCCCGTCCCCAGGGCAGCGTGGCGCCGCCAGCCCCGCACCCCAGGCCCCTCCGCCAGG
This sequence comes from Strigops habroptila, assembly GCF_004027225.2. NCBI lineage: Eukaryota > Metazoa > Chordata > Aves > Psittaciformes > Psittacidae > Strigops > Strigops habroptila. The sequence goes on from NC_044277.2 coordinate 38,756,428, forward strand.
CGCCTGCCGGTGCTGGTGGTGAGGGGTCGCCTCCCCAGGGCCGCCCACAGCAAGCGGGAGAACCGCTGGGGGACGGCGCCGCGCTCAGCCCCGGGCCCCGCCGCGCCCGGAGCGCCGGCCCAGCCTAACGCAGCGCTTCGCCCTTACCGTCCTCGCCAGCGCGGCGCGGGAGCCTCCCGGAGAGGAGCGAGGCGAAGAGCGGAGAGCTGGGGCCAAGAAAACCTCCGCCGCCGCGAGGAGGTGGAGGAGGTGGTGGAGGAGGAGGAGGAGGAGGAGGAGGAGAGGGCGGAGGATCGGCGGCGGAGGGGCGGAGCCGGGGGGTGGGGGACTCGAGCGGCTGGCAGCCGCCCGCCCGCCCGCCGAGCAGCCGGCGCTTCCTCCCGGCACGCCGCCGAGCGGAGCCGGGCCGGGCGCGGAGGCCGGAGCTTGGGGCCCGCCCAGTGCCGGCGGGCGGGGAGCTCGGAGCGGGAGGGGTCGCCGCTGTCCGCGCTGCACAAAAGGGACCTGGCGCTGACGCCTTTGTTCGGCGCTTCTCCCACCCGGAGGTTGTTCCTCCGGTCCTGGGAGACACGGGGTAACTTCACTGAGGTTAATCTGGGTCTGTGATGAGAACCCCCTCCACCTGTGCCAAATGCTGCTCGGCATCGGCATTGAAGTCAGCCTACACACAGTGCTTCAGCTGCCTGTTTATGCCCCAGGAGCTGCCTGGTGACTCCTGTTAAATTAAGGTGGTTTTTGTTTTTTGCTGCAGACTGGATCCTGAAGACTGGTTTCTTTGCATTCTGCACTTGGCAGCCACCAAGAACTGTTAAAAACGAATTTCAGATACACCCCTATCCCATTGTCTGCAGTAGTTCAGATTTTCTTCCAAATGTTGCCACTCATCTACACATCCAGTTGCCCACTGATCATTGAGGTACCTTTTGAAAGCACTCTCCTTTTTTTTGCCACAGTATTCCACTGCTCATCTGTAAACTTCCTCCAACCTTCCTGATTTCAGTTCTTCAGTTCAGGTACTTGAGTCGATGCATGTAGTTCTGTCATACCAGTTAAAATAGTAGAGAGGTGACAATTTCCTCTCATTCATGTCTCACTTAGCAGAGACTAACAGACTTACAAATGCTTTTGTATGAGGCTTTCTCTGAAAGATAGGTAGATTTCAGCCATTTGTATAGAGGTGGAATGAACAAAACGACTCAACCTACAGGGCCACGTGTCTACAAGTGAGCTTTTAAGAAGGCAATAACAAAACTAGACCATCCTAGGGTTGTTAAGACCAGGCATAAACTGAGAAGCTTCTTGACTATGCAGCCTCCCTTAAAAGCTCTTTCATCCTTCTAACGTACATTAAGCCTCAGCAGTTAAAAGGTCCCACCTGGGAGTTCTTACTGTTTGTCCAGAGCTCTGTTCCCCAGGCTGTAAGACGTAGGGTAGCTCAAGGCTGCTGGTGCAAAGCCATCTCCATGAGTTTAGTACTAGACCAAGCAGCTTTGGTGTGCTCTTAAGAAACAAGTGTGTTATCAGTTCCTCGAGCTATTGGCTAGACATTGTCTGTGAGACCCATAAGGTGACAGCTGCAAAGCATAGGTGTGAGGAAGGAGGGGAATATGCAGTACTTGGGCTCTTCCACATCATTAACAAGCACCTCCTGCACCCTGCATATGTTAGCATGGCTGCATTAGAGAATAGGAAAGAAAAATATGTGATTTAAATATCAGCTCCTGTAGCTATGTTGGGGGGGGTGGATAAATTTTTTGTTTTGTTTTAAAATTAGAAAAGAAAGGGGAATTGATATATAAGTGTTGTGGGAAAAAAAGTCTGAAAATGCAAAACAATGTAGTAAATGTGGAGAAGCCTGCCTAAGCCATCAGGCAGCCTTAAGTAAAGCCAATGTGCTAGAGGCATAAGCTACATCATATATCCTAGGTACTGCCAAGACCTGCTTGCTGCATTATTCACTGGGGACAGAAGCCAACCATCAACCCTGTAGTTTGTGCTAAAGGGAGCACGTCACACAATGGGGTGCTTGTTTGTCACATGTTTCATACACAGGCACCGCACCTCGTGTGGACCACCTTTTACAGGAGATGCATTTTGCCCTTCATTCGTTAGGCTGGATGACTGTAGTTCGGGGAGGAGTAGGCAAATGCAGCTCATCTTCTTTTATGTGAAAAATTAGGTAACCTCTTCTGGCCAGAAGATTTTCTCATTCCTGGTCACAACAGAGGCTTACCAATATTTCAATTGCAGATCAATACACAAACGTTTGTTAAAGCCTAGGCATGTATAAGGTATAGCACTTCTATTCTGCCCTTACTGCTGAAACAAGAGCTACAGCGTTGTTTCTTACATTGCTAAGTTTTTCACACCCAGGCATCACATGATGGATAGCTATATTAAATTATGCCACACTGTGCAGCTGCTGCCTCTGGGAAGAAGTATGGAACAATACAATTTATTGTCTCATCTTTTAATTTTAGTATAGCTACTAAACATGATCTTCATTCTCACCATCAGGACCAGAGACAGCCTAGCCTCTGCCTGAGACAGATGACCAACTTGTTGAAGCAGTGGCCAGAGATCTTACAGCAAGGCAAGCTGCTGACCTGAGCTGGTCATGAACACCTACTGACTTCATGATGCTCCAAATCATGAATGGAACCAGCACCCTGGCCCCAGGATAAGGTTTGAGGATACCTTAAATTATTATCCTTGTACAGAGAACTCTGCATGCTGAGATGCCATAACCCCTGATTTATAAATCATTTCTAAGGCAAGAAACTAATTCTATAAGCATGCATATACCTGATTAAGCTAATCTAATTCAATAAGAACACTTAATAGGAGTAAAATAAAATGTGCATAAGAAATTGTGTTGTCTGGAACTAAGCTGAGAATCTCTGGAAACGAACATAAAATTATCCCATTCCAGACTTCTTTCTTCTTTACACTTTCCTAAGAACAGATTGTTATAAAATGCATTGACCTTGTCAGTCTATTACAATATTTCCCAACTTTCAAAAGGTTTTGAGGTGCAAAAATTTAAAACCCCACCTATTGATCATAAATGTCTTCCTAAATCCATGTTCTTACAGAACTGAGAATAAAGCATTTGTTGCTCTAGTCAGAAACATCTGACACTGCTTAAAATAGTGTTATTTAACACAAGTTCTCAAGGTCCTGTGTTCTAATGCAGCACAGCACAACGGTAAAGACAAGCTCTGTCCACCTGAAACAATGTGTTGTTATTGTTCATGCTGCTTGAATCTGACATTAACAATAAGTCTCAATCTCACAGCTGCTTCTAAACCTAAGGCTTGCTTGCATTCAAAGAGAATTTCAGTTGTATTTTGGCATTGCACATGCTATTCACAAAGTCACCTGTAACTGTGAGTAAGCGCAAAGCAGTTCATCTCCCTCTGTTTAGCTCTAGAGGCCTTGCTGCAGAATGTTTGGGGTTTAGATCTGTTCTGCTTGTGTTAGAACAGATTAGAATACATTTCAAAAAACAGACTGCTGCCTGAATTACTGTGGCACTCAAGATGAATTAGCCACAGCAACTCAAGTACTGAACTGTATACCTTTCCTCCCTGCTTCTACATCTGTAGGATGCCCTCCAGTCTAACAACCAGGAGGTGTGAACCGAGGCCCGCAACAGCCTGCATTAATGGGCCAAACTGTAACCTACATCTACACTACCACCAAGTGTTTTAGTGTGCTCATTCTTGGTTAACTCCATGAATGAGGCATGTGCACGGTTTCAGATGGTCAGCCTGGACTTGCCTGCTCAGACCATCACCTCAGCCACACCTGCCAAGGTGGGAGTGAGATGGCTGAAGAAAAGCACGTCTTTAGCTGTGACAGCTGGATCAGCCCGTGCCTGCACGTCACTGAGCGGTGTCTGCGCTTTCAGTGAAGCTCACTGGGCAGTATTTCACACAAAAAGGCTGATTTCTCCTTCCCCACCCCTCATGTACATCCAGCTCCTAGCACAAACAACGACACACTAGTCCTATGTTTGTGCACTGGGACATTTTGGTGGGGGGGGAGGTTGGTTTGGTTTGTTTTTTACTTTAATAATAAGCTCTGTAGAAAATGTGTGAACAACATGTTAGTGGAGGTTGTAAATGGGGCGGGTATTTAGGAGTGCTGGGAAAAATGTTTTCTCAGTGTTGTTGGAATATGCAGGGGGCTCATAACAAAAGAGAGCTGTGAAAATCATGCTAACCTGGTCTTCTGGTGATCAAATGCCACAGGAAACAAGCCAGAATCCCCCTTTACAGCTCCTTGAAGGCCTCAGCGCTATGTAGGAAGATTTGCAGTTGTTTTCCCTCAGTCACTGTATTCTCTCCATCAACTTGAATTTAGCTATATTTGGGGTCCAGCACAAGGAATTAGTTTTGCTCCTGTTTTTCGCTACTATAACCTTGGTCTTTGCTTACAGGTTGTTACAGTTGTGTTTACTTTCTGGTTTCAGAATGTGTGTGGAGGTAACCCCAGCTAAAACGGAGGAACTGAAAGGTGTGAGGCCAGGGCTACATCATTTGACATCCTGCCTCATTCCATGCAAGCAGAAAGCTAAATACATGTCTGCTCATTTTTCCTACATACACCTACTTAGAGAACATAGACCCATTAAAGCTGAGACAGACAGATATCAGTTCTTTAATTAGGCTTGTCCTTTTAAGTGCCCCAGGAAAATTATTATAAGAAATACCATGCGATTGCCCAAGAACAAACGAGATATACACTTTTAAACACCCTTTATTACTAGCATTGCATAAGCATTCCAACAATCAAACCTAACAGTTATCATAGTTGTAATCCCTTTGGCTTAGTAGCAGCAAGATGAATAGCATGTCATATCTGTTCTCAGCACATAGCTGCCTGCCTTTGTAAACAAAACTGTCAAGACTGATTCTGCATACACATTTGCAAATTATATCCATTGGTTATGTGTCCTGCAGCATATTTAGTATGCTTCCAGGGGAATGTTACCCTCACATCACTTTCATATGTTACCAACATCATAATATTGTCAAGGAACAGTTACCTTGGGAACTATGGCTTGAATTCACTAATGTCTCTTACACACTCCTGATGAAAAACATGCTTATTATCTAGTTTACAAACATTCAAACTTAGCATGTAAATGCACTCCAAGAGTGATTGCTTGATTACTCCAATAAACCACACAACCTTATAGTAAGTGATTATACACTTATTTTAGTCCTAAACTGTTATAGGTAGTAAGAAAATTTTAATTAATCTCTAAACATCCTATTTGCTTTCTATGTGTGTACCTGTCATTGCAAAACAGCTTTCCACTAACAACAGGTAGTTTACTGTCCTTGTCGTCAGTTAAATCCATGAGTGAGAAGTGTATGGGATATCCTGATATTCAGCCTGCTCTGAAGTGCAAAGCCCTGTGTCTTTGTCCCAGCACCAGCATTTTACTTTACTTACTGGCTGGGCAGGAGGAATTCACTTCACTTCCTTGTTTCACTTCAATTGTATGTAATATGATAATAATATTACTCCATAGAAAAGGAGAGTAAATTAGTTAATGTATGCCCTCTATTCTAAGAATATAGAGTGAAATATGAGCTTAATACTATAATTTCAGCCCTCCCATGGTTTTTTTAATTTTATTTAGTCTGCATCATACATGCAGAGGACAAAATGGATAGTCACTGGCATTTTTAAAAGGGAGAATTCCCTTTTTATTATTTTTATATGGCAAAGCTCTGACCATACTTCTTTAGCAATAATGTAAAATACGTTAAAATAATGATATTTCAAGTGCTGTAGTTTTGTTAATTTCACTTACAAAAATAGGCCCATTTTTCATATAAAAAATCTATCATGTTAATTTTGACATTTTATGTTAATGATAAGTAATAAAGCAATGCCATCTCAACAGAGAGTTCTAATTAGTTGCTAGTAACACAATATAGTCTTGTATAATTACAAGTTTTGTTTGTGCGGGGAACTGCCTGGTTCTCATTACAGGGACTAAAACCACAGAGCATCACATTTCTCATTATTGTACCAGAGGAATGTAGAAACACACTCATGGCCACATTCGGGAATGGCACATAGTAATAGAATCAGTAACAGATAGAAAATGTGATGACACTAAACTGCAAAGCAAAATTTATCCATGGAAAAAGCCCCCACCCTCTTCACCCTGCAGCTCTCTGGCTCTTGCACAGCTCTCAAGCACCAGGCAGGCATTTCTTCTGCTAATCAAGCCAGCATGGGGAGTGATGCTGCCAGGGAAGGCTGGATCAGAAGGGGAGATGAAAAAGATCTAATAGTTCCTATAACACACAGTAAACACTAGCGGAGAGTTGCTACAGGAGTAATTTACTACCTGTTGCATGGCTTTCCCCTTTAACTACCAGAGCTAGAAAATTCAAGATGAAGAGAGATGGGTCAATATTGCCAAGCATGACTGAGTATTGTTCAAGCCAGCTGAGTGGCAGTGTGGGTGTCAGAGTGTGAATAAAACCAGAAACAGTGAGTTCTGATTTCAGGGTCTCACCATTATTGAAGCAGATCTATTTTTATTTCAAATGTTGTGTGAGGTGTGAGGTGCAGAACTAGCTCAGAAACACAGGGGCAAAAGGACAGAACAACACACCTAGTTCTCAAGAGCTAAAAATGGTTTGGATTGGTAAAGCATTAATCCAGACAGTGGTTGTTTTTTTTCTGAAAGAAAGCTTTCTATAGTCCTTTCTAAAGTTGTACTTACTTATTTATTATTTATTCTTAGAAAAGGAGGTCAGCTTTGCAAGGAGCTTGGGAATGGTTAAGGAAAAGGAAGGAATATTAGAAGATGAGCATGAAGTGATTTATAGGTGGGAATCACTGTTATTTAAACAACTATGATTATCAAAATAAAGATAAATTAATCATAATGAAATAATAATATTTCATTGTATCTATTGTGCAATTTTCCAAGTATAGGAGATTCTGCTTATACTGAAGTACTTTGCAATCAAAGTAACACACTAACGTGACAAGCAAAAATCATAGGCATAAGGTTAACACATGAAACCTTGTAGTCCCTTTATAGTTATGTGCATTTTTTTAACTCCTTTTCATTAAAGCAGTCTGGTAGAAGGAACAGGTGCCACTTTCCCAAGAACTGCATTTGTGAGAATTGCTTCCCTGAACCAGCTCTTTCCTGTTTATTTTTCCAGTCTATATGAAGAGGGGTCCAGAAGGCCGATGGTTTTAAGTAGCAGGAGAGGTTTTGCTTCCCCTTTGGCTTAGAGCTGGCAGCAACTCTGTCACACCTTCTCTATCAATCACTCAGCTGGCTACCAGGGTTCAGAGTGAGGTGCATGTATGTCCCTCTGTAGTGAAGCTATCATCAGAGAGAGGTTATTTAAAGCAATTTTGCAGCATATGGAACTACTCCACCTTCCATAGCTTGCTTTTTCTTTCTCACTTGGCTTTTCCACTGAAAACAGCTCAGCAGGCAGCACAGCATGGCCTTACTCATTGTCTAACACCCAGTGTGCAGTGTCATCCTGGTACTCACCCACGGCGTTCCTCCACTGGTGTTGCAGCTGCGTTCAGGCACTGCTTCCCCCCAAACCCTGCTTTCAGGAGTGCATCAAATACACCAGCAAGGGCAGATTAAGAAAAAAGATATATATATCAGCCCATGTTACTGCATTGGAGCTGCTCAGAAGGAGCTCACCACCCCCAGAGTCATCAGCTCTTGCCGCTAGTAGTTACGTGGCTTATATAGCGTATGTGGGTAGTGACCGTGTCCCTTCCTCTGCTGGCTAATCCGAGAGCTTCTTTTGACAGCTCATACATGAAAAGATTTGTTATGTTTTGAAATGTAGTGGTAGAGGTTTTATACTTTGGGCCAGAGTGTCAGAGGAGGCTCTTTGGCAACATGTGCATTGGAAGTGACAAGCAGTGAATAACTGACATCAGGCATAAGTAATATTTGTAGTCTGACCTTGGTGTGTTATTCTTAAAAAAAATCCAGTCTGTAAATACAGTCTACATTTGTTAGCTGGAAAGGAAGGAAAGGGGATAAGGGCAAATACAGAAGAGAGAAATGAGTAATGAAAAAGAAAAGAGAAAAAGCAAGTAGAAATAAGCTAATAAAGAGAAAAGGAAGTAGGAGTATTAAAAGGGAGAATAGGGACATACAAATGGATGGAAACTAATAAAATTGCAAAAAAGCAGGAGAAAAACTGAAGATTAAAGGAATCACAGTGTAACAGATCAGGGGAAAAAAAACTAGGAAAGTGCTTGCAAATTTAGTCTGAATTCCTATATACAGTCAATAATGACTTGTAAAACAAGTATGTGTTGAAGTCCCATTGATTGTGAGACGCTCTAGTTTGCAAGTTAAAAAGGATTCTGTGAAGTTGCTTAAAATACACAGCAGGAGTGGGTGGGGTGGTGGGTATGTGTAGTGTAGAAGCAATTTGGATGGTGATGAAGTCAAGCTGTAAAACAAATATTGTGTTTAACCCCCATAGGAACAATGCAGTTATTTCAGCAAGAGATGAGTTATGCAAGGGAAGATATTTGAATGAACTTGTGGGGCTCTTTCAGTGACTGCAGTGAAGCTGATGACTGTATTTTCATTCAGACTTTTTGCTTTTCTTTGTTAATTTTCTGTAGACTAGAAATGGTGATGAGAGTAATAAACTGTAAGGTGATACATACTTTTGCTGTATTTTTTATTCACACAGTGCCTATTACTTTCTTTGAAAGCAGGAGCAGGTATAATCTATCAGGGAACAAATCTTTAAAGTCATTGAAGTATTTTCCTAAAGGAAGTATTTTACATCAGAAAACCAGAAGAAAGAGAGAGGAGGGTCTTCCAGGATAGGTCAATGGCTGAGGCAGAGTATCAGCTCCCACGTGGTAGTCTTCTTGTTACCCTCAAACAGCACTTTTACACAGAAGAGTTGTCAGGTAAAACTTCACATCAGTCAGCACATTCTTTCAAAATATTGAACATAATAACAGGAAAAGTATGCAAGTCAGCATCTTTAAGTATCATAAATCATGGAAGAGACTCATTGTCTATCCACGAGTTAAAAAATATAGGATTTTAATACTGTATTACAGAAGTGGAGCATCAACTGCCTCCTTTCTGTACTTGGCTGTTTGTAGGACTTAATTGCAACAGAAAAGTAGGACTTAATTGCAGCAGAAAAGCCCTACATTAAGTTTTTAGGAAGGGATGGAGCCAAGACTGGGTGAGGTGGGGTAGGGACTGCACTCAGCTCCATTTCCAGAGCAGCCGCAGGTGCCAAACAGCATCCAAATGCTCATGCTTCTATGGCTGTGAACCGAGACGCTACCTTTGAAAACATGCTTCTGGTCCTAGAACAGAATAACTATTTGTTATTTCCTCATTTCACAGGGCCTCTGCAAAATGATATGATAAAATGTGTAAATAGCAGGAAGGTCTTGGCTAGAAGGCACTACACACAGCTAGGCATATAATACCTTTATTATATAATAGATTAGACTAAAGGAGTAACAGATTGCTTAGTTGATTGCTATGTGAAGCAATGCAAGCATTTATTTTACACCAGACAGATTTGTTGTAGATGTTTTGTGGAAATGGCAGTGTCATGCAGAATTATCTTTGAAAGGGTGTGCAAAATAACTGTAAGAGGTTTTTTGTGAGGAAAGGAACACTCTGCAAAGGTGTAGTATAGCATTATAGTAACATTACAGAAACTGAAAGTATGACTTGCAACAAAGACTTGGCTATAGAAAAAATGATTTATTCTTTAAATAAATGTATTTAATATTTTCATTCTTATTTATTCTTTTGTTTCCAGAATTTCTGGAATTACTCCTAAAGTAATTCCCAGCTGTTCAAGTGGGAGATGTTTTATTGAAGTTTCCATATACTGGGATATATCCTACTTTACTCATCAACCATTTTTCACTAGCAACAAGGAGATTTTACGTGAATGAAATGATGGGAGCTGCAGGTGCATGCGGAGAAAGGTTTGTTTCTTGCATTTTACACTCCAAATGAAATTCACATCTGCAGCAAAACTACTGTGCAATATTTAATGGCATATTGTCACAATCCATATGTGTAACTTTACTTACAATTGTAATTCCTAATTTTACAGTGTTCATGACAGGTACAAAGCACATCCTGAGTGCGGAAGCATCCCTTTTGAGGGATGCCTCAAACTTAATGTTTAGTTCATGCTTTCTGTGATAAACTTCAACTACTGCCCAAGCATTTCCCCGAATTTTGACCAGGTATATGTAATATTCATAATCTATTAAATAATATGGACAGAACACTGTTTTAGCCTTTTGAGAATTATTTGTTGTTAATACTGCAGATTTAAATTTAAGCATATCTTCAACTTTAAATACCTTCAGTGCTATGCTAAAGGAAGTTTCTTCAGAGGTATGTAAAATAGTTAAGAAGGCTCCGTACGGTTGATTTCAAGGAGAGAAATAAGCAAATATTCTTGCGTATTAAAGTTTCTGACTTTTATTTATTATATGCCTTAGCATATTATGCTCTACCTTAGTTTTACAGAGCTGTTACTAATATGTTTTATTCATAAAAGAAAGTGACAAAACTATGTTGCTAATCCTCCCGAGTCCATAATAAGTCATTACTTGTTTGCTGTACTGTATAATAGGTATTTTCAATAATGCAGAAGCAAACTTGGGTCCTTAGGTAATAAAAGTCTCCATGTAAAACAACTGTTCTTTGGCAGAAAGGGGTCTCAGGTCTTCTAAAATCCCAAGCGCTTTGAAAATTTTAGGGAATTTCATGTGTGAGCTTTGCAGGTGCCATGCTGTTCCCCTCATGCTCTGTGCCTTGCTGTGCAGGATCATTGTGCCAGCAATGGAATATCTTGGGTTTGTACCCACAAAATGAAGGATGTGGGGATCAATATGTTCTGTCCTTTGCCTTTTCATTAGATTTGGTGTTGATCTGTAGCAACATCTACTTTGTTTTGCTGAAAGAAATTTAAATATACCAGGCAGGAAACATCAGTACAAATGTTGAGTGTATTGCATTTAGTCCCTGGTGGAATTTTGAGAAGCATGAAGCATATAATATTAGATTGGATACTAAGCAGACCCCAAATATTTGTTAGTGCTTTAATAATTCCTTTTCTTGAGCAAAAAGGAATTAACATTTCAGTACTACAGTGTTTTGTGCCTTCATGTCACTGCCTTGACACCCTATTAAAAAAAACCAAAGCAACCCAAAAACATTTTGTCAAGGTATAGGTCTGAGTTGCAAAGCACAGGTCTAAACCTCGTCGTGAACCAGATGCAGCACTCGCTTATAATCACTAGTCTTTTGCTGGTGAGAAAACAGAGAAGCTAGAAAATCCTAAACATTTTCTTTGGTAAAAAAAAAATTATTACCCAAAACCTTTCTGTCTCTGTAACATTGCTATACAGCCAAATAGGTTTCTTTTAAAGAAAGGACAAAAATCCCCTTTCTCGATATTTTATACTATCAACATATTTTTTAATCTGTATTAATTTATCTCTTATAAGTAACATCAGGAATATATTTCCAGTGTTCCACTGTGCTCAGGCAGCCCATAGGAATGTGGTGGACACAGAACTGCATCTCCCAGCTAGCCAGAGAGCTGGCCGGGGGGAACTCACACAAGTTATAAAGAATCAGAGAGTTCATACTGTATTTGCTCTTTGTTCTGGAGACACTAGATTTTAGTTGCTTTGGTCAAACCATCCCAAGAATGAAAGGATGTACAAGCATCAAATGTGTTTCCAATTCAGTGCTAGGAGGGAGCCCAGCCCTCAAGGGTTTCCCCCCCGCCCCCATGACTCTGGTATGGTGCAAGGGGAGCTTGCTCAGCAGAATCAGGTTGCAATTGGTCCTGTAGCTGTGGCACCAGTTAAAAAAGAATAAAAATACTGAGTTCAGCCCTGTATCTAACACCTTTCCTTCTGTTCCATGAAACCTTTTAGGCTGTCCCATTTTCTGAATACACTCAATGGAAGAATCATAGAATGGTTTGGTTTGGAAGGGACCTTAAAGACCATCTAGTTCCAACCCTCTGCCATGAGCAGGGACATGTTCCACTAGACAAGGTTGCTCAAAACCCCATCCAGCCTGGCCTTGGACACTGCCAGGAATGGGGCATTTTAATTTAATTATTTATTTTATTTTATTTTATTTTATTTTATCCTTTTTCTTGTTATTGTATTGTAAATAAGGAGTGTATTAAACTTGAAGTATGGTTTTGCTAATGATACTGAATGTTCAAAACACAGTTGGAAGTTAGAACTACTCATCACTGAACCACCGCCCTGCATTATGTTACAAATTGCTACTGTTCATAAGAAATCTTGTATTACAAGCATCTGTCCTCCTAGGCCTCAGATGACATTAAAAGGAAGCATCTAATGTGTATTCTCTCAACCTTCTTGACATTTTGAAAGGTTTCTTTTTTAATACTTCAGAATATTTTGCACCATTCTGATTCACAATAAGATTTGCTGACTTTCAATAATCCATATTTCTATTATTAATAATATAAAAAATCATATTTATAATGTTTTAAATGATCTAATATTATAATATTTTATCTGTTCTAATATTCTTAAATAATCCATATTTCTAATATAAGATCTTTTTCATAACATGTACTGCTAGTAGTAAAAGTGATGGAAACTGCTTCCACCTGAATTCAGTTCAGTCATAAAGAGGTGCTAAATGCAAAACTGCTTCAAACACAATGTTTCCAATAAAAAGGAAATCTTATTTAATTTTTACACAGGTTAGTCTTTGTGTTAATTTTTCCTGCATAGTCTCCCTTGACCAAAATGGGCTACAGAGTACATTTTCCTTGGTGTATCGCCTTTTTCTTGAAGGGAGGAATAGAACAGCAATCTATAGGAACACATTTAAGCAGATATAAACTGACTCTGCCTTCAAGGGAGTCATGTTTTATGGTTACCAGCAAGATTTCTAGTGTTAAAAAGACTTTGCAGGCCAAACTGTTGGCATTCTGCGTTTTACCCAAAGCAGCACCTGAGTGTTGCAATATGGATGTAACGGTTCCTACCTTTTTAGTCCTGTACTCTGGATACTTGGATTACTTCTTCTTCATTTCCTCTCTCTCAAGAAAGTCCCCTGTTAAGAAAACCCATGAGGACATTCCCACACTCCCCTAGCAGCAGAACATGTCTCCGCTGGCAAACGTGTGTCCTCTAGCAACAGCTTTGCATTTCATGGTGTGGTTGAACAAGGTGACACTATGAAGCTGGCTGCTGACCCCACCAGAGATCTTATCACTATGGCAGCCCACAACGAAGCAAAATAACGAATAGGGGAAAAGAAAAAAGAAGTTTTCAGCCTCCATTCCTCTAGGGAGTGATTGGGAAGGTTACACCTATGGTTAAAGTATGAGACAGCACCGAACAATCCACTCTCCCTCCTGAAAAATTGCAGTTGTGCCATGGCAGGAAAATCAGTGAATGAGAAAAGTGATCCTTTCTGTATCTTTTCTTCATTAAATTATAAGTAATGGTCTGCATAACAACAGTAAAAATACTCATCTTCTTTTGTCTTTCAAAGCTTGAAGAAATATTTTTTCAGGAACTGCCTTGTAAGCCCAAGTCTCACTGACTTGTTGGTGCTTAAGCTACGTTTGAAAATCAGACTGTGTAATAGATTTTCTACCTGAGGATTAAAAAAAATGGTTATTAGGAGGTATGAGTCTAAGCACCGTAACAACTTCTGAAAATTTTACCATGAGACAAAAAATACATATTTATGAGATCACTCCTCATAATGTACCGTAATTCTCCTGGGAAATTATAAGAAATCTGAATTCCATAATGTTGTAAACAACAGAAACTGCAATTATTGTACAGCTGAATAAATTCTTCATATATACGTTTGCTTCCAACATAATATGCAGTATAGCTGGTTTATAAGTAAACAAGTGATGCATGTATGTATGATGGTTCATATCTACACCTAGATTAAAAGATAATAAATTAAATATGCTAATAATGCAGAAAAATATTTGCTAACAGGAATTATTTTTTCTCATTTATGGAGTGAGTGTACTGTATATTGAACATCATTAACCATTCACTGTTAAATAATGTAAAAAAACCCAAGCAAAATCAGCATATCAAAATGAAACCTTACTAGCACCATACTTGCGCGTTTCATTGGAAGTTCCTGTTTCAATACACCATCTGTGGGAGTTAATGAATATACTTTCTTCTTATCTCAAACATTAATCCGTTACTTGTTGTAAAAGTATTTTGGGGGGAAATAACCCTATAATAATAAAGCTGTTGCTAGGAGGCCTAGATAAACCTAAATCAATTTGGCTTGGAGAAAGAGATAATCAGTATCTTAGCACTTTCTTTCTAACGTCCCCCTCATGCTTTCCCTGAGAGCAGGAAATCAGTGAGTGAAGAATAAATCTCCATTCTGATTGTTTACAGAGCATAATGAGGGCCTCAAGCAAAGAAATGCATCATTTGCTTTATACCTGCGGCTGAACTGCAATGCATCCCATTAAATACCTGTCGAATGCCATTCAAGATGCATAACAAAAAGCCATCGTTTTAGATGAACACACCCTTATCCTGCAGAGAGTATAATTCCTTGGGGGAAAGTTTGAAACAGTCCATCCTGAAGAGTGTTTCTGGTTGTTTCAGATTTTATAGCAACAGCCTCACATTTCAGTTCTCTCATTTTCTTCCTCGTTCTTCTGTGTTACTCATTCTGAGTAATATCTGATCCTGATATAATTTGCTGCCTTTATTTCTCTCGGCTCCAACTTTTCCCAAATCCTGCTGCTTCTCTTCCTTTTTCCTCCATTCCCAGCCTCATTCTAGAGAGGTATAACTGAAATTTTGACAGCAGCACCACCCCATCAAAAGCATGCTTCCATTGCTTTCAGCTGTGATAACTCAATAACTAAATTTTCCAAGAACCAGCCTCTCTGATTCCCAAACTGTAATGCTCCCTGCTCTTTGCCTGTGGCCTGGCTTATTCTCATTCTCTTTCTCACCTCAGTGCTTCTGACCCTCAAATCCGAATCCTTTTTTTTTGCCTCTGAGCATGTTGTCTCTGCCTCTGTTTCTCCACTCCTTTCTCTTGAAGCTCCTGTTGCTTCTCAAAATCAAGCAGCAATAAAATGGAGTTTCTCTTACTCCTTCTTAAAATGTCTTCCCTCCACTATTGCTCTATCACCAGTTTTCTCTGCAACGCTGAAGCTCAGAATTAGCTTTGATCTTTTTCCCTTTATTCTCCTCCTCACCTCGAGACTTTCACTAAATCTTTTTGCTTACCCTGGAACATTCAAAATAACACCCCTTTTTGGTAGGTATGTGATAAAAAAGAATCCAACAGTGATTATCTCATAACTGGCATTAACCACTTCCTATTATTCTCTTTAACTGGCCTTTCTTTAACCTACGCAACATACACCATTTCAAATAAACTTTACCCAACACTCAGGTTCACTCACCAGAGTCCTCATATATCTTCCTTATAAAATTCAGGCTTCCTTACCCTCCTTTTTAAGACTCTTTGCAGCTTTTATCTGATAATATCTCATCTGTAGTTTCTCTCTGCTCTCCTCATCTCTCTCTAGATATTGCCAGGATTTCCCTTCATGCGTTTTCCCCCCAGTAATCTTCTTCCCTCTCCGAGCAAGTTTATTTTCCTTCCTTTTTTGTTGGCTTTCTCTTTTCACCTGAATCCTCCAAAATTATAAAAAAATACTTCATACCGGAATCAACAGTTAAAACCAGAACAAAACTCAGAATCAGTCAGAGGTATGTCTTTGGCTTCTGTCTGATATTTACATCTCAGGGGAAGAAAGTTATTAATTAGATTTCAAAACAAGAAGAAAATGCATTGCTGTTTGTCTGTTGTCATGCCACAAAGGATTTCTGTAAGTGGTATCACCTATGCTAAATTCACAACAGTCATGCTCCATCAGTGAGACTTTAATTTCTGTGTTGCAACAATAATTTTCTAAAAGTCTTGATCCAGCAAAGTAGTTAAACACATGCTTTTGCTCAGACTTGTGAGTGACCTCACTGTAGATACCGGAATTGCACACCTCATAGACTTGCAATTATGCACACGAATAATTATTCTACTCAATTTGTGCTTTAAGCTAGCTTAGTGGTTAATTAGATTCATTTTGCATTCAGGACATGAAAGTAATCATTTAAAGGAACATTTTTTGCAAGATGCTGAATTTAAGCAGATTTTTCAGATTTAAAAATATTTTTAGCTGAGACATTAGCTTTCTTTTCCAGATTGAGACATTTGTCTGCCGACTTTTATGGAAACTCTCAGGTAAAATAAAGAGCATGTTAAAAAAACATGAAATCTCCTTATACTAACACCTGAGTCTGAAAATTATTGCTATTTCTCCTCTACCTCCCACAAAGAATGCTTTACCATAATGACACATTTTAAAATGTTTTCTTGTTAATGAATATTGACTTCCTCAGAAATAAAGATATGGATAAATGGATATGGAAATGTAAAAACAGATGCCATAAAGTGTTTGTTGCTGGAAAAAAAGGCTCAGCAATCTTTCCCAGGTACTACTTCAAGTTATTATAGCATTAATAATGGTGCAAATACCGCAAAGTCTAATTGCTTTGTGTCTGGCGCCAAACCGAAAGGGCCAAATGCATATAGAAAAGGAGAGAAAAATGACATAATATTTATTTGGTACTAAAAAATGGATATAGCCTTAAAATATCAGGCAGCATAGGAGGAGTACTCAGAATATTGAGTAGGATTTATATGGGCATCATAAATTTCAAGCTTACAAAGGAAAGAAGCCTTTCTTTATAGATAAAAGCAACTTTTTTTCACTCTTAAACATTTACGAGTCAGGATTTCCAATATTAATTAATAAAGCTTCACAATTTGGCTGTGATGAGAAATACTTACCACTTCCTCAGGGACAGAAAGTTTCATGACTTGATCATACAATAACTGTTCAACAAACAGAGGAGTCATGAATGCAGCTTAAACAGTTTGGCTCAGACTCTTGGATTTTAACCAGCTTTTTCCTCCCAGAAATTCCCCCTTGTTGGATATCTGCCTCCAACAAATGCCACCTTTACATATCTTTACTATTCCTTCCAGATATCCTTTCAAGTAATTGCTGCATTAAAACATCAGAAGCTCCCACTGTTTCAAAAGATATTATATGACATTGAGACAATAGCTCTCAGTGTCACTTCCCAGAAACTTTCCTATTGATCATCAATAAAACCAGGTTCCCATAAGATGTTTGGCTGGGTGAATGCCTGTTAGCCTATTGCTAGCAGCTCCCGAGGGTTTAATCTGTTTTATGGAACAGCACATATATAAATGTAGATGTTTTTCCTCCAGGTATCCCATTGCTCCATTTTAACTACTGCATAACGTACAGGCTGGGAGGAAAACAGGATTTTCTCACGCAGTGCACTGTCAAAGAGGAGCACAAAAAGCTGAGCTCTTCAATGCCCTGAGCGTGCTGGCCAGGAGTCAGCACAGCTCTACGCAGCCAAGATAGTCCCTTTGATCTGCAGGATCAGAGGTTCAGCCTCTTCGCCAATTAGACCACTCTTAGGCTTTTAGCAGGGAAATCTGGATTTCTGTTCTCATTTTTAAAGATCCTGATCTGTGCTTGCTGCCAGGTCAGGAGCAGCTTTGGGCACCGGTGGGGTCTAATGTTAAGGAAAAGTTGACTTCTGGCACACATGGGGAGATGTGCTGGTGTGTGTCTTCTGCTGTGCACAGGACGGTGCTCTGAGACCAGCCTCCTGTGAGCGGGCTCCCTGGCCAAGTCCCATTTGCCTAGAGATGCTCTTATCCCATATCAACTATTAAACCATTTTCCACCTTGCTATGATGGACAACATGCTACTCGGAATGTCTCAATTTTAGTCATAAGCAGACATTTCTGTGGTGCCACTGTATGCAGGCTTTGGGGAGGCTGGCACTTCTGAAAAGGAGCCATGTAGGATTCCAAAGATCTTCTCCATTCCTATAACACAGGGGGGAAAAATGCTGTTCAGTTCACTTTCCAGTACAAGGGTTGAAAACTGACAACCCCACTTTCTGAGCTGGGGCCCCAGTTCCATCCTATATGCATGCAAGTGACACTCATGCCCGCACATCTCCCTTATTTGAGGACTGACTCATTCCCTCCTACATTCAAACCCATGTTCGCAACAGCTGCTACACAGTATCTTTTGTAGCTTTTGTTTTTAGGTTGCTTTTTTTTTCTGGAATTTTCTTGCCTATGCTATGGATTTCCTTTTAAATCATGGTCACAGTCCTTGAAAATCCTGACTTTCTCAGTTTCTACTGGCAGGGCGTCAATAGCTGTTCTTCCTGTTGTCAGTTCTGCTGCTGTTGCTCTTATAAAGATGTTTCTGGGAGTTTTGAGAGGTTTGATTCCTTTAGACAAAGACACCAGCATCGGCCTGGTTCCCATGGCTACCAACTCCTCAGTCTCTCCTCAATACAGGATTTTCAGCTGCTCTCTCATTCAAAAAAAAAAAAAAAAAAAGTCCTTCCCTTATCTTTGGACACTTCAAGTTGAATTTCAGCTTCTTCCTGTTCCTCAGACCGGCAGCAAGAAATGCTAAAGAGAAACATTAAAGAAACATGGGAGTGTGAAGACTGTCCCATGCAAGGCTACCGCTGTCACAATCCTATGCGTAAACCTGTCAAGCTCCATCATAAACTAACTCTTAGGTTTTTTTCTTTCATTTTTTCCAGTTAGAGGATTGAGTGGATAATTCGTTTTTCTGGTTTCCCTGACTAAGTTTGGTTAAATTTGTGTTACTTCCAAATCAAATCAGTAAAAAGAACATTTTTAACCAAATGAAAGCATTTTATTCCCCGTTTTCACAATGAAGAACAAGGCACACCAAAATTATAACATTTCATTTTCTATCAGGGCAACTTTAACAAATGCTAGTAATAGGAAAAATAGAGGGAGCTCTGAGAACCACTCACAGAACAAAGGGGGGATTTAAATTTCTGTTCCCTCTTCTTCAGGCAAGCCAAAACCTGCTTCCCTGACTGAACAAAAGTTTTTTGCCTTATTTCAATAAGTTTTAAAATAATTTGTACAAAACCTAACAGTTTAACAGTTTTCTTCCCATACTATATTGTATTCTCTAGTGGGGTAGTTTAAGCAGTCTCCTGAAGTGCTCTCATACCAGGAGAAAACATCGAATTCAGGCGTTTCAGGTCCAGAAAGAGTGTCCCAATCCATTAGCTGGTCAGTGAGATTCCTTTACCTCTCATTTCTAAATCTAGTCAGACACTAGATTTGCAAATTTGCAAATAAGCAAAATTCACTTAAGTGTACAACTGGCTTTAGGATGAACAGGCTTTCATTGCTTTAATTCAATAAACTGGTTTTAAAGCTCTGGTCTTTTGGCATTTGACCAAAACAATGGGTAGAAGAGATCCAGTTAATATCTTACACTCATACATTAGCATGTCACACAAGACCTGATGGCCCAAAATACCTGATTTGGGTGTAATTTAAACAGGAACAAGTCTAGACTGTCCGGGAGCCTCACACTGATTTACCACTGTATTCACCACCTAAGCTGCACAAGACGCTAAAAAAAGAAAATCTTCTGGTGCCATAGTATCAGTGGCAGCCAGTTGAAAGATGGGGAGAAACTGTCATTTTGCTAAGTTTAGTCCTTCTTTTGAACAATGAAGTTAAAATAGTAGCACAGTATATAAAATGTAGTGCCTTGTTTTCTTCTTGGAATTGATGTAAAATATTAGCTGAACTGAGGAAAAGCAACCAGATTTAGACATTAAAAATTGATTAGCTAACAGAAAAGATATTTAAATTCAATGATAAAGGCAGATCTTTCTAAAGGCATGATTCTTTTGAGACAAATAGGAGGTGAAATTTCAGTCTTGTATAGGATTCCTATATGACTTTCCAGCTTGTTCTTTGTTAGGAGCCTGGATTAAATCAACCCTCAAAGTATTTTTCCTGCTATGACACAGCCGTCTGCAGCTCTGCTACACCAAGTGTCTGCCGTCATGGCAGTTTAGCTCACTGGTCCCTCTGAGGGATTGCTCTCCTAATGACATTAATGGAAGGGCTATCTAGTATCTGGATTTCCCCACATACGTCCTGTTGGCTCTCTGGAAGAGCTGCATGGTGGCATGTGAGGAATGTGTACATTTGCCTGGGATTTACAGATAACAAAGAACCAAGCTGGAATAGTTTCTTCATCACAGGTTTCCTGCTATGTGAGGATCAACTTTTTATCATGTGTGCAATGAGGCTGATATTTCTGGAAGGCTTCAAATCTCCTGCATACGTGAGGTATAAATGGTCTCTCTACACACAGCAAATACACAATTGGGGTTACTGTGGACCATCTGTGCAGTACACATGGGGAATCTGACAGTTTCGGTCATCATCAAACATCATATTCATGCACTGCTCTACACAGGCTTAAATAAGGTCAGAGCAATTAAAACAAATATAATCAACCCACAGCCATCCACACTCCTTCTACTCTGGGCTCCTCTTCAGAAATCTCTTCTTCCCAAAGCTGAGAACAAATGTGGGTTTCGTTTGACTATTTGATAAATTCATCTGACCAGAAATATCCACATCTGGACAATTCACCCCCCTCCTCAGCAACACATTAAAATAGGTCAGTTGAACTGCTGCCTAAGACTGCTTATTTCTCTCTCTTTTTGACAGAAAGCCTAAAATGAAAACCTCAGCAGTGAACATCCACCTGACAAAGGCCATTATAGCTGGGTGAGAAGCATCATACTAAGTGTCTTTCAAAAAGCTTTTAGCTAGATCTAGGTCCCTCTAAAATGCTTTGCGCCTTCCGAGGGCTGCCTGCCATTGCATCCGTCCTGCCTTTGATCCTCTTGCGGGAAGGCCTTTGGGCAAGCAGGAGCTAACTCTATTCCCACAGCTTTCCTATGTGTCAACTGTCTGTCTCGGACTTCTGTGGATATACACCTTGACCTTGTGTATCTCCTCAAGGTCTCCTCAATGAGTCTTTGCTCCCCAGACCTAATTGCTTAATTAACAGTTCCCTTCCAACCCCTGCTACCAGCATCATGAAGTGGCTGACTGTGCATTTGCATTCCTGGGCAGAAAAAAGGGAAAACAAATGCATTAAGAAGCTCAAAGAGATGATGAGGCTTGTTTGTGGTCCTGAAACAAGAAAACTAAAGGTTGTACATCTTGATTATCAAATACATCCTACGTTAATTTTTTAACTTATGAGTGAAGCCTAGCTGTTGGTGATGCTACCACGATCCTCAAAATTAAAAGGAATTTATTTTGTGGGGCTTATTGTGGCCTAATGCCAAACCCATGGACCTGGACCTTGGTTTGAATGTGAAAATTCTACTGGGGTTCTTACACTAGCATTTAAACTGGGTGAACTGGAAGTGAAATTTCTTTCATAAGGCAAGCAGGCATTAATATTCAACTAAAAACTCAATTGCATTCTCAAAATGAACATCTCAAGTAATTAACATCCCTTGGATGCAAATTGCAGTCAACATTTAAAATACGACAGTTTTCCTAAGAATTTTCTTTACTATAAGGTGTAACTCAAAGTGAAACTTCCTATAACTTCAGGCAGATTAATGAACACCACCTCATGTTGATCTATTCAAGAAGGTACTCATTGAGTACCCTTAGGGAAAAAAAATCTTTAATTCTCCAGAATTAAGCTTCTCTAAATCTTCTTCTTTAGCTGAAAGCTAAATTTTGTTACTGCTGAAGAACAGACCTTCTCCCTGCTATATTTGGGAAACTCTACCATAGCCTTTCACATTGCAAGCATGTAACTGAAGTTTCAATTAGGACTATTATGTACAGCCTAATCCCAGTGCAACACAATAGGAAATTTTCAATGAACTCCATGGCAGAAGAAGTACTAAGAAATCAGACGAACTACTCTTTACATTCTTCAAGCATGTTTTGCTATCAAAGGCATATTAAACATAGTCTATTAAATCTGGTAACAACTTACTTCCAGTTTAATTGTCCCCTCAAGAGTCATTCTTCTCTCATATGGACTCTTAATAAAAAGAATGTACCATTAAAGTAATTAATATGTATAATATAATGCTTATTTATAAGATGTTCTCTCTTCAGGAAGCCATTCTGTCATACTCCCTTCTCTGAAGATCTCATGAATTAGTAATTAATGAGGCCTAATTTTTGAATACCTTCTACACTGTTAATTTCCCCACATCTCATGAACTTATCTGTGATGAAACTGTGCCCTATACTTAAACGGGCAGGAGAAACTAAGCCCAGGAATCTGTGAACTCCAAGGGTAGAAATCTCTCTTTTCAGTACTTCTGGGATCACTGACAGGTGGGGTATCAAGGCTGTTCCCTGCAGTCGCCAGCAAAGCTGTAGCTGTGTACATGAAGAGCAAAGAGCACTATCTATGAGGAGTGGTAGCTCTCCACGCTCTTCAGTAGCTCCAGATGCTCTAGGAGGCATTTTGTGTCTTCCAGTAGCTCCTCTCTTCCCTGGGGATGAGCAACCCTTGCTCAGACATGAAATCCTATTTAGTACCTGAATGTCATGTCACTTTGGCTGGGGTGGATGTTTTCTGGTGTGATCGCCACAACCACCATACAGCCATAGCATTTCTCTAAAGCATTCATGCTTTTTTTTTCCTTTTTCTCTGTCCACCATGCCTCCATTCTGGCTCATTGGCTTTTTTATCCCATGAGAAACACAATACATTTCAAAATTGAAAACTTCTGTGTGAATAACTCTTGTTTTGATCAAACTTTTCCTGACCCCAAAAATACAAGAGATGCACTCGGTTAAGGTGGTGGTGGGAAAGGATTTTGCATTTCTCCCATTTTGAACATTTGAATGATTGTCACCTTTAATTAGAATACAAATGTTATAAAAATTTGATTTGTTGAAGAAGCTATTTTGGCTTCTATCCTATTATTGCTCTGATGGTGCCTTCCACTATATAAAGTTGTATTATATCCTCTGGAAGACATAAATAGAGCATAAACTAATATAGCAATGACTAAACAGCCATGTTGTGGTTGCCTGAGAGATCCCATCACATATGCCCTTCTTGATTCATTGACATGGTTACAGGCAGGTGAGATGCTGATGTTTGACCTCCATTTCATAGGACAGAGTAAACTGCTGACAGATGTTGACCTTACAGGCTTGCGAGTCTGTAATGCTTCCCTGTCCTTTGCCCAGAATAGCTTTGAATTAGCTCATTTTCAGCTTGTGCTTCAGTGCCCTTTTGTATTGTCTGGTTCTTGACAAAACAGTATAACCAATTTGGAGGAAAAAAAGAGTATTAATTTTTCTGTTAAGTAATTGGCAAACAGTTGGATTTTGCACACTTTTTATGTAGTGATCAGAATAAGAAGAAAAAGCACATCACTTCTTATCAAAATATGTTTCTCACATTAAACAGTGTTATTTTGTATATATTCTTAATTTTTAAAAATCTTTGAAACCGAGGCTCACTCCTTTATTCTATGATTGCACTAATCTGGATTTATTTTGTTCCTAGTAATGAATGAAAATGGTGTGTAAATTCTATTCCCAGACCAGCCAGATTAACAACTGTAAAACCCTTCAACCCTCTAGTTGGCAAATGATTTATTGACGTGACATTCAAATGTGTTTTCCTTCAGCATTAATGACAAGAGTTCCAGAACTTCTGTCACTGAGGTGATAAATGGATCCTTATACATACAGCCTTGAAAAACTGGGAATGGTGCCATTTTTCCCTTCACTTTATTGAAAATCACATCTCTTTACATTTACAGGAAGTAGCAACTTTTTTCCTGTCCATGATTATAATACATCACCATTTTGTTTATGAACAGTTAATTACTTTATTTGACCTAGTGTTATTGGGAGGGTACAGGTTAGTATACAGGGAAAGTACACTGAAAACAGCTGTTGTGGCGCTGATTTTTTTGACCTTGATTAAGATAACTGGAATGAATGAAGCAGCCTAATCAAATGGTAGTAAAACTGCCACGGTCATGAAAGGCACTGACGGCACATTTCCTACTGAGTCTGGTTTAAGCATATCTATACAAGCTTATAAAAGTGAGGAGAAGTGATTCCCAAGGACGAATTGTTCCTACATATACTGAGATTAAAAACATTGACAGTCTGAAGTCTATAAACAAGTCTATACAGTTGCTAAAATATTTATGCAAATGAAAAATAACAGTTTTAATCATGGTGTTATGAGAGTTGGAGCTCTCTGCTATTTGCAAAAGAAAGATGTGAGGAACAGTGAGTTTCTGTTTTACTCAAAGAGCAAAGAGAAATTGGATTTATTTTTTATCAAAAGCTTTTACTCTGAAGACTCCAGTGTATTTATGGAAAATGACTGATTTGAATGAATTTCTTATTTGGGATTTGTTTTTTAAAAAAATGCTCTGAATTCATCAAAATGAATTCTATTTTGAAACAAAAAACCCCAGACTGTTCATGCTGTGATGGCTGTTATTTAGGCAAATTGATTTAACTTGTAGGAAAGAAAAAAGAATTAGAGAATGTTCAAACAAAATGAACCACTTCTGTGCTGAAATGCTTCAATAATTTCTGTTCTTTCTTTCCATTACTGGTGACCAAGTTAAGGAAATTTTCCTCATTGACTGTTTGACCTGGTTTGGGAGTGAAAATTAAGTTTTAAAAACTCAGCAGTTTCCCAGAACAGGAAGACCATTCTTTTGTCTTAATAATATATTGTAATAAACTCTATCTGCTAGAATGGATCATTCAGTGTTTTGAAAAGATTCTGTGTTCAGATATTCCCAATAGGTTCATACTCTTTGCTAGTATTGCCAGACAGTATTACACCAATTAAGTATTTCACAGCTCAGACACTGCATAGCTACCCGTGCATCCTGAAAGGACTCAGGTGTCAGACTGCGAAGGCAGGAGTGAAAATCAGAGCTGTCTGCCTCAAATTCAGTCCTTAGAGCAGGAGCCATGCCAGCCTCCTCAGCTCACTGTTTTAAGGTGCCTAAGCTGAACTGTTGTTATTCAGATGAAAATTAGGGCAGGTCTGCCAAAGAAAGCAGGAGAAAACTCAGTGTGAGTCAATCACTTGCTCTGATCTAAAGCTCAGTACAAAACACTACCCAGACCAGCAACTGCTTCTGCATCTCCCACACAGACCATTGGTTACAAACCCAAACAGTCCAGTGGTTGGAATTAATGTAGTGCCAGTATTTTTAAAATGTATCTGGAGTTTATCACAACTCTAACATGAAAAATTGCATTGAAACTCCTGGGAGAACCAACTTCCCTTCCTCCAGTGAATCTGCAGCTCTTGTGTATAGCAATCCTCCAATACTCATGCATTTGGAAAAAGGATAGGACGAAAGCAGAAGATGCCCTTGTATGAAAAAGGTTAAAAGTTACAGGGAATTAACTGAATTTTGATGTACTCTGAAAATTTTTAATGAGTGTTTGGCTGTTGGATGAAACCTATCAGAGCATTTTTTTTGTTAAAACTTTTTCCCCCATCCTGCATAACAGTAGCACAGCAATAGCTTTATTAGTGGCTTTTCTATAAAGATATATCTTTAGCTTGGACAAACTTGATCAAATTCATAGCTGACATAATTCTGAATTTACTCTGGAGCTTTATTCCATGTGAAAGATTAAAGGTAGATTTACCAAGTTCATGTAGGTTTCCCAAGCCTTATAGGAAACACTTCTACTGTTCAATAGCACAGGATGCAGTTTAAGGTCAGCATTAGGCAAAAGGGAAATATGAGCTGTTTTATACTTGAACAGAAACCACAGACCTTTTAAAATACCGATAAAGTTTCACTGCTGTGAGAAAAATGATGATGCATTTTTTGTTGTTATGAAATGCCTGATAAAGACTGAAATACAGTCATAGCAGAGATTTAAATAAAGTTTCTGTTACACTTCCTCCTGGCATTTTATCAAATCAGATGGCTGTGGGCAACATAACATACATTATCAACCTCAATCCCACACTCAAACCCTCCAAAGCATCTGAAGGGGTCTGTAAGAGCGCATGGATTTGTTTTGCTAAGTGATCAGTACCTATGGTGTAAACTGGAGATGTAATGATGCTGTGAATTAGTGCATTTTGATAATAAGTAGCACTTTACCTTGCTTGCAGCCTGTGTTGCTCATCATTGGCTCCATTCAGGCTGCCTTGCTCTGGGGTGGCTGTGAAGCACGTTGTCCCCAACAAAGCTGGCTGTAGTCTTCTGTAGCCACCCATGACCTGTTTTCAAGAAGAAGAGCAGGTGGAGAAGCAGTGATAAAGAGAGTGGTTAAGA
The DNA here is from genome assembly GCF_004027225.2 of Strigops habroptila. NCBI lineage: Eukaryota > Metazoa > Chordata > Aves > Psittaciformes > Psittacidae > Strigops > Strigops habroptila. Next base: position 38,782,811 of record NC_044277.2, read on the forward strand.
TTAGGATATGATACATCAGCTTGTTTAGATATATAGTGTTTATTATATACATATCTATGTGACTTGGAAGGAGGAGTGATCACTGGGGAAAAGATGAGTCAAGGTGACTTAGAAGAAACCAGAGGGATGAGGATTAATTCAGACCTCAGTTTTCCAGATGAATGATGGCAAGTGAATTTCAGTGTTAAGCAACATAAAATCATGCCTGTTGAAGAGAAAAACATGAACTACCCAGACATTAGAGAATTCTCAATTAACCTTATCAGCCCAGCAAAGAGGCTGGGTTCTCACCGTAGCGCCATTAGGGCTCTGCTAAATGCAGTCAATACAAGACAGGGTAAGTCGCAGAGATAAGGATGGGGTGATAAGCCCTGTAGAAGTTATAATGCTGTAAACAAGTGTGCAGGCCCATCCAAAATACAGTGAACAGTACTGGGGAGAGGAAAAGAGCATGTTCAGAAAAGAGTGGTGAAACAGCTGACCTGCAAAGTGGAACTCACTACAACATCAAGACAATGAAATCAGGAAGTTAAAAAAGATTTTATAGTGATTGTAAAGAATGACAACACCTATGTGAAATAGCTAGAAAATCTCATGGCTAGTACTGGATCCTGTGTTGGATCAGGAGGAAACATAATGATGAGGGACAACTCATGGCAGGGGGATTGGAACTAGATGATCTTAGGGTCCTTTCCAACCCTAACTATTCTATGATTCTATGATTCTATAACTACCACACCTGCACTTACTGAGAAGTTCTTAAATCTTACATTGAAGCATCTGTTGGGTAGTAGTTGAGTGTAGTGGACTGCATTTCTAATATAGCAGTTCCTACACTCCTATATTGATTTAAAATTAGAGGAAAGAATGGGACAGAGTCATTAATACAGTTGCTCATAACTTTACCCCCTAAAACTCCTAAAAATTATTTTTCAGAGCTCCCTTGAATTTGTGTGGGAAGTTACTGTGCACATGCTTTCTTTGTGCTTGTGCAGCCTTAAATCAAAACAGAATCTTTCCATCAGAAGATCAGCGTGAGACCAACCTCTGAACAGTAGCCTCAGGAAAGTAGTTTTGTGCTGCTGTGAAATTAGACGCTTCTGTGTCTCTGCTCTGAATAAGTTGTTAACCCTCACCCTTTTCCCAGCACTAGCAGAAATAATTATTGCTATTTACCATTGTTACTAAATCTTTTCAAAACGTGGTTAGTCAGTGTCCTGCCTTGAGAATATTTTGAGAAAATTACATATGTACAATTAAAAATAAAGAGATACAAATATACTGGAGTTAATAAGCCACAAAGATCCATTTGAAACAGGACTTTTAAGATGTGATTTGAACACAATGATAGTGAGCACCTGGTGTGTGAAAAGTCCTAGATTCAAGAAAATGATTAAAAAAATAATGATAGCCCATTAGGAAGGGAAGCACTGATATATTTGTTCTATACGTGTGCTTTAAAAGCTGAATTATCTATCTAATTCTACTCCCATTGTAATTGAAAGGCAAACTTCATCTATTTCCAACTAATTTTCCTTTCAGTGTTCCAGTGAGACTTTTGACATATATTCAGGGCAAGGTTTGGAAAGTGCTCACATTCACAATGTTACCTATTGTCTAAACCAGGCTGGATGTGAACCCATGTTCCAGGGTGTGAAGAAGACTCATGTTTGGCCAAGTGCCCTCTGATGGGTAATTGCTGATGAAAAGCAGAACTGTCAGTTCCTTCATTTTGAAAGGACAGGGTAAGTGTAGCTCAGTTTTGAAAGCAACACCTCGTTCTCTAATTTAAGAGCAGGTTTTGATGTATGAGGCAGAAGTAGCATTGGCTACTCCCTTGCATCTTAGAATTAGGCCAAACAGAGGGAGAAATAAACATCTGCCTCTCAGCATTTTCTAAGAGCTAGTTTAGGTATCTCCCCACTCTGTGCACTGCCTGTCCTGAATTCCACCCAAGGCAGCTGGCACTTCTCATGCACTGCAGGGTGAGCTGTGATGTCCAGCCCAGCACAGCAGATTCCTCATGGGGAGGCAGGGGATACTGGGCATTGCAACACCCCTCAGAGGCACAACTGCATTTCATCGTCTAACTCAGCTGGGGAGAACCCGAGCGGAGCCTGGCACTTATTCAGGTTCTTGAGATCCCTCTTAATAACTAACGATGAAAGTAGAACAGAAAGTCAACATAGTACTGCCTGCATTTTGATACAAACCTGATATATGAAGGTCCCGTAGTAACTAAATAGTCTGGTAGATGAGAAGGAGATATAAAAATCATGTGGTTCAATGTTCAGGACAACATATGTCAGGAAAAAAAAAAATCTGTGATTTCTGCAGAAAGATCCAACCTTGATGCAAAGACTTAATGTCTTCACCACATACAGTGGCAAACTGTTCCAAGTGGCTAATTATCCACCCCGCTGCTGGGAATGTGTTATTTCTGGTTTGATTTTGTTTAGTTTCTGCTCCTGTTTCATCTGCTTTTATTTTCTTTTTTTTTTCTTCTCTTTTCTTCTCTTTTTGCAAAATTAAAGAGACAGACACCGTCAGTGATCTTCTTCCTCATGTTGGCACTATTAGACTGATACTGAATTATTGCTTAGCCAAAATACGGCTATTATTGCTTAGACAAATTAAGACTTAGCACCTTAGGTTTCAGTATCTAAGTCAGACTTTCCAGAGCACAGTTTATTTTTGTTTCTTTTTCTAACCCTGCTTATATTTGTGATACAAGAACCAGACTGTTCCAGTGGTGGACTTCATTGTCTCATACCCAGAGGTAATATCTCTCTCTCTGCTGTAGCTGCCTATTAATCCAAGGATCCCACTTGGCAGTATAAACTCTTTTGCTTTAGCCTATGGTGAGTTTGGTGGAGTGGTGCCACGTCCCATGGGAGGGAAGGGATGGAAATTTCCTCAGGCCAGTATAGGGTGAAGAACTGTTTCTTCCTCTGGAAGAAACTGTGTACCGTATGCATGGGGCAAGGCAATGTATTGCCAGTAGCGTCTGGGCACTGACTATTACTGTTCCATGCTGCCTGTGAAAGCCTGGGGAAGGAGACCAGAACAGCATGGCAAGTTTTGGCTGAGCAACATGTGAAGGATGTGTTGCGTGTGGCTGTACCTTCAGAGTGTCTCTTGCTGGCCTGGGCCATGGTCATCTCCTCAGGGATCAGAGTGCACCTGGCGTGCAAAGTGAGCAACCTCCTCAGAAACACTTCATATTAGTGAATCTACATCCCTCTCGCTTGTGTACACCTTTTGTCCATCTCTCATTTCCCTAGTTACTCCCTGTTTAAATACAGCCATAGGGCACACAGTTGTCATTCTGACCGCTGCAGACATCCTCTGTTTAGACATGCACGCTGTACTGGCTGTGCGGTTGCTGGAGACAGCCAGCTTTTCACAGGAGGAATATCTGTGAACTTTGATAACTATTGAATTGTGAATGTCGGTGTTACAAAACTCCTGTCTGATGTGCAGTGACAAGGTACATGACCTGCCCGTGATTTTTAAGGATAAAAAAAAAGGGTGAATGTGACAATGTTTTAAGTAAGTGCCTATCAGTTACTATCTAAAGCTGCTTTCTGTCAGAACTGGAAGATCTTTTATGATTGTAGTCTTTTCTCCTTCTGCACATTATCTCTGTTTTTCTTTTTTTTAAACAAGATTGTTCAAAATTGTTTAACAGATGTTTTCTTCACATATATTTCAGCCTACCACTTATCTAAAAGAGAATTAAAGAAATGAGACATGTGCTGTCACATTCAGGTGTGAGGGTAGTAGATTACTTAAGCCACTTGCTATTACTTCTATTCCAAGATTGGATGAATCACATTTTTATAAACAGAAGGAAGTGTATCCAAGAGATTTCCAGATAGCCTCTGAGGTCATTAGAACTAAGTAACTGGTCGCATTAGTAACTTCTGTATGATATCTACATCTTTAGGCTTTGAATCATCTCTCAGTTTGGCTGTATGTGCCTAAGCCAATTTTCAAAAAGGAAATTAGGCTCCTAATTTTGAAAGTTGAATGACATCAGAGTGAATTAGGCTCTAAAATCTGGCTTAATTCTGTTCACTATATGTGCCATGACTGCAAGGCAGTATAAGGCAGCCATGTCTCTGCAAGAATTTGCTGCTTCTTATTTTACACCAAAAAAAGTTATCCTAAATGCGCAATATATTCAGCTGTGAAATTTTCTAATGTATTTATATGCTGTTATGACTAACATAAGCATTCTTAATTAATAAGTCACAATTTCTTATTAGGTCTCTACTCACTAAGTGGCATGCGACTCAGTTAAAAGGAAATCATCAGAGAAAGCTCTAGTGAGTGCTTTAGAAATACTGTAATGGCTGCACTGCAATTAATGAAGTGTTAGAGATAATCCATTGCCATCTGTCTTTATTTTGCTAAGCCACTCAAGTAGAGACCATATTTGAGGGGAGAAAAGAAAATCCAGAGCTAGAAGAATACTGCAAATGTGTATTCACCAACATTTGTTCCAGTTCTGAGCAGATGTTCAGCGTGATCATGTTCATACCTCCTTTTATTTTCTATTCACGATCATTCTCACAAATGAGGTTATTCTTCATACAAATACCTAATTGTGGAGGAGCACATTCCTATTCTTCTATTCACAGTGCTTTTGCCTCCCAGCCAGGGATCCAAATCAGCCCGTCTGACTCCACTGGTTGACAGACTGCTGCTAACAGCAACCTGTGAGCAGTTCTGAGGTGAGACTTGCACAAAGGGCTATGGTGAACAAGTCCCCAGGACTCCCTGTGTCTGAGCCGTGAGTGAAAGAGAGAACAAATGCAGGAATGGCTGAGACTGGCAGGCACACGGCTCGCTAAACCTCTTGGCCAGCTGTAGAGTTTCCTAAGCTCTGAGCAAGGCTGCAGCCCAGGGGCTTGTAAAGGCTCCTCTGAAGGTGGGAAGCTCTTTGTCTTCTTTTTACCAGTGAAATGCAATGAGGGCAATGGTCTTTTCAGATGGCCATACACATATACATAGATTTGTATGTACATATGTGGTGGCAGTGCTGCATGGGAATACAGATGGAGTTGTCTCCTATCTGCACATTTCAGGAGTCTTAAATGGTTATTTTTTTTCTGACTCTGCTTTCTCCACTTGACTGAGGGGAATTGTCTGTGTCCTATTTACCTTGTGTTCATCAAATACAGATAATATTCAATCATTAGTATACTTGCACCTTTGAAATCACCCAAGTTTTTTTTTTTTGTTTAAAAGATTCGTTAGTCTTTGTCTGGGACACTGACCAACCAGTCAGTCCTATTAGTCCAAACAGAAAATGCATGTTAATATTTAGAAATCTGCAGCTCTCTTAAGGCAATGATTTTTATGACAATGAAGCCAAAAACTGTGGTAAATTCAGAAAATGGTCAGTGATCATCTGGAAAACAGTGTGAAAAACACTGACCTTTATGAGTATTTGTTCCACTCAGTAAAATTTCCAAATGTAAGACTGACAGTTTTATTACCTAGTGGATTGTAATAAACCAAAATTCAATATTCTTGATTCACTACAACTATTATTTTGGAGCATCTTGAAAGATTATGTTCTTCATGTCCAGAAACATAAAATGCAGTAATTCAAGATACACCATGCAGTTTGCCAAATAGATTTTGACAAAGGCACTTCATCAATATTTTACTGAGAATGAAAAATGAAAGTCTCCATTTTATTTATTCTCTCAGGAGCCTAGCAACCTCTTGCTGTGCTCCAAGGGAAAACTCAATGCTTCTGAAGTCTTTCATGCAACCTTTTAGGAAGGCTTCAGTGTCACATGTCCACTATTTTTCATTTATTGTTTTGGTGGGAGCTTTTCCACAAACTTGTATTTGGCATATATTAAAGTAGCAATTGTAATAAAGCACCTTGGCTGTGTAGGTATTTATTCCTGCAGAGATCTGCATTTTGATTTTACCTGTGTGCATAATGAATTCTGACAGCTCAGCCTGTCAGTAAAAATGAAGACTGCTGTTAAAGAATTGGTCTGCTTGTGTGCTCGCCAGCTAAATATGTTGCAAAAGTCTAGCAGTTTCATGAGGGAGAGGAAGACCTTGAATATGTTTGTCTCCATTTCTTAAGTTTGCTTTATTATAACGTAGGGTCAAGTAGTTCAAAGTGCTGAACAAGGAATGAAGTCCTCTCTTTAGCTGTTGATAGCCACATGGTCCCATTCATTAGCTTTTTCTCCATGGTTAGTTCCTTTAGGGGAAATATGTGCATATGGTGGAGGGAAAGACATTGCCTATTACAGGCTATTGCAGAATTGTAACGTGAGTGCTCTGAATGGCTCCCTGGAGCTTCCTGTCTCTTTTCACTGAAAATCTAGGGGAGAGGACACATCTCTCTTTTCTTGGAATTGCAGGTGCCCAAAGGAGATGGGTTGGAAACTGTCCTTGGCACCATGAAATGGGCCATTCTTTATAAATGACATGCCTGCCTACAGAGGTAACGCCAGGGCAGTGAAGTCTTCCCTTCCTCATCTGCATGGGTCTCTTGGAGAAGGTACCAATGGGGACAAATGATCGCTCTTTCTCAGCTGTCATTCAGCCACTGGCTGTCAAGTGATCCATGTCACTGCCATGGGTGTCAGCTGGTGCTGGTTATGCTATTTGCAGCTATGTGATGGCAGAGAGTAGGACTGATACCTTTCCTTCCTTTCTGAGGACCAGAAAATATCCTTTGACTGGCCTCAGCCACATTTCTGTGAGTGATGTGAATTAAAATGATATCCCTATTATTTTACGTAGAAAAGGGTGCAGTACAGCATAAAGCTGTGGTAAGAGTGAGCAAAGCCAGGGCTCAGTACTGGTCAAAACCAGCATCATTCTGGAATGAAGCTCTGCCTGCATCCTCTTTTTCTGTAGTATTTCTCTTTAAACATTTTCTCGGTGTCAAAGCGTTGGGCATTCCAGCACAGAAAAGAGTCCTGATTTGTAATGTGTGATACAAAATCTGCAAGCACACATAAAACATCTTAGACGACAGAGATTTTCTCTGAATTGATTGATAATCAGGGAAATGAACTGACAGCGAGACAGTCGATGAGGAAGTAAGGCCATGACATAGATCTTTCAAAGGAAAGAGAATAGCTGGTTACCCAAAATGAAAAAGAATGTCAGACATTTGGCAAGTTGGATAAAAGTCTAGTTTACAGGGCAATTGCACATCCCGAACATCTACTCTTGGAGGACTGTGGAAGTAAATCAGAGCATCTGTTTTCCCAGCATTCATGTTTCAGTATTGTTTTGGTGTATGTATGGTGTATGTTTGGTGTATGTTTGGTGTATGTGCTTGCAGTTCATTGCATCTAAATGTGTGTTTGTCTCCTTAAATGATCTTCTGGATTGTGTTTACTTGTTTACTTCAGTACTCAGATGTGGATGCATCTCTGTGTACCCAGTGAAAACTGGTTGCTGTGCATGTCGATGTTATAAGATGCAGACCACTGCACATCTCTGTATCTGAGGGCACAGTTAAGCCCTAGAACAGCTGAATTGTGTCTTTGTACAACAGGGGATTTGATAATTGGGCAGATGAAGCATGAAGGGATGAAGCTAAGAGAGCTGGTGGCACAAATTCCAGCCTGAATCCAACATATCACATTGTAAGAATGATTTTTTTTCTTTAAAACACCCTTAAAAGATCCTTATAGCAGGGATGTAATGGAGATAAAGCAAATGTTATTCACTGCTATTGTATCATTCAAATGTCATTCTTTTAGCAGCACGCTGTCCCACTCATAAGCAGGCACAGAGCAGCAGCTGAAGGAGTCTTTGTGCTGTCTGCATTTATAAGTGTTCCTGCTGAGCAGAAACCTAAGACCACTCAGTGTATGCATGACATGTAGCAGGGATATGTCAAAAACATATCCTGTTAGGTTGGGGTGCAGTTAGAGATAATAATTATTTGGCTTATTGTTATAATCAGCAATGATTAAATGTGTCTCTACCAGATATATAGAAAAAACATCTGTAATGCTCATGTCAGTGTTGCATCTAGATTCCTTAGTCAGTCAGTCATACATGGCAAAAGACTAGGGAAGTATTTTGAAACAGTGCCAGCTCATGGATATTAAGTTATTACTCTAGTTGACTACATCAGCAAATGCACAGAAGTATCACTTACTAGACAAGTTTCTCTTGGTTAGTCTCTGATAGTGGATTTCAGTTCACATAAATGGAGCTTCTAGAGCTTCCTCAGGAAAGAAATATGAGCAAGAGGCATCCCATCTATCATCCTTAGGTCAGTGGGGACATTGAATATTTTAACTGAATTTTGACAAATTGTGTACAAGTCGGTGATGTAGGAATGAAGTTCTGGAAACTATTTATTATACAGTTGTAAAAACAAGTAGGAAATTTGATATGTTAGGAGGCAGATGGAAGGAGCACACCAGCGACATGCAGAGAGAAACTTACACTAGAGACAGGGAATAAACTGTAGTTATAATTACAGAAAAAATTTTGGCTCTACTGAAGGATGTTTTGCCATTGATTTCAGAGAGAATAGGATTTCATCCAGAGTATGCAGGAGTGAACAGTATTTTTTAGGATCATATCTCTAAGACAGATGCAGGTATAAAATAATGGTCAGATGCCCCAAAGTGAGCAATAACAGTTAGGAACAACAATAGTTTCCCCATACAATGAACTTTGAGTATGTTTTTGTAAAGGTATTTTTATGCTCTGCAGTGCAATTTGTGAAATATGTTTTCAAGAAATGCTTTGTTTCTTCTTTAAATTTGATATTTTCAAGCTGACTTACACGAAAGAAAGGAAGAATCCAATACCTACATAAGCACTTGTTATAAGAGAAAAGATTTTGGCACAGGCCTTATGCATGAATGTAGTAGTGCTGAGTGCCAATTCCTAGAAAAGAAGTTTCACGCACCACAAAAATTGACAGTACTGTGTATGCTGATGTTAACTTTGTGCAGGACTGTGGTATATCACTGACTCTCTAGAAGAGCCACACTGCCTCTTCTTTCCAGACATGTCAGCAGGTCCTGAGGACACAGTTCTGTTAGCTGAGCATTCCCATGGCACACTGCTAAAAAAAGCCATTATTAGTTCCTGGCCTTAGATCCCGATACAATACAAAAGGCTTTTTCACAATACCTCTGGTTTAAAATCTGTAGGTAGCATTCTCATTTTACATGTTGTGCAGAGCTATTCTGCAGAAAGCAAGGCTTCAAGAAGAACTATGTAGACACAGAACATATTCTGCCAGTGGCAAAACTGACATTATGAACTTCATCGGCCTGTAAATCCAAGTTTGTTTTTAACAGTAAGGAGAGTACTACGGGTACATTCTGCCCATTCTGGATTGACCCGGGGACCCAGAGCTTCGCTGAGGTGAAACAACAATGGTTCTGTGATGCCAGTGCTTGAGGGACTGTCTTTGCTCCAGCTTGGCACCTCCCAAAGACGATGTTACTTTTAAGGGACATATCAGCTCCTGTGTAAACTCAAGACTTGAAAACTTCTCTCTTTGAAGTGCATCATTAGAAATAGAGAAAATCTGGCATCTCTCGAGATGCTTTTTGCAAGTTTGCGAAGCTTTTCACTTTCCTGCTTCCATTTCCATCCTGGAAAATCAAGAGTGGGGAAAAAGACGTCTTTTCCTCAATATTATGGTGTTTTCAATCCAGAAATTCAAGGAACATGGAAAATAAATAAGCAAGGAAATAAAGGATCTGACTCTGCCAGAACCTCAGCCAAGGTTCAGTGCAGCTGTGGCTCAGCAAGGGGAGAAGGGTCAGGAAGACTGTATCATCCATATCGGTCTGGCAGCTCAGATTATCAGTTCTGCTCATTGCTCTTGAATTATACACTGAGGAGAAAAGGAAAATCAACTTGCTTTCTGGAATGTAAGAAGAGGAATAGTTTTGCTGCCCAGCCTCACATTTTTGAACAACGATTCTGCTGATATCAGCAGTAGCCTGCTGAATCATCTTTCTCTTTTGCTGTTGCCTCGGTCCTTTTAAAGGAAAAAAACACCACAATAAAAGGAGATGGGGTAAAATACAGCTGAACTTTGAAGGAAGTACCATTTTTGCACCAGGGACTGAAGTTTCACTAAGAGACACAATAAAGTTCATATTACAGGGAATGGTGATGATTTTAACCATGGTTTGGGAGAGGTATGGTCTCATACCCTGGAGTGAGACTTACTCATACAGAAAAGCCCAGAAAGATGTATTTTTGTAGGTTTTGGCTTCCACCTAAGTTTTCAGGTGATATGTGGCTCTATTAAAATCAGCGGCATCATTAACAGGAAGCATAGTGGAGTCACAGGTTGAATCTGAATATGGACATGCCACACTTCAGTCTTTGGAAGAGTCTTCTATATGCAATGAACTCAAACAGTTTCTGCTGCTCTGACATGTGAGCTTCAGTTGTGTTGATACAAATATTCCAACCAAAAATAGAAATGGAAGATCCAGAATAGCACAAGACCAATAACAGACACACAGAAATACTTCCAAGCTTTCTGTTACAGTGCCAAACCTCCATAGAGGGAGATTGTTAGCAGATTTTCAAAGTGTTTGGTCTATTTTTTCTATCTTTCCTAATAGAATAATTCCATTGACTTCAAGAAGCATGGTCCTCACTTATCGAAGGAGGATACCACATTTAGGCCGGAGAAATCCACATAACTTAAACAGGCAAATTAATTTCTGGATGATTTTCTGCCTTCAGTGAAAAATTAGAGTTTCCTGTCTAAACATAGCAGTAAAGATTTGCTTGCTTTCACAGATGAATAATATTTCAGGTTATTATCTGTGGGTTTCAATTGCTATTTCTGCAAATTTATTTTTTTTATCTTTAACTTTCTATTTTTTTCAATAAATAGCAACATACAATGATTATTGCTGATACTGTTTATTAAAGTTTATGAAAGGGTTTAATCCGTATCAATTTTCCCATTTAGCATTAGTGAAGTAGGCCTGAAAATTGATAACAAAGTATAAATTCTAGAGCTGCTATTTATCACAATTGAAGGGATGCACTTTTGTATGATCACTTCAATTCTCGTAGTGAGATATTCAATTAAAACAATGCCTCTTCTCTTGGGGGATTTTTTAATATATTTAGTTGCGAGCTATTTTAGATAAAATATCTATATTTCAGGAATTTGAGTCCAATCACCTTCTCCTAGTCTTTGATAATATCACTGGGGTAGCAGGAGGAGTGCTCACAACTAGCCTTCATCTAAGTAAGTAAGTGCTGCGAGGGAGCATTTAGCCTGGTACTCCCTATGCGTCCCTGGGACATAGGTTTCTCCAAAAGCTGACTGAGGAAGGCAAAGTTGGGCTTCTGCTCTGAATCATTCTTCCAAAAGCCCATCCTTGTCTGTTGATACGAAGGTCAATTCAGCCACATTTTGGAGAGGAAGATTACCAAATGGATAAGCAAACAGGGCAGCTGTTTAATCTTCACATGTTTTATGGTGGTGCCCACGGGCCTTGGTCAACTTCTGGCATGTAATAAGGTGGTGCACAAAAGCTGTAGAAGGCTCTGGCCCATGAGTACATGACTGAGAGGAGCAAGTCTGTCTATCTAAGTGATCCAGAGCAGTTCACAAAGCCAGCAAAACCCTACTTTGTTTTTATCCGCAGTTTTCTGCTGATTTAGTGAGCTCTCTGTTCTTGGAAGGTCAAAGCAAGGTGAGAATGGAGAGGAGAAGGAAAATGAGGAAGTGGGAGGAGTGCTCTCCCCATTAGCAACACAAATCACTCCAATCAGGCTCAGCCCAGCTCAGTTAATCATTTTTTGACTTGATTCACATGAAATACTGAGCTAAATTTGAGAAAAACTCTTTGACATTCAAGGCCTACTCATTCACCACCTTCAAATATCGGTGAAGAACGGTTTATGCATGCACAATTTCCAACCACTTCATATGTATTTCAACACTAATATTTACATATTTGCATCTTGGTTTTAGTCCTGCTTAACAGAAACATTCTCAGTCCCTGTCAGGTATGTAACTTTTCTGGGCGGGTGCCCTCTTCGGTGTGGTCCGTTCAGCAGGAACTAGTTAATTTACTTGGGAGTTAATCCGGAAAACCTCTGTGGCAGTCTGAAACAAAGAAGGATTGATCTAAAAACAGACACAGCAGTCATTTATTTGGTGATGTGGTCTGAATAAGAGACGAATAGTAATGGGTTATTTAAACAAGCCTGCTTTATTGTCTTTGTGCTAACAAGATTCTGTGGCATTACAGAAGGAGATCATCAAAAGGTCCAGTAAAGTTCCCTGCCCTTTAGTGTAAAATTTCACCAGTTTCCTCCAGGCAAAAACAATCTGCTGACTAGCGGCATCTGTCCTGTGCTGCACAGGCTTTTTTACTGTGAATGAGATTGTGCTTCCTTCCACTTTTGGCAAAGGGAAGTGAAGGAAGAATTGCTTGCCGGAAATGTATGCATGTGGTTATATATAATACTATGTATACATGCACATACATATACTGGGATATGTGTATGTGATCATGTATATATATTCCTATAAATGCTAAACAAATCATAAAAATATGGCTTACAGTTGACCAAAACTGTAAGGCAGAAAGTGAGCTTGTACATCTGCTACTGTAATCTCTCTTTAGGTCAACTATGCTGGCAGCAGGAAAAACACCACCTTGTCAGCCTGTATCTGCAAAAAGCAAATACATTCAGCTTGATGCTGTCTGCCCCCTTACTGTGACTTAGGCACATAGGGTGGGTAACACCAGGATGTTTTAGCTGGGCTGTCCTATGGCCCAGCTAAAGTGAAGATGTTCAGTATCTGATATGTGGAACGGATGGAGATAGGGCAGAAGACCAACAGAGAGAGATGTAAAACACATGACCTATGAGCAAGAGTTAAAAGACTTGGACTTGTTTATCCTGGAAAAAAAAAGATTAAGGAGCAGACAAAATAATTGTCTTCAAGTAAAGATGAAAGAGAAAAGGAATAAATTGTTTCTATAACCATAGTGAATCAGATAAGAAGGAATAAAATAAGATCATAAATCAAGGAAGATTTAGTTCAGAGGCTACGAAAAGTTCCTCCTGGGAGCAAGTATCTATGTTCTGACATATGCAAAGAGGACATGTGACTACCAGCACTTCTTCAAGAATAAAGCAGAAGATGCACTATCAGGAGGGGCCTGGATTGTCCTTTTGTGCAGAGGATGAGAACTCTTAAGGCTTCTGCCAGGCTCATTTTCTGTCTTTATGGTAATTTTCAAGCTATTTTATCTGGTCCAATGCTTCCTGACTAGAAAACTGAATCAGCGTGTACCAGGGGCTCTTAGGATGCGCTAGGGAAAGACTAAGACGTCTGAAGATCATGAATCTGCTACACAAGTCTGATGTGCCCAAACGAGAACAGGAGGGAATCTTTTCAGTGTATTATATAATGGTTGGAGACACTGAACTTCATTTTGTGTGCACATGCAATGGAGACAAATGCTTCTTTATTTCCCAAAACACAGAGAACTGCATTAAAACAGATTCTCTGGGTTAGGATTAAGTTTGTTAAGTCCAGGAAACTGAGAGTTAAACTTCTCACTCTTTCCCACAACTGAAAACTGTTGTGCTTAGTCCTTGATGCATAGCTGGAATTTTTGCCTACTTTAAGTAATTTAGAGGATTTGGGAAGGCTTACTATAAATATTATGTAACAGTAATATTCTGTCATATTAAGAATGAATACCAGGGACTTTATCAGCGACAGGAGGTGAAATTTGAATCATGGCAAAGGGGCGTGATGTTCAAATGGATGTAGAAGCAGTTCAAGCATACTAAAATATGCTAATTTTTTATCTTCAACTCAGCCTGCTCTTTGCCGACCCCCATTTCGAAAGGGCCAAACTATGTTGTGAAACCAGAAAACCAAGTACTGCAAAATACTTCTTGAACTGTCTTGGATATGTTAACTCAGAGACTGCTGATGACTTCAGTGGATTTGAATGTTATGAATGCCTGATTGCAGTGCGTGGTGATAATGTAACTAGCAACATAATTTATGTTCATACTTCTGGAGCAGGGGGAGGAAGCATGGAGTAGAATATGCTTCTCTGAATAGCAGTGCATTATTGTATCGTAGCATTTTACCCTTTCATCTTCACTGTCTGTTATGATATGAACAACCCAGACTATGTAGAGTAGGGGAGGAGGCTTACACACGCAAAATGACATCCATCGACTGTTTTCCCCCAACATGCCCACAGATTTCTCATGAGGTTGGGCTGCTATCCCTGGAACTTTCAGTCAGAGATTTTACAGAAAAAACCCCAAATCATTAGAAATAAAATCAAATAGCGAGGAATGTGAACATCTTAGAAAAGGAATAAGGGAGAAAGCGAGTCTGCAAGAGCAAGACTGAAGCAGCAGGACAGGTAGAAGCCAGTGAACATTAGATGTGCTCTCCACATGTACTGCAGTACATGCAGATTGTCAGCTACACTGATCGTGTGACCCAGGTCTTAGGTGCTCTGGGTGTTAGCTACCTACAGGAGATGGTTAGCCAATCACCAGCGGGATAAGCCAGGACCTGAAGGCAACCCCGATGTGTGTAGTACCCTCACTGATCAGGGCACTGTCCTCTAGCAGACAGAGCTGGGTGCTGGTAATGACGTCCATCAACAGCCCCCCCCAAAACAAGTAACAAACCACATCCAGGATCCATCCAGGGAGGTCAGTTGGGAGCTGGAGGAAAAGGAACTAAAGACAGGACTGGAAACAAGGCTACAGCAAAAATCCAAGGTCTATCCAGGAGACTGGGCCAGAGGCAAGACCAAACCTGAGCTGAAATGGGGATCCTGGATCCAGGGACATAGGTCATGCTGTTCTGCACAGCCAGGAGGATTGATAGCCTAGCTTGAGGAGGCTTAACAAAATGAAGAATGGCCTATTGGGGATAATATGATTTCCAGGTGGACTCTATTAGGTTTTTGATTATCCAGCCTTTTAAAACACTTCCTTTCCTAAGAAGGACTCTTTCACCTGTCATATTAGATGATGTCACTTATTAGATGCTCACTCTCCTAAAAGTCAAATCTTACCCAAAACAGACAGATTGTATCAGGAGAAGACCACTATGGTGCAAGGTAAAAAGGGGGGCATGGTGTGCTGGAAAGGTTAACATGTAAGTAGGAAATAGTCCCTGCTGCTTCTAATTGTATGCATCAGTTCTGACCTGAGAGAATGGCAGAGAAAGGAAAATATTAAAAAACTACAGGTAGTGAATTTTGAGTTGCAGCTGGACTACACATATTCAAGACTGTTTTCTTTGCTCTTTCCATTTGTTTGAACCAAGCTGTGTTCCCGTGAACATTTTTGATGTCAAATGTCAAGCCAAGACTGGTAATTGATATACATATCCTTTAACCTGACAGTGCAAAATTAGGTTTGGATTGGCTACTTAACTCTGTGGATCAACCTAAAACAAGCATTGCTTAGTTTCCTAATCACAGAAGTCAAAAGTTAGAACATGATCTTGCACAGAAAGTCATGAGAAGGCTACAAACCAGTCCTGTCTTTGAGTTTATGGTGCCAGCTGATATCATGCAGACACCAGCCTTTACCCTTGCAAAATTCAGATATCAGTGAAAAAACACAAGACAATTCAAGAACCATCCTTCCGTAGTCACAAGAATCACAAAAGTTCCCCAAACAATAGATAAGTTGGTAGAAAAACAGTGACCTGGATTGTGAGAAAACAGAAACTGAGCTAGGTTTGTGGCAAATCCTGTGCGATAAATATTTACCTAGTTCATTTATTTTTCAGCCAGAAAATTGAATGCTGTGGCCCAACTTGTGAACTCTTTACATTGGCAAAACACCAATGGGTGGGTTAGATGACAACTGTGGCCACTAATGAGACTCCAGCAGGCTGCTGAGGGTGTAGCTGGGGCTGTGGGCTTGGAAGTTGGACACTTTAAAGACTTCTATATATTATAGCACTCTCTGGTCTAAACCTTCCATCTCATGAATTGTGGCTAACAGCATAAAATTAGATGGGAAACCTTGTGTTGTTTGCATGCCATGTAAAAGGCTTAGCAGGGCTGTAGCTCCGGGGTCTGCCATCCCCTCGGGTCTCTGGTACTGTAGCAGAAACAGTCACGTCACAGAGTCTTACTGTGGTCATCACAGCCAGCAAAGAGACACATGCAGGGGAGCTAGAACCCTCAGAGATTCCCTTCTCCTGGAAGGGCCAAATTGGAGCAGCATCATACCTGGTCACTCCCTCCAGGTCCATGTTTTCCTCTACACTAGTAAGCAGCAGGAATGATGGAGTCCAGTTGTAGTATGAAACCATATTGCAGGAATAGCAGAGCCCTTTGTATGCAAAAAGGAAGATCTGTAGGTGTGAAAGTTTCTTTTGACACACAGGATGGGATGTTGCATTTCTGCCGCTCTCTGTATGGACATGTATTTCTGATTCAGCTAAAAATGTCTGGTATGTATTTCATCTGAATTGTGTTATAAATAAACCACAGGAAAAAAACCCTCTGAAGAACAAGTGTAAACTGTCAGCAGCTATTTTTCTCTGACAGTGAGATACTACTATGTGTCCCACACTTTCCTGTCCATAGCAGACTGTGAATGTTTAAGGAGAAAGCATTTGGAGAGGGTTCAGAAGGATGCCTTACAAAAAAAGGTGCCTGTGAGATCACAGGGCTCGTTTGTTTATGCTGAAGGAGATGGCAGCAACACTTCAATGTAAGGAGGCAAGAAATCTGTTTCACACCAGTGGCAAAAGCTGCCACCTCCCCAAGTAGCTGAGAACACCTAGAGATGTTGCAGGACAACAGCCTGTTCACACCTCTTGGGCTGGAGCTCTTGTGTTGGTGGCAGAGTGCTCGCTGGAAGATTCAGCTGCTCCCACAGTCTGTTCTCATGCTGTTTTTCCTCACTGCTTATTCCTTGACTTTTCAGCAGGCTCCGTGGGCATTGGAACATGTGCTCGCCTGGCACTCACCAACAGTGTGTTCAAACAGGATGCTGACTTACAGTGAAGCTGGGTGGTTGCAGGCTAGTTCCTGGACTCTGTAGCCACCTGCATTGGGCTCCAAGCTTCCTAGCCCCTTGATCCTCTTTGTCTAGATGGGATTATGCACAGTGTTCACAGTACATTGCGTATCGCTCTCTAGGGGTCACATCTCTAGATCTTCTGACAGCAGCTGAGGAAGCTACTGACACCAGGAAGCCACCAATCTGGGCTGGCAGAAGGGACAGGAGGAAATGATGCTTATTTCCAGTGTCCCAGGCCATTTTCCTCTTTTTTCCCTAACCTCATGCTCAGCATACATCCTGTGGCCAAGGGTGATAGTTTCACATTACCTTTTTTATATTCAGTTGTGCTCTGGGTGAGGTCACTTTATCCCCAGCCATTTCCTACTCCTGCCTTTCTGCAGTGGCTCTGATTATGGCACCTATTGCTGTCAGACATCCTGGGGAAGACTTTCAAGTCCTAAAAGTCCTAGGGCAAGCATGATTATTTCATAATAAGAGAGCAAGTGATGCAGCCCAGAGAATAAAAGTATTGACAGGCTGTGACTCAAGGCTTAAATTTGAAGCTCACTTTGATACCCTGGAGCAAGTCTCTGGCCTCATTTTTTCACCTCTTGTGATGAGACTGTAAACTTAATACTCTCTTACGGCATGTTTGCCAGACAGACTCAGAGTTTTTTCTCTTTAGGAGGGCATCTAAGTATCATTGTAATGCAAAACCAAGTAATTTTATAAAGAAGAGACCACAGCAATCTACATGTTCGGGATCTTGCCATAGACAGTAATAAAGAAAACAATAAATATTTGACGAAGGTGAAAAGAGTTAAGATGATTAACTCGTCCCAATTTATGCTTCTCCCTTTGAACTGTGCGATATGAGAGTCTTGTTCCTTATATACAGTGGTAGAATATTTTAGGGAGTTTGAATGCAAAAAAGTGACTTTCTGGTACCACACTTCAAACTTCACCTCCAAATTTGACCCTAGGCAGCCACAAGTAGTTACAGTTGTAATATTTCACAGCATAGCATTCATAAAGTTAATCCTTAACATTTGAAAGTTGGATGAAATGAAAATATTTGAAAATATTAATGTGCCTTCTTACTGTGTATCCCTCTCCTATGGCTGAAGGCATGATAAGAACAAATAAGAACATTTCTCCTTTGAAAAAATGTCCCACCACCCATTGGTCTCAGTGTAGTTTTTAAAGGAGAATGTCCATTAAAAAGGTTGGTCATTTCCATGAAGGTCTTAAATGGAACACGGGACAGAAATCAAGATTGCTTTGACATTTTAGAAAAATCCTTTTTAAGTATCCATTTTTTACCATGGTTTTATTGCTGTTTTCACAGTACTTTGTAAGTCAAGTCTTATGATACCTTGCTGACCTCTCCATCAATGGCTAATTAGAAGGCCATCAAGCTCTCAGTGGCAATGACTGTCAGATGTCCTTTTAAACACATGGTTGCTGGGTAACAAGACCTCACGCTGCATTCCTTCCTTTAAGTATTTGTCCTATTTCTTATATATTCCATCTGGTAAGTATGCCACCATTCAGCCAACGTGCTGGAGGGCAAAATGCTAGCTGGAGCTTTTTTGATATCATGTGGTACTTTCCAAAAGAAAAATAATCAGAACAACCAAAGAGCTTGCATGCATTGTGCTGCAAAGGACTGCATCAATTTGACTTCCTATTTCATACCAGATTTCTCTGGCTGAATTGGTCTTTGAATGGAAATGCATAAGGACTTTTATTCCCATTTAATAGTTCTTACTCTTGAAAAGCCACTGAAATCTAAAGCAAAACTGGACATACAAGAATATGGACTGACATGTCTGAGTGACCTTTTGGATCATGATAAAGGATTTTTAAAAGTTCCAGTTCCATATAATGGTGACCAATGTATTTTGCAAAAGGAAAAAAAGAGGAAGTCAAATGACAATCATGTGGAGTGTAGCAAGGATTCCGCAAAGACTCTGTTGTTTAAAGCCTCTTGGGCATATTCCAAAAGCCCTTGAAACCCCTTCTTCCCCCCGGATCCTAACAGCCTGTTACACTGCTTTCTGTGTGGATACTTTACGATCACAGAATCATAGAATCATAAAATGGTTTGGGTTGGAAGTGGCCTTAAAGACCACCTTGTTCCAACCCCCCTACCATGAGCAGGGACACCTTCCACTATACCAGTTGGCTCCAAGCCCCATCCAACCAGGCCTTGAACACTGCCAGGGATGGGGCAGCCACAGCTTCTCTGGGCTGTTAAAATTCATTAATTAATTAATTAAATTAATAAATTAATTAATTTAATTAATCAAACCTGTTAATTGGTTTAATTGGTTAATTGTTTATTTGGGAATTAAAAAAAAAAAAGTAGAGCAGCTTTGTCAGGAGATGCTGCGCTTACAAGGATTAATTAGTTGGCTGTACATCTGCCTACCAGTAAAGAAAAGAGAGAAAGAAATACAGTATCTGTTCTAGTAATTCCCTCAGGACTTTGTCCTTTTCAAAGATGTTTTCCTCTCAAGAACTGTTTTTCTACTTTTTGCTCTACTTCCCCCTCAGCCACAAAGTGAACTGGTGAGAAAAAACTAAAGAGTGCATGAAAGCTGAATACAGAATCTGTTAAAGTATCCAGCAGATAACTGGATGGGATAATGTTCATGTATTGACTGCCTGATCATGAAAAGCATAAGGAAACAAATTGAAGTGGTAGCTTGTTTCTGGCATTTTTTGGTTTATAGGAGCTCAACTTTGTACCTTTGATGCTAGCAGTCTATTTGATTTAAATACTAATATGGAAATAAACATCATGTGGGTGGGAGAATGGGTAAGAGCAAATACATTTGCATACAAAGTGTATACAGAATACTCATCATCATTTAATACATACTGTGAGCTAAATTCTCCTCTTTCATACAACGGTACAAATACAAATCAATGTTACTGGCTTTGATAGAATTAATCTGGCTTCACCATAACAAATGAGGGGAGGGAGAATTTTTCTATGAAACAGCTTCTTATGAAAATTGCCTCTAAGTCTGTGATATTTAATAAAGATCTTATTTGAATTAATAAATTCCAAGCCATTTCTACCAAAAGCCTTTAAAAGACAGGTTGCTTATTTGTTTGTAATCCAATAATTCAGCAGGAAACCAGCAGACAATGAGAAAACCTACTGCAGGAGAAAAAAAAAGATTTACAGTGCTAATGAATACCTTTGGGCAATATATCTTACTAATGACTGCTTCCCTGCTCCTGCTTTGAAGAGGAATACTTGCTATAGTCCTCAGGGGCAGCTACTCTAGACCTGGGTATAGTGTAGTACTTGGAATAACACGTTCTTCCTCCATATCTAAGGTATTTTTATGCTCTCACTCCCCATGGATCTGGTCTCAGATACCATTTGAGATGCTTCAAGTGCTGCAAACGTATCTCAGGCCTTTCTCTGGCCTTCCAGGGAGGGCTCCTCCAGCATATGGCAATAATTTGAGTCCTCCAGATGTTCACAGGTCCAGAGGAACCCATGGGCAGCTCTTGCCTGGTACTGGCTGATAGCTGTTGCTGGAGGAGCAGCTGCCTGGAGTATGGATAGCAGATAACAGCCTTAACAGCTGCTCTGCAGGTCCTGGACAAGGAAAGTGAGGTACAGACAAGGCAGATGAGATTGGAGAGAGCAGGGGGCTGAAAACGATGTCTCTGCTCTGCTCTTGGTGGGGATATATTGCAATCTGAGCTCAACACAGTCTATCAGCATTTCTACAGTTCTTGATCACTAGGGGAAAGCTTGCACAATTTATGCCTGAAAATGCAAAGTTTACTAGATTTGTAAAGGATGTGAGCTTACTAAATGAACTCTGGATGTGCTTGTTTACTTAATCTCACAAACATGAACCAAAAGATGATGTTTAGAAAACAGTAATTAGGATTGTGGGTGTGTTGGTAAATGATGTGGTTTATTTCAGATTAAGTTTTCCCAGTGAAAGTTTCAGTATTTGTGAATTGACCCTTTGTTTCTGCATGTAGCTTTAGCTAGGAAAAGACTGGGTGGGGAAGAAACAAACTTTATAGTTACCAAGGCTGTGCTGGTTTTGTCATCTGCTGACCCAGGGTGCAGAAGATCCAGTTCAAATCCTTTGTCAGCTTTAAGGAAGTGAGCTTGTATTTCTTATAGAACTGACCTAATCCTGGCATTATTGGTGTTTGGCTGAGCAATTCCCTGGACTGTCACCCTTCCTGTTCCTGCGGCTGCTCAACAAACCTAAGAATTGTCCTACTGATGTAATTCTGCAAAACCAGAAGTAGAAAGAGAGGTAAGGTTGCAGTGTAGAATCAGATGAGGGACCATTACTGGAGTAGTGTGGGTTTTTGACAGATCTTTTCCAAAAAGAAGTAGCAGTCTTCAGTAAACTGGAGAATTTCTTCAGATTCAAAAAAGCCAGCCTGTAATTTCTTATGCTAAGCAACCAAGATGGAAGTTGTAACATTCTCTGTTTATGTATTCAGGCTTTGGTAAGGGTTAAAGTGTGGCTGTTTTAACCTGAAGAAATGCTGATTGTTTCACAAGTTCTGGTTCCACAATTTATTTTTTCACTATGAGAAATATCCCTTCTAAGAAAAAGAATTTAAATTCTGTTGTGCCTGGATTTACTTTGCCAATTAACTGAACAAAAGCTTCCGAAATCACCAGGATACATAGTCAAAATCTTCTCTCTAGTAACTCTTAATGTTCCTTCTGCTGGCAATGGAGACCAAGCTATTTTTCCTTTCAATCTTGTCCTTACCTGCCCTTTCTTGCTCTGACATTTAGTTCTGATTCCTCACTTCAGCTCTGTTATTTGAGGGTTATTCATTCCCTTTTTTCGCTACTCAGGAAGGGTCTTCATGCTTCTTGGGCTGCCAGTAGGAAAGAGGTTGTAGCTGCTCAGCAGAGCCTCGGGAGAGCAGAACAAAGACATTAGGACTTCAAGGATGCTGCATGCAACAATATTTGGCCAGCTTCACTGCATCAAGCATGGGAGCAGGAATGAAAAGAAGTCCAGCTGTTTCCTAGGGACCACCCAGGGAAGAGCTTGCACCTGAGAAAGTACACTGTTATCCTAATAACAAGTTTTGGATTTACACAATTTCCATCTTTTTGTTTTCTTTCTGGTTCATCCCCTTACAGATTCTTTTCCAGTTACTGTACTAGAAGCTTTTCTCATGTTCTACTTCTCAGTGGAAAATATGATAATAAACACATCTGTTGGGTTTACTTCATTGTGATTACTTAATGATATGACTCCAAATGATCCAGTCCTACGGAGTGGGATTTAATGGGTACATGTCTCTGCAGAAAAGTTACTGATTTCATTTTCTGTCCTTCCTGTAGAAAAGTGGGGACTACTTCCATAGGAAATGAAATATGAACTGCTTCTCAAATTATGGTGTGTAACAGAATAATGTCTTGAGGACAATGCCTTCTACTCTGCAACAGGTATAATGAGACCATTTTCTGGGTGGGTCTTTAAGTTTTGCTGTGAAAATTATGTAAGATCTGCAGAAATATAGACCCATCCTTGTGAAAAGCCTCAAGAGGAGACAGATAGCAGGGACTCCACAACTCCCTGTGTCTCTTTTCCCATGTTACAATACTTGTGGGTGGTCTGTGGTGGGAAAAAAAAGCCAGAACTGCATCATGTCTTGCGTATACATAATGTCAAAAAGACCGCAAGAGCCAAAAGGAGTTCCTGCTTTCTCCCCAACCCCTCTAGTTGGCTCACCAGGTTCCAGTTCTCCTAGGTATATCTCGGGGTGTGGGAGCAAGTGAAAGAAATAAAGTGCCATGTCCCACCTTCTCCTGATTAGGGGCCATGGGAAGGATTTGTGCGTAGAAGCTCTCTCCAAGAGAAGGAATGGAAGCTGGGATCACAGTGAGCAAAACCAAAGGAGACTTTAAAGATAATATCCTTATTTGACTGTCTTCCAGCATGAAGCTTGGGTATAACCTGGAGTGGGTTGTACCATGTGTGGAATAAACAGCATTGGAAGACATTGTTTCTGCAGGGGAAATGAGATTACATATTTCTTCTTTTTAAAATTAATAAAAAAGAAAGCACTTTTGAAGATGTACTGAACTCTACAACATTAAGGAACGTTTATGCAATTACAGTATTCCTTCAGTATATGCTCTTCTTTTGCAACTTCCTTGCTCCTATTTGACCCAGAAAGCCTAAGAGATACATAATTCAGTGGGTGTTCCCTGTGCTGTTCTAGATGCAAATGCAACAAAGAAAGAGGTAATGAAAGAGGCTGTAGGCTTTAATAGAAGTTAAGAGATTCATAGAAGTTGACAGGGCTACAAATAACCCAGATTCAATCTGGGCTGCATACAAATTCACCCTCTCAGATGATAAGATATCTACATTTGTTCAGTTAATAATCACTAAAAATTAACAGTTAATGGCTGTACTCCTGATTGTTCCTTGAGAAAACGTAATGAAATTTGATACTAAATTAGAAAGTATAAAAGACGAAGTATGTATAGAAATCATGATGAAACAGCAAGGAAAACATGACAAATTCAAATTTCTAATTATTTAGTATTAATGTTTTATTAGGTGTAGGGATAAAAGTGTGACCAGTTCCGGGCACCCCAGTACAAAAGAGCTATGGACCTACTGGAGAAAGTCCAACAAAGTGCCATAAAGCTGATTAAGAAACTGGAGCATCTCTCCTGTGAGGAAAGTCTTAGAGAACTGGGGCTGTGCAGCCTGGAGAAGAGCAGGCTCAAGGGAGGTCTTATCAGTGCATATGAATACCTGGTGAGCAGGTGAAAGAGAGCAGAGCCAGGCTTTTTTTCTCTGGCATTGAGAGGACCAGAAGCGATGGGCACAAACTGAAATCCAGGAGCTTCCCTCTGAACATCAGGAAACACTTTTTCACTGTAAGGTTGACTAAGCACTAGCACAGTTTGCTCAGGGAGGTTGTGGAGTCCCCATCCTTGGAGATATTCAAAACTCGTCTGTATACGGTTCTGAGCAACTGTCTCTAAGTGACCTCGCTTGATCAGGCAGGTAGGACCAGATGCCCTCCAGAGGTCACATCTAACCTCAACAATTCTGTAATTGTGAATTATAGCCCTACAGCTCATGGGAGCTGACCTGTGAATGAAGTGGTGGTTCAGTGAATATGTGGAATGCTATGAAAAATATAAAGTTCATTTTTCAGTGAAATCATCCACATCTTTTCCACCCTCTTCTTCAGTGGAACTAGGATGGTTTAGTAAAGAAGACTGATCTGCTGAGGGATTTTTTTGTTGTGGGGTTTTGGTGGGTTTTTTTTGTTGTTGTTGTTTGTTTGCTTGGTGGGGTTTTTTTATTTTATTTGTTTTGGGTTTCTTTTTTTGGTTTGGGTTTTTTTATTCTTTGTTTTTTGCTTTTTTCCCCCCACAAAGCTGGAGAGTAATGTGACAGGTGAGGATGACATTACTTATAGAAAGAAGATAGTACTTCATACAGATGTCCAATTTTCCACCCTGAAACATCAGATTTTACCTTTTTAGCAATTTCTATTATTGTTGCTTTCATAGTGAAAGATTTGGAATGGAAATGCTGAAGCTGGACACTTAACATTTTGCAATGTGTCCTGAAAATAGAGTCCCAGCTGTTAGGCAATGACTCCCAGCTCTGCCTTACAGACATCATGCCACACACACAGCTCTTCCACCACTCTTCTTGCTCTCAAAGGTAGCATTTGCACAGGCATTGGTTTCACTGCATTAACTTCACATTGCAATCTGCAGATGATAAAAGTCTGTAAGGGGAGATGGAAACACTAGAGATAAGGGAAAATGATGGGATTTCCTTTATAAGCATTGACCCCTTTGCAAGAGTAAGGCTGTAAAAGAGACACAGAGGCCATACACACTGTAAACTGCCTGAGGAAAGTCATGGTCCAGTCTTTTCTGCACCTCCCCTGGGAAAGCACCATCTAAACAATTCATAAACAGTCCTGAGTTATCCTCCTCGTATTTTTGGAGACTTGCTTTATTGGGCAGAAAGCACTTCAAAGGTTTCCCCAGTCTCCATGTGCTGTATTCCTGTGGCAGTAAGAAGATAATTATTCCAAACCCCGGATGGGGCAGGGCTCTGGGTGGAGGGGCCTCCATAGAGGTTGGAGATGCACTCACTACAGGAAAAGGAAGGATCCAAAATTCTGCTCACTCTTCTAACCCCACTATGTGGGTGGCAGGATCTTTTGTGTCTGTCCATACCTACATCATGGGTTTCTGAAGGCATGCAGGAATATTCAGAAAAATTACATCTGTTGAGTATGTATAATCACAGCAAGAAGGAAGAGTGAGTTAAGATTTTACACAGGAGAATTTCAAGTTCTTTAAAAATCAGATTTTTATTTTCATCCAGCTGTCTGCTGGATTTTGTCTTTATTTGAATTGGAAGCATCAGAAGTGTGATTCCCTACAGTGTAGGGCTGCAATTTCAGGATGCTGTGGAATGAAACCCTATGGCCAAGAACAGACTGTGCTGTGTGAAGGACTGAGGATGTTGGCAGTTCTCACACATGAAAAAACTGTGATTGAGTTCCAGTCAGGTGGTGCATGGCTTAGGTAACATTTTCAAAGTATGCTTTGAACAGAAACCTACAAGCTTTCAGCTGGAGTGAACTGAAGATTTATGCAGTGAAAAACAAATCATTAGTTTTGTACCAAGATAAATGGCAAAAAGGAACAATGTCAAACTCTTGACATTTTGGGCAATATTTTGCCCTTAAGTTACTGTCCAAGTGTGTTCCTCCTGCATCTCTAAGAGCACCAACTGGCACATTACAAAGTGCATGTTATGGATTTTTATTTCACATAAGCCTCTTTTCCACTTGATCACATAGGGAGGTTTAAGAAGCATAATGCCACACAAAAGAAAAGGGCATCTTGTGATCAGCACCTAGTAGCTGAACATAGGTGAGGAAGAGTATGCACACAAGGAAATTGATGGGGATATATAATACCCGGTGGTGTACAGCCTAAGGATTCTATTTATCTTCTTATATTTTGAACAGCTGAACAGAAGATATTTTTGAAATACGTGAATTAAAATGACATAAATAATCCAAAATGAAAAAAAACCAGCCATAACCCCCCCAATTTCATAATGGACAGATAACAGATTGTACTGTAAATTGGATTAAATAAATTGTTGCTTGCTTGTATTTTCTCTATCTGTTTTCCACCTGGACTACCACCACATTTGTCACAGAAGCACTGATAGCAGAAGTTAGTCTTGTTTGATGTATTGGCTTGGAATACAGGAGACTTCGAACCAGTTCCTGGCTTGGTCCTAGATTTCCGTAATCAGAGCATGCCTGAGTACTCCAAAAGATGCATAAAAATGGTAGTACCAATAACACTGCCCTTGCCTCACCTGTCTTTCTTTGCAGCACAGTATTTGGCACAGTGTCTCACACACTCCAGTTTTGCTAATAAAAATAACAGCCAAGAATTTTCCCATGCCCTAATGTTAATGAGGAAAATTTCTAAGGTGCCATTGTAACTGAAGAATATATATGATCATTATAAAAAAGTGGAGCACAATCTCCCACCCCTCCCTCCAAAATTGTATCTTTGATTCACCAAAGCTATCTTTCAGTGGATCACTATATAGGGTCCATTCAGTCTGGAATGAGTGTTTGCTGCAAATCCTCTAAACCTCCAGTGTGACATTTGCCCTGCGGGCAATAGGCTGTGGACATGAGAGAGAGTGCAGGCCCTTTAATGACATTTGTGAGAATAATAGGCTATCCATCAGAAGGTAATTTTCCTCACTCCAGGGACCAAAGCTGAGGAAAGGTTAGTCCTACAGGCCTAAGGGAATCTGCACAGCACAATGGAGTTCACATCACCACATGATTGTTGTAATTCCTTGACTTGATAATCACTGCTGTTGTTGATAACCATCTCAGTTTCGAAGGAAATATTATAAAGTGAACTCAAGGCTTGGCACTGAAAAAAGTTATTTATTTTTGCAGAGGTACTGAGTAGCTTTATCTGTTTTTCTGTTGCAAGTGCTAGATTAAACATGATAAAGACAGGATCTTGAACCCTCAGGCATCTATGACAAAATGCAAATTTCCCAGTGCTAAGTTACAGGACCATAAAACTCTTGTTGGGAGCTCTTCACTCTGTGGAGAATACAGAATATTTGATCCTCTTTCCATTGATGTCCACAGGGCTTTAACTTCATAGACAGCTGAGGCAGGCCCATAATAACCTTGTCGATCAAGCTTTTCCTACCATTTTAGAATGATGTGATGTGATTTCTCTGCCCCTGGAATACCGCTAGACATTCAGGGATGCACTAAGGATCCCTCCCCAAGCCCAAGACAGTTATTGTGGAGAGAACTGCACGACTGGTCAATGCAATGCATAACAAAGAGCTTTATCTCCTGGAGTAGCACACTAAATTGCTCTTCCATGCCAAGTGCACATAATCACTGCTATATGCCTCTTTGCTCCATCTAGCTGTTTTTTCCCTATCCGCAGGAGAGAACAGAGGGTAAAAGGAGTGAGTTTGGCAATGAAGTCACAACTATCAGATACAGAATGACAAAAGTAATTTCCTTCTTTCCTATCAAATATGGATCTACATGTTCAGGTCATGTTTCTCATCATGGTCAAGCTGCACTACAGGATCTGGAGTCTCTGGGTTTTGTTTTTCCAAAGACTATTTAAAATCTCTATGCATGTTGAAATCATTCATCTTGCTTACACAGCTGTATGAATACTGGGCATCTTTTTTTATTACTCCTGTACTGAAACATTTTGTTTCACTTTGGGATAAAAAAAAAAATAAAATTAGGCCATATTCCAAGCAAAGCATTCAGAAATAATAATGATAATGTTTTGTATTTTAAAGCAATTTAACTATCACTATTTGCTAAGTTGACATCAACTCGTGAAAAGTTTAGCTCCAATGAGACAGGCTTGTTTGGAATTACTGTGGTTTGTACATTAGTTCTGGGCACCTCTATTTCCTGAAGGTTTTGACCTGGTAGATTTAAATTAATCTATTTAGTAGAGTCGGTAAAATTAAAAATATGTATTTTTTGTTTGAGAGTTGGTTTTTTTTCCGCCAGTTTCTTGCTAGTTTTATAACATTTGTTATGTTATTTAAAAGCTCATCAGTATCATATCGCAATAAATGTCTTCGGCTAATGCACGTCTTCTGTATTTCATGGTTGCTGAGCTGTGGCAGATGTTTATGCAAAGCAAATACTGAGAATGTAAAGAAGACATATTACAAGCAAAAAGTTATTTGTCCCCCAGAATGTGCCGTTCTTTTACTCTAGTACACTGGAGGAGATGCAGACATGCTAAATCCGAATGCACTCAGTCAGCAAAGGTGATCAAAACTTCTGCTGTCCATTCTTGTTTATCTCCAGCTGTTTACACCATGCTAAATGCATTAAAGAACATTTCTTTTTTCAGTGTATGTTGGATATCATGATCCTATAGATTTCCAGTAATAACACAGACTAAAGGGTCTTTTTATTTATTAATACTTAGATGAAAACACATTTTGGATGAACATTTTTTTGGATTAGTCTTGTTGCAGAAAGCAGCAAAACATATATCTGCTTTTGGCTTCACCTTTGCAAATGCCTGCTTAAAACCATACAAAAGTGTGCTTGGCAAATATGCTTGGAAAGCGTTATTAAGCATTTATTCTCCAAATTTGGCAGTTACTTTCCAGGTGTGTGCATCCAGGATAAGTAGCATTTCTACATCACAAGAAACAGCACAAAATGCAATCACTGTGAAAAGCAAGAAACTTTACCTAAACCTTAGGTGTGAGCATTTACCATATATGCTGTTACAAGCAGGGGCTGTGCCTTCAGAGATGTCTGGCTGGGAGCAAGCACAGTGAGGGTTTGATTTTATTGTCATCCTTAAGTACTGCTGCAACATTTGTACACAGTATTGATGAAAAGAAAGGTGTTGCTTTCTTTAACTTCCGACAGCTCTGGCAAAGTAGATTTGAGTAATGCAAATTTTGTCCTTCTGTTCCCTGTCAACAGGGTGGATATTCCCAATCAACTGTAGTTGCATGACTGCATTAAAGGCAATAAGATTTCACAGGTACCACAGATAAAATCAGTGCCTGAATTCTTCAGTATTTGTGATGTTAATGTTCTTTCTCCCTGATGTTTTTGCAGCTCTGACAGAAGTTTTCTATTTTTATTTCTATGAAGCCTGTTTTGCCATGGAGGGCTGGATTCTTGTTTCCCTCCCCATGAAGAGCTCTTGTAAATTCATCACTGGCATCCATGAGAAGTAAAAGCAAATATAGAACAGAGGCTCAAGCCCTTTCTGAAGCTAGAAGGGACCTGCAGGCATCCTGGTCCTTAGAAATCTGGTGGGATTCAGCGACTCTGCAGATTGCTTTGCAAATCTTCTCCTTTGTATGTTGTAAGAAATATTCAGCACCTCTGAGGCTGCTCTGGCATGGGATGAGCAGCATTGTACAATAATCACCCTTTGTCCCTGGTCTTCTTTGTGATCTCCACTGAGACTGCTAATAAGACTGACAGTGTCTTTTATTATGTAGACCATCTGCTCCCTTAAGCTTGGATTGCCACGACCTAACCCATTTCGAGTGGGCTGCAGAGCCAGCATGCATTGCAAGAAGCACCTTGAGAGCCACAGCCATGAGCCAGAGGCAGAGCAGACAACGTGTTCATGGAGCGGATTTGGAAAGTTCAGAATTACACCTCCCCACAGATGCTCACTCCCCAGGTGTCTCTCAGCAAGGCAAGAAGGCCACCTCTGGCTGCCTTTTGTTTTGTGACATTGCAGGTGTTCAGATCAGGCACTGGAATGATTATTTACCTGTTCAGAACAGGCTTTATACCTCCTTTTGCGCAATGGTCTTATCAGAAGACTTGGTTCTCAGAAATTTTATTTTGCAAAAAATTGCACATTGCCTTTTTAAATTTTTAGCCGTTGTTAACAATTCTCTTCGTTTTTGCAGAAGGGAAAGGGGAACGTGACTTACATAGCTGAGCTGGCCCCTTTCTGTGACCTCCAGTGGCTGGCTACCACGAGTTCACAGCAAGGCTTTCCATAGCGAGTCCTGTCAATCAAATCCTAGCTTATTCAGTCATCTATTCCAGAGGCCCTCAACTTCATTTTAAAACCAAAGGTTTCTAATCTGCCCTTCTAAACAGAAATTAAAAGCTCGACACTGCTTGAGTCATTAAAGTTACAAAACTGGAAAGCAAATAAAAAAGACAGTAAAGTATTTGCCTTGTGGTTTTAGATGTTTGGAACTGGTGACATTTGCAGCATTTTATTCCTCTTCCGATAATAACAAGGCCTGAAGAAATAACTGAACCCCTGAAGATCTGAATCTAGAAAGATTTTCAATACCATGTGTGGTTGTTAGGCCTCCCTGGGTCCCCTAGGTTGTGTTGATTTCAATGCCTTCAGCTGCAGTTTGGAGCTTCATTTACACTTCTAATTGCTCCTGAGTCTCCTTCCATAGCTCCCCTCACCCCCACCAGTCTTTAAGGCAGTCGTGAGAGCTCAAAGAAACACCACTAATCTTCTACTCCTAAGAGTACTGGGAAGGAGGTATGGAAACATAGGAACTGGTCCAAAAAATCAATAAGGCTGTCATGCTTTCCTATCAGTGTCTGAAAACAGATATCAGTATCTTGGCAAGACATAGATTGAAAAGCATTAGTAGTGTGTGGTTATTCTGGGCTATTACTTTTATATAGTTTACCAACTACAGAAGGCTTGAAGCGATTCTTGGCTTTCTTCTTCATGCTTTTGGGTTTTAAAGAATCATTTGATAGCATCTTTCTTAAAAGGAGCCAGGAGGATGAGGAGGGGGATGCAAGTGATGCCTGCAGAGGAGCCAGCAATAATCAGGGGAAATGATCTTGCAAAGAGATTCTCTCCTGTCTGTTGCCACTAGCTGTGAGGAAGAAAGCAGCCTAGCAGGAAACGACCTGCGAGATTGTTTCTGCTTCTAGATCAATAAATAAAAGCTCTGCAGCTTCCCTGGAAGGTATTCTGCTGTCATTGCAAACTGGCTCTAACACATTCGAGCCAAAGTGAGATTACTTTCTAACAGCAGCCACTTTATCATGAGCAACAACAGTCATCCTGGCTACTTTCAGATCAGATTTTTAAATCACAGAGCAGAAAGAGCTGCTGAGCTCTTCACCCAGAATGCAAATTTAAGGTAATTTATTAACATGGAGTCACATCTAGAAAAACAAAGTTATCTGACAATTTTCTTCTGTAATGTAGAAGATTTCTGCTTTAAAACCAGTTCTCTGTTGCCCAAGGTAGGTAAAGGTTTTTGTACACAGGCCCTGAACACAGAATTAAATGCTGTAAAATATGAAATTAAAAGAGGTCCCAAGTTTCAGCCTAAAACTGTTCACATAGCTGGTGATTCCTATCTACAATGGTTGCCTACTGCCTCCAAGAACTTGTTTTGCAGCAAAACTCCAGGAAAAAAAAAATGAAAGAAAGAAAAAGAGAGAGGAAACAAACATTTAATCATTCAAATCTGCAGGCAGTCAGGATTTGCTGTGGTTGCATATGCGTCAACAACAACAGTTTAGAATCTCCTGGCTATTGACTTTTGTTTCTTTGTTTAAGGGTTGAATAAATAACTCACAGAAGGGTTTGGGGTTTTTTTGGTATCTCAACTCCTATTAATTCAAAACTTCCAGGGCAGTTAGTCTGACAATTCTGTAGGATTATTTAAATTAAAAAAGCTGAGAAGTTTTCTTTTAAAGATTGTGAAGAGATTTATATCTTTCACTGGTGAAGCTGGCATCAAATGAACACAGTCTAGGCTCCACAAGCAGAATTTAAGTCTCTCTGGGGAGTATGAATATTTGGCTCCTAATTTGGTCAAGATATATATTTCTGGTTCCTCCTAAGAGGCATTTAGAGCTGCAAAGTCATGAGCCTACTCTGACTCACTCAATGAACCCCCTCTCTTTCTATTACTTTTGAGGTCATCTGTAGGGAATAGCCTCCTAGCTTTTGTGTTCAAGTCATGTGCCCAACCTGATGCCTTTCTTCTCTTACTCAACTTCCATTGATTCTTTTTTTA
The DNA here is from genome assembly GCF_004027225.2 of Strigops habroptila. Taxonomy (NCBI): domain Eukaryota; kingdom Metazoa; phylum Chordata; class Aves; order Psittaciformes; family Psittacidae; genus Strigops; species Strigops habroptila. The sequence goes on from NC_044277.2 coordinate 38,814,982, forward strand.
ATCCTGTGTAATGGCTGGGCAATTTTAAAGTCACTTTTTCAATCAAGTGATGGGTGGCCTATTCAAACTCATCCTATCGCCCAGAGATCTACCTTTAGTTTCAGCAGAAAAAGGACAGTTTGCACACAGTGGAGGATCTGGGCCATGACTACATCAAGTAGAGACATCTGTGGAACGCTATAAAGTAATTTACCTAGGAAGTTATTGCGAAGGATATTGTCTTTTTTCTGTGTAATGTAAATGAATAAAAACTGATCTAGAAGCTTTTCTTTTTTATTTTTAATCTTAACGTAGCAGTTTTGAGGGAGTTGTTTTGGTGTATTTACACAGCAATGATCTTTTTAGTATTTTCTTCCACATCTTATTGTGTTTTTGTGGTTCTTTGACAAGTGATTAAGCCTTTTTTTGCATGCAAAGCAAGCTTCAGTTGCCACACACTGCATAGGATGGGTTTATGGAAAGGAAGGCTGGAGAATTTGGTAGAATACTCCTGGGCTGTAAAAAGCATGACATGGGCCTGGAAGTTAAGTGCTGAATTAAGGAATGAGAGATGCTTCCACAGACTGAAGAGAATTAAAAACCAAAGAGAAAGAAGTAGAGAGCAAATTGCAGTCAGAGTGTTCTAAGACTTATGTCAGCATTAAAATTCACTATGGGGTGGATTAAAATTTAAAATTGATCCCAGGCAGGGTAAGATGATTCGTAACTGCCCTGTAAGATGGAGTACTCTATAAATTTGGACAGATTCCATACATTGTTGGAACCCCAGAAATTCGAGTAATAAAAGAAGCACAATGTTTAATTGCAGCTGGCAGCTAAACAAAACATTGCAATGCTGTCATATTTAAATTGCTGTCATTTTGAATTATTACACGGTAAAAGATTTCCTGCTGTTTATCTGCATATATTCTGCGAAAATAAAGAAAAACAATGTCTCCCATGACCATGGGGCATAGATTGCTATTTTTAACTTCTATTTACAGCACAGACCATAGGAGGGGAATTATGCAAGGAAAGCAGCTCATCAGTTTTCAAGCCAGGGGTTTCAATCATCAGTGCAGTGTGACAGCAGACATTTTCCTCTGTCAAAAAGTAACAAAATAACTCAAAAGAATGAAAATGGGGCCTGCAGAGAAATTGGTGATTCAGGAAAAAAAGACAGAAGTAGAAGGCAGTGATCAAGAAGCCCAAGACATTGCTCTGTGTGATGCATGCATACAAAATAGGAGTGCTTGGTCACTGCCATGCTTTTGGTTTTTATTTGTTGACCAAGTGGTTGTTCAGGGAGCACAGCTGCACTCATCTCTAAGGGTCTGCATCCATCCAGTCCTGTCCCTTTTGAAGAGCTAGGGTATAGATGTGCCTGCATACTTGGCAGTGCCCCCTCTAATTGCTATTAAGGGTGATACGGGCTTTTAGAGATAAGAGAGCTTCAAACTGTCAGAGTGCCAGAAGGGCGCTTTCTGTTCTATACTGACATGCTGGTATTAAATGTATAACTCTTGCCCTGGCAGTAGGACTGTCTGGGACTAATACTCTGGAATTCAATCTTTTGTCTCAAACTACTCCTCAAGGGCTTCTTCAAATGTTTTCATGAAGTTCCAGTATCTCCTCAGTAATGTTTGTGATCTTTTCAGTTACTTTCTTATTTGTGAATAATACATGGCTCACCATGGGTATAAATAATTACCTGGGAGCCTCAAATATCTATTTCTATTCAGAAAACCTGATAGTTTCACTGTTTCTTTTTTGTTAGTACCCTGTATATATATGAAATGGTTATACACAGGCAAAAAGACCTTACTCTTGAGCCGATTAGGATGAAATTAATTGTTACCGGGTCAAGAAAACTCATGCTTCAGACAGCCACAGAAGAAAAAAAAAGGGGAAATGTATTCCCTATTATTAGTTCACTTTTAGCATGTGATATATCATTGTAATACCTCTTCAGCGAAGGTAATTAATATTCTAAGTTCTCCTCCAACAATGTACATCCAGAATGTCCCCAACAAAATGTAATTCTCATTAAAAAGTCAGAAAGGTTGAATGCTGCTTTGTCAGAAGTAACTAGATTTCTGTCCAGGTAAACACTGGCACTTGTAGAATTTGATACCTTCTGCTTGACTGATTTGTACTTCAAAGTATTTGCACAGTGCAATACCGCACTGGCAAAGCCAAACATCCGATCAGCTACATGGTTTCTTTTAATCGCAGAAATAAAAAAGGTGTATCAAAGAGCTGCTTCTCCTTGCCAATGGACAAAATAGTTACAAAAACTTTTGAAAGATCTCAGATCTTTCCTTTACAGGCCATTTATGTTCAGCTGTACCTTCTCTGTCTCTCACCTGTCTGATTAAAGAACTGAGAGAAAAAGTCATCAAGGAAGAGGTCACAGCTATCTTTCTCTACTGAGACTGGGGTGTGACTGGGTAATTAAGCACACTGCCTTGCTCTGTTGTCTGGCCTACCTGGTAGAGGACAATGTTCAAAACACTTGTTTTGTGGTGTCACAGCCTAATATTGCAGCTGGCCTTTTAACAAGTTATGGAGGAAGAAGGTAAACATCAAACATTTCCCATATCTGTGACAAAATTAGAAGCATTCTGTAATGGTTTATAAATGCTGTGTGTTGACCTAGTTCTTGCCATGTTAACTGCACCACTGCATTGACTTAGTTTACCTGGAAATGTGAAGAGAAAAAAAAGCAAGCAGAAAGAGAAGAATAGGCTGAGATAAGCCAATTTTCAGCAAACACTTAACAGTTGCTAAAAGACAATGCCAGGACAGGAAAATGCCTGGGGATTCAGAGATTAAAAAAAAACCACCCAACAAAATCTGGCAGACTTCAAAAAGAATGTTTTCTCAAAATAAATGTTCTTTGGTTTTAAAAAAAGCTTTTTAGTTATTGACTACCCCTTGCCTCTGACTTCCAAAATAAGAACTGCCAGGCCAAATGCGGTCCAATGTGCTGTGTAAACACAATTGATAAACAGGATGCTGAAACAGAAGGAGCAGAGGAACTGCAGAACTTCATCTTGGCTTCAGACTTCCAGGTGAGAGACACAAAAGGTACAGCTGAACATAAATGGCCTGTAAAAAGCCTGGATTTGTTGATAAATCAATTACTCACCACTTTTCAAAGGAAGACTCAGCCTTCTGCACTAGTCACTACTGTGAAATGGGATGATCATTTACTTCATGATTTACAGCTTAAAAGACTGGTATATAGAGAGATAAAGTAATAAAAATATTCTAGTGTCATTAAAAAAAAATCTTTCTTCTATTTAGCTTCTTCATTCTCTTGCAGAATTTATTTATTCACTTACGCTTTTTCTAGCACACTATAATATAAGAGTACATAGCTCTTGCAACAAATTGCAAACACCACCCACTAAGACACAAATAATTACATTCCAATTGCCTTTTTTTTTTACAAAAGGAGCCATCCCACAAAGAACAATTATCATCACAACCTTCATCTCCCATGAAAGCAACCCCAACAATGACTTAGTCCAATTCAGCCCTTTCCCTCCTTCCCATTGTTTGCCCAAACAGATGAGATTTACTGTGGGCTGTCAAGAAACTGAAATAACCTGAGATCCTTCCTTTGCTGCCTGTTTTTTCTTCTACTCGATCTTGAAATGAAGTCATAGCACTGCATTTGTGACATCTCATTCATTTCCATGGAAACAGATCAACCACTTCACAGGCACTGGTTTATGGCTTCACTGCTACATATAGAGAAGGAACTGACCCCTAGGAAAGAAAACTTTCATTGGTAACAGCAGCAATACACATGTTTTCTGATAGAAATGGGCATAATATCACATTTTTTATTTCCCTTTAGATTTCAATTGACATGCCAGAGATGAGATGCATGACTGCACTTACGTCTTTGTAATTAATGCTGCATTATTCATAGCAATCCATATCCCCTCTGACAGACATTATTTCAAGACTTCATTCTACCTTACTTCCTCTTACTTCTCCATTTTCAGTTTTTCCTTTAGACTTTCACAAGAGATTCAAGTCACAAAGCAAGCATCCTTGCCCACCTTCCATCCTAATCTATCTCCTGTCATCCATCTTAGCTCTCAGAATCCTCTCCAGCATTATTCATTCCCTGTGTCTTTCAAGAATCATTTTACAGGTGTCTGTTTTAATCCTGCATTTTGTATCATCTTTTATCCTAGTTTACCAAAAAGCAATAAGATGCACAGAAGGAGGTAGAGGCCTGTCATACCAACCAAAATGAACTAGATGCTGCCCAGTTTGGTAGTTTGGAGTTTGACCCAGATCTTTCAGTCCCAAGGATTATCACCACCATCACTTTCCTTGGATTTCTCTTTCCACCTTTCCATTGCTTGGCTGGATTGCTGTAAATTATGGCTGCCTTCAAGTAGTTCTGGTCTGCACTTGAGCTGCCACTGGAGCTCACGTTGCTATTTGGAAACGCTGATGCTGGCTGCAGCATAGTCTCACTCCAACTGTTCATCCACATCTTTTCATCTAGAAGCCATAGCACACTGAATGGAGCACAAATGTCAGGTCATTTTTCTTCATAGTTGCTTATAAAGGACCTTGGTGGTCCTGTGCAAATGTCTCAAGAATATCTTCTCTTCCCAAGTGACTCTGAACCAAATGGCCTGGTGTGAGCTAAACTTGTTCTCTTCCTTGGCTACAAGAAGTTCTTCCAATTTCCTTGCTGCAGCTGTTCATGCTGCTGAAGAGAACAGAAGTTCAGCAGGGCAGGACCTGCTATTATTTAAAATAGGGCCGTAAGTGTCCTACCCTCACCATCAGCCTGTAGACAGGACCAACACTTTCTCTGAGATCTGACAGAGAGTACAGAAGCAAGGAACAAGAAAGCATTGATTTAACGAGGCTTTGATCTGAGGAAAGCTGCCCAGTGGGGAGACAGTGGGGGATGACACAGAATTAAACAAATGTCTGTGCTTCAGTCGAAGGCAAGGGAAAGGGAATGTTTATAAACCAGAAGCAGCTGCATAGCGCTTGCTGTGTCTTGGAGCCTAATACACCTGCCCCTGAGTCATTCACCAGGATGTAAAACCAGGGTGATATGCTGTGATATTAAGCTTAAGTCAAGAATGAGGTCTGGCTGTTGTGCTACCTGCCTTCTAGATGACAACCCAAAAACAGCTCATTGACACAGTAAATGTGTCCAAAGAAGGGCAACTAATCCAGTGAAGGGTCTAGAGCACAAATATGATGAGGAGCAGCTGAGAAAACTGAGGCTATTTAGCCTGCAGAAAAGGCGGCTCAGGGGAGATTTTATGGCTCTCTACAGTTGCCTGAAAGGAGGTTGTAGAAGGTGGGTGTTGGTCTCTTTTCCCAGGTAACAAGTGACAGGACAAGTGGACATGTTCTCAAGTTGCACCAAGGGAGGTTTAGATTGGATACTAGGAAAAATTTCTTCACCAAAAGGGTTGTCAAGCATTGGAACAGGCTGCCCAGGAATGTAGTTGAGTCCCCATTCCTGAGGATATTTAAAAGACATGTAAATGTGTCACTTAGGGAGATGATTTTGTGATGGACTTGGCAGTGTTAGGTTAACAGTTGGACTTAATGATCTTAAAGGTCTTTTCCAACCTATATGATTCTAGGAAATAGACTCAAGGGGACAGGAGTAAGAGCAGAAATGTGGGAGAGCAAAGAAAGTCACAAGCTGTGAATGATCCACACTTCTCCCTTTGTTTCTCCAAGGAATATGTATTTTAATGCACTCAGTACCAAAGAGATGAAGATCTGCTGAAAGGTAGAACACATTAAAATATTACCATCCATAATTTTTTATGGGTGAATGTATACCAAATTAATACATACACAGAAAATACGAAAGTCAAAATAAAGGACCAATCTGATGGTATAATGGTTTATCAGTATGCTATTAAGTTGTCTTCTGCGTAAAAGGGTGGCCTCTGATCATATAAATTGGTCCCAGGGAAGGCAGAGGGACTACTTGTCTGTGTAATGATTGAAGGTTTGTGCTTTAGTTCTGTAGCTGGAAACACTTGTTTGTTTTATCAACTAAATAATTCATGGACATAACATGAAAGGCTCATTTTCATTTTGCTGGACATTGTGAGAGCTTCTCATGGCAGCTTTTCACCTCATTTGCTTTTGTTAGAAGTTTCCATCTGCTGGTTTCACAAATGGCTTAAATAGTATGCTTGGCCTTGGTTCATCATACAGCCCTTGTGTGAGGCTGCTTGTCCATGCCATGTCCTAAATAGGTATAGTTTCCCTCCCTGAATCCAACTGCCCATCTGATAATGTGATGGCATGCAGAATGGCTCCTCTTGGCCCAAAGATACCTGTGGGGAAGACACCCATTTTCATGAGAGAACTGTGAGCAGTCAATTTTCCTTTATGCAGGCTCAGGACCCAGCCAGGGTGTACTTCAGTATATCACAGTCTGGCCGTGCCCCAAAAACTTCTCACACGTCAAGCATGCTTGAAGTTTTACATTAAATGAAACCAGTGTTTCTACATTGCATTGTGCAATGTGAGGACATACTGGCCTGGCTCGTCTTTGTGTTTTCTAAACCAACACACGACACCTAGGAGTACATAACATGCAGGTTATACAACTGTTCAGACAACCAGTGAAAGCTGCCTGACACAAATAAGTACCTGCATTACATCATTTCTGAGAAAAAATCCAGAGCTGTTGATGCTGTTCAGCAATCCCTAGTACTTTACTGAATTTGCCTGGGGCAAATGTTAAAAGTGACACTGCATTATACACTGAGAGAGCTACAAAATGTTTCAAAATAAATAATTATCTAGACTAATTCTTCCTCTTAACAGCAGCCTACACTAGCATCAGAAAGAAGTACAGACCTGAGAGCGAATTAGCACTTGGCTCACCTGTACAAAGGAATTGGGCTCTTTTCAAAGCCAAATAAAGCAAAGAGGTCAAGGCCAATATTCTCAGTCTATGTTAACTCAGCTTGCATTAGAAAGGATTAAATGTTACATTCTCCAGATCTTCATTACAATACCTACAATACTTTTCCAGAAACGTGTTCCTGACAACTTCTTGCTACTCAATACACCTTGGCTGTTCATCACTAAGTACGGAAGCTATCAGCTGTCACCCAAAGCACCCTGTAAATACGCTGCTGTAAGAGCCTGATATGCTCTCTTGTCTGTATCACTCATCTAAATGATTTTCTATGACACTGTTAACACAGATTTTTTGTTTGGGTCCCTACAATTAGCTCCCTTGAACAGAAGTGTCTACATAAATGACCTGTTTTAGGAAAGTATTGAAAGTCTGTGGTACTGAGTTCACCTTGAGACTGCCTGAACAATCCCCTCATGCTTCTTGGTCATTTGTGTCCCACTTGAGGAACTTTAGGAATAAAGGGACATGTAATAAAGGTGACTGAAACTACACAAAAGAGTAGAAGGGCCATGTGCCCAAGCACAGCAGTGGATCCCTGGTAGGTGGAAACCTTGCTGAAACAGGGATCTCTACACAAACAGTAAAGTCTGCTTTCTGCAGCCTACAGCAGTTTTATTCTCCAAATCACCTTGTCAATTCAAACTGTGGGAAATAAATGTAACTAACTGGCAAAATTTGGGGCCAGGACTTCTCCCTCTGTGGGAAGCAATACATTTAATAGAGTATTTTTTCATCCACAGAAACACCTAGTGTACCAATAACAAAGACCCTTATGTGGCAGGAATTAAACAGTTCTAGCTCCACACACTCTGTTGCTGTGGAGCTAATCCTAGCATAGGAGGAAAGATCCTGCCTTTTTGCTTTATCCCCTGGACAACCATCCTATATAAACAAACTGCTACCTCATTCCTATTGATAGAAAGTGGTCCTTACCACTGGTGCCAGAAGGGCTCAATTGAGCCTGTGCCAAAGGAACAAATGGTGTCAGCACATTTCTTAAGAATCCGGATGACAACATCACAACAACACATTGGCCTTGATATGGAAACACAAAAACTTCATTATAATTATCTGACAGAAATGCGCACAAAGGCAGATTTGGTTTCTGGGTCATGATGGGCACAATACAATATATTCACAGCATAGACTGTGTTTTTTCCCTTCTTGTCCACTGCCAATGGCTTTCATTCCCTTTGACTTAAATATTTGTCTTTCCCCTTTTTTATTCTTTTCCCTTTGAGCTCTTCTCCTGCACAGTTACCTCCAGCTTCACTGGTTCTTCAGTTCTTTCCATCCTCATCTCCTTTTCCTTCCATTTGGATAAATCTATTTGCCAGAACAACACCATCTTTCTGCTCCCTTAGTCTCCTTCCTTTTTTTGCCATCTTTGATTAAAAAAACCCGAACAACTATTGTTCTTCTTTTCATGAAGAATCCCAACACCTTCAAGAGAAAAAGTAATAATGCAATATGATCTTCCTCATCTTACTTCCATTTCGTTTCACAATTCTTTCTTCTCTCCCATCCCAGGTTTTACTCCTGCTCTTTTTTCCTCACATATGCACTGCTGTAGGACCTCTGTTCCATGCCCTGTTCCAGTCTCCCTACAGGTTTGTGGTTTTGTTTTTTTCTTTTCTTTTTTATCGTAGTATTTCCATTTTCCCATTGCTTTTCCCCTCCTACTGCAAGGTTTATTGTCTTTCCTGTATTAAAAGCACTCTTGACTTCCCCTTGCTCCTCCATCTACTGTTGTATCTTCTTTCTTCCTCTCATATAGAATCATAGAATCATAGAATAGTTATGTTTGGGAAGTACCTTAAGATCATCTAGTTCCAACCCCCCTGCCATGGGCAGGGACACCTCACACTAAGCCATGTCACCCAAGGCTCCATCCAGCCTGGCCTTGAACGCTGCCAGGTATGGAGCATTCACAACTTCCTTGGGCAAACTGTTCCAGTGCCTCACCACCCTCACAGTAAAGAACTTCTTCCTTATAACTAACCTAAACTTCCCCTGTTTAAGTTTGAACCCATCACCCCTTGTTCTATCACTACAGTCCCTAAGGAAGAGTCCCTCATCTCTAAACTCACTGAATAATCTCAGGTCACACATTTCAGTTCTATCCTTAAATCTCTAAGCTGACTTCTTTCCCTTGCATTCATCTGCAGTCACGCTTACTGAGGTCTTTAAGAATGTTTTCTAATAAATATTTTGGAGAAAAATACTTCATCCTTATATATGCCAGTCATTTTTTTCAGAGGCAACCCTAGTTTTTTTCTTGAAATTGCACTTTCTTTCACTGCTTGTGACCCTGGTGTCTCCTGGTCCTCTTAGACACTTCAGCATATCCATCAGAAGTATGTCCTTGTTTTCCCTTAACTCTCAGTGGGGATCACAAATGTGTCTGTTCTTGCTTCCATTCTCACTCGTCTTTACATCTTGCTTCTGGTTAATCTCATGAACAGTTCAATTATCCTCTCAATACAGATGACCCACAAATCTCTTTCTCTGTTCAAGACCTCTCCTTTAAAATCTTAGTTGAGTATCATTGTAGTACCGAATTCTCATTAGCTGCAATTTTGTTAATCCTGTGTGTGACTTCTGCTCTGCATCAAACATTAATTCTGCCTGCTCCCTAAAGTGTCATCATGAGGTATAACTTCTCCATATTTCTCCCAGTCATTTCAATGTCTGTTAGCTCCCACTTCCAGCTGGTTCCTGGTATCACTTTGTGGCATTCACTTACTGTTATGGTTACACATATTGCAATTTGATTTTGCTGGGAATTAAAAATCTAAGTATTTTTAGAACTCAGTTTAAGCTTGCATGTACTTACAAGTTTACTTCCCAGCTGAGCTGTAAAGTCTTTGGCATTTCAGAGTAAATATGATCTATTTATTATAAGATATATATTAAAAATGGACATCCTCTATAATTTATTATCTATATCCAACTATCTAACAAACACAAATATTTATCATCATATCTCAGTCAATTAAATGACACTTTCTTAAGCAAATGCCTATCATCATCCAGGTGAGCAGATGACCATTTTGCTGGTGGAGAGTTCTTTTCGTGCAAACACTTACCTTGCTGCCATCTCTGTCTTCCTCTTCTGCAGATATCTGAAGTATTCTTTCAGCCTGCTGTCATCCTACCTGTTTGGTTTTTCTTCTGATCTGCCCTGAGCACTGACCTTTCATCATCTGCTTATTCAATTTTAAAATGAATGTTTCTATGCTGCCTGCTAGGCAGCCCCTTATACTCAACAGAGGCAATGTGTATGTGCAAAGGGAATTAGTTTTCCTCTAAAAGCCATCTGAAAACATTCCTTTGCCAGGTAGTCTTGGGGAAAAAAACCCCTGTAAAACAGTGCTTCTGCTATGGTAGGGCTACTGGCATGGACCAATATTGCTTCATTGCTTCTTAGTTTGTTGATCTATTTATTGTGTCATGACCTATATTTGACTGAAATTTTTTGGGGTCAAGGATCATCTGTTCTGTCCTGGCATGGTTACTACCAGATGTTACAAAACAGCATAGACAGATACCTCTTATGATGTGTAGGAAGAGTAATTTTAGCATGTTGTCCTGAAATAAACTGACAGCTTCTGCTAATATTATTCTTCTTACGTGGGAACAGAGAAGAGCAGGGCTTGTAGCAAGTTTACTTGCAGTCTTTGTTAAAAGAATAAATGTCTAAGTTATTCTCCCATTGCTCTCAGCAGGTACCCAAAGTAGCAATCCTTGATGTGCAAACTCTGTGATCAGAAGCTGGAAGTGTATTCCAGCCTTTGCCTCATGACGTGCTTAGGAGTGAGAAAGGCTGGTCTCTGCTTATTTACAGTGCAAGCAGAGGTGATAATTTAATCCCCAAATCCAGTGACTTTCACTTGTAAAATAATAAATAGATATTTAGAGGAAAAAACCTGCTGTTTGTAGTAATGAAATAGCTGGATCTTAGCAGCAACGTGGGTGTTTTTCCACAAGGGCAGCCAAGTGTAACAGAGTCACCCAGAAATCTCTAGGCTCAGTGCTTTTGGTCACACTCAGTTGGTGGTCTCCTGACATTCGTTTATTGGGCTCTGTTCCACTAACTTGGATGACAAATGGCATTTTTTAAAGTGTACCACTATGACCTGGCAGTATGCCCTGCAGATTCCACCAAGTATAAGCTGCAGAATAGGAGAGATGGATCTGGATCTGTATTACATTTTGAGATAACAAGAGCCACAATTCCTATGAGTCATTTCAAAACATATGAAATAGCTTTTTTTTTTCTTCATTTAAACTCACTGGAAAGAAACCAAACTATTAACTTCAGTTTCAAACACTTTCTTTCTCACAGAGGTAGAATTTTAGGGGATACACATTTCCTCCCTCTCCTGTATAACCACCCAAACTACAAACAAAGAAGTACTACTTCAAGAAAACAGGCACAGCACATATTTCTCTGAACTGGTGATGATTCAACACTGGTTGAGAAGAAGGCAGAGCTGTGATGCCACCTCTGACACACAGTGTTGAACATCTCCTCTACTGGTAAGAAGTGTTTGTATTTCTCTAATTAAAAATAAGTGTGAAAGGCTGTACGTGTACCCGTATATGAGATTAGATCTATAGGGTGAGACTACTTCAGTCATTTCATATTCAGATCAAGTTATTGGCAGAGTGGAGTTCCAGCTCAGTGCATACACGCGCACACACACACACACTAATAATTGGTCTACAGAGAGAAGGACTACAATATAATTCAACATTTTGTCATATTAGTTATTCAAAACCTGCTTCTCAGTCCATCTTTTACATTACCTTCCATCATAATGTATTTATAAATAGTTCTGGTTTGTAGAATACATTTGATAGCATCTAGGGTGCTTTTTGTGTTAAAGAACCAGTGTTCATTCTGGTGTTTCTCTATGAAATACTTTCAGCTATTCATTTGAGTTCATGCTAAGAAAGACAATAAAGTAGCAGCTGGTCTTTAGAAATGTATATATTTCATATTCAGTACACACACGCCTCTTAATCCTAAATAAATTATATGAATCACAATTTAATTATGTGGCTGCCCTATTAAATTAGAATTAGGGGCTAGATTTGACAATGAAACTAGTCTGAGTTCCACCATCTGCAGATCAGGCTTTGTACATCCTACTGGGTATTTTTTAAATATTTGAATTTTAAAAGTAATAATCATCTATGGATATTAAACCACCTCTGACATTCGGCATTTATCCACTATTGATGGTTAACCAGGGGTTCCCTTCACTTGTGTGTGTAATTTAGTCATCATTTAGTGATTAATTATAAAAAAAAATATTTTCTTGGTAGAGTAAAAATGAATGGGGCTAGTTTCTGACATGGAAAGGTACTGAAAACTCACGTCTTCCATTAGAAGCCTGGGATTTGCAAACATACAGCAGTTCACAGAAGTCATTTCTAAACAACAATGAAATGCTGAAGATGATGGAATTGGCAGAAGTGGGTGCATGTTCTCCATATACTGAAGGTCTGATCCTGTCATCAAACAAAATTCCCATTCATTTAACTGGAGTTTTCCTCAAGTGAAATCTCTCTGTGGAGATAGACAGACAAAGATACACATGTGGGAGTAGCAGATAAAACTCAGGACCTCTGGAAGACCTGTGTCTTTCTGGAGTGGCAGCTAGAGATGAGACTGCACACCTTGGAGCATATCAACTGGCAGTAAACATCACTGAATCCAGTTCACATTTTTCACCATGCATTCAAACATACATTTCAAATATGTAAAAATATGTAAAATAGCTAGACCTTAGTAACCCTTGGAAACCGCACCTTGAAAAAACTAGAGAAATTTTTCTGTGCAACTTCACATGGTCATGTGTCCATTTTGTGCAGTATTGCAAATTCATTCCTGCTTTAGTCTGGAAATGGAGTTAAACTCCAAAAAACTAAGGTATGCCTGAAATGTTCTGCAGGATTTTAGTAATTCCTGTTATGGAATGAATCTCGCGGGTCAGAAAAAAAGTTTTCTTTCCCTTCACTCTACATCATTATTTCTATTACCACTCCCTGCTGAGTTATACATTTCCTTCTAAAGGGTTAACTAAAGCTTGCACTGGCTTTAAATCATCTCTACCTGTAATGAGGGGATACTGTTGCATATCTGCATGGAGGAGAACATTCTCATTTCTCATAGACTGTTCTTACCATGAAGGGAGAACCAAACGTAAATAGGGAGGGAAGTGGTACAGATGTTATTACTCCAGCTCTCTTTTCTACAAATTACCATCTGGATTTCCCTGAGAGGAGGCACAGCCAGTTTAAGACTGCCTAGTGACTGGAATAGAGAGGGAGAATATTAGTCTAAAGCAGCTGAAAACTTGGAAACTAGGTACTTGGGAGCATCTTAATATGAAATAAAGTGCATGGGCACAAAGCATTAAATTGTACGGCTGGGGATCTATAATCCTGAAGCCTTAGGAGCACAAAATAAATGGAGGCTGTAAGCAAGGCTACAGCATCATTCAGCACTTGGCAGCCATTTCCATTTGAGAGCCAGGATGCAATACTCAGGGAGCACTGCAGCTGCACATGACTGCTTTTATTTGTATGGCTTTGGCAGTATAGCTTTAGCAGTCTGCCTCCCTCATTCCTCAGTATGGTTGCTACTACTTTGGTGGGTTTGTTAAGGAATCTTGTTTACTGTTTCCAAGAGCCAGATCTGTCTTCAGTTGCCAAGTATCTCTTATTGTCGCTTCGGGTTTTGTCCCTTATATATGTGACCATACAGTTGTATGTGGCTGCCCACACTTGTACTGTTATGTTTTGAACCAAGGGAATACATTAGAGCACATCTAACTTGCGGTATTTTTTAAAGCTGTTTACAGGGAATCGATTTTAGATGGTCAGGTCATCCTGCAGCAAAATTTCCCTAGCATTGGCTACTTGGCAAATTTACTTGTTAGTCAATGGGCAGATCAAAAGGAAAAATACAACCACATAAATGTATAGTCTAATGAGAGGTTTACAATAATACTGTATCAAAGAAGTATATGATATACATGAGGAATATGCCGCTGCTATTCAGAAATCACACAACTGCAGAATACATTTTCAACCCTTGAATGATCATGAAACTAGGAAACTAAGATAATTAATATCTCCTGTTTATGTGATACAGGCTACTTCCATGACTTTTCATCTTTCACTCCAGTTTGATGAATGGTCTTGCGAGGTATTTTTGGGAACATGGGAGAGGAAATGTGGAGTATGTGGAAAAGAATCCTTCAGCGATTAATGGCTGTTACAAGGTTAACAAGATTGAAGATCACAGTTCCTTCAAGTTTTGTGTTGTTAAATGCTTTTCCTGAGTTTGGTGGGCATGAATGGAAATGAGCAGTTTGCAGTGGATGTAGAGAAAACCTGTTTCACTTCAAGGAGAAATCTGCACTGGAACAAGTTCCCAGGAAGGTTGTGCAGTCCCCATCGTTGCAGACTCAGCTGAACAAAGTGTTGAGAGACACGGGCTGCCCTTAGTTATGGATTCAGAGTTCAATATCTAACACACATTAGAAAGAATGGGCACATATCAAGAAATTAGTATCTACAGAAAGAAATCTGTGAATGCACAAATGATTTAAAGTCTCTGAATTTATAGGTGCAGTGCCCTTCTCTCCACTAACTCAAATGGAAACCTGAAAAGTGCTAGCTGTTAGAATCAAATCCTGAGAATCCAGGAATTCCTAATTGCAAAATAGTTTTTCTATTGTAAGCTTAAGTGTATTCACATCACTAACAAGAAATCACCGTTCTGCTTCCAGAAATTTATTGGTGATCTGCTTATTAGTGAAGCTGAGTATGCAAAAGATGCACTCCCTGAGACTGCTGCACTGTAACTGTAAATAACGTAGCTGAGGAAGTTGCCGTATGGGGAGAAATCATTGGAAACCTGGCATTTAGTGTGAATTTCTGGTGTGATATGATAGCTGAGATGAATTGCTTTTTGGGAGAGAGTCTTGCAAATACAGGGTCAGAATTAATGATGCAAATAGCGAAACACTTGGCAGTTGTTTAGTTCTTATTTAGAGAATCTGTTTTACTAAAGGTTAAGCTAGCGCAAAATCTTTACATAGCAGTTGACTTTTAATTAATTAAAGCATAGATTTATGTGGTTATTAATAATGCCGTGTATATATATGCTCCATCTGTACCTAATGCTAAAATTGCTTTAAAGTGTTAGGGTTGTGACTACATAGTACACTTGGTACTAAAATTATCAGCTTCAAATTCAAACTGAAATGAAATACTTTAGTATTTTTTGTACTTAAGTGACAATAATCTAGAAAAATATAATGCTAAACAATGATGTTGCTTTAGACTTGATGCTGTTCTTAGCCCTTGCATCATTTTCATGGCTTTTTATAACAGGAAGAATCCATTATAATTGGGAAAGTGTTGGGTTTTGGTGTTTTGTTTGTTTTGGTTTTGATTTTTTATTTTTTTTTCCCCCAAGCAGAATTTTCTGGAAAAAAAGAATTTAATTATTTGAGATGACTACGTAGTTTTAAAACTCGGGCCTCTACATTCAGTAGGCTACACATTCATATGTGAGAGTTTAAAGTGTGATAATGTGTTTTAAATGTCTTGACCTTTAATGTGGTCTTCTTCAGTGCTAAGCATTCACCAGCATGGGACTTCCCAGCAAAGTTCAGGAGCTGTAGTTAGATCAAAATCTGGTGTAGAAAAGTCATCTGATAATAAACATCCCCTGCACTGAGATCCATGATGAAACCCACCTTCCAGTGGAGCTTATGTGCAGTACAGATGAACTAAATTTACAGAGATCCCAGTGAAGTCAAGATTTCTCTCTAGAACAAAGAGAGCAAAGCAACACATTTTAATTTATTCATGATATTCAGACAAAGGGCCCTCCAGAGGACTTAAACTTTTTTAGCCCTCTCTCTGTGTCTCTCCATCTTTCTGTCTTTCTGCCTCATTGTCTCCCTGTTTCTCTTTTTTATCTTTTGAATGGCTCCAAACATACATGAGTGAACATTTTCTACTAATACCCTGGAAGAATGCTTTGGGTAGCAAATCAGAGAATAGAAATAACTGTATCTACTTGAAACTATTTAAGAATATGCATTGCTTGCTAAACCACCCCCATCCCAGTCCAAAAAAACCAGCATCCCACCATACTCCCAAACTTTTGATTTTCTAATGAGGGAATTCATGAAGTTGAGTAAAAAGAGTATTTTCTAAATAGAAATTCTTCAGAATATATATATTTGTTGTAAATCTGGAGTCCTGGATAACACTGAACCCTTAAAGAATTTCTGTAGTTCAGAAGTTAAATTCATCTCTATTAACATCTACCCTCTGGGATAAAGTAATCAGATTGCAGCTACAGTAACTTGAAACTATTTCAGCAAAACCTAGAATCAGAGCAAACTCAAATATCAGTGCTTGTTTTCATACTTACCCAATACTTCAGCCAGGTTCCCCACAGTTTACAGAATTTTTAGTTAACTTGGAGAAAGTTTTGAACAAACCTGGGGTTAATTATGACTTCATGTAGAAACCATGATAAACACTGTGGTTTTGTAGAATTTTGATTCAAAACTAGGCAAGACTTGTGGGTTTTGGCTCAGCATCACTGAGTTTCAGTTGTGTGTTAACCTAAAACTGAAAAAAAGCCCTGCCTCCAGTAATATTTTAAAAAATATAGGACATTGAAACTCCACACGGCTGAGTTTAATGCACTTCCATTTGCAGCTTGGCAAGCTGTCTCATGACTTTCTGTGAACACCTGGTGATAACACTTCATGCCAACAACATAAATTGCTGTAATATTGTAGGGTTTTTTCCTTGTGTCTTGAATGTTGCAAAGGATCACATTGTATTTGGTGATTGTCCTGTTAACGTCTGGAACTGCAACACACCAGCATGACACTTGTTGGTCTTTTTGTGCTTGATGTACATAACCTTTTGAAACAAGTGTTAGGTGCCTCAAGTTTCAGAGCCAAAACATTTTTCCTTGCTCTATGACAACTGCCAATACTATGCCCAAACTTTGCAAAAATGAAGGGAAGGAGGAGGAGAAGGAGAAAAAAGGGGAAGGGGAAGGGAAAGAGGAAGGGGAGAGCAAGGAGAGGAGGGGAGGGGAGGGGAGAGAAAAAATATTTCTCAGCATTCACAGAGCAGTTCCTAATATCTTGTTTCACCACAACTGTTTCTGGAAGAATTTGCTTCAATAAAGCTCCCAGCTGGAGCTCTAATCAAGTCCGTCTTTTAGAAACAATCTGACTGACAAACTAACAAATAGCAAATGCTGGTGTCAGTGCGATTGGTGATAGCCAAAAGAATTATCCTGTGCGAGTGGAAAACCAAGACATTACTTGTATATAGCAATTGTTTAAGGGAAGTTAGAAATACAGCAGTCATGGAGAAACAGTCTCTTGAGCACAGATTCAACTAGAAAAAAATCCCATTTGGGATAAGATATACCTGAGTTACATAAAGTAAGTCTGTATCTCTATATCTGTTTTGTACCTCAAGGCTCATTTGATAGGTACCCTCATTCCTATGAAAAGGCTGTGTCATGTTCGTCTTACTTAGAGACTTCATAACATTAAAATTTATTGAAATTTTACATAGTGGTTTCATATCTACAGTAGCAACATCTGCTTAAATGCTGAGGTTTTTTTAATGTGCAGTGTTATTGCTGATACATTCTCACAATTTTCTTGCATAATGTTAAGAGTCAAATGGGTTTGCATTCCTCTTCTCTGTTCATATATTTAAAAAGCACCAGTAAAGTTTTCTAGCAGCAAAGCATAGCTGGCAGCCTTGTAGGGGGTATTGTTCTCATTTCTGTGGCTATGGCTTCATAATGCATTCTCATCTGGGACAGCTATGAGGCTTCTTGCTGTGTTCAAATGACTCAATATAATGCCAGACTAGATCTCAAAATACTTGCACTTACGGTAGTGTGGTGCTCTGATAGGGTTAGCACACCCTGATTTTCTACAGAACTTATTCTTCAGGGGCGTCACATGTTCTCAGTCTGTCCCCAGTCCATCTGGGTATCCCTACACAGCTTTGGATTGCAGCTTTACATAGCACTGCTATAACTCTTTCCAGAAGGGTTATGAACACTACTTACCTCTTGTCATAACTGATTTCACATCATTGGCATTACTGTAACCCAGTATATTCTAAAGAGTGTAGCAGAAAGTGACATCTGTTGACTGGATCAGTATTTTTACCAATTTCAGAAGTGCATTTGTCAATACTGCCTTTGGCTAGTACCAAAATGAACCATTGAGGGGCTAATAATTGTGGGAACAAGGTTAGCGTTGATGTAGGTTTGACAAAAGTAACTGGTGGATGGCTTTAATCTATGATGTGCTGTCTTATTCTTGAATTAGAAAAACAAATACATAATACTGGCAAAATGTGAGCTAATGTATCAAAATAAGGAGATGTATTTAAGGTTTCCAAGGATGTTTATGCCAGGAAGTGTACAAGATTGTGCTGGCATAATCATCTTTCACCATTTGATCTTACTGTACAGCCCCTTTCTGTTCCCCTTACAACTTCATGGGCAACCATGCATTGCCACAAAACATCAGTGTATTAGAGATGTGCTTCTGGTTTCATGGATTAGGACCAGATCCCATTTTCCTTCCTTGACACTCACATGTTTGAACACTGGCTGGCATCAGTAGTTTAGCTGTGATTGCACATTGCTACGTGGGTGTTTATAAAAAGTGGCCAAGAAGAAGAGAAGATTAACAAAGGGGCAAGAAAATAAGCAAACTGGCAAAAGTGATCACAAAGACTCCATCCAGCTGAGTAAGAGGCAAAGGGTGTAGATATCTAAGTGGAAGAGCTCTGCAAGGGCTTGTAGGAGGGACAAAGCTTGTAGGCTTTGTAGGAGGAACAAGTTAATTTATTTTTAAAAGGATGTGTAAGGAAGGAACTGGAATCATCAGCTGATTTTTTTCCCATTGCAAAGTATACTAACATGTTATTTGCCAACTCTTTTATTTGCACATGGATCTTAACCTTGTCACTTTTTCCATTTATAACAGATTTGATGAATACTTTTGTAAATAACAAAAATTAAAAAGGAAAAACAACAAACAAAACCAGGAATGAAAATGTTGCTTCTTCTGGACCTTCTATTTTCACTAGAGAAACAGACTTGCCTCAATTTAAAAATATTCTGTAAGATTACCTAATGATATTTACGAGACATAAAAGAGATGGGTTGGATTCAGACGATGTTCTACTCTCAAGGAGCATTATCAGAGGAGGAAAAAAATATCAAAGGCATATTGAACACTCACAATTACAGAGATCGCGCTCTCCTCCTAAACCACAAGGAGGGGAGGCAAGGAGACAAAAGAGGACACATGGTAGCTTTGTTCTATTTAACTCATAGAAGTGGATGGACAACTCACTTGTGCACCTTTAGCCTTCAACCTTGGCTTTGTGTCGACCAAGGTTTTGATGGGTAACCAATGCTCTTCAGTTTTTAAGTCTTTGACTTATTAAAACTTAGCATTTTAACGTCCCTTATAAGTTCAGTCCAGAAATTCCTATAGGTTCAGCCCAGGTTCGCTATAGCTGGAAGGGGAATTCAGGGAGGGCATCAGACCTGCTTTTCTTGACTCATTCCTCTGGTACTCAGCCAGCACTCACAGTGGCTGTTAGAGGATGCATGTTTGTCTAGTTCTTCACTATCTCTTTCACTATATCTTCACTATATCTTCACTATCTCTTTCACAGTATCTTCACTATCTCTTACTCTATCCCTGTTGAACCTGCTGAAGATTGTGTCTCTGTCTTACGCTCTCACAGGAATGAGAAAATTAAGTTTTATTTCAGAGTGACAGTCCTCTCTTCTGAGAAAAACAAATGCAAGACCAACCTAAAAATTTTTGAGCAGACAACCAAAATAAATGGCACCAAATTGTTTTTAGTCACTTAGCACTGAAAGAAAGAGAGTGAAATACAGATCGGAAATAAAGGGTCCCAAGGCTGAGGTCAGCCCTCAAAATGCATTTGTGTGCTGCCCAGCGTAATGTTCAGCCCCACAAATCTCAGTCCTTTCTCCCTCCAATATAAACACCAAGGCAGTTTTCTGGGCCCATATCTCAAGCTTGTCAAATAAATTCTCGTGAGGGCTGAAGGACCAACAAAAAACATCTTGCCTTTCCATCTGTTTTTTCTTCGTTTTGGCTTTTAACATACAGCAGTAATGTATTATTTGTATTTGCACATTAACCCGAAAGGTACGATAAACATAGGAATTCACTGCACATCCTACTCTCTTTCGGGAAAGGAGAAGCAGGCAAAATACACTTAATGCAGCAATTCTCAAAGGACAATTCATTGTCCTCTGAGCCCCCATCTTTCTTGAGAGCTTGATCTGCCCGAGTGCTCCCCTTTCATCAAACCCACTTATACCCCAAGCCCTGTACTGCTCAAGTCACTGCTTACCATGATTGTTCAAGCCCCCTTACAGAAATCCTTTGCAGCTCAAGCTCCAGCAAAGCCAACTTTGAGCTCACCCAGCCTAACTCTGCCAATTCCTACATCACAGCTTAGCCTCTTGCTGGCTCCTGCACCAGCCCTGAACTCCCTCTGCACCCACTGTCAGCTTTCCTCAAAATATTCAAGAGAAAAACCTTTTCCTCCTTTACCCCACTCCAGCTCCTCATAGCTTGTTTCCTGGATTGCTTTAGCTCCTCTGGAAGAAAATACAGTGACATTTTCCTCCTGCCAAAGTCCAATGCAGCTTACCATTTTACTAGGAGTGAAAAAGGTTTGAGCTTGCCAGCAGCCAGCCACTGCCTCACACACCTAGCATGGTTGGAAATACTTAAAAATCTGTCCAGATTAGACTTAAATTTAAAGAAGACAGGATCACTCTGTGGTTAAGGCACGAATGGGGATATAAACAGTTTTGGTGGAAGATTTTTCATATGTTCTATTATGAGCAATTTATGTTTCATTTGATACATGAATAAGATCTCTTATTTTATCATAATAGAAACCTTTATCAAATGCAATGACCCTTCAAATTTTACAGAGTGGAAGACAAGAGGGTGATCAGTACACTGCAGCTGAGAGTCTCCTGCCATGATGGCTTGTGTCCCTTCATTGCTGACAAAGCAGAAGGCAAGGAGGACTGGCATAAGCTCTGAGATGCTTCATGCCCAGCAGAAAGACTTCAACCATGGGTTGAAGTCCAGCTGCTCTTTCAGGCATCCTATGACATCAGGTGTAATGCTCATTCTTTCATTAAAATAGCCATGCTTTTGGAAGTAATTTCCCCATGCCAGCACTGCCTGGACATCACAGAAATTTGCCAGAGATAGCTGAGGGGGCTCAGCAGCAGCTGGGAGATTATGAGAGAAAGGGGGTTTAAAGAGAAGAAGCATGTCTTCTCACATCTGCTGGCATGTTCTGCTTCAGAATCATCCAAGCTGCAGGATGCAGCTGAATCTCAGTCTGCAGATAATGCTTATATGTGCAAAGATAACAGTGAACAAATGATTTTCTGTGGGTTCATCAAACATCATGGACACGCTTCTGTGAAGGAGGAGAGTTTTCCTCATCCATAGCCAGAGGAAGTTCATTGTAGCACTTTTTATCTTCTTGCTAACGCTTTGAGTTTTAGCTGCTGTTGCAACACCATTGGCATGGTCTGGGCCATTTTGCCTTCTGTAACAAATCCGATGTGCTTTTCAGAGGAATTTTCCATACATAAAAACGGTTGTTCTGGGTGAGACCAAACCAGGCACACAGGGAGCAGTGTGAGTGCAAATTGCTCATGTAGTGCTACATGCCCAGAAAACTCCTTTGGCATTTGGTGATCTATAGCTCAGGCACTTCTCAAGATGGGGGTCTTTGTATTTAATACTCCTCAGAGGGCATTTCTTACATGAATTTGTCTAATCCTTTTTTGAACTCATGCAAACTTTTAGAGTCCACATCATGCTAAGGAATCTCATAGTTTAACTGCCCATTGCCTGCAAAATAATCATCTTGACTGTTTTGAGCTTGACTCCTAACAGCTTTGTAAGATGACCACTGACGTTAGCACAGAAGGAGACTGTGAGCAGTTATTGTCATCTTTTTCAGCAGCTTTCATAAGTTTTGTTCATCTTCTCCCAAGCCTGAAGAGAGCAATCACGCCATATCCAGAAAATTTTGAACATCCTTTCGACCTCCATGCTGCTTCTCTAATCCTGTTATTTTCTTTCTTGAAAGAAGGGATGAGTGGAGGAGACCACACAATGTTCAAAGCATGAGCGCACCATGGAGTTATATAGTAACATACTGATGTTTTCTAATTGTCCCCTATTCCTCCCTTCCCACCATTCTCTTTAGTTTGCTTTGCTTTCTGTAGCTGATGTTTTTAACAGAATTATCTATTCCTAACCCAAAAATCTTATTTATGCAGGAAAGAAGTTGGGTCAGAACCTATTGCTGGCTAGGTAGTTCTGGGATTCTTCTTTCCCCATGTGTACCACTTAAATGGTGGTTTATTCAGACAGCTCAGGCCTCCATTTCTCAGATGAGCTAGTAATTTCTCTTTTAGTCAACTTTTAAGCAAGGTTTTACAAAGGAAATTATCTGGAGTGAAAAGAAGCACTCTCAGGCCTGTGTAAATGAATGCAAAGGGGAGTATTTAGCACTGCACTCACTTCTTAATGTGCCTCTCTAGAAAAATTAGCCTTCAGGAACAAATTCTTATGCATAGTGCCTCTGAAACTGTAGCCCCAGCCAGCAGACGCCTTCCACCCAGCCCTTAAAAGGCCGTTGCCTGTAGCTATCCCACAGTATAAAATAGGACAGAACAAGGTGAGTTGTCATTCTGTCCACTAAAGTTAATGTAAACATAGGACAAGAGTTTTCTAAGATACAATCAGAAATCTCCTTGTTCCTCCTACGGCCAAGAATGTTATCAGCAGTTCAGCATAGCAAATCCTAACTGTGCAGGAAACCCTGAATCAGGGCAACAGCCACTCTTGGTTGAAGGTCGTGTATCAGTATTACAGGAACCAAACTGAATATAACAACCAACAAAACCGTCAAGTGAGAGCCATGATAATATATGTCCAAAACCTTCTTCACTTTCCCACCCTCTTAAGAGCATAAGGAACACCTGAGAGATCGTCTGACCTTTAGATGAAAAAGGTCTCAGAAAAGAGGGCCAAGTGAAAACCTGTGCATCTGTCATCCATCACAAACACGTGTTCCAGATGGCTTTAATATATGGTTATGCATACATCTAGAGAAACAGTCTTGCCTCATAAACCCACAAAGTGAAAAACTGCCGAAGATATAGAATAATTTGATACTGGTATATGCATTTTTTACTGTCCAGAACTCATTGTAAATTATCTTGCAATGTGCACTGAGAAATGAATGGTGTTCAAGGTGAGAACTCGGAGACATTAATTTGATACTCTACCTAAAATATTGCACCCTCATTGCCATTAAGTGATCTATAAAGGATTGAATAGTTCAGCCAAATAACCTTGGTTAACTATTACAAATTATTGTTCATCCTCTCATCTTAGGGCTGAAGAATAAAGCTGAGCATCTTGCTAAAGATCTTGAAGTTGCAGGCACTGTGCAGACCCTGTGCAAAAGGCCATTCAGGAGAATTCAGCAAACAATTTCTGTTTATAAAAAAGCCACAGGATTGTTCGTACCAATGTGCGGAAGGACTTTTTTGGTCTAAACTGACAGTGGGAAGACTTGGAGACAGATAGCCATCAGCTCCTCACCCTACACAAAAGGAAGTTTACGGTCTGTTAGTCCATTACCACCAGCTTGGCTGCATGTGTATTCTCGTGGGGAGGGGACACGGTGCTGCTGACACTCTATTTCAGCCCTTTGCATCACTTACATTCTCCCCAGTTAGCAAACAGAATGGAGACCGTATCCCCAGTCTGGAAATTCCAACATCTGGGAGGCTTTGGGGCAGGGAAACACTCCATCTCCACCCCCTTCATTTCCATGGGAGGAAGTCAAAGCTGCATACGTATTTGTAAATTGAGTTGAAATGGCGCTGTTTATTTACCAGAGGTAGGCAATTCTCCGTGTGCATCAAGAATTTAAAATGACCATGGAAACAAATGGATACAAACCTCTGGAACATAACATTTTTTAAAAAAATCATTATTTATTTCTGAATGCTGAGGTGAAGAAAGTGTTAGAGCAGTAACGTCTCCAAGACCTGGATCAAGACTTGTAGGAATAGGAAATGAAATATTTAAAAGAACTTTTACAATTGCATCACATGGTAGATTGAGCAGTAAGAGTTAAAGCTAGCAAAAGGCAAGATGATTTATATTTGTAGTTCAAGAGGATGCAGTGAAACTAATAGCAAGTTTTGGCAAATGTTTTTGATAATCAGTAAGGACAGAGATAGTGGTGTTATAAGACAAATAGCTCATGTTTTTGTGGTTCCAGCAAATAACCACCGGTCTGTGAGCCCACCTCATTGTGGTAAAGAATTAAAGACCTCGTACAGAATATCTGATATTACTAAGCAATATTTGGCATGGCCTCAAGGAAGGACATTCATTTCAGAAAAATGTGACCAGCTGCTTTAATAAAAAATACCTAACCATCACCTAAACAGGCAAAACAACATATAGATCAACTTCAAGCCACGGCACAGAAAAGTATTAATTCTCTTTCTTCGAAGTAAATGCAGAACTGAGACTGAAAGGGACCTCTGATGGTCGTCTTACCCTCATCAAAGCAGAGTCAACTTGAAGACAGAAAAGGTTCCTTATGGCTGTGTCTAGTTGAGTTTTGAGTATATCCATGGACTGAGATCTCACAGACTCAATATGCCAGTGTTTGACCTCCTTCTCTGCAAAATGACAGTAATCGGGAGAAAAGGCAATTCATGGAGGCTCGTTTCAAAGCTTTTTGACTGGGAGTAAAATTGAGAAGAACTTAGGTCTGAAGGATACTGGCAGAAGGGATTGCCCAATATAAAGCATTGTCCTTTGTTATTTGTATTTTCTGCCATTTCACAGGAGACATTTGCAATCTTTTAGAAATTATTTTGGGTATGGACTAAAAGGGTGTCTTTCTCTGGAGCCTACTGAAATAATCTGCTTTTTCCCACTGCATTTACCTCTCCCTTTTCTTATCTTCCAAGTAGAAAATCATGTCCCCACACAAAGTGAGATGTTTTCTCACTGTCTTCCAGCACTGTCACACCTGGAAAATGGATTGCTGCACAAGCAAAAATCCTAATGAAAGACAGGGCCAGATTCAGTAACAGATTCCATGGGAAGCAGAACTATGTGAAAGCACTTGCTTGGCTCCATTTTAAAACTGCCATAAAGTTGTCCATTTTGGCATAACTGAACTCACGAGAAAGCCAGACCATGTACGGGAAAGAACATTTCATGGTAATAAAAAAAGACCTCCCTGGTCAGAAAGCAATTTTGGACCGGGGACTGGTCGATTCAAAACTACAAACCTGAGCAAATCTGGTGGTATATGGTTTTAACTTGTATAAAGGGGAAAACAGAAGAGAAATACACAAAACCCTGCTGCATCCTGGGTCGGTAACTTTTGTAAGCTAGGATGATGCAACTGCATGGTCTATACACAGAGGGAGCAAATGTGCTGCATCCCTGACTGAAGCTGCTCAGTGCTTTTGTAGAAGCAGCAGCTGCCCCAGCTGCCATCCCTGCTGCTGTGTAGTTCCACCCCTGGCGACTCACAAAAATGGCAAAAAATCAAACTAACATACACTGGACTGCTTTGTGAAGAAGACACTGCTTATGGGACAGGGTGCAGGCCCACAGAACATGAGACCCAGCCTTTACTGCCTGTCGAGTCACACAGCTGATCTCACCACAATTGGCAAGATATTTGTGCTTCTCTTTCCCTCCCCCTTCCTTGGTACCACACAGCTTTTCTGTTTGTCTAGTGCTAGGCAAGACAAGACCCTCAGGTCATATGAGGCACTCAGTCCTTACTGTAATAGGAATGATAATATCCTGGGTATAAAATCTGCTAAATGAACAAAGGACAAAGCAGATACTTTTGTTTCAGTGGAAAATACCAATTATTCTTGTGTTTCTTAACCACACATTTATCTCCCTCCTTTTTCTTTTTTTTTTTTTCCAAGTGAACTGTCATGCAGTGTTTATTGCTTTGCCAATAATGTCTGGTTCTGCCTGATAACATCAAGCTATGTAAAACAATATAGTATTGTCTACAGTCCCTGCTATTATAGTAAGTTAACAGTTACTGTAAACAAAAGGGCTCTTAGTAAAGAAGATGAACCAAAGATATATTTTGAATTAAGCACAAGGCAAACACTTAACATACGAGAATAAATCTTCTCCAGCTGGCAAACATTTCAGGAATAGTTCATTCTTTCAAAAAGATTGCATTGGGTTTGCACTGCCAATAGTATACACAGAGTCATTGTTCCAGTCTCAGCAAGAGAGTTGTTTATACACTTTGAATGAGTACTGCTTTCTCCAGAGCTTCTCTTAAACTTCACAAAAATAATCCATCAAAAATCATACCAACAATATGAGGGTTTATCCTAATGTTTGAGATTAATTTTCTCTGGTGGGGAGCATTAAAGTATATTTTTAATAGATCTTAAGGACAGAAGGGGAATATTAGGTCACACAGTCAGATCTCTTGCATATCATAGGCCATAAAATTTCTTCCAGCTACTTCTGTATGGAGCCCAATGGTTGACATTTGGTGAAAGTGTATGCCTGGAAGGTTTAAAGTTTTGAATCTACCACTTTTCTCTGTAGCTGGTTCCAGCAGAAATCAATCTCACTATTAAACATTTGTGTTACACTTCTGTTTGATTTTCTTTGGCTTTGATTTCCCAGCTTAGGTTCCCATTGTGCTTTTCTCTGATCCCTTGAAATCCCTTCAATAACTGTTATTTCTTTACCATCCAAGAGCCCTGAACCATCTGAATACCATGTGCTTTTGGTGGTAGTTCTGAATAAAGGCAGGAGAGGGAAAGCAGAGAAGGAGTTTTGTCTGGAATCCAACTAAATTGTATTTGCACTATTTTGGTTTGGTTTGGTTTAAAAAAAAAAAAAAGGAAGAAAAAAGTTGTTTCAGATTAAATGGGAACATTTTGCTGTTCAGTTTTGTTGTTTTAATTTGAAACAACTTTCAGCAGCTTTCAATTTTGCAGAATATGTGCCTTTAAAAAAAATCACCCCAAGCCCCAGAAGTAAGTTCAGTGAAACTCATGTTACTTTTTTGCATTATCTATTCTACATTTTTGTGCTAGAAAGATTCCAGATTAAATAAACTCATCTTAATCATCACTTACATATGATAAGCACTTTGATTTTTAGTGTTATGGTAACATTCCCAAAGCGTATCTGCCACAAACCCCCTGCCATTATTCTTAACTGAACATACTTGATGTGAAACATGAAATGATCATTACAAAGAGAAATATTAGCTGTCTTTACTGTTTCATCAGAACTAGATGTCTTTTCAGTGGATGGTTTCATGAAGATGCTGTCCTGTGTTTGTTAAATGAAGATTTTTAAAAGTTAGATAACATGTCTTCAGTCTGAAAAAGTTGACTGAGCAGTGGGTCTTACACATAAAAAACACATGTATTTGAATGTGTCTGTCTTCTCTGTATAGTCCTCTATACGACAATAACGAGACTGAAAAATATAAGATGAAATTTGGCTATAATTTAACTCTAAAAAATAGTTCTCTGTGGTTTGCAGGCAAGAAGGCCATTAAGTAAATGTTTACACTCCAGGAGATCTCAATTTCTCATGCTTCTGATGTGATTTTCATACATGTTGCACAAATCACTATTAATGTTCAGCTTAGGCTTTCCATTCTCATTTTCATTTGGGAGGGTGAATCTAACTTGCATCATGGGAATATTGAAGGGCAAAATAGCCACTAAAATGCTATCAATGGTGTCTATGTCATTTAAAAAAAAACATAAAGAGCAATTGCCATATTTTTTGTACTCATTACGCAAGTTATGGTATTTTCAGCTCCAGTGGTCTGCTAGTATGTCTTGGTATTGGCATTACATCCAGCATTAGCATGACCTTATTTATGAGGGTGATGGTGATATATGCCTGGTGAAGCTTTTATTTTAGCCAGCATCAGCACATTGCAATCAATATGATCTTATTCCTTCTGCGATCCAAATAATTTTACTACTGAACTTAATTGGCAATCAGCAGAAGTAGTGTGATCATTATTCAGTAGGGATCCTCATACACTTTATGAGTATTTGCTTTAGGATCAGTGAAAAAGTAGGAAAGCTGCCAAGAGTTTTCTGCCTGGCAAGTCTTTGGGGGCTTATGAAACTTCCCAGACATCTCATTTTTCAAGAAAAAAGGCAGTTTTGAAAAGTTTAAAGGGACCTGCAGGGTTTATGAAGCTTTGTGATAACTTTTAAAGGAAGCGATTTCCTAGTGGGGAAAGAAAATTTACACAGATAATTTTTCAGGTAAGCTTCCTAGACCAGGTAAAAACCTTCATTCTTTCTACAGACTTCAGCTTTGCCATTCTCTGATGCACAAGCGGCCAAGTTCCCATGTGCTTCATTAAAGGTGGACTCACCAAAATTAGCTGCATGTGTTTCTCAGGGAAAACAGGCTTCTTCATCTGATGGTGTCATTAAGCAAGCCAAATGTTCCTTAGGATCTTAGGAAAATATTCTCTTAGGATCTGAGAATATTTTCAATGGTGAAGCAAAAGCTTAAATAACGATGCTACATTGCGTTCCTTAATTATGGTCTTTTGCATATCATCTGGTTTCGGTATGGAAATAAAATTGCTGACCAACAGAGAGTATTGCAGCAAGTAGTGGAATAGTTACATCTATGAAAACAAACAGATTAGTTTAAAAAGTAGGGAAAGGATTATTGCAAGCCTCCTGCTAATGTTGTGTGATGCATCTACACAGTTTATGAGCTTAATCTGATTAATAATACAAAAACAAACCAGTGAAACAGAATTCCCAAAATTCAGATGTACATTTTGGCTTTGTTTAGTAGGTTAGATGTATCATCAAATGTTTGCTTTTTTGAACAGGATGAAGCACCTGAATACACTCTATCTTCTACCAGCCCTTGAATTATTAAATGTTTTTCTTCTAGGCTGATGTACTGAATGCAGGAATCTCCAAACCTGGAAAATTCCAAGACCACACAGCTGCCCAGAAAGGCTTGAAAAGGTGAAACAGCTGGATGAGATTTCAGTAACAGGAAGGGAAATAAGAACAAATTTACTTTCTTCCCACCCCAAATAGAGGGCTGTAGTAGTTTGTTCAGCTTTTCTGGATTCTGGATGGCAGCAGTACAATGTGGCTCTAGGAAATGCCTCTCTGCCATTGTATCTGAGGAAGGTAAGCAGGTGAGCAGGTGACCTAAAGTTTCTCCTATCATCTCTCACTTACACTGAAACAGGAATCTGGTATGCCAAATTAATGTCCCATTGAAACAGAGCCTCTTTGAAAAAATAGAGGAAATCCACTCTCAGACTAGTTCTGTCAGTGCTTACTTTTTATGTTAGGTTTTATGTTAAGTGTTTTTACCTTATAAATAGACAATAAGAGACACAAGGGAGACACAAGAACAGTTTAGTTATTCCTAAATAGTTTCTCTTCCTTTTCTTTGTTTTCCTGATCTACCCATCCTATGCCAGGCTGTCTCTAACACTCAAGCTTTGCTCTGAAGTCAAATATGCTGTGCAGCACTGTAGTGCATGAAGGCTTTTGAATGTCTAGAGGTGACCCAGGAGCAAGTCGTTCAACTCTAATCTTCTCTCCTTGCAAAATGTTAGTCCTTCTGGACAAATTGCTTTCATAGTCCAAAAGTAATTTCTCCAATTAGGAGCCAATTTCCCCTCTACTATACCTATTTTAGACTATTACACATAGTCCATTGTGGCCTGCTAAATATGATGGCAAAACTAGTAAAGTCATTATCCACACAGCGGAGGATGTGGAGTGATAGGATGTTGCAAGAAGTCTCCAGTGACCATGTATGCTGTGACACACTAGTTCCAGTAGGACAGGGGCAATTCCCTCAGGAACAGGTTGCAAGTCTATGTATCTCTGAAAGGTACATAGATAAAGTACAACTGTTTTTTTTCCCCCTTTGTTAACCAATAAGAAATTGTTTTACTGCAGAAAAATGCATCCAGTGAAACCATGTAGATAGAAGCAGTTGATAATTTGCTAGAACAGATTCTTTCAAAAAGACAGAAAAAATTAATAGGAATATCTCCAGAGTATTGATCAGCAAATGAGTATTCATATTACCAGAGATACAAAATAATTTAAGCAAAAGAATGAGAATTGAAATGGATTGATATCATTAGTTAAGCTGGATAGCATGATGCAAGAAACAAAATGAATTT
This sequence comes from Strigops habroptila, assembly GCF_004027225.2. Lineage (NCBI taxonomy): Eukaryota > Metazoa > Chordata > Aves > Psittaciformes > Psittacidae > Strigops > Strigops habroptila. Next base: position 38,845,352 of record NC_044277.2, read on the forward strand.
TGAGCTATTTAAAGGAAGTAGCTATGCATGCTCTAGTTTTGAAGTAGAAATAAACGAGATTTTTTTTTTTAAGTTTAAGTAAGTTTGTTTAAAATTGCTTCAGGTTCCTGGCACAGAATGACCAACAGTGGCAAAAGGACACAGAGTGGTGGCCTTGGGGCAAAACTGTCTTATGCTGACTGCAGCCGGTGTTGGAGGGCCCTGAAAACACTGGGCTGTCTGCTCTGAAGAGCATGTAGCCCCAGCTGGGATCCTCTGAGCAGATGATGAGCTGACAAGCCAGCGGAGATGAAGCTGGGAAGTGCAAGCACTGTGTAGCTGGCCCCAACTTGAGTGGGGTCCCTGCTGCAGATGCTGTGTGCTGTGCTCCTGCTGTGAGAAACTTCCCTTCCCCTGGAGAAGGAATCCAAAAACCTCAATTTCAAAAGGGAAAAACTCTGAAATGTCCTCTCCGGGGGTTTCCCTGTAGAAATATGACAACCTAATAAACAGAGGTCTGATGAAATATGGTCCACATCTGCAGTCATTTTATAGCTGACCAAATGTGCAGCCTAGAGTTTGTATTTGCTAGATCTAAGATAATAACAGGCCTGAGAACTCCCAGCGGTTGTTTGCTTTGATTTGCAGACTGTTTGTTACACCACATTATAATCAAAAATTGGGTATATCCGCTGGTAAAAATCTCATGAGTTAAAAAAACAAGGCTTCTGCCAATGTTGCTTTATATTTAAAAAAAAAAAAGGAAAAAAATAACTGATTTTTTTTTAAATGAGGTAGTGAGGGTTTTTCTTTTTTTTTTTTTTTTTTTAAATACCCTATAGCCTGTGCTAGGACTCACTAAAAAAATTAAATTAAGTAATAAACTACAATGCGCTTATCACCTTGTCTATTCAGATCACCAGACTACAATTTTAGGTAGGTATTTTGTAGTGTGGTAACTGCTTTTAAATCAACATATTCCACTTTTCCCACCTGAACATTATTGAAACCCATCACAAAGAATGCCTGTTTCTGAAATGATATTTTGAGGACAACATCTCACATCTGCAGAGTTTGTACTACAACATACAGCTAGGATCTGCTCACAGGGAAAGCATGTCATTTCAGTGTGGCTACATACCACTAACCAGAGACAATACTGACATTTTTAATTTAGTGGGTATGACTACAAGTATGCTTGTGCACATTATGCGCTAGTGGATAAATAATTGAATGCTAGATTAAAAGGAGCTAGTGACACAAGTTTCCAGGTGATGTCCAAAAAAGAGGTACAAATCAAATGAAAGATTCTGGATGGTAAATTGCAAAAAAAGAAGAAAATGCAGCAATATGCTGATTATCTGAGATGTTTATATGCAGAGACATGGGATGTAAACAGGAGAGCATAAGTCAGAGTGTTAAAGCTAAGTATTAACTGGCACTGAAATTTGGTAGGACAAGAGACAGCAAAAGAGGCATCGGCTTGTTTTTTGGATTAGGCAGAGGACATCTTAAACAACTTACCGAGAATGCATGTGCTGCTTCTAGAAGTTAGATAAAAGTAAGAAGTAGATGTGTTGAATGAGATAAAGAGGAAGAGAGTCTATTCCACCATGTAGGTGGATCCAAGGATGCAGGCAGGAACACTAGGCAGTCACAGCATCTGGGAGAGGCAGCACTGCAGAACTAGGCAACAGGAGATATAATTACCTAGCTATCCAGCCGTTTAAAAACCAACACTGACCCATCGGGCAATGTATTTGCCCCGGTTTGTTTTAGAGAAGGTTTGGAAGTTGCTAGCAGTGCAGGCAAATTTTAAATTCAGCTCTGACTGATAAAGAGGAACTGGCTAGAAATCTGGTGGTGAAATGTAGGTAGAAGTGGCCACAAAAGGATTTAATTAGTAGGTGAAAGAAAGGCATGAAAACAGCAGAATAAGGAGCTGGGAGTCCAGCAAATCTGAATTACTGAAATACCTGCAATATTCTGCAAGCATCTGAAACACCACTGGTTGGCTATCCTTGTTCTGTATGATCAAGAGCAGCAAAATAAACACATGATAAATAAAAAGCAATAAGGATAAACTGTTGCACTAAATTCTGAGGATAGTTCTTCCTCTGTGGGAAAAAACCCCAAAACATGGTAAATGTCAAAAGCAGAGGGAAAAGAAGGGTATACAGCAAAGGATGGCTGTAAAGAAAATAACGATAAATAGGAAAAGCAATCCCAAAGAAACAGAAAAGCTCAAGCTCTTTTATTTTTTTTCCAAATGCAATCCACTAAAAGCAAGGAGGCAGAAAGAAAGGGTTCAGGAACTGCAGCAACTAGAAAAGGAAGACAGAGAAAGACCTCAAAGAAAATCTATTACTTAACAAAGAGTGAAGTCAGGTGACAAAGTGAAAGCTGAAGTATTGGGTGCCTGCTTTCTTTCAGGCTGCAGCAAGGAGATTAGTCTTCACCAGACATTGAAACAAAGTAAATAGGGAAATGGGGCAACACAGACCAGAGCAGGATAAAAAGTAAATTAAAGAATATTTAGACCGTACAGATGTATTTGAGTCAGCAGTGCCTGACAAAATCCATGCCCGAGTACTTAAGGAACAAAGCAGCTGGCAATGATCTGGGATCTCACACAGACCAGGGAGAACAGGGTAGGTATTGGAGGACACAGTCTTAAAAAAAAGAAAGGAACAGGACAGGAATTAGAGGACAATCAGCTTAATTTTGATACCCAAGAGAAATGTTACCAAAATACAATGCCTTTATAGACACCTGTAGAATAACAAGGCACAAACCTCAAGATGAAGTTACCAACAGTTCACTTCAAACTGAAGTGCATCTCACAGAGAGGTGTTTCTAACAGTTACTTTCCATTTTCTTTTTAAGAACGTGCTGCTCCAACAGAGAATATGTATCTGAACTTCCTGAGCAAAAGCAAGCTCAGGAGCATTGTCAGGACCCGAATTCAGCTCATTCTTGATGAATCCACGGGGGGGGGGGGATGGGGGGTGGTGGTGGTCTGGAATCTATCAGATTAAATTGGATGAAGGTAGATGCAACATGCTATGCTTCTTGAAGAGAAATCAAATGTACAAATACAAAATGGAGAATAACAGGCTGGGAACAATCTAGCAGGGAAAAAAAAAAATCTATGCATTTATATATACATATATCTCTTAGAGGATCTCAGACTATATCCCAGAATGGAAAGGAATTCCTACCAACCCAAAATCTCTCTAACGCCTTGCTAACATTTCAATAATCTAGCATATACCTAAGAAGCAGGTTGAAAGTGAGGGCCAAGACAGTAGTACAATGAAGAATTAGAAGTCTCCATGCCATATGAACATAGAGAAATGATGCAGAGCTTTATTGAAGAGATCTCTCAAGGGCCTCTAGAAGCATGTCTCAGCTAGGTGTAGCAGCTTCTTCAGCCACTATTCAACCAACTCCGTAATTGCAGCTAGTGTCTTCCATGGCAGATCGAGATAAATTTAAGCCATTGCATTAGAAATATTTTCTTCATTGGAAACAATTTCTGAAAGTGCTAAACAGCCTAAAACCATTGGTTTCCAGTAATAAGCATTTTAGATCCTGCAGCATGGATACTGTCTCGTGGTCTGGAGTATGTTAGTACCCAGGATGAGGCTTACCTCAAGACGCAGAGTTCAGTGGCCCAACTGAGTACACATTCTCCAAGATTCAATATAAGGGCATGTGCAGGAAAAGAAAAACCCAAAAACTTTAGTGTGAGAGATATTAGCAGCAGTGCCATTTCAGAACCCCAGGAGTAAATGCTCTGCTCTGCTGCCTGCCTTGGAAACCTGAGATGATCTGTAGGCTTCTCTCTAGATTTGTGCACCACTCCTCAGGAAAAACATAATGAATTAGAGAAGAAAGAGATGAAAAACAATAAAAAGGAGATTGGAGGGATGAAGTTTTGAGGAAAAGGGAGCATATGATAGAGGCATTTGGGAAAGCAGTGACACATATTGTCTTTCTACATGTAAAAGAAGACAATGGACAGATAGGTGTTAAAAGATAGGATATAATTTTGCAGTAAAGACAACTGAAGATGGTATTAGAGTAAGGTTAGAAAAGCAGTAGGACAACATCTCATGACAGATACCTGAATAGCAAATGATGCAGAGGACCTTGCTCTCATTAATAAGCTTCCTTCTCCTACCTCTGTGAACCATTGCTGTGGCTCAGATCAGTGCCAACATACAACATTGACTGAAGAGCTCCAAATATTTCTCATCCACTCAGTCCATGTGTCAGTTGGGTTAGGATGCAGAGGAGGGGGAAGAGGGCTGCAGCATGCAGAGCTTTCCAATTACCTGAGGGGAAGGGATAAGAGAGCACAGTGTCATGGCAAGGCACTCATCAGTGATACAGGTGATTAATTTGCCTCTTTCTCAGGTGGTCACAGAATATCTAGCCTTTATTATGTCCCCTTAACACTATGTTTTTCCTAGTTCTGACTCCTTTATCTTTTTCTTCTCCGTCTCTGTTTCCAATTCCCTTTTCTCTCTTCGTTCTCTCATCACTTCTTCCTTTTTTTTTTTTTTGGCTTCCCTGACAAACTCAGCAGTGCCAAGTCTCATTTCCATTGTCTGCTTGTGGTGGGTTTTCTCTCCTGCGGCTCTACTCTGCAGCTGAGCTCTGTGCACATTTTCACTGCAGAGTTCTCCTGCCAAGAAAAACGTAGACTTTTCTGAACTGTTCAGCACTAGGAAAGACCAGACTAAGTCAAGGAAAAGCATGATGTGGAAGGGGAGAACCAGGACAGAGTGTTCCTTAACGTGGAATATGCCTGATTCGAGCAGGAAACTTGGCAGACCTGACCAAGAAAAAGCACGATTAGACTGCTCAACATCTGCTCAAAATTACCTATGGTCCAGCGATCAAGAGGTGTTAACATCCAGCACACATCCTTTACTGCTTTTCAGCAAGAAACCAGCCCAAACCCTCTAAAGGGCACACTTAGTGCCATGTCTTCCCACCAAGGCAAGCAACAAGTCACTAATTGGATCACCTGCCTGGAGGTCTGATGAATGCACTGATATTTTAGGAACTTCAGCCTGAAGGAGGAATTTAAGGAAAGAAAAAAATCATTTGAATTGTGATGTGGCAGCTACTGGGTGTCAGGAAAAAAGGAAAATGAGGAATGGGTACTATTAACAGTGAAAGAAATCAGGTGGGCTATTACAGAACAGTTCAAATGGTCAGACAAAAAGGCTGATTAGGCGGTCTCTTAGAATGAGCCACCATATAGTTTTGTTCATTACCAGCCACTTTCTTTCACAGCAGATAATTTCTACTTCTGACACATGACTAGAATACTTTGTGACAAACATATCTGCAGTCCAGGCTTCAATTTAAATCTTAAAGAGCTCTATTTTCAAAAATAGCATGTCATTTCACAAAGTGCTTGGACACAAGTAAGTCAGCTGGTTAGATGGCTACAGCGTGAAACTGCTGCCTGCAACTAACTCAAATACTTTATGTAGCTAGATAGAGAAAGCCTCATAAGAAACTTCAGATCATTTTACTACTGGAGGGCTGTCCTGCACAAGATAACAAGGCAGGCCATGCTTCTTTTGCAGCCACAGAAGTGATGGCCCAAAGGAGAGATAGAGAATAGTTTCATCATTATGCCTTAAAATGCATAGTATGAAGCGATTTCCGCATGCTGACTGTGAGTGGTTTCTTTGTTCTCCCACATTTACAGATGCATAAACAAGTATCAGAAAACTGAAGCGAGACAACGCTTATTGAAAATACTGTAGGCATTTGTCATTAGATCAATATTTCTGCCGGAGGGAAGAAAAAAAGGGGCAAGGAAAAGGTAAAACACACTCTCTGAGAGCATGTTGCACTTAGTGCTGATAGAAAGAGGAGCAACAACCCCTCCTAAGAGCAATCTGTTAGTCTATTTTCTATGAATGTGTGGGGCAACTTGAATCGATAGGGTCTTCTGGAACACCTGAGGGTTATTAGACCTCTTTTCCATCATACTTTTTTATACTGGCTCAGTTTATTTAGGCTGAATGTGTCAGTTTGCATATTTATCCTTAGAACTAATCAGAAATAATGCTGCAATAATGGTTTTAAGGATAGGCTTTTTTTGCAATATAAATCTTTTAGGTTTTAAATTATACAGTGGCCCAGTGGTCCTTTAGAGCTCTTGCACTCCCTGACTGATAAGATTTAAGTCCCTGAGGTCCAAAATTAACTGTACTGTAGCATGCATTATGGCTGCATCACAGAGCAATTTTATCAGGAGTAGGAGACACAGCAGAATTACACAAGTCTGTAGTGCTATCAATAGGAAGTGATGACTCACCCAGCTAGTGCTTTCAAAGTGGCAATATCCTATACACTGAAAGTATGTTTTGAGGGTGATAAGTGACGCCATTGCCAGGAATAGGTGAAGGAATCTCAGTGGCAAGAAGAGGAAAAAATAAGTCTTTACACATAGCATCCACTACTTCTGATACCTGCAGAGAAAAACCTCACTTATGCTGTGAGTGTGACCATTAAATGGTGTAGAGCTTTGCGAGCATTATCAAAGTGATTTTTGAAGTGAGGTGGCATGCTTACAAAGCAAGTTCGTGCCAGTCTCCACAGAGCTCACTGACAATAGTCTGATCATATAAACACAGGCAGATAGAAGACCTGGGACTTGTTCAGAGAGTGTTGTGATTAAAGAAAAGCCTGACTCAACTGAACAGTGGATAATATTTAGAACAATAGGTGCAAGGTGCTCATGGAAGTTGAAAGGAAGAGTTCTCAGTACTCAGAACGAATCCTAAAGAGAAATGACATGATCTGGTCGGGTGCAAGCCAATCTATTCTGTCATTCAAAGGTTTTGAAGACCATTTATATGGAGCTCCAGAGACAGCATTTTATAAGCTTTACAATCCATATGGCACCCTTCCAAAACTGCATGAGGCCATAGAAATTCAAGTTGCTCTCAGCTTTGTGGAGAATAGATTGGAGGTTAAGTAGAGCAAAGAAAAATAGGTTTCTGCTATGTTTCTAGACTTGGATGGTAAACGACTTTTTTGAAGGTGCATTGATTAGAAAAATCACTGCTTGCCCTTGAGCCACTGCCAGCCTCAGACTGACTTTATATTACTGATGTATACTGATGCAAGAGGAATGAATAAACTTCTGCAATAACATTAGGTCTACACTGTCACTGAGAACTTTTTGAAAGGAAGAAGAACATGTGGATACCTAGAGAAAAGGCAAGAAACAAAAATGCAGTTTAAGCTATCTTGATATATATAATAAATAATTCAGTGGGCTCTAGAGGTAATGGCTTCTGATTTTCAGTATATCTTTGTTAACAGACTAATGTCAATTTCTAAAAAAGTATGGATTATGAATAAGGATTCTTGGGGTTTTGTACTGTTTACTAGGGTTTTGTCCTCTAAAGTTCCTCTTGTGCTTAGCAGCATGTATGCTCCATAGGAGAAAGCCTTCCTCTAATCAGCACTCACTTTCCTTCATTACAGAGTCATTCTTCTCCTTCTATGAATTACACAGGGATTTTGATGGTCTCTTTGATAATTTCAGACCTTTCCAAACTTGACTGATGTTGGACAATGGATTCAAATGTCATCAAGTCCCTGGAAGGCCAACCCCATACACACATACCGAGAGCAAGTACATTTTGTCTGTGTAAGAAGCCGGCAGCAAAGGTGCTGCTTGCAATGCTGGATTTGCCCCTAGCCTTTGCTGAAATTACTCCTCAGCCTCTGGCTTCCTCCCTAGTTCAAGAGAACTCTAATTCCTAAACAGCAAACGTCAAGAGGGATATATGTACAGGCTTTATGTAAGATACCAATAAAGGCAGCAGACTTTTCTGTGGACTAGAGCTTTTACCAGCTTGCCTGTAATCCATTATGAAAAGGTCAGTAAAATCCTGAAATGCTCATGCCAGACCCACAATTCAGATCTGCCTGCTTGGCCTCTTCATGAAGGACAATAAAACAACTAGAGCTGAAGTAGTGGAAATCCAGGGAAATGGCAAATACATTTAAGAAAGATAGTCAGAGAGTGCAAGCGAGATAATAGCAGTGCACCAAATAGAGATGAGACAAATACTAGGTCCCAGCTCCTATTGAAGGGCGGGCTGGCAATGTTCAAGAGATTTATGTCTCTTGATTATCTACAGCTACATGTTCCCATCACCAGTCCTGTGCAAATGCCTGTATGACATAAATGAATCAGGAAACCTGGCCAGTCAGAAACACACTACTTTTTCTTATTTTTGGCCTGGTTTTCAGGCAGGTCAGTTATTGAATCAGTTCATTGAGCATCAGGATGAGTAGTAGTGGTGGCAAGAAAGGAGAATTGGGAATGTATGGTCAGGGTTAGGTGAGACAGACTCCACTTTAGTTGACTTAGGGCCATCATAAAATCACTGCCTAAGCTGTAAATACTTGAAAAGCTGGAAGATATTTCTTTCAGAAAGCAGCTGTGCAGGACAATGTAATGCAGGTAGTGAAACATACGGACATATGGGTCCCAAATAATATTTCTGTACACTGGGCAGGTAAAACACTTAAACTAAAGAAATTCTCTTTGATATTAATATAAAAAAATTAAAGCATCAAAAGTTAGTACAAAAAGGTCACTTAAAAATAATTAACAGCTAACTTCAGGGAGAAAAAAGTTCAGAATAAGCTTTATTTCCACACCTTGACAGAACTGGTCTTGATTCTCAACTCAATAAAGAAAGACAATAGCTTCCAAAACCTAACTCCATGGGAGGTCAGCAGCGCAGAATTTGGAGCAAGTTTTGTCTGCAGCTAGTAAAAGCACTGTTTCCTGGGAATTCCAGCTAGTGGGACATCAAACATGACCTGAATCCTGGAAGTTCCTGTGGAAATGATTGCATATGTTCAAGTATTAGTGGGGTAAAATTAAAGAATTCTCTTCAGATCTGCTAAACAAAGCATAAGAGCAAAAAAAGGTGAAGGGCTTAGTAAGTCACCCAAGCCATCAGCCATCTCCTAAATAAGTGAGAAAAAGCTGCAGGTGATGATGAATCGTTATGCAGCAGACCAATACTCTTTCTTTTTTCTTTCTTTTAAAATAACCTAACATGTGCACATATTTGATAAATTATATCTGCTGTTTAACAATAACATGACATTCTGAAACCAGGAAATAAAACATGCCTCTTGCGGTGCCTCTCTAAAGCTTCTTCTTCAGTGACATAGCTAAATTAATGGCTTCCTCTAAGCTGGATTCTTAAGTGTCTACAAAAGCTCATTTTACAGCCTTTCTTTACAGGATAACTCTTGAGGGAGGGCAGTACTTGAGGAATTACAGTTAGAAATTGAAGAGTTCCCTTTTTTCCTTTGTGCTGACTTGTTTCCACAAATTACAGATGAAGGTATTTATTTAATCAGATATCTCTTGGGTCCTGGTTCCCAGTCATGCAAACTGGGATCTGGTCACAATTTCCCATGGCTCCCTTCTGCCCTTTTGCCTGGTTTTCTCTCCACAAGATACTGGGCTGCAGATGAATATGATGTGCTTGGTTCTGAGCAGTGATTTCAAACGCATGCTTTGAGATCTGGGGAAAAAATGTTAGTAATGGAGTGGCAAAGGAGAGGAAGGTGTACAAAGAGAAGAACACCTGCAGGTATAATGTCCACAGTGCTTTCACAGGAAATGAAAAAGATATGAAAAAATATACAGGCAATCTCAAGTCAAAAATTGTCTTTATGTAATCTGGACAAGAGTGAAGCTGGTCAAAGAAGTAAATGTAAGAATAAAGAAGCCAGGTTTTTTTTTCTTTGGTTATAAAAGTGCTGCTACCTGTGCTTTAGGGAGAAGAGAACAAAGTCATAACCTGGTTATGGTTTCTGTCTAAATCTGTATCAGCAGAAAATGACAGTGATGGAGAACACAGCCTTCTATTTCCCCAGCGAGTATCTGACCAGTCATTAACATATTTATCACTTATACATGAAGGAAAGGCAGACTTACATTTGTCATCTGAACATGACAGTCCTCATTCTCAGTGGAGCATTGAATTCCCACACAGCAGAAGATGAAGCTACACTAGATAGTATGCATTATTGCTTATTGGCTTGGGTGCAGTGCAAATCTACTGCTTCCAGTTTCAGTGACAGCTCAGGTGTAGGCTAATGTCTTTGTTATATATACTTATAGCTATGTTTCCTGAACATCTCAAGATCCTTGTCATGAAAGACCTTGTAGTCAAAATCTAGTTTTCTTTAACAACTACAATTCCATCAAGAGATAACAAGATAACTCCAGTTCTCTGCAGTAACACCTATGAAAAAGTTACAAGGTAAGTCTCAACAGACTTGGGATATGGCAGGCTGCAAGCAGTTCGCAGGTTGCTTGCAGTTAGAACATAGTGCTTGCTCTTTGAAACATCTTTTGTCATTAAAATAAGATGTATTTTAATTTTAAAAATCTTTGAAATCCATCTATGTATTGATCTATTTGCCTGTGTATTTATCTACCTACCTACTTACCAACCAGTTCATCTATCAGTCAAATACATTATATTGCAGAGGCTTTGTTTGTTAAGAAGGGAAAAATGAGCACTATATGATGTTCTGAATCACTTGGTTCACAGAGGTCTAATCGGAGATATATTCAGAACTGAATAGCAAAAAATGAGCCAGTGAAATCAGAATGGCTTTGGTTGAATAACAGGATGAGGACTCAGCAAAGAAAGCTATGCAACTAAAATGTGCATCAGCTTGTAATACTTGATCCTCCTCAACAGGAAGAGTTCTGCTACAATTACGGGTAGAGCTATATTTGAAAGGCTTGAATTTCCACAGACTCTGAATACCTCAATCAGATTGCACAATTTACAGAAAAGACAAGCCTGAATATCATGTTTTATGAGAGTGAGATAGCTGTGGTAAGTTTCACAACTCTTTCTGCATGACTGGGTCAGCAGTGCTTGGGACAGATGCAACTGAAGGAGACTAGAGGCTCTAGACAGCTTTTGATATATTGTTGCCCATCAACATACAAAGTTGCACAAATAACCTATTCCTTATTGACAGCAAGGACTGACATAGGCAAGAAAGGCACTGGTGGACTTCATCAGAGTGCTTCTAGTCAAAGTTTTTCCGAGACAGTATGAATTAGGAGATGAGACTAGGAAGTGGAGGGGAAATTATGAGGACATTGAATAAAGCAACAAAGAAAGGAGCAGCAGTGAGAGAAAAACAATTCTGGTATGTATATTTTATAGCTAGTGTGGGTAGGAGTGTTTCTCCCACCACACTGGCATGAAAGCAAGAGTGTCTTATGCCAGGGGAATAGCAGATGGAGGAACTCGATTTCAGATGAGGACTTGTGCTATGGGACTGTCAAGCTGCTGTGGGAGCTGCTAAAAATTTGCAATCAGCATCCTTGCTGCAGTCCATGACTTATATCCTGAGGACAAAGAAACATTTTGGGCTACATTATCTACAGTTGTTCTTTACTCTGTACAAGTTGTCCTTTACTCTGTAAAAGTTGTTTTACTGCCTTCTTCACTCTGTGTTCAAATACTTTCTAGAAGTGTTTTAAGTAATCTCTGACATGTGTGAATAATTTTCTCATCCACTCTCCAGAATAAATTATGTGTGCAACACGAAAACTGGTTTCCTGTCAGATATAAAAATGTTGTTTTTAAGGAAAAATCCTCTTTACACAATTAGAGGGATGTGGGATGTTCTGCAGCAATCCATGCTAGCTGGGGACTTTTGTGGATGTTCAGCAGTTACACTGCAACACTGCAGTCTGACTGGAAGTATGTACGATTTCCATAATGGGACAGCTTTCTGGACAACCAAAAATGGCAGATAGATACTTATTCGCAGATGCCTCTTCAATGTGACAAACTAGAGCTGAGAAAACTCATGAACTTATATGCTGAGTAGCGATTTATATCTGCATACAGAGAGGTGGCATTATGGCCACAACCTCCCCAGAACACTTCTTTACTTCCAGCATAAGCTTCAGCTTAATTTTAAATACTTATTTTCTTTTCACCCACAGACTGAACTTACCTAAGCAATGGGTCGCACTGACAGTACTGGTAGCCCATATGTGGTGTAGATGGCAAACCACTGCCTGCCTACTGACTAATTGTGGTTAAGAGCTGAATCCACATCATCTTACAGGATCTCCTAACAGCTGCTCATAAATTCTATACAGTGCACAGACTCCACTTGTGCACAACACAGAATTGCAACTTATCCTAGAATTTAGACACCCAGCATCTTATTTTTGCTTTCCTTTTCACATTTTCAGTGTTTGAAATGTCCAGGGAAAGGAAAATAGAATGAAGTCCTTTTCAAGTAGGCAAGAATGCAAACAAAAAGCTTTAATCCAAAAAGTTTTCTAAAATACTGTCTGGCTTTTAAACCCAAATATCATACGGACAATTAGCAACTTCACTAAGAAAAAACAGGACTACCTACAGCATGGGTCAATTAGCAGCTTCAACATATCTGTCATCTTGCTGAAGAACAATTTTCACATCCAGTTCTTTGATAGATTATCAAATTATTTTTTAAAAAGAGGACTTTATTCATAATGATGATGGCTAGTCAAATGACATGAGCACAATTTATCAATGGCTTTTCTTTTTTTTTGTAGAGAACAATTTCAAAAGCCTACACAACTGCTGTAACAACTTCAGTGCAGTTGAAAACCTCATCATCATCTTTCTGTGTTTCCAGCCAGCAGAAAGAAAGGAGAAATGAAAAGTCACTAAAAAGGTTAAAATATCCTGGAGATCAGGAAGCAATTCTGTTTATTTAGCTCATTTTTACTATAAATATTTAGAAGAGAAATGGAGAGAGAACAGGATGAGATAAAATTCACCACCCAGCTTAAAAACAGTTCAAGTGCAACTAGTCAATGACAAGATAGCAGAGTAATGACTGAGAGAAAACTTTTTCAAAAGCGTACAAAAACCCTTGGCTGAATGGGATCATAATTCAGTCTTGGACACATGCTGTACTCTTATAATACAGGAAGCTCCTCATCATGCTGGCCTTCACACAAAGGCAATGAAAAGAGAAAGGTTGCTTTTAAAAGCTGAAAAACATTGTACTTAGAAATACTAAACACCTAAAGAAGAAAAGACAGAAATATTTCAAGCTTTCGTATGACTACAACTCCTTTTCAGCAGAAAACTTAATTTCAAAGAACAGTTCAAGAGAGTAAAAGAAAAGAACTGATCTGGAGAATGATTTTGTGTTACTCTCACAACACACATTCTATGAAAACTAATTATGCTTCATAACTCACTAGTTCTAATAATGTAATTTAGTCCCGATATTTGCACATATATTATACATTAACATGAGAAAAACGAGGTACTACAACCGTGAAAGTTGCAGACTTTTATTAGTGTTGACAAACCATATAAAAATAATGCCATTTATATTTATTTTTTCAGATAACACAAGTATTTAATGAACACACTAGTCTTAAGAAGACACTGTTTATAAATGAGCTAATTTCGTAACTGAGTTATAACATATGACTGTCCTACAGTAAGGTCCATTTTATATTTTCCAGCCACAGAAAGGGTATGAAACTCTTCCTTGTTTTACTCTTTAGAATAATTACACTTAAACTAACAATGATGTGCATAATAAGGATGAAATTGCCTCCAAGACAGGAACTTAGGAAATGATCTTAAATTGATCCACTTTTGACTCTGTGAACATTGGATTAAAGCTTGCAAGATCATCTATTAGCTTTTTAAGCAAAACCCAAACCAAACCTAAAGAAGATTTTTTTTTTTTTTAATCTGCAATGACATATTATGGATATTTTCATCCTACTGATCCTGTTGCACAATGCTTTTTATCATAATGTGAAGACTAAGGCAATTGTCAGCATCTTTTAAGTCTTTTGCCATCTGAGATGCGCACAACAATCTGGGCGGGCAGTTCCTCTATATGAAAAGATTCGTAGCTGTTTGACACTTTGATGAAAATTAGGGGTGAAAAAATTGCCTAACATATTGAATTTGCTTTTTTACCTTTAAGATGGGATATAAAGTCATCGATGGCCAAGTTCTAATGACAGTGAAAACTAGCTCGTGCTTCAAACCACTATGTCTAAGGTCTGGGACTCCTTTCAGGACAGAAAATTGGGGAAGGGGCTGAATACAAGGTAATTTCAGGTCCAAACTGTTGCATCTGCATGTACAGCCTTTTCAGCTTATTCTCCCTGGAACCCTTTTATCAAGAGCTTAAGCACCCTTTTATCTCCTATGTATATATTAGTATACACATACCATCTGGATTCTATATGCAGTGTCTTTGGAAACCCTCTATGATGTTTGGAAAGTGAAATAACTCTATCAAGGTTGCTTCTTATTACTATCAATTTGCTGCAAACCTAGCAAAAGGTTAATGACAAGGAGGAAAATGTATGGAAACCAGGATGGCTGAGTTGCATGATAATCTTCCGTGTGTGATACATTGTTTGCGCTATTTTCAGAGACTATTTTCATCATTTTATTTAGAGGCTGTATGTTAGGCCTGAATCTCTGCCTTTTCAAGGAAAGACCTTGACAAGTCCATTTTGGGTTTTCTTGTTTTAGTGTCTGATGGTCTGAGTAGTTTTTTAAAGCTTTGTTCTGAAATTATACAGGAAAAAACTATTCAACATCCCTTGGAAATTAACACTGTTGACAGGACAGTATTTCAGTGTCAGAAGTGAATTAAAATACAGAGATTTAATTTATATGAGTTAGCTATTTCGTTGCTGAGTTTTAGTAGCAGATGCATTTGTGATGTAAATTTAAAGTATATTTCCATTTATGCCTTTTACAATTGATCTAGAACTGCAAATCCTTTTTCTGCCATAATCTCCTCTTTGCTTTTGTCTCTGAAGATCCAGATCTGTTAGAGACCATTAATGTAATTTATTCATATGTAGTATAATATTTAAAAGAAATTACTGTTTTGCATGAAGAAAATGGATGGTTTCTTAGCAGTTCTGTTGTCTTGGTTCATCTGAGAATTTCTTGAATTTTTCATATGAAGTTTAATCACCAAACTAACAAATAAAATAAAATTAAAGGAAACTAAAATATAATAGATCCACCAGCTGGCAGCTCATGTCAAAATGTAATAGTAAAGGATGTTCTCAGTTTAAATATTTATACAAGGAGTTTTCTAAGACAGCAAGTGTTTTTTTTTTAAAAAGTCAATTTACAGCACATTTTTTCTAAACATAACAAAGTACCTAGAGCTTAAATAACTCCATGAATTACATTTATTTTGACATCTCAAGGAAGTAGCTTATAATGAAGAGATTCCCAAACAAATCCACCTACAATGAACTGAAGAAAGTATCAACCTGGCTTTGGTTGAAGAGATAGGAAAATCTTTTGCAATGTAAAGAGGGGCCTATTCATTAGACATTTTGTTTTCATAAATATTCTGTGTGTGCCTTTAAAAGGGCAACCACTTGGTTGAAGACCAGCACATGTAGCACAGTTGAAATGAACAGCAAAATTTAATCTGATTTAAGTAATAAAGAGCTTATTTCAAGGCTCTCCAGCGATTTAAGCTGGCTGAAATGATTTAGACAATTAACAAAAGGGTGGAATTTGCAGATACCTTAATTTCCATGAAAACTTTTTAGATCCAAGAAGAAGTGAGACCATGTGTTCTTGTGTATTCTAGAAACACAGAAAATTTTAAAATTATATTAAGAGGTCAGAAATTACTTGCCTGCAGAAAAATGAAAGCAGAAGCTGTGTTCCTTTGAAAAAATCTTCCTCGTGGTTACAAGAATAAAATGCAAACACCTAGCCTTGAAAGACAGAACAACTCATAATGCTTTTGTACTACCTCTTCCTTAAATGTCACCTATGCTGAATATTAAGCAAGAATGATCTGGGATACATTCACTCTTTGGAAACATGGAAACAGTTAGCACCCAGGTTTCCCATCTCATTTTAGACACCAATTATTCCAAGATTCTTCAAAACTTTGAATTAACAAGAGGAAATGAATTGTTTGGAAGAAGGCTGTGCATAATAAATAAATGTAGATTTAATACTCAGTCACAGATTATAGAGTGTATATTTTATGTGGAGTTGACAGCAGCAACTAGACACAGCTGTCTAGTGCTTTTTTCTAAGACTAGTTTCAATTATACACGGGTCTCTGTGTCAAGGATTGTGCTGTGCTTTGTGTTGATCTTATCTTTTTATTAAAAAAAAGAATAAAATTATAGGGAACATTTCAGTATACAACAATCCGCCGCTAATGATCCTTCCAGACATTGTGAGATAATAAAACATAATCACCATAGACTTTGAATACAATGCAGGCAAGGGTCAGGGGATTCACCATGGTGAGTATGGTGGAGTGTTGACTCTCTGGCACAAAAATGCGAAATGCTACTGCAGGACTGGATGGGAAAATGAAGTCAGATAACAAACCTCTACATGTCATTGACTGAACTAAAGACAAGGTGTCATGAGGGACTTCGTGGGGTATAATAGGCTTTGGGTGTGAGCTTTAGAAGAAAGACCTCCTCAGCTCACGGGCTAGGAAAGATAAATGAGAAGTTGTTACTAAGCATAGATGTGGCTTGTCTTCTTGGAACAAGGGGCCGTTTCACTCAGGAGAGAATCCTCTTAGGTAAGAGATGGAAAGAAAGGACTAGTAATGACAAACTAAGAAAAAACCCACACATCTAATCAAGTGTACAATAACTTGCAGAGATATGAAGAGATTAAATGTGTAACATTAACAGAAAATTTACCTTTTTAGGAAGAAAAAATACACTATTAAGCCACAGTACTAAAAGCTTATGGAAAATTCTGTATGCTTGAAATAAAAGTCAGATGTAACTTGTTTAAAAAAGACAGAGAGGGTAAAAAGGCAGAACAATGCTACATGGAGCTCTCAGCATACTCTTGGTTGCCTTGGAGTTATTAGTAATACAGGGAATACAGGACTTTGAGCATTCACAGATTACTTATGGTTCACTAACAAAACCAGTGTAACATTTTGTAAACTATAACTCAGAGTAAGTGACTCCATAAGCACTTCTCAGTAGTATGTGAAGAGAAATCATGTTATGAATGTCATCAGTCCAGGAAGCCTTTCATGAGGGATTTGTATGGGGCCCCACTATCCTCCTGTGATATTAATACTGGAAGTTACAAAATAAGGAGAAAAAGTGCTTCTGATAAAATTTAGGGGCTTTGAGAAACTGGTAAATAATAATGAAGAGAGGGAAGCCATACAACAAAATGTCTCTTAACAGATGAGATAAAGCAACAGAGTGCAGAACTGTACCTTGTAAAACAGAGACTCTGAAAAGAATTAAAATTCACAGCAGGGGAGACAACCTCATTAATATTTCTGAGTGACATGCATTAGTGAAAAAGGACTGTTTGAACCCTGTAATCCATGAAGCAGAAGTAATTTTATCCCTGTGTGAAACATAGGTGAGGCTAGTACTAAAATGCAGCATGCAATTTTGGTGGCTGCATTTATAGTGAGGTTTAGAAGCCTCAAGAGAGCTCCAAAGAGAAGCACAGTAGTTATTCTATTTTCCAGAGAAAACATCTTGCTGTTAAAAGCTTAATGCTCAAATCTGGTTAGCTTATTAAAAGAGAAGATTGAGGAGTGATTTGATTACAGAGTATAATGCCTTCACAAGGCGAAAACAGAGAGTATATATTCTTTTATTTAGTGAGAAAGGCTTAAGAAAGCTTAAATTGAATCAGCTAAATTCTAATAGGAAAGAAGATACAAAACCCAGTAACATTGACAGATTATTTCCTCAAGTAAACTACTTAGAAAATCCACCCTCTTCTAAACTCTCATCATCCCTGAATCAGAGCAGTACAATTTGCTTTGAAGATATGCTATTCGAAACGCAAAGGCCATTGGACCTGGTAGAGTAGTATGTGGTAAACATTGACAGCATGTGATACAGATGATCAGACTAGGTGACTGAGGAGCAACTAGGACTTCTGCTATTGTCTGTTGGAAATCTTTTGAATTCAGCAAATCATCACTTTCTAAAACTCTCACTCAATATCTGCTCATTAGGTACTGAAAGAACCTTAGCGACTAACTGGCAGGAGCAGACATCTGACAGTGAGCATGCTCCATTCACACACAACCCTTTGGTGGCACCCCAGCCTTCATCCAGCACCTCAGTAAGCCTTTCCTCAGGACTGCAGAAGTGCAGTCCTTGGACAACTCTTCCAATTGCTTCCTTTCCTTAGAGGAAAATAAGATGTGGTACCTAACTGTAAGTGAGTGTGACTACACGCTTTCCTGCATTACAATAGCTTGCCATGCAAACTCTTTTGCAGTGAATAAAAGGAGGAATGAGCCTCTCTTGATTGTAGGATCTTAATGTGTTGTAAGAGAGCAGGGTGGGTGGACAGGCACACATGGGAATCACCGAATCGTAGGAAAGCGGGCTGAACATGTTAGATGAATAAAGATTAAAACAAAACCTAAAGCGAACACGAGTAAGTGCTCTGTGTGAAAGGAGAGAGGAGAATCAGAAGATACATGGCTGGAAAGGTGAGGAGGTAGGAGTGCTACATATGGAAAAGGGGTCAATTCCAAATTGAGCATTCTAATGCAAGCCACTATGTCTACTAAAATTCAGGGTTGGGAAGGTGGCAGGAAAATTGATAATTTGTACTAAAAAAAAGAGTCACAGGAACAGACATCAAAAGACAATGTCAGTGAAATATAAAATTGTGATTTAAATATATGAAAACATTACCGTTTTGCACAGACGTATGAGACTTTTGAATTGCTAAATACTGTGAATGAGAGAGCAATTCCACACAGATAAAATTCTGTACATTCAGCAGGCACAGCCTCATTATTATTGAAATAGTGGATGCTGCATTATAGGGTCTCGTCCATTTAGTCACAAAAATGAAGTTAGCAATGAGACTGATATTGCCATGATTGCAATAGCTATTGTAACTGTAGTTGCTACACGAGCAATAGCTCTGCTATTAAATCTCTGAGCACAGAGTGAAATTCCTGGTGGTGGTTTTGTCAAGGGGGGCTGACTGTTGCATTCTGCCTGGTTCATTTTACATTTAGCTTCACTGGAAGTTTAAAAGGGAATGGGATCATTCTATAAAAAGCCTGAAGAGAAAAGGAAATGAGAACAGAAAGCCAGGTGCTGTGGAGACCCCTCATGCCTCCTAAAAGATCAATGAGCAGTTTGAAGTAATTCTCAGGGGGCAGTATAAAGGTAAATAGTACCCATATCCACCCAGATTTCTCCATGCTTGTAAAAGCTAAAATGACTGTCTATCCTAATTCACGTACAGCTTCTATGTTCAATTTCCACTTCTCTACCAGTCCTTTTCCCTTGGTTCCTCAGATCACTTTACTTTCTGATCCAAAATGCAATGAAATGCCTAGGCCAAAATCTCAGTAATCTTGTTTAAGGAATTTTGGGGGTGTTTTCAAAGGCTTGCAAACCCTTAAGTGCACACTTTTAAGGCTTCACTAGTTTTTAGAGTAAGACTCCTAAAGCTGACAGCCATCACAAAGCAGCTGTTAGAACAAAACATTAGAGGCACTTGGAAATCTGTAAAGAATTGATGAATCATTACCTGTGATATTTGAGGAATTGAAATACCTGAAAATGTGACAACATGAATCATATTTCTCTTTGTCATCACCGTGACTCACTGTTTCCCACTTCAAAAACTTTCCTTCCTTTATTAATCTGGCATATGGGAATTATCCCTCAGGCAACTGGGGTGATTTTTCCTGAAGAGATGCAATCATATCTACATAAGAAAAAGTTACACAGTAGCAAGAAAAATTCTAAGGTTAAGATTCCTCTAAGTATGAAGTTGCATATTAGTTTTTAAATGTAACTTAAAACATACGTGTATACAGCCTCCTCCCGGGGGATGAGAAGCATGTGGCTTCAGAAATGATAAGTAACAGGTGTGCAACATCTCCTAAAAAGCTTGTTGACAGCTCTGCAGAGCTCCCAGCAGCCAAAATGCTGACTGCCGCACCAAAAGTTAACAAAGGTTATTGTGAAACCTCCTTTAGACGTTAAAAGAGGAAGGAGCAAAAAGAACACATTCGAAAATAGATCCAAGAGCTCTAGCATGGGAGCTCTGATGACGGTTGAAATATGTTGAGGATTCAACCTAGAGATAAGCACTGGAGGTAGTAACAGGGGTCTGGATGCTTTGAAAATCCCATCTTTCCCAGCTCCAAGCAGTCTCCCTGGTGTGGAAGACAGCTCACACCCTAGTGCCACCATGCCGTGCTCCTCTCACTTCCTCTGCAGAAGTATTTTCTTGCCATCACTTCTTGTGAAAGGTGAAATTCATCTGGGAAAGAATTCAAGCAGAAATCTCAAGATAAAACCATCTCTAACAGAGTTTTATAGGTTACTGTGCACTTTCCAAAATACTTCTTTTTCAGCTTCTAAAGCTTTTCTCAGATAATGTCTCCAATGATCACTCTAAAGGTTTCCTTTCTTTCTTCATATTTACACTTTTCTTAGATTTCCAGACAGGACTGTTTGAACACAGTATTTTCTTATTAAGCTTTGCTATCCATTCCTAGATAGTGTTTTCATTGGTATCTTGCCCTCTTTTCAATCTTCTCAAACTGAAAGCACCTTTCTCTTTTACACTCTTGTCTTTGATTTATAACATAATATTTTTACATTTTCTCTGCAGAAAAGGTGTTTGCTTTTATCTAGGTCCCATATTACTTCTTGGAGGACATTATATCCCCAAAGGCCAAATGAAGTAACATCAATTTATCTAGCATTTTTTCTCCAGAAGCAAACTGAAGTGTGAAGTCTCTCTCAACTTTTTTTTTTTTCCTGGGATGTCATCCTATCCATTATGGGTATATTCCATTTATCAATAGAAAAAAACACTATGTAAATAGCATTAACAATGAGCTAATAACCTAACAGAGGTAGTCAAGGCATTTCTCAAAGCTTGTGTTCCTGATTAACAATGACACTGTACCAGGGTTGGATTATGCACTAAAATCTGGCAGGCACCTAGTTATGTCTTGTTAGTTCATCACTCAAGACCCAGGAACTCAGGACAGGGAGATGGTGTCAATAGGCTTTTTTTTAGGAGGGAGGAGAATTACTTGGCACATTGAGTCTGTTGCAGTAAAGACAGATGTTACACAAGTGTTCTTGAGATCGCTGTTGAGTAAGTCAGTAAGTGTTCCCTGGCACATGGCCATAAACCCCACATGCACCCTACCATACCAGCAGGGAGGAGAGAAGCTCTAGAGCACACTCTTAGGACACTTCTCGGTTACCTTAGGATAGACTGGATAGACATTTAACTCTGATAATGTACCATGGTGAGTTTTTTTACAGCAGGGCAGCAGGCTCTATCACTCACAGAACTTCCTGTTGGTTTTCTGTTGGGTTTTTTTTGTTGGTTTCAGGGGTTTTTTTGGCTTGTGGAGCTCAATAATGTCATTACATAGCGTTTGATTAGGTAATCACTCCATGTTATTGACTTTGTATCTTTATAACTACAGGAAACTTTTTGCAAAATTCATTAGAAAAATTGAAAGGTATAATAGAAATAGGAAACAAGAAACCTTTAATCCTGACTAAGGAGATCTTTGAGTTAAATTTCAGTGTTTCAATGACAAAATATACACAGTCCTTAAATAATAGGAGGTAAAACTTTTTAAATATCCTCATCTCCTCTGGGATGTTTGTTTATACATCCCTTTGAATGACCCTTCGGAAGATAACTTAACTTGGCAGTCCTTGTCAGATAAATTTGTAACATGAGCATTAGATGAAAATCTGTATCAACCCAGTTTATTGTTTGAGAAAATACGTAATTCATATCAGCCTGCATTATAAATCACTGGCTATTTCCTGTGCCTTAATTGTAGACTACATGTAGACACTAAAGTGACAAATGTCTGACACTTTCGCAAGCTTAGTTCACCATTAGAAAGAGGTGCAAAGCCTGTATAGCTGATTTTTTGGAAATGACTGTTATAAATGCCAAAGCAAATTAATTTTAAAATGTGCCAGTCACATAAAGACTAAATAAATTGATTAGAGAGCCTGAAACTAAAGGTCTGATTGCTCATTACCAGCTCAGTTCTGCATATGGCAGACTAAGATTTGTTACTGTGAAATCCCAGACAGTTTATTAAATGGATTCTCTCCCCTTATTTTAGCCTTTCAAAATAGAAATGCTGATATTATTATCCTCCCTCTACAATTTAGATTTTGTTTTTACTCATTTACCAAAACTGCTTGAACATTATTTCAACCTTTGCTGACTTTTATGTCTTCTGAAAATAAAAGAACTTGAAAATAGACTTTTCTTCATTGGCAAGTAAACACAATCTGACTATTTATGTAGAAGGTTGAGTTAAACAAGCCCCAGGAGGACCTGAAATGTAGTTTAGTTTCTTTCACAAGCCATCTGTTGTCCCTATTTCTACAGAAAAGAAAACAGACTTCACCTTATGGCTGCTTTACAAAGAACTGTAGGCAATGTAACGCTGAGTCACTGTGGAAAAGGTTGGGTCATGCAGCCTTACTAACTCCTGCCAAACACAACTTGAAGGTTAGGAGAAGAAAGTTTCCTTTTAGGCAAATCGTTTCATAATCATTTGCCATGAGTGTTTTGTACACATTTTTTTTTTCCCAGCATCCAACACCAGCCCCTTATCTGATCCACAAGTGGTGCTGGGCTAGGAGGGTCAAGCAAAGCCAGGGGTTCCTGGTAATTGTGAGATCTGAAAATTATTTCTGTCTTCCTTGCAGGGGTATATTTTCTTGTGAGTGTTCTGGGCAGCAAGCTGGCTGGACTTATAAACAGAACTTTAAATTAGATTTAACAGGGGAAGGGGATGGAGTTCTAAGCACTCAAGAAGAGCCAGGGGCTGTTGAGGCATTACGAAGCAACAGGGAAACACCTGCGAGTTGCCTCAAGGGAATTAGAGAGAACTCTAAAAATGTGATGTGGCCATCAGCCCAGCTGAAGTGCCTCTATATTAAAATAACATGGAAAACAAACAGTAGCAGCTGACAGCCACTGCCCAAGTGGAAAACAACAGCCTGCTTGCTATCACAGAAGCTTGGTTGGATAAATTGCATGATTGGAGTGCTGTGATTGATATCTCTAAACTATTCAGGAGGGATGATGGCAGGGAGGTTGGGATTAGATGGTCTTTAAGGTCCTTTCCAACCCAAGCCATTCTATGACAGGCGAAGAAGGAGAGTGGTGGATTTGCCCTCTATGCCAAGATGGGATTGATTGCACAGTTATCCTTGAAGCCCAGCAATATGTAGGTCTGGAGCTTATGGGTGAAAACTGGAGACCAAGCCAACAAACAAAACTTTGTGGCTAGTGTCTACTATAGGCCAGCCAATCAAGGAGACAAGATTGATGGAGTTCTTTCTTCAACAGGAGGAAGCATCATGTTCTAGCCCCTGATCCTGATAGGGGACTTCAACCACCCAGACATCTACTGGAAAAGCAGCACAGCAAACTGCAAGCAGTCCAGGAAACTAATGGAGTGTGTTGTGGGCAACTTCCTAGTACAGATGACGGAAAGCCCAACCAGAGGAGAGACACTGCTGGACGTGTTGCTCACTAAGGCAGAAAAACTTATGAGAGAGGTCAAGATGGGACGTAGT
Source organism: Strigops habroptila (assembly GCF_004027225.2). NCBI lineage: Eukaryota > Metazoa > Chordata > Aves > Psittaciformes > Psittacidae > Strigops > Strigops habroptila. The sequence continues at coordinate 38,869,053 of NC_044277.2, forward strand.
CTGGGCTGCAGCAGTCATTCATTGGTGGAATTCTCAATCTTGAGGGGTACGGGACAGACAAAAAGTAGAGTCAGGACCCTAAAACTCAGACAGGTAAACTTCCATCTATATAGGGCACTAGTGCATAGGATCCCTTGGGAAACTGCTCTCAGAGATAAAGGAATGAATGAGAGCTGGGACATAAAGACATTTTTCTTAGGACACAAAAGCTCTCAATCCTGACATGCAAGAAGTCAGGCAGGGGAGGCAGGAGGCCAGCTTGGTTAAGTTAAGATGTTTTAGCCAAGCTGAAACATGAAACCAAAATGCACAGGCAGTGGAAGCAGGGATACACATTCTGGGGAGATTATAGGGCTGTGGCCCAAGACTAGAAGGAGGGCATCAGGGAAGCTGAGGTGCATCTGAAGCTGAACTTAGCTAGGGATATAAAAAATAACTAGAAGGGTTTCTTCAGGTACATAGGACAACAAAGGAAGATGAAAGAAACTGTTGGGGCTGTTTAGCCTGGAGAAGACTCCAGTGAGACCTTATGGCAGCCTTCCAGTCCTTACAGGGGCCTACAGGAAAGATGGAGAGGGAATCTAGTGGTGGACAAGGGCTAACAGTTTTAAACTGAAACAGAGTAGATTTAGATTAGATATTAGGATGAAGTTCTTTACTGTGAGGGTGGTGAGACACTGGTGAGAAGTTGTGGATGCCCCATCCCTGGCAGTGTTCAAGGCCAGGCTAGATGAGGCTTTGAGCAACCTGGTCTAGTGGAAGGTGTCCTGCCCATGGCAGGGGGGTTGGAACTAGATGATCTCTAAGGTCCCTTCCAATCCAAACCGTTCCATGGTTCTATCATATTTTCACTAAACTGAAATCATAGACATGAAAATATTTTTGTAGTGGCGTGTGTGATGCTGGATGATAAATTATATGGCAACAAATTGTGCAGCAACATATTTGAAAACCTGAAATAGTGAAAGCTCCAACTTGATGGCTGGAAAATTGAGTAAGTTAAATTAAAGGCTGAGTCCCATTTGCACTTTAGTCACACTGCTGGAATGGTCTAAGAATGCGTAAAATTGTTAACTTCCTCTCATTATAAGGCCTCTCTCTTGCCAGGAATATAAAATAGTGAGCATCAGAGTCCAAAGCAGAGCTTTTGGTCAATGCAGACACCTTTCAATGACCGGCAAAAAATACCATAGCCCCACCCATCTAGCAATTACCATCACAGGCAAAACAGACTAGACTTGGGAAATAATAGTTTATTACCAATCAAATCAGAGTAGCCTAATGAGAAATAAAAACTAAATCTGAAAACACCTTCCTCCAACTCTTCCTTTCTTCCTAGGCTCAACTTCACTCCTGAATTCTCTATATCTCCTCCCTGCCAGTGGCACAAGATTTTTCATTCTGGAAATCTTCCCTCAGGCCTGAGCCTTTACTACTCAGAGAATGAAACACCAGCAACTGTGTTCTCTACAGCCAGCTCTTCACAGGTACACAGAAATGCAATTACATCATAAGAGTGGGGAAGTTGCTAAACAGCCAAATGGTGAACGAGCTTCTCCTTGTTCAGGAAAGGCTTCCTTTTTTTTTTGTAGAAGTGGAACAAGACAGATGTGATATTTCTCAGCCTATATACCTCAGCCATTTACGCTCCCTTCCTTATTCCCTCTCACACCTACCAGAGGGCTTTCAAGAAATAGAAACAATATTTTGTGAGATGGAAATAGTCACTTAGGTCCCATTGACACTTGTGTATTCATGAGTAGAAAAAGGATAATCCAGATACAGAATAGGATCCAAGACCTATGCATGGGTCTTGTGTCTCCTGTCCTATATCTGACATGTCACTAAAACTGTCTTTGCCTCTGTTTAAAATAGGCATAATGATCTTTCCTAGCTGCTACTGTAAAAATTCAGTATATTGTCTGATCACCCCAAAAATATGCATGATGCAATCATGTACAGTAAGTTTTTAGATAAAATAGCTGTAACGATCTTTAGAAAAAAGACAGTACATGATGGTGGCAAAGAAGGAAACCGGTTATGAAAAGTTCCGAGCAGAGAGGGTTTCTTGCCTGTCGTGCACTATATCCCATTTCTTATTTAACTTTAAGGGCATTTGCAGTGCCCATGTGTCTCTATTTCTATCCTTTCCCACTGTCTTTAGCAACTCTAATATCCTGGCCTGAGGGTATAGCTTCGGATGAAACCAGAAACCTTAGGGAGCTAGTTGAAAACAGACTAAACAGGGAAATAGGTTTCCCCATAACACATTTCCTTTTATTTAGCCACAAACCCTGCACTTTTAGCAGCTTCCCTGAATGCATATGTAACCCCCACCCCATCTTTTGAGCTGGACACAAAAGTCCATAGTTCGATTTGTTTAACTAACATTTTTAACCTTCACTCCCCGTGACTTGCTATAGGACAAGTTATAGGGCAACACTTCCTAGCTAGGGGAGGGAGGAATTTCCAGTTACCAGAGGAAAGAATTGGATGAGTAACATGGTGCCTCCAGGGAAAGAAAGAGATGGGAGCATTCATGGTCCAGCCCTCAAAGGGAAGCAAAGTATAACATCCCTGTAACAGTAGGTTTCCTGAGCCAGGCTCTTGGGATAAAGCCTAAAGATTAACCCCCCACCCACCTGCCTGCTGAGAAACTGCTCTGAAGTGTAAATTATGTGCTACCCAGTCCCCACTGCATAGTTACATTATATTAATCATTCAATGAAAGCACTAGAATCCAGCTTTCCTTAGCCTCAGGTGGTGGCTGTAATTCTTAAGCCAAATGATTACTCCTTCCTCTGTGGTGAATATTTCTTTTCGTTCCTCGGGAGGCAGAGTGCTGAGAGCACACCTGTTGACGCAGACCCATCCTGGGCATCCTGGGGTTTAAAACCATTGCTAAGGGATTGAGGGTCTGAGCCTGTATTGCTGGGGTGCAGTGCAAGAGGGGACTCAATGCTAAGGGTGGACAATGCTCCTCTCCCGCCCGTTTGGAGGAATGGGATGTCTTTTCTCTCTTTGAAAAGAAAGATAACCAAGCCTTTAGATCAGGTCAAAGGTCTGAGCTGTGAACCCTGAGCAGGGAGAAGTACGTCTCTATCTTGGAATAAAGTGTACAAATTTATAGGAGGGAATTCTTCTGTTTTATGCAGTTTCAGTTCCCATTTCTGGCTCTCTGCTACTTGCTGTGTACCCCACAGGAAGACTTCAGGTTTAACTTTGAGCACCACTGCAGTGCCAAAGGCCCTTTTATGGATCTCTTTCATGTCAAATGCAAACATTCAAACCCTTAAGCTGATCAGTTAAGGTGTTTCTTTCCCCCTTCCAGAACACTTCCCCCATCCACAGTGAACATATACGTTCATTTACAGCTCCTACATGGAAGATTTTGTCCTTCTACACACTAGTGAGCACACTGTGGGTATCTCACAGGACTTACATCAGTGTTAGAATTAGTGCAGAATTAGGTCCAAAAAGCTTTACATCATTTTGCTTACAGTTGGAAAAGCATAAAAATGAAATGCAATTACACATGTGTACATGAGAAAGCAGAGATGGCAATAATTTGTGTACAGAAAAGTGGTCGAAAGAGTGTATCCTTATATTTTAATTTTTCTCCTGGCATTGCTTCCACATATGCCATTTCCAAACACAATTGTAAATACTGTAAGCTGAAGTCAGGTAAATCAGAAGACAATAGATTATTCTTTTTCTCCTCCGCCTGCGATAGTGAGTAAGACCTAAGTGATGCTCAGGTCCTTCAGGCACATCTACTAATACCATTTGCAATTGCTTTATCAGATGAAAATAAGCATAATGATACCAAATATCCATGTCTATAGTATTTGCTCTCCATTAATGCTTGAATGCCCAGCAGCTTCAGCCTAGCAAAAGAGACCCTGCCTGAGAAATTTGTGGTCTAAATAAGCAAAGAAGAGCTATTTCAAGAGATCTTGCTGAGGGATTAAGTGATGTCAGACTTTCTGGCAGGAAGCCTGTGGGAGGCCAGGGAGTTGAACCAAGGGCTGCAAACCCCCGGCAGCATCAGCCTCCAAATTGTTCTTTACCTGGCAGCTGCCCACCAGAGAGAGGTGGCGGTTGCTAAATGCAAAGCAGATGGAGTTAAGTTTGGTTAAAGTAGACAGTCATAACAACAAAGAGCTCTCATCTAATCACCCAGCAGTAGTAGGGCTGAAAATGTAATCAAGTTGTTTTCTATAAATCATTTTCACAAGATAAGAGGCCTGGCTATTCAGCATGGTTCACTAAGTATTTACACTGTAAACTTTCCTGCCCTCAGCACTACCCCTTTGCTCTGAATTATTGCTTTACTGCATTTAATCATGAAATGTAACAGTCAGATAATAAACTTCCCCCTCCTTTCCTTTTAAATTAAATTATATACTGGTAGTAAAAACATGATTATTTGAAGGTTGCGTTTATGAGAATTCTTGCCCTCTGAGGAGGGCGGTGAGGAAAAAGAAAATTAAAAATTTTACTTAATAGAGAAAACAGCTTGTGGAAATAATCACACAACTTGTGAGCCCTGCACGGCATCTGTATTTAACAATGTTATATTCAAGCCTGTAGAAGCAGACAAGCAGTCGGTCTTTCAGACAGTTGAATATATAAAGTGTCTCAGTTATAGTACTAATTTACTAATATATCGCCAAGATAAAGTGATTGAATCTGCTGAAGAGGAGGGGGAGGACACTGATATTCTCTACTGTAATGACGAACAATAATGGGCATAGCAGTTTATTAACAAACTCCACAGGTCGTTGCACAGCAAACAGTAAAAGGGAAATTCAATCATGTTCTGTTGGAGCTCACAACATGCACTGAACCTCCTTAGGTGGGTTCACAGTCCTCCAAACTGGAAAGGTCGCCTGCAGATGGGGGATGGCAGGGAGTGGAGCTTTGCTGCTTCAGCTGCAGCTCATCTTGGCTTCGGCTCACATTCAGACAGCTCTTCTTGTTTCCTCTGGGGTTTTTAAAGATTTTCAAGATTAGCACGTTTTGTTTAACAGTCCATGTTCCCATTCAGCTCTGGAATTTCACAGGCTGGCCAGACGGACAGCTTTTCCTGCAGCCCCATTCCCTTATATTGAAGGCAATTGGAAAGAATGATGCATTCCAATATTAAATAAACTACTGTCCAGCCAGGTCACTGCCTTAGCCTCAGGAGGATTTAAGGTAAATAAAGGAGTTGGATGACAGTGCATTTTTTACTTAGTTTGTTTTAAGCTGTACATTGTTTTCCTGGAAAGACAAAGCACTTTCCCTTTATTTGAGCTCTTGCATTTCAGTGGTGCTGGAAAAGGGTGATGTTTGCCAGACCGGCCTGTTTCCTGCTGCCAACATCTTCCTGACAATGTTTGAATGACTTCAGGGATGGACATGCCCCAGAGCCGCCCTGCAATCTCAGGTCTATCAGAAGACAGATACAGGGTTGGTACTTATACGAGCTCTCTCAGATAAGTTTCTTTTTCTAACTCATGCAGTCATTTTAATTATACAGCTTGCTGCATGGAGCCATTTAAGCATGGGCAATAGAAGCAAAACAGCAAAAGAAAGGGAGCTATTTTAACAGTTAATTTTCTGAGGATCTAGATGATTGCCTCATTTGGTATCTAGCATATAGTGTCTGTTTAAATAATTCATTTGACAGAAGCATCTAAAAAGCCTTAGTTAAACCCATTTTAAAAGACTATGCTAATGAAATTCAGCCCATGAAACCACCTAGTTTGGTGCAGTAGTTTCTATTTTCCTCTCCTCCAGTTTGAAATCTGACAATGCTGTAGCAAACAAACAGCAGATGGGATCATAACAGGGCTTTTAGAATAATGAATATCTGTGATTCTACCCTAAGACTCAACCTCTGCCCTCGGACAGCATCTAGGGTGCTCTTAATGCCACTAAAAACTAAGGCGGATTGCTGTTTTCTCGCACACAAGTAAAATACTGTCAGTACAGTATGCAGGAATACGCTTATGTTGTATATCAAGGGCAGGCATTTATTTGAGCTGGAGGAGAGGGGGAGAAAGGGAAGTTGCATGAAGACGTCAGCACAGTGCTGGGCCAGAGCTGTAGATCCTGGAAATGGGGTTTACAAGCAGGGACTCAGTGCTGCGTTACAAACTCCCAGGGCTCCGGGGCAGCCCACAGAGGGGCCTGAGAGAAGACTCAAGTTAGCTTTGAGCACAGATGGAGTGAGCCTGCCTCTGTCAAAAATCTACAGAGTCTCTGTCATTCTGCCAAGAAGAAAGGAAGGAAATGTTAATAGATGTATCAAAGTCCAGTCCATGCAAGCATCTCCCTGGGGTTTCAGACCAGCTGTAAGAAACACTTCCTGTGATCATAGTTGTACCTCCTCGTGGGGCAGTTTGTAGGCTTTATCCCAGCAAGATTTCATCAGAAAGGTGTGTTTGTTCTAGCCAGCCAAAACCAAGTTCTTCTTCTCCAGGGCTTCCTGGCACACAGTAACAGAGTGAGTTTCCCTCAGCCACTCTCTCAGTGACCTCCTGGGTCTTGCCTTCTCCACTACTCCTGCATCTTAACTTCCCAACTGAGGATCCAGCAGAGCAGGACACCCATGTCTGGAGAACCAGTGGCTCTTGGGGCACAGGTTCAGCCCCCCTTAACCAGGAATGAGCCTACGGTGAGGTCCATCACCCAGCAGACATGAGCTCTGCAAGGCATCAGCCCAGCTCCACTGGGCTATATTGGCAAGACCTGAAAATTGCCTGAATAAACAGTGGAAATGGCAAATTGTCCAAGGTGACTCTTTGCAGGTTTGCAGACATTCCTGCCTCCCCCTGAGGGGAATTTAAACAATGGCACCTGGCAAACTGGGCTGCTCAGCTAAAAATTCTCTGAGAGTGTGGTTAGGCTGGCAGCTAAATTAGAGGGAACGCATCTCCTTGCTTTATTAGAAGTAACAGACTCACTTTTTTTTAATTTACTTTTACTATTTCCTTTGCAAATTGCTAGGCACAAACCGGTTTTGCCTTTTCAACTTTCCTCACATTACAGCCTAGCTAACTCCATTAGCAAATAAAGTAAATAGCCAAAGCACTTCTGAAAGTCTGAATTCCCCGAAGGTAATAACTGTATAAAACACATGGGAGTTGTTATTTCAAGGCAAGGAAATGGAAAGCTTTTAGTTTATCATTAAGCTGGCTTAGTATTTTGGTAGGCCTTGGCACTATTTGTTAACAATTTATAAAGTCAGACAGGGGTGACTCTACGTAAGTGATACATATTTCTGTACTGACAAGCAGTACTTATGCTATTTGTCCTGAACTCCATGTAAACAGTGCTTAATAAGCTCTGACTTGGCTTTTGCCACTAAAGTGTTTGCCTGTGTGGAGAGAACTCAAGCCACTGCAAGTTTCTGCAAGAATTCCCCTTCAACACAGTAACAGTGTTGGGAAGCATGTTTCCAGGCTGCCATTAGTCTAGAATCCAATATTGAGAAGAAACTGCAGTATGAGGAGCATTTGAGTGCTCACAAAAGGATTAGGTGTTATGTCCTTATGCAGGAAAGAGTAGGGATAAATGAGTAAGAATGAAAAAAAACCAAAAAGGAGAACAAGATAAGACAGATAAGACATTGTCATAGATGTGATCCTACAGGAACCTGAGTCAACCAGCTTATGGTGCAAGGCCATGCAGATTCCATCTTTCACCTGACGTATTTTCTAGCTCTAGCTTGACTTTTCTGGTCCCATTTTTCAGTTCTTCCTCTCTTCATTTCCCTGAACGGTCTTCCATTTTCAACAGTTCCAATGTGGCTGTTCCTTTCATATTTTATCTTCTTGTTCTTTCATCAGCGGTGTCTGACAATAATTCCTTCATGCCAATAGCTTCCTGTGTCATCACTGTTACATTCCTTAGAAGATGTTCCTTGCCCTACAGAAGCTAAGATGATGTATTGGTGTCTCATGCACAAGCAGATATCTTGTCCCCTATGTTAATTCTTTTAATGTATTTGCAATGCTCCTCAAAACTGAAACTAGTAATAAAAGCTCAAGTTGGTTTTCCATACTTCTGGCACCAGTTAGTAAGGTTGGTTCTTTCATTTAGAAAAATTCTGCCTATGATATGACGACCTCAAGCCTCATTCAGTGTTGCATATATGTGTCACCTAGGTGCTGGGCAGACACCAGGATGTGCCAGCTGTTTCCTTCTGGCACTGGCATTCCTGCAGTGCTCATGTGCTTTCTATAAGCAGCCACAAACTGGCTGGCATTGCTTAAAAATCTACTGATTCACAAATTCTTATGACACCAAATTTCTAGCAGCGAAGATGTTTACGTTAATGTTGTCTGAAGTACAACCAGACTGGCATTTTTAAGGTCTCTCCCTAAATATCTCACTATATGTTACTCACTAACTTCTCTGATAGTCTAAGGACATCTTGGTTCTTCCATTCTTTGGTTAGAGACATTCACACATTCGTGGCAGGAGACCCAGGAGGCTCTGGGCTTGAGTCTGCAGACAGTGTCTATTAGTTCTCCTGGCTGCAATGCATGCTACTGAGACCAATGCCAGACTCCAGAGACTACTGTGTGGAATTAACTTTCACAGAACCATTTTTTTGTGTGAGTGGTCAATTTGCTGAGGTTCACCTCCTGATTTTGGAGGAACCAGAGCCCTGGGAATGGATGCATTGATGACAAGTCTGAGAGATAACATGTAAAGTTATTCTGGGATTACATGCAGATTTAAACGAAACAAGAAGGCAGATCAACAGCCCATAGGCTTCTTATTTCAGATTGCTTCATTCCTCATTGTTTCCATGCTGTGCAAAGTGGGACTGTTCAAGCCTGAGATGACAATTATAAACAGCAATCAGTGGAATATGCGGCCTGCTAACTTTGTCACAGTCTGTGTTATGAAACAAACTCTTCATACAGAAGGAAGAACTGTAATGCTTTAGTATCTGTTGTCTGCTAGCACTTCTGCAGTAATCCATTTCAGACACAAAAAGTTAAAAGACGTAAGTAGAGGGAGGAAAATACCCTGTTCTTCCCTTCCAACAGGACACTGCAAAGGCAGGAGTTATCTCCTGTATGTACAAAGCTGCTGTTTCTAATATAAATTTCTGGTTTTTAAACATCAATTTTTAAAAATGTACTGCAAATTTGAATTACAAAAAGAACTAGAAATCTGTAATAGAGCAGCTTCATCCTACACCACTCATTGCCCATTTCTCTCCAATGGCTGCCAAAGAAACCAAGATGATTAGCTCAGACATAGATGTGCATTGTAAGTATTTCTGTTTGGTCACAGGCTTTCCTCGTTCCGGTGAAATGGAAATGACTGGACTGAGTTTATTGAAAGCAGACTGTCTTGTGCTGTTCACCCTCTTCATGTTGCTCATGTTCATGTTTTATGCTAAACATATAAAACATAGTAAGACTGTAGCAAGACTGTTCCATCATCCCCTTCTTCTAATACTGAGAAATGGCATGGGTTTGTTAATTCTCTTATTTGTAAGAACACCATTCATAAAGTAACTCTCAGTTTGCTTGTAAAAGAGTTTATTTCTTTTTGTATTGGTACTTTCTATCAGATTCTATTTCCCTTAGGGAATAGAAATATCTTTCACATTTATTTTCCAATCTACTGCGCTAAACACATTTTTCCTGTCCTTTACTTGTTCAAGGTCAGGCCTAGATCCAGACATCTGTTTTCAACATCATATATTGCATGATGCTTCTCAGATTGCACTCTGTTGGAGCAAGAGTGAGTGGAATGTGAACAGTTTATAGAGTATTTGAAGAATAGGTGGCATCTTTCTTGCTTGTTGTTACAACCAAGTTCCTAGAAATCTCTCAATTTCCAGCTTAAATTCCAGAAACCACTTCCTTTGGAGATTTTTGAAAGTATGGATTACTTCAGTACTTAGCTCTTCATTACAAATGTTTTCCTGATAAAATTTCACAGGCTTTCCATGAATGCACACTCCAAGGTTGTTCAAGTACAGGAGCCGTACTACTATGATTGCTGGATGATTTTACATCTGTGGGCTAAAAGCTATGTGATTTTGTGTTCACAGGAGATAAATTGCTATGGCTTTGTCTGTGTTGTCTGCCAATATGACATGCATATTTTTGGGTGCAAAGATACAGCACGCAAGACCAAGCATTGTTTCTTTCCTCTTTGCTCCCCTTCTACTAGTAGATCCAAGAATGACCAGCTAAACTTCATTAACAATGAGTTTTTTACAGTGCTCTGGTGTTTAGGATAGTGCTTTGGTGTTCAAATCCCCACCAGAAAGAATACTAAGTTTTGCATTAAAAGTCTGAAAAGGATCTTTAGCTGGATAAAAACTTTATCCCAAATTCTACTTGATTTCTTTGTTAGAGGAATCACACCATTTTCTCTTGACCTGCAAACTTCTTCATGTAACTCTACATTTAATGATTTTTCCCACTTCCTACTTTTCATTCTTGTACATAGGATTAGGAGGCCAACCTTGTGGCACAGTAGTAGCTCCATCCACCATGTGTCCCTTTTCCAAAAGAGGACTGTGATGCTGGTTTTTACTGGCTAAGGGAAATTCACATACCACCTTTATGACAGAAGTACCTGCTTTTGAAGTCTAGCAATCTGCCTGAAAGTAGGGAAGAGGAAACAATCAGCAAAATCATTGTCAAAGGGCAAAATTGCTGTTAAGGTGGCAAACTCGAGGAAGGATAGGAACTGCCCTTAGACATTCAGTTTTTTCACAGTTAATTATACACAGAATCAAGCTCAGAAGTGCTGGACAAAATCACTGAAAAAATGTAATTGACTGTCTCTTTTCTGCTGCTCCTTGACCTGGAGAGGTGAGCACTCACTGTGCTCACACCACCCCTGCAGTGGTCCTGGCATCAGCAGTGGGATGCTGAGAAGGGACATGAGACCCCTTGCAGGGGCACAAAACCAGATTTACCATGAACACTTCCCAGTCCATACAGATTGGGTAGGAAAAGTCGGATCCGAAGTGAGTGAGAAGTAGCAACCAGAAGTTTCAAAAGAGCAGGAAGCTTTTAAGACTCTCCTGGACTTCAGAGCAGCCACCTGCAGTGCTGCCTCCAGCCTGCCTCCCTGCTCAGTCAGGCTGGGCACGCTAGTCCTAGTATCATCCCCTAACTATGGCTCTTCTGGAGGGGAGCACTGCACACTGTCCTGCACTGATTTAGCATTCATCTACCCCAATTCTCTTGCTAGGAGGGTCATACCACATTACAGTATTTCTGTGTAGACTGGACAAAGTGCTGCTCAGTATTTCTTATTCTTCTGAAGTCTGTTGCACAAAAAAGGGAAAAGATACAAATTACAGTGCAGTTCAGCAACACAAATATCCTATAGTGCCTTTGTCAGGACTGAAACAAATCCTGCAAGGTAGACACTGACTTCCAGTCCTGCTTTCCCATCTTGACATTTTCAGTTTGGCCAGAATAGCCATGAAATTATTATGAACGGCAATGGGATTCCTGTAAGAGTTAATCTATATTTACATGGAATTCTATTGTGAAAGAGGAGTTTTCTCAGATTAGAAATCAGCTGTCCTCACAGTGAAACAAAATCATTTATTATTTAATCCTGAGGTTTAACCCCAAGGGCAGAAAGGGGAAAATTATTGTTCAGTTCCCAACTAAGAAAAAGATTTACTCATCTTACACTTTACTGTCTCCTCTGCTACCTCTTCCCCCATTTGCCTACGTTTTCTGGCAGGCCTGTTTAGATGTTTAGATGTCTTTTCTTTCTGTTCTATAATGCCATTAATGACAACATCAGGAAACCCTAGTTGATACACTATATACATTAATATATTATATATACATTATATTTACAATAATATATATACATTATATACAGTAATGATTAAGTGGCCTTCAAGGCTTCTAAAAATGCCACCTTCCACATTGTTATTGGCTGCAGTGTCATTTGTATGAAATGTTATGACTCTGTTTTGCAGCATCTATTCAGTACTGGGAAGGGAGAAGGAAGGGAGGAGAAACGGGCACTTCATGTTTTTTTGGGCAGAGCCTCTAATTACCAATAATGTGAGAAACAACAACTTTTGAGACAGCCTCAGTAGCGACATGGGAAGATCCTTTCTGTGGTGTTTGTGGGCAGCTGTGCAGATGTCTGACTGCTCTCTTCTGCTCCACTCTCAGGCTGATACCTTTCAGACCCTCCACTAATCAATACTAATCACGTATGCCATCTGCCAGGCACACAGATTACACAGCAGGACTGGCACTTTCTGCAGGGCTGGCTGAAGTGACACACATAACTCGTGACTCTGGAAATCAGCCTGCTCAACACTCAAAGCTTCCTCTGAACACAGTGAGACCCCGAGACTTGGGAACTTGCTGCAGTTAAAGGAGTGATCCCACTTCCCAGAAGCTTTCCAAGCAGTTACAGCTGAGATGTCCTCTAAAATCTGGTCCTTCAAATCTATATACTGTTCAGATAAGCCACCGACAGAAATACAAACAGGTATTTCTGTAGCAGTTATCTGTTTCCATAGGTAAGGTAACAGCTGCCTGAAAACAGTATATATGAAGCTCCTAAACCTACAGTCTGACCTAAGAATAACCCAGGTGATATTGTCTTTTAGAGAATACCTTACACCTTAAGACAATAAATATAATTTATGAATATATTTGGGAGCAGAATTCAGAAACTAAGGTTTATCTAAATTCCTGTCAACCTTCAGCTTTTCTTTTTTAGCAATTTTATGAGACATTTATATTCCTGCATGTTCTGCAGAGAGATAAACTTTTTTGCTACATGCTGTAGTTCACAGGATTATTGTTCAAACATACCAATGTGTTCATACATGTAAGAGTCCAGAATTTCTTGTTTAAATGTTTAATGACTTCATTTACTATAACACTCAAATTTTACAGTGCACATTATATGCAACTTTGAAGCACTGCATAAAATATTTATACCATGCTTAGATGTGGCAGCTACATTTCTGATTGCAGTTTTATTCCTGTTAATTATAAATCAAACATGCAGGGGTGATTGGTGGCAGTTTTTTGTTCCCTTGGCAAGAATATTTGCAATAAAACCGTCTTTGCTCACAGTCCTTCTGACAGCTCACCAGGAACATCAAGCTTCAAAGTAAAAGAAAATGTCCATAAAAAAATCCAGTTTTTATTCCATGGTAGTTTTCAAGGTCTCTTCGTCTCCTTCAGGTCTACCACTGGACTTTGCATAAATTGTAGAGCTCCATTTGAATGGAGTTCATGACAGGTAATGGCATCGTAACTCTTTATCAGTACTCTTCTGGATTGCCTGGTTTTTCTGCTATAGTCTGCCTGTGGCTCAGTCATCAGTAGTACTATCTGTTTTCATCCAGTGAACAGGTAGCAACCATTTGAGTGAAGGCTATAACTATGTTCCACTGAAAACTAACCTACTTGCTTTGTTAAAAAAGTAGGGATTGCAAACCCCTCACTTTGAATAGTAATCTCGACTCATTCTACCAGCACCAACAGCTCAAAAATGGCCATTCCATCTCTTTCCATAAGTATCTGAAGGCCATTTTCTGTTCCTATTCTGCAAGTTAAGGGTTCTACACTCGTGTAACTTTACAGTCTGTTCTCCATTTATAAGAAGTATGACTGATTCAAACAAACAGAAATGCAAACTGCTCAATAAATTATAGAGAAGGACATCTGTGATAATGCTAGTGTACTTGTTATAAGTCAGCTGTACTCTTCTGCACTGGCTTCAGTCCTATTTTTCCTTGCTCAAAGTGTACACTGGCTCTACAACTTCACGCTTGTACAGCTGCAGAAGAAATTGTTTAGTCAGATTTGATTTTCATAAATATGTACAAATGGACCATCATATACTCACTGCTGCTGAATAGCAAATACGTGATTAGTGTTACAGTGCTAAGAGTCTTCACAGTGCACTTATGTAAGATTGGATATCATTATTTTAACAGCACATGCTGCTTCTTATATAGCACTGAAACTTCAGCTGAATCCCCCATCTCTTAGAGGCTAAGTTAAAATTTTGTTCTTTGTGACGTTGAATGTCCATTATTACAGGACCTAATTCTATCAGAAAAATAACCTCCTAAGATGAACTTTTTAATGAGACTTACTATTTAATTATATAAATTTTGTTCCTAATTGGAATTTGTTAGTCACTGATGTAATTACTGGATATATCTCAGTTTGATTTAAAAAAATCAGTGAATTATTTTGGCACATAAATCATTTCTCAGCACTTCATTATAGGTGCTTGTTACTTCAAAATCAAGATACCATTTGCTTTGATTGGAAACATGAGCTTCTGTACCTTAGGATGTTTCTGATCCTTGATTGGATAAGCCAGATTCCTAGTACCATGTGTCATATTCGGCTCATTAGCACTTAAGTGAGACCTTGATGGATTTTTTTTCCCCCAAATACTATTTTAGTGTTACTGTAAGCAAAAGAAAGGGCAGTACCTAGGTATCTGATACAGAGATACTATTTTCTATGTTCAAGTATATTCAAAAAGATGAAATTCCTTTTTCTATCCTTTTATGGCTAAATAAAAAAGCACTGCACAGCACACATCACTATTTAAAAAAACCTAACAAATTGTCATCAGTAACACATTGAGAATGATTTGGGCAATCGAAAGATTAGTCACTAGTGAAACCACCTCATGATGTAACCACAGTCTCCCCACTCTATTATAGCAGTTTTAGGCTGAAATTTCCTGAGTCTTAAATAACTGTGCAAGTAGGAACACCTGGCTCATTTCAAGTCTTTCACCGAAATTCTCTAATGCAAATCAATAATCAAGGCTGTGCTGCTTTTCAGCTTGTTTTAGGAACCGGTTTTAGTCAGTCTCTGAAATAACATGTATTGACATAATTCATTGGACCAACTTTGTTCTCAGTCTCAGAAATGAGTTAGCAGTGGATTGTAGGTTTATGAGCAAATAGCTTACAGTAGGTGTGGCTACATCAGAGTATAGCCTTGCATTCCTTCAGAAAAAAAAAAGCAGTTTGTATAGGAAGAAAGTAAATACTAAATAACCATGAATCAAAATGGCTATCCCAGAAGGAGATAGCTCCATCCTTTAAAAGCATGATGTGTGATAACATTCGACCATCAGTAAAGACAATAAAAGGCAGCATTAGTACTGCATTTTGAGTCCCCATGCCCAAGTTCAATATGCAAGCTTTATTTTTATCGAAAAATCTGGGTGTAACTTCTTGATTTGCTAGCTGAATATTTAGAGACAAAACTTCTACTCAGGAAAAAGAAAAGACAACAATGAAAACCACATGCCTGAAGGGTTATTTTGAAATGTTAAATCAAGGTAACTTACAGGTGAGGCCATCCCAGCTACCTGTGCAAGGAATGCATGTAACATAATCTTGCTAGTGAAATCAGAATTGAAGGTTTTCTACCTAGCACATAAAGAGACTGAATTTGCTGCATTCCTGCAAGCAAACCCCCCTGTTATTGTCAGAGGTGATTACATCAGCTAAGGAGTGGGGGTCACAGCATCTGAAGGGGTGCAGCATTCTGGGCCATGGGGTTAGGAGAAGCAGTAAAAGTAGTTGTACCCTTTCTGCCTCCAGGTAGCGCTGGAAACTATTCCTCCATGGAAGCCCTGGAGAGCCCCGGGGTAAAAACCATGGTTGCTGTTTCCCCTTTGTGATGGGTTTTGTTAGGGACCCGTACCCATACAGGCTGGGGGGCAGCTCTGCAAGCCTTCCCCAGGATTTTCCCCTTCCACCTTCAGCCCCTGCCTATGCTGATCAGTGCCCTGACCAAGAAGAGCATCTCAATAATGTGGATTTTAACTGGGGAAAATGGCACAGAAGTGTTTTAGAACAATCACAGTTAGCATTCCTTTCTGTTTTCCTATCTGTTGCACTGTTGCTCAGCATGGGCAGAGCTCACCCTCAGTAAGTGTAGAACTGCTGTTCCCACCAAGGTCAGAGTTGTGCCAGTTCAAACCATCTGAAAATTTGACTTGGTCTCTTAAAGCCGCCACCCCAACTTATATTAAAATGAATTAACCAAGAATGTGTTCTGTGTCTAGGGACCAGAAAAGATCTTGGAAACTGAATTCACTGCAGTTAAGAAGGACTTTTACAGCATGGAAATGTTTTGCATCTATTTCAGCTGGGAGCTGCATTCATACTGCTGAGAAAGGGTGAACCAGTTCTTACACAGCTGAGGGAAGAGTGTTAGCTACAGAAAACAAGGCATTTTGCATGGTGGCTGCATGTTATTCTGGGGATTAAGTGCTTGAAGAGAATCTTGTACCCCAGGTGTCTCTGGGTCGGTAGAAAAATGACAACTGCAGTTGTACCGAGTTCCAAGTGCATGTCATTCTGAGAAAACAGACATGCATATCACGACAGCTGCACTACTAGAAAGCAAGGAAATCTTGCAGTCAGGGAGACAAATTGATCTTCTACTTTCCCTTGCAGAGAGGAAAGTCGGTCCTTCAGCCAATTCATTCCTAGATTTCTAAAAAATAACTATATTCTAAAAGAGAGCAAAAAAAGTCTCTTCAATGATTAAGTAATTTCAAGTATTTAAAGTATTGAGACTAACAACAGAAGAATGGATTTCCGAGCCAGTTTTTATCGCAATTATTCTGGTGGCAGCAGGGGAAAAGGAGAATACTCAGCATTCAGACAGGCTTCATTGTGACCTGAGCATGACTTCTCCCAGTCCTGCCTAATGTGCAGCAAAAGCCACAGCTCTGACAAACCCTCCAAACCAATGGCAAGTTGGGTTTCCCTTTAATCAAAGTTCATAAATTTAAGCTTCTTCTATCAGGAAGACAAACTGCACAGCCAAAATCTGTGTGCTGTCTGGAAAAGAGCAAATTCCCTAAAGCAGAAGACTACCACAAGCATGAATGTGAGCTGTGCCCCTGCTCTGCCTCACCCTGGACCTGCCTGGGTGTCAGCAGCAGGGTGCCTCTATGGCAGAGCACCCATACCCTGAAGCTACATGTGCACAGGAGGACAAAGTGGAGTCTGGCAGAGAAGGATCTGAAGACAGTCTATTCTGCTGACTTCGAAAAAAAGAACAGCAGAGAACAACCACCTAAATAGTCTCAAATTAAAGCAATCCAAATCTCTTGACTTTTTAAGTGTTGGGTTAAGGGTAGGGGGAAAAAAGCTAACCTACTGGTACTTACATTCTAACAACTTACTTGCCAACATGGTAATTTTGCCAGTGATTCCTAAATTTATCACAAGTATAAATTCCTGGACCAAATCCCCTTCATGGGGACACTTTGCTTTCCCTCGTTCTGGCTGCCAACCAGGTTTTGGCTAAGCGATTTCTTCTAACTCCCTTTCAGAGATCTAAAGCCCTAGCAACAGCCATTAAATCCATGCGTCCTCAGTCTTTGAGAAAGGGAGGACACGTGAGCAATTCAGCTCATATTCAGAAACCTCACTTCAGTCTCCAAAAGACTACTGTTATCCTACCCAGTGAGTCCGAACTCCTGCTACACTGGTCAGCACATCGTGTCCTTTCCTCCAGCACGGCCATCCTTTGTTTCACGTAAAACAAGCATCCGCAGTGCCAATGCTCTGCAGCGTCACGGGGACTGTACAGCGAGAGCTGCTCCTCTCTTCCACCCTCCCATGCACCTCTGTGAGTCTGCATTTCAGGCCCAATGAAGAGGAGGCTACAAAGTAAAACAATGCCTGTGAGAACAGACAGCACATGAAAGCTGATACAATTTGTATGACTGTAAACACAGGAGTCTATTTTTCACACATTGCACAGAACAAATCATTGAAAAGCAATGAAAGCAAACACCCTCAAATAACATTTTTGTTCTGTTTGAAAACATCTCCATTGCAGTTATTTTGATAAATGAAACCTGCAGCATTTCCCACTTTCCACCATCCCCCTTCCTGCAAGGAAAGACCATTTCAGGACAATGTGGTTTTGTCTCCAAACTCAGAAAAAGGAGACAGATACCTCCTGTTACTTTTCACCAGCACAGTATTCAGTGCTTCTTAGTAAATCAAAATTAGTTGCCCCATGATTTTGCTGTTTCCATTATTAGCCCTCAGAGGAAAGGACTGCCTGGCTCTTTCCGTACCTTGCTTTCCCACAGCATTGATCAATCAGACAGCGGTGATGAAGACTGAGAAAGGATAAACTAGCATACCTGTCCTTATTAGGCTCCATTCCCATAAAATCAGTATTCTGCTCTAGTCCATTTCACCATTATGCTCTTCCAGGTTTTGCATCTGCTGCCCCTGTCTGCTTCTCCAACTGAAGAAAATTCGTTTTCCATTGCAAAGCCCAAAGAGCAGGCAAGGACAGCAGAGAATGGAAAGAGAATCTCATTCATAGTTGATCAAGTTATTCAAGTAAACGCTAAGTTAGTTCTTGTTGATCTAACTGAAATCATCCAGCCAATACAATTCCTAGTGTCAGCCTATGCAAAACACGGGCTCTGAGAGGTCATCAGAAGACCAGCAGTCTAGGAAAGCAACAACCCCCTGATATTCAATGCATGGCACCTCATGATGAAGAGGAATAATACTCAGTGTATGAAGGGAGTTTAATAGAAGGCTACTAGCTTATTTCAACTGGCTTTTATAAAGAAGAGATATCGCTGGAATGAAAACTACTCATCAACTTCTGCTTCTCCTCTGGAAATTTACCCCAGTAAGAATATCCAGGCAACTAGTTTCCTTGATGCTTACCACTAACTTCCCTTTTGTAGCACAATTTTTTCTTAACAGTGCAAGTTACTGACACCTGTTGAAATGATAACACACTGGTTTTAGGCCTCCTCCAGGCCTATTAGTTTTTAATGACGAATCAAGATACTAAAAGAGTGTCTCAGCGCTAGAATTTAGAAGTCCTGTTCTAGCCAGTTTAAAGTTAATTGAAAAAAATCCAGAGACTGAGGAGGAACTGGCTGGGCTACTTAATCCTTTACTGACACTGTCTAGGGTCAAAAATTGCTGTTCATGTGTTACCAGAATGTAAAACCAGCTGGAAAAGTAAATGAAATCTCAAAATATATGACTTGCCAAAAGATGCCAAGAGAAAATTCAAGAAAATCTATTGACTGCAAAAGTCTCAAAGTACAAAACCCTCCTCCATCTAATGAAAAAAAAATCTATCAGTTCTTTCCTCCCTTTTATACCATGTGGCTTTAATAAACTCCAGGATGGTGCGGGGGAGAGGAAACCATCCACATGCACACACATGCACACACAGCTTCAAGCTTATCTTTCTGTAAAACAATGAATTATTTTAAATCCATCCCCGATAGCACAACCCAGCTACCCAGTCACAAGGTAGGGAGAGTGAATGGGTTTCCAGTACTTGATAGCTTCTTAGTCATATTCTGTTGTCAAAATGTCTTCAGAAATCTATTTTACTTTGTATTGTGTTGTCTGTTCAGAATGAACAATTCAGTCAGCACCAAATTAGTACCTGAGTGAATAAGAGTCACCAAACCCATTGAATACATCCATGCAGACATGTAAAGCAAAAAACCAATCAACATATTTTGCATGTTAAGTCCCTTATATGAATCTGGAACACAAAGGTATTCATTATGTTGTTTCAGAAGCACAACTAGAACCTTATATTTTCAAGTCACCAATTCTGGGGGGAAAAAAAAAAGAAATAAAGAAAAAGCAAATATATTATCTCATATATATGCTCTATTTGTATGATTACAGTGTTAGTTCTCAATCTGTGCCTTTTCCAGTTATATTTCAAGCACAAAATTTATTTAAAGAACAAAAATTAAGTCAACTAACTGGTTTTCTACAATTGTTTTACTTTTGCTCCAATAGAATTCTTTATTTTTACCAAAATTTTGATCAGATTTGCCTTGCTTGCATTTAAGATACTAAGAATAGCTCATAGACTAGAAGAACTCGACAGTGGAGACAAGTCTCATGTCAGGCACGCAAAGTCATTTCTAAACAGACTGCAGCCCATCCCAGGCTAAGTGGCAGTGTATGGGCTATATCACTATCACATCTTCACTTAAACAGAAAAATGGAAAGATATGAGCTCTGCCTGGAACCATAAAACTGAGAATTGCACGAGCATATCCTTTAATAGTGATTTTGGTCAAAAGTTATACACTGTAGAGAACAACCCCACCTAAACCAGAGGTGTAAGCAGACTCCTGTGAGTTTTCTCTGTAAAGCCGCTTCATGCCATTGCTTTTTCCAGCAGGAGCCAAGCAGGAGCAAGACAAGACAGGTCACCTCTCACCCCAGGGCTGCTGTTCTCCCTTTCGAATGTTAAACACCTGAAGGCCCCTGATTAACTTCCTGACAGGGGCAGCACTTCAATGACAAGTCATGTTACTCTGCTTAAGGGAGCTCACAAGATCAAGAGGGTCTAAGAGTTGGAGGAAAGAAGGTAGAATTAGGTTAGATATTAGGAAAAAAATTCTTCATTATGAGGGTGGGAGACACTGGCACGGGGTGCCCAGAGAAGCTGTGACTGCCCCATCCCTGGAAGAGTTCAAGGCCAGGTTGGACGGGGCTTGGAGCAACCTGGTCTAGTGGAAGGTGTCCCTGCCCGTGGCAGGAGGGTTGGAACTAGATAAGCTTTAATGTCCCCTCAAACCTAAACCATGCTATGATGCTATGATTCTATGATTCTATAACAGAAGGGAGGAAAGGTTGTAAGGAGGAGAAGTACCTGGCAAGGTGAGGAGGAGGAGGGTGAGGGAGCAACTGCTGAAACACTCCTGTACAATGTGGGTTTTGAAGATACTCATCAGCCAAGGAGGGCTGAACATGGCACACATGCTTTACATGCTTGTATTTCCTTTCCTTTAAAGCCAGAATTTATGCAATTGCTGAGTGTCTTTCAGGTTCACAGTACATTTTCTTTATTTTGCGTTTTTCCCCTGAGACTATAAACAGCTTATAGAAGTCTTAAACTGAGCCAAACAGAATTTAGATGCAGAGAATGCATCAAATTATCCAGAGTAAAAAGTTAATTATACTTTAGCTGAAAGATCTAAGTATCATAAAAATATCTCTGTATGTGTGTGTGTGTGGTGCATGTGTGCATACCTATATGTATATATACATACACAACCATATTCATCGTATAAGCCCTTCAGTGAGTCTGGGAGGTTAACAACATTGTGAACACATCACAAAAAGCAGTCTAGGAGCTGTGGATGTCATTTGCCCATCCTACTTAATATACACTCAGTGATGCTTTCTGTGTTTATCAACGTAAAGCAGTGGTATATGAGATTAAAAAAAGTGAGATTGTAGAAAAAAAGAAACAACCTAAACCACTGCATGATTATTTTCTAGAAGGAAAGTCATAAAACGCTGCAAGTAGCTTTTTCCCTCATGAGGGTTTCTTCAATGTCCTTGAACTGGCAGGGGGACCAGCCTTGTCAGAGAGCAGTGCAGCATGTTCCATCCCCAGACAGAATCCACCTAAGGAAAACATGCTGCCTTGGAGGGTCCCGGCCTCATTGCACTTATTTGCTGCAAGAGGTCTGCATTACTGGTCAAGAGACATGGTGGTTCCAGGTTTATGGAAGTACTGTTCAGGTGGACAGTTTAAATTCTAGAGTAAGGCCCTGAGGAACCTACTTCGTGGAGCAGGGGTGAATGTAATCAGAACACTTGACTTGTATCCCCATGGATTTGGTTTCAGTGTTTGCAACCTCTAATTTCTCATGCCAGTTTCCTTATTATCCTAAGGAATTCCTGTACATAACTACCCATCTCAAGACATCACTTTGTGTCAGCTGTTTGATCTCACACCTTCAGAAATGCGGTGCCTACACCAATAACGTTCACTGTATAGATTTTAAATTAAACTGGTCATGTTTAATATCCTGGGGTCATCGTGGCAGGTGACCTGAGACCTGTGTACAAGCACCATAGGACTGTGCTTCCTGTGTTCTCTCATTATGCCAAGGGGTGAGGTGGGCACTTCTCCAAGGAGTTTTTCTGCCTGCAGTTTCTCAGGTCCCCTCTCCCACTGCAAATTCCCATTGGCATTAAGCCTGGGCAGCTGCTTCTTCCCAGTCTTTTCTACTCCACATATGCCTTAAAAAACCTGTAATGGAAAAGGCAAAGTGACTCCAAACCGAGTAAGTGCAGAGGGTTTGGTGGCGCAGCTGGGGTGCACGGAGGTTTCACCTAGACAGCAGCTATCCCTGATGGCTCTAACTCCTTTTGGGGTGTGTTGTAGAGCAGACCTCACAACATCTGCTGCTCAATCTTCTAGAGAAAGCCATAATGTGGTTGTGTTGGATTTTAAAACCCTGGTTGTCTTCATAGAATTTATGTAATCTCAAAAAATACATCCACAAATGATGTTGTACTACTATTTCATGCCATGATACAAAGCACAGCAAATGAAAACTTTATTAGACAATACATCCTTTACTCCTGTATTACCTAAAAAAGTCAAGGAGATTGGAATGTTGAAATTTAATGAGGTGATAAAAAATATTCAGGCTGTGTTAGCCATTCCAGTATTACAGCACTGAAAACCTAACAACCACCATTAACTTTTATCTGATGCATCATTTAATATGCAGCCAAAATCTGCAGAAGACTACTTTTTAAACAGTGCACATTCATAGTGAACCCTTGATGAACATTTTGACAGGGTGTCAGCACCACTCAGAAGAAACCAAAAGAATAGTGCTAAAACTTGCATAAAGCTCCACGCCATTTTTTCTGCAAGTCTGTACTTATAACAGAAATCATTCCACATTTAAATATTCTAACAGCCCCTTTAAAATACCGGCAACTCCATTGAAACCATACTGGGATCCTTTCTTATAGACCTTTGCCAATGAGGTAGAAGAGCATAGAAGCCTCTGGTGATCATGGAAACAGCATTCAGCCTGGTTCTGTGGGACATCTGACTGTGTGCTTAAGTTAACAAATAACTGAACTTAAAGTAAATATTCATGTGTGTACAGTAGTGGCTTTGTGTAAATACCTGGGGCTAGGACCAGTCATGTAACTGTGCCTGGCACAAAGTGAATTTTACTGTCCTCTTGAAGCAACCACCCATTTACATACTGCCTCCTAGTAGTTCAGTCTTGGAGACCAATACTTTGGCTCTGCAGATGCCTCCAGGTGAAGGAGAAAAAATAGTGGTTTAAGTGTTCTTTTTCTATCCCTACATGATCTAAAACAACAGACTTCCAAACTGTAAAATATTTGTCTGCAAAGAATGTAACCTGCTGTGGTGCTCACCGAGGAATATTATGGGGCAGAGGAGGAGGAGAAATACTTTCTGTATTTGGAGGAGAAAACCAAATACAGTTTGTAGTCATCTGCAGCTGCACCTCACAAAACTAGGTTATGTGACAATAAGATAAACTCATGGATCGGGGTGCTGAGAGCAAAGGTGATGGTGGAAAATCCAGGATAAAAGCATGATAGTATAAGGAAATTGATGTGTTTTGGATTCAGTATGAGAATAACTCTGATGACACACCGATGTTCTAGTTGTTGCTCAGTAGCACTTACTCTGATCAAGGATTTTTCAGTCTCATGCTTTGCCAGGGAGGAGGGGAAGCCGGGAGGAAGCAGAGACAGTACACCTGTCCCAAACTAGCCAAAGGGGTATTCCATACCACAGCATGTCATGCCCAGTATATAAACTGGGGGGAGTCACCTGAAAGGGACCAGTCGCTGCTCGGGTTGGGAATCAGTCGGCAGGTGGTGAGCAATTGTATTATGCATCATCTGTGTTTATTAGGCTTTATTCCTCTCTCTCTCTTTGTTCACTCCCTATTCATTACATCGTTACTATTATTATTAATGTCAATTATTAAAATGTTTTTATCTCAACCCATGGGTTTTACCTTTTCTCAGTCTTCCTCCCTGTCCCACTAAGGGTGTGTGTGTGTGAGTGAGGAGCTGTGTGGTACTTAGTTACTTGCTGGGGTTAAACCACGACAGCATAGATTTAAATATCTAGGGAGAGAGTCAGTAAAACAAGCTGGAGTATACAGACTGCACTCAGGCAGCAGTAAACTTTAAATCCTATGTAAAATATTATTCTTTAAGGGACCTGAACACCACAGCAGCCTTGGTCATGGTTTGGCATGCTCACGTGTTAACAATGAGAGCTACACTATTCCACCCAACCACCCTTTTCGTTGAAGTGCTGTATAATATATTAAAAATTATAAAAGGCCTGCATCACTGTGAAGGTGGAGGAAGAGCAGATCCTTCAGTAAATGGTAAGTGTCCCAAAGAAACTCTTTTTAGTGTTTCAAGGCAAGAAAGTTTTTGAGCACGTATAGTAAAAACTGGCAGGAGGCACTTTATTTCATGTTTCCATCTGCCAGTTGTATTTTGTGAAATGGAAGATTGTCCTTTCACCCAATAAATTCACCTTTTTTACTGCAGAAATTTCCCATTAAATACTAATAACATTGTTTCAGGGGATCAACTAAAGGACATAACAGGCAATTAAACAGCTCCAATTATATCATAATTTTCTGTGTCGACTTATTTCAACAGATTACTGAATTTCTATTGAAATGGTATTTTCAAGGGGCTTAGCAATGTTTTAAGCATATCTTCCAGGGCTACAGTCCCAGCACTGAATACTAATAACAGAATTTGAGCTGTGTGCTCTGACCTGTCACAGATATCATAGTTTCAGTTCATTTTCCATGAATTATTGAAATGAAGAATTATTTCCTGTTTTCTTTTTCAAATCAACGCTTACTACAAGCAGTGCTGGAGGGAGTAAAATCCAGGAAATGTGTTGCAGTAGATAAGAATTGAAAGCAGTGTGTTGGGGATGTTACCTGCATTTACATATTTGTATTTTATTAAGTAATTGAAAAAGTCTGTCCAAGTTGTACAACTCATGCATCATAAATAAATACAAACCAGATAACTGGAAGCAAAGTCTTTCATAGTAGCAACAGTTCATACTGTCCCTACGGCAATTGCCTGGGCAGTTCTCCACTTTGTCTTGCAAGATTCTCACCACCCAACTCTTTTAAGGACTGTTCCAGCTCCCTGAAAATGGTATACAAGGTTTCCTTGGGGTCAAGAAGTAAAAACAAAAGGTTACAAGAGCATACACACATTAAAAGGCTAAATTTAATCTGAAGAATCTGATTTGTATACTGCATGGATTTCTGAATAGTGGGAATATGAGGAAAAAACGGTGAATAGTGCCTGTTTAATAGCCAGCGTAAATTAGACTGTACACAGGTCTAGAGGCATTAAGTGGCTATTTTAAAGCATTCATGGTTTGAAATCACCTGACTATGACTTGAAAAGGGAGCCCGAAACTAAGCATCTAAAGCAATACATAGTCATGTAAATCAGTGCCTTTTCTAGCTTAAGGCATGTTGAACAGCATGGACATATATGTGTAGGCTTTATATATGGATATGCAGAATATAAAGAGTTCAGAACAAAATCTTTCACTTTGCATGTTGCTCTTCTAGGCCACAGCATGGAAGAAGCCAAGAGGGAACAGTTGTTGTCCAATACTTGCTTGGTACTCCTGTCCAATGTGAAGAGTGTATCATGGGGGTTTGGATGGAGCTGGTTTTACATCAGTCTGGAGTACTCCACACTTCCCTCCAGTATGCACTACAGCTTCTGAGCTCTCTATGCTAATAATACTCAGGAAGAATAAATCAAAATATGTTTTAAATTGGAAAAAACAAACAATTTTTCCTTTAAAACAGATCTAATGCAAATTTATTTTGATATTACACCTGTGTACACCCTTAGGTATCTATAATAGATTATACATACTTAAAGAAGAGTTGTATTCAAGATGTCCCAATCTGAAGTTAAAATTTTCAGAGGACATCAAACCAGTGAAGAACCAAAAACCGGAAAACAAAGCATGTTAAGGTGATACAGTGGTTTTCAGCAAAAGCTTATCTTCTGCCACCTTTGACCACTAATTGTCTTTATTTCAGTTATCTAGTTTAAGTCAGTGCTATAACTACATCATACAACATCCAGAAAACAAATAGAACTGGTTTTCCTCTCTCAATCCATCAATAAGAACAAAATACTGGAAGTTGAGATACATTACCTCTAAAAATCCTAAAAGCCATGGCAACAGGGAATAAATGTTTCAGTTCAATAAATAGCAGCAAAATTTGTTTATTAAACAAAAATCATGAACTGTAAAACACGGTCTGATACACAGAAAAATGGATTCATCCCATGTTATTTATTGTAATTATGTTTAATTAAAAGATGACAGTTTGGTTTTCTCTACATTTAATTCCAATTACTATTAAAAACCTTGATATAAGTTAATGAATATAATCAATAACAATTGCAACTTCATCATGTCACATAAAAATTAAGCATATGAAAAGTGACTCTATATTGGTTAACTGTGCATAAGCTATTCTCTGTTTTAGCAAAAGTTACACCATTTTTTTAGTATATAAGCTGTACTTAATTCCAGATCAGCATATTTAAATGGATGTTCCCCCACATGAATCAATATCTCTTACAGAAATTATCCAGTAAATATAACTATACAACAAAGTTATTTAACTTATCGAATACAAGTGGCTAATAACATATTTACTTAGATGCTCCTACAAATTATCATTAGAATGTGTGATTCTAGCATTTGGTTTAAACCATTATACCCTGAACTGAAAGACAGTCAACCACTTAGGTATAGTTTTAGGAATTTTACTTATACCCATACTTCTTTGCTAGCTTTATTGTCTTACTTTTAGTGTATCCCGGTTTTTAACTATGCCACTCATTTTCAAATTACAAAACAAATCAGACTTTTATAAGTATGGACAGCTAACGATCCCAAAAATCACAGTCTTACCCAGCTGAAATGATTTTTAACATCTGTTCCAGGATGCAATTAAACTATACATGTTGATAAAACAAATCAATTTCTTAACACTTTCTGGATCAAGTAGTATTTTTTCCAGACTAGCCCACATCGGGATAGTGGAAAACTCTCTCAGGCTTCCACAGTTTTCAACAGTTTTTGTAGACCTGAAATGCAGAATCTGTGCTTCCTTCATTTTTTTTTCTACATTTTTGGAAGCTGGTTTGCTTTGAATTACTTCTGTGTCTCAGTTTGTTTTCCTCTTTTTCTAAAAATACCATTCCCATTTTTCTCACCCCTCATTTACAAAATCTGACTCACCATCTTCGCACTCACTCATAACACAGCATGACAAAGAACTGCCAGCAGGAAACAAGGATTAAGGGCTTGCCTTTTCTCAAGTTAGCCAGAAGTGAATATTTCATTCTCTCACACCCAAAAAAACACCTAAACATTTACTATACATTTTTCAAGGACACCAGAACATTTCATCAGGTATTTTAGACAGCTATAAACATCTTGTGCTTTCCAAAACCAGTGGATATTTCTTCTCCTAAAGATATTCTGGGCTCTTGGTTAACTCTATATTTAGATACTGTTCAAAGAACTCTTTTGATTCCCTCTTTCAAAAAAGAATAACTTATTATAGAGCAAATGTTTGCCAAAGTCTCTCTATTTAAATGAAAACTGGGTTTGAGTGCAAGAATCCATCCCAATACAACTCAGTGATTTGGATTTCAAGGGATATTTTTGAAAGTCTCTTTTATATTTACACAAAGAAGCTGGGTCAAATTCATAGACCTTGTAGCTTAGAAAGGCAAAAACAAATGTGACTAGTAGAGACAGAAAATGCCTTTCTCTGGGAATCTAGAGAACACCTAAAGTTTGACTCATAGACCTCATAATAATGGGGTGCATAGAAGAAACATCAAGCAAATCTCACCCTCTATAGCACAAGGGTGACACTACAGCTAATACTGCACATGGTCTGGTACTACTGGCAAAGTTAGTTGCTAAATGCAGACCAGTTAACTGGGTAAAGTCCATATGATAGCAGTGAACCACAGGGGCTCTGATGTAGGCTGAGTAGCGTTATGTAACGTCACACAGCAAAACATCTACATGAAATGATTGCTCAATACACTCCAGCACTTTCCCATTTCTTTTCAACCGGAACAAATGAGGCCAGACTTTGGAAGATGCAAAACCAGTAATAAAAGAACAAATCTCAAAGATTTTCTCACAAAAGTCCCACTTACCTGAGAGATTTCTGTGTAAAAAATAGCTATTTATTAATATTCTACAGCAGGGAGTTTGGGATATTTGCAATCTTTGCAAACAGAACTCATTTCTTTTTCACAGAGTGAAATCTGAAGAAATGCTCCAGTGGCTCCACTGGGCTTGGCTGGGAATACAGAATTGACCCAACCAAGTATCTTTCTGGAGTAGAACTGAAGACGGCTTTTGAAATTTAACTGGTGCCAAAAAGCCAATTTCAGATAGCCTATAAGTCTTTCCTTGCAAAGTCTAATAATTCTCCTGCCACTTTTTTAAACAGCTTTTGAATGTAGATTCAAACTGCCTCTTGAGCATAAGGAGCAAGGTTCAGTTTGTAATAGTTGGCTATCCACTTCCCTATATCCCAAATGCCTGTACAACTTGAATCTACATTACTTCTTAAAGGGATTCTCCACACCAGAATGAGAGGTGCCTTGACAGAGTTCATGGGACAAATGAGCACTTGAACACATTGCATCAGTCTTACTAAGATGTTTGACTTCCTAAGTGCTGAGGTTACACAAAATGATAACACTGACACTTTATCACTTAGCAGCATCTGCAAACTTAATGTTCCACAATGTCATAAATGATATCTGTTACCAAAAATAGCATTCACACAACAAGCCATGCAGAGGAAACATTTCCACAGCACGTTTCTGACAATCCAATCGCGCTTTTGAATATTTCCCAACCTTGGAACCATGTTTTACTGCACAACCGTCCTTCTGTCTGGCAACGTCAGCAGTCATTCCAGAAGTCATTGCTGATCTAGTGTGCTATTTGACTGGTGACACTTGGTGCTTCTGGGCAAACCCTTAAGTTGGGCTACTGCAGGCTACCAGAGATCTTTAGCATGTGAAATTACTCCATTTCCTGACCTGTTATGGTCAGTTGAATACCCAGGCTGCTGCTGCTGGTCCAGCTGAAATGTACTCCAGATTCGCAGCTTCCCTGAGGTCCAAGATTGATAACAGAGACATCTCAGCAGCACAGCAAACCCAGACTTGCAGCTTAACAGCATTTTTTTTTTGCTCTCCAGGGTCAAGCTTCAACCTCCACTGGCTCAGACTCCCAGACCTCACCCATAGTATTAGGAAGCTAGCAGGCTTGAAAACAGAGTCAGAATAGGAACCTTGCATTTTTAGCTCTTTTCCTACTTCTCACAAATGGACACACTCCATTTGCTTACCCAACAGGGTTTCTTAATCCAGGAAGCATTCAATCATTCCTGCTTCACCTTTGAGATGTAGAAGCTTGGCCCAATTTGTTTGGTTTAGTTCATTATTTATTTACTCTATGAGCTAACAAATTCTCCAAGTGGGCTTTACAGCATCTTATTACTAGAGGTACACAGAAGTAGTACATGTATAAACACAATTTTTCATATGTATCACTGAACCACAGGCAGAAAATAATTTTCCTTTTTCCAGTTTTTCTTAGTTTTGCAGAATTAATATATTAGGATGAAGTAAGAGAAACACTCTTCTAAGTAGCTAGTAGGTTGCAGGACAATAAATTATGAAAACATTAGCCTAAGAAAATAATATTTAGAGCACAAGATGAAAAGATGCTTTAATTTCCTATACCCAGGGATAACACTGCCAGTCCTTATTTTTGGACAGAAAAAAAAAGAAACGTGGCTGTTCAGGTTAGAAGGGAAAAAGGACTCTTCCAAAGTCAATACGCATTTCAGTTCTAGCCGTATCAAATAAAAGTTAATGATTTATTGTCAGTTTGATTTATGGCATGAGCAAGGTTCCATCAAATTACCAGTTTGTCGAACTATAGTTTCCATTCCTCTCCTCCATGGTTCAAAGAGACATGTAGCTCAAAGGAAGTGATATGGTGCCTAAAGGGACCTGGTGTAAGAAATTCAGGAGATAGCAGAGAGCAATCTGCTAAGGAAGAAAAAATGTAGCTTGGCAGGAAATGCCCGGAAAATGTGAAGTAAGGGAAGGCTGAATCAGAGTGGAAGCCAAGGCTGTATTTATGAAATCAAGCCTAAATTATGGTGTAATGTTGTATCTTCCAAACCAAAGGAACAGCACACAAGGAGACTTGCTCAAAATAACCTTGCTGCTCTGTTTATGACTTCCTCTCCTGAATCATCTACTATCCTGGGCTAGCGGGTAACCTACATATTAAACATAAGCCCATGCATTGTAATTTAGAGCTATAGTTATATTCCTTTGAAGATTTATCACTGTTTGCTGTGAGAAGGATCTGCAATTAAAATTGGTGTCAACAAGCAGAAGTCAAATGCAAGGATACGGTCACATAGATATAGGAAAACATCTGCTCCGTAGACTTTACAGAGCACAATGACACAATGTCTTGGAGAGGCAACTCTCTATTTCACTTTAATTTTAGAAAATCAAAGAAGTAGCAGTGATTGAAAAGACATAGCATGATTTATAATGCACAGGTGAGAAAGCAGAAATCGTGTCTAAGGCAGCACTTAGGACAACACTTTGCCTGAGGCACATGCTTCAATTTCACAAACTTAACTGATATGAGAAAGTATATAAGAGTAAATAAATGTTTATGTGGTGTTCTGAATCTAAGCAGATCCAAGCTGATAAACAAGGGCCATGTTATCAAGATTTAAATCTTATAATCAAGATGCTGGGGGTCTTAATTATAAGTAAATGGTGGGGTTCTAATTGTAAGTAATTTTAGTTCACCTTCCTGTAGCAGCCGGCAAAGGATTGCAAGCAAGTCTGTTTTCTATCTGCACAAGCACCTTTTCATCATTATGCTGCATGCAGTCAGCAGTGGGGATATGAGGATACTTAAGGTGTAAGGGGCATGCTACTGCCATTTCATAAGAATGAAGAAAGATGGCAGAAGCCAATCAGCACAAGTGACAAACCTGTAGTGAAAGTGCAGCAACAGTAGCAGATAGGGAACCCAAAGCCAGGAGCAAAGCTAGATACAGCTCTCTACAAAAAACTAATAGCCCAATGAAGACTTGCCCATGGTTCAGTTGGAGTTGAACAAACAACGTTCCCTGGTAGACGATGTAAACTGCCTAGGACCTGAGAAAAACTGTAGTAGTATCATCTGCCTTTCCTTGAACTTTACAAATGGGTTTTCAACTTCCTCACTGGACATATAATTTACAACCTTAACAGCTTTGTCCCTCTTACCCTTCCTTTTTTTCTTGCTAGTGAGGAATGAGTTGTCTGTCTCCTCTTTCAGTTTTTGTTCACTCATACCCTTCTCACAACATAATTTGGCAATGATTTATTGTGCAATCCTATTCCAAACAGGTGTCTGTTTTCTGGCTCCCTCTGCAAACTTAGTTCCAGACCAGATGGTAATAGTTAGCTGCCTTCTGCACCTGCATGGCTGAGAGCAGATCTGAAGAACCTCTTCTGGATGTTGAGCAGCTCAGAGCAATATTTAGATGACTTTGTGGTTAACACATAAGTAGCCAACTGTATCCAGCTTGGCACTGCCACTGTGGTCATCATTAATGAAGCTGAATTTAAGACAGAAAATGTTTTTGGGAAACCAAGATAAGGCAGGATGATTTGGTTCATCATCAGCCAAAAAGGCACCTCAGGAACCAGCGTGAATGGACAATACCCACCCAGGTCTTTTCTGCCGTGATTCAGGAATTCTGGCAGCAATCACATGAATAGACTCATTTCCTGTATTTCAGACTGCATCCAACTGTCAGGATTCAACTAAGGGTTTGGGGACTTCTTAATTAAATACTTTAAAGCAGAATTAGTTTTCTAAACATGCATCAGGTTCAATTGGTTACTAGACCAATCTAATTTATAACGCTCTGACGCAGGAGAAGGAAGGTGTGGGAGAGATGGATTTGAAGCCTGATTTTTTTGAGAGCGATAAACAGCCCAAGAACTAGTTAGCTAAAAAGAGAAGGAATGAGAGATAAGAGAGGTGACGGTTAAAAAGGGAATTAGAGAACATTCTGCAAATCCATGCAGCATAAATGTTACTGCAAGAAAAAAGTGAACAATAAGAAAAATCTGGAAATAATTTTTAGAAAATTCATTCCAGGGAAAATCTGCATACTCTAGAAAAGGTTCATTTATTCAATAGCTGATTCTAGACATGCTTTGAGATACAAACTGAGGCAGAACATTTGGGTTTGACTCCAGTGCACATTGATAGCAGCTTCGGGCATCTGATCAGGCATTTGGCTGCAGGGCAGAAGAGTCAGGCTCACAGGTTTGGGTAAATCCTATCTCTAAACCTGATTAACAGGTACTACAAACCACCAGTAGCTACACACTGGAAAAAGTACTCACAGATCCATTAATGTAGGGTTGAACTTTATATCTCAAAGGGCAACTCTATAAAAGCAGGTACTTTCTCCTGACTATTACAC
The DNA here is from genome assembly GCF_004027225.2 of Strigops habroptila. Lineage (NCBI taxonomy): Eukaryota > Metazoa > Chordata > Aves > Psittaciformes > Psittacidae > Strigops > Strigops habroptila. The sequence goes on from NC_044277.2 coordinate 38,901,555, forward strand.
TTTAGAAATTCACTGTGAAAATAATAACTCTTTGGATATTTGAGACTCACATTATTCAGTGGGAGAAAATAAATCTGTTTAAGAGTCCTGTTAGCAGAGAGGAATTATAACTCTTTAGAGGTATTACTGATTTCAATATTAATAACACTATTCTGCAAATCTATTTTTCTAATCAGTTTCTCAATCTGTGATCAAAATTTCAAGTCAGGTATTTTTTTTTTCAGACCTCATAGTTTTCTAATTCCAGGGAGAGAAGACTCTAATAACCTTTCTTTGAATCCCTGTTAAGAATCGCCTCATGTACAGAAAAAATAAGTGCCTTGTAAAGACTGATAGGCTTAAAGAGTTTTTCTCTTATTAAAGTTGAATAATATGTAAGACTTTCTTATCTTGATATCACTCTGTCATAGAAAAACTAAAAACTCATCAGTGTAATACCATTTTAGTAGAAACAAGTAATTTCACTCAAAAGTTTTCTTACACACTCTAAAACATATGCATCTTTCCCTTTTTGTTATATGTAAAACTAAAGGTCATTTTTTAACCCGCCTTTCATTTCATTGGCACATCTGCATCATAAGACTCCCGTTTTGGTTTTGGAGGTTTTTTAATGCTCTTCTGATGCCAGTAAGCATGGCTTGAGAGTAAATACTGCCCAAAACAGATTTGGTCTTCCTGGAATTTATGCAATACGTTATTGGAAAGGCCTGGATACTAATGTGATGAGTGGGCTATAAGAATCTGTACAGACTAGAAATAGAACTAGCAAATGTGTTAAGTCTCAGATTCTTGGGAAAGGAGCAAGAGTAAAATGATTTATTCCTTTTAAGAAATTACTTGAAATATTTTTTCTTTTGCCTTGTGCTTGTGCTGTCAAGAAGACTTGTGCTGTTACGCAATAAACTGGATCTGAGGATTCTTGGTTTCATGGGAAAAACACAGCTATGAGTAAGATTGCACATTTGGTCACGGGTTAAACCAAAGGGCAGTTTTGCCAACTGCTGTTAGGAAACTGTCAGCAGAGGCTTTGGGAAGGACTATGAGGGTAAGGGAAATAGCCTCTGCATTGTATCTTCAATACCTCCAATCAACAGGAATCTGGAAATGTCTCTGCATTTAAGAGCCACTCCCATGAATTTGCCTAATTTCATGAACCTTTGAATAAATTTATTTACAGCAGACAGTGGCTTTTTGTTAGGCACTATGGGAAATATTAAATCTCAGTATCATGCAGATAATACGTTAAATATCTGAGATAGCTCCTCTTATTCCAGCTCTGTATTGATATGCTCTCTTTGTGTGTGACCCTGATGTGAAGTGTCCAGTGATAATTTTCCACTTTGCAGCATTTGTTTCAATTTTAGATAAACAAGCAGTATAAAGGTGTATGTGATTGCCCCTCTTTTGCTGGGCTGCTCGTGTAGAAGGAAAACAAGGAGATCATCAATATTTAGTAAAACAGGTGCAGGGTAGAAGGGAATAAAGTTATAATGGAGCTTGGAAGAGTCCTTACTTTTCAGCCAGGAGCTCCAGGGGAAGGAAATTATCCTTCTCTGGATTTAGTTCACCTTCATGTAGCAGCCAGCAACGGATTGCAAGCCCTGAATAGATTGTTTCCTTCCCCTCCCTAAACTTCAGTCACTGTCTTTCACCTCTTCCACATTACGTTTATGAAAATCCAAGATCCAAGGATTCAGCATTCACAAGGAGGAAGGATAAAGCAGCAGAAGCTATTTACCCCTCCAGTTTCAAACTGCAGAGGATGGGTCGGACCAAAAGCCAGAGCACACCTGCCAGAGTTATCTTTAGGCTAATGCTCTGAAAAGCCAAAGGACATTAGAGTCGGCGGCACATACCCCTGCCCTTCTCCTCCCTCCTAGCCACTGAGCACTTCCCCACCCATCCCAGGTGGGATCTTACTAGCCACCAGTTGCTTTGTTTCCCCACTGCTATAGCCCCCTTCCTCAGCCAACAGACTCCTGAGCCCCAGCCATCCCTGCTCCCCACCCTGGCTATCACCATGTTTTGGCTACAAGGGAAATCATTCCCCTGAAAAACGAGGCATGAGAGGTGGGGGAGAGCACTTACAGTGCTACAAAGTGTTTGGGTACAACACAGACTAAAGTGTGCTTTCCCCACCGTGATTTGGGGCCAGAGCTTGCTTTTGGCTGAACTAATATCAAATGAGATGAATTCGGCTCATATTAGTAGAGCTGCTCCAGACTGACTCTGGTAGGACCAGAAGCAAAATTCAGGGCCATAATGTTTACTTTTCTGGCTGAAATGATTAATCATTCAGAAACAAGTCAATCACAGGCAGAGCATTTCCTTCAATTAATTCAAATTAACATTTTTTTTACAGCACAGAGTAAGCCTTTTCCTTTTTGTAGTTCAAAGTGAGCCCTGGGGACTCTAAATATGCCTCCTGGTGATTTAATTAAAAGATAAATATGAAATTAAAAAAAAGAAAAAGTACCGAAAGAAGGAAAACCTACAATTAAAAAAGTTGTAGCCATGAGGAAAAGGAATCCACTACATAAGAAATGAATAGGAAGACAGAAGTAATTAACAGAAAGCGTATGAATTACAACAAAATGAAATGAAAGAAAACAGCTTCTGAATGCAAAGAGGTATAAAAGAGTAAACAATACACAGTGCATATATTGTTTTGAACACAAAGGTTACATGAGTAAACTGCAGGCCAGATTCACAAGGGCTTGTGGTTGGTTTTGCAGGGTGTAGGAGCAGAGCTGTAGTTCCCAAAATGGTTACTGATCCCCAGGATGTAGGACTTCAACATAGAAGTCCCACCATATTTTGTGGTAACAGGCTAACAAAAGCAAGGTTCATGACAAGAAGTAGGGTTCCAGCTGAAGAACATTTGGAAGTCAGCGCCAGACTCTGGGTAGAGCAAGTAGTAGCTAAGCTGATGCACATACTAGGTGCACAAAAGCCATATTGCTTGGTCTCTACCATACCTTCATAGCAGTAAAAGTGGAGCAGTGTAGATCACAGAACATAGGAGATAAGATGGAGAAATGTTATCTGAGTGAAAGCTACAGTGTATGTCCTGATCCCAAAGTCTATCCTTCAGGCACTGCCCATGGCATAGGTCAATCAGTGATCACCACAGGGCTTCACAACCTACTTGCTGAGTTCCATATGGCTGTGAACTAGCAGAGACCATGAGTGACACCAGCCTCACACCAGGGTGCTGAGCCAAGGCCACCGTTGTGCTGCCTGCAGGACTTGCCCACACCGCAACAGCTGTTGCCTGTAACAGCAGAGGGATGTGGGCAGAGTCCCTCTGCTTCTGCCCCTGCTCTCTGGAGAGCTCCAGGTGCTCCATCACGAAGCTCCAGCACTGCAGTGATGCTGCTCCTGAGCTGGACAGCTTCCGGTTCTTTCTGGAATGTAATTATAATTGCCCGTAATTTCAAATTACTACAGAACATTGTTGTTTTGCTGATGATATAGGTATGAAGTGTTCTCCTAGCTCACGTTCTTTTAACTGCTTAGTGTAAAGATTTGGAAAAAAGCCTCCAAACCCAACAATACTCGGTTCAGATCTATTTAAAACCTGAAATCCTGTTATTTCATATTGACCACAGAATGTTCACAAAAACCTGTTCCTCTTAACAGCTTCCCAAGGATACCACTCCCTTGCCTCCTGTCTCTTTTTTCCCCAGTCTCCAGGCCCTAAAGTATCTTCTTAGCTTCACTTTGCAAGAACGATACTGGTCCAAAATGGACAATTCTAAATTTCTAATTTTCACCCCAGTTGTAACACCTGTAGTAACAACTACAGATTCAGTCTGAGTTCAAGAGGCTATGACAAAAATATGTTTTGTCTTCCTGCATAATACTTTATGCTGGTTGAACTAAATAATGAGTTGCAATTTAAAACTAAGAATAGAAGAGAATGGATATACTGTCAATATTAAATTGCAGTGCTGAACCTGGCAAGTAAGCCCCTGCCATTGAATTAATCTCTTTAATTACATTCACTAATTTTTAAGGATGGTGGTTTTCCATCTATTCTCATGTCTATTGAAGACATTCACCATATCCAGAGCACAATGAGAGCTCTGCTGGGAGTGTTCTTTTTTGAGATTAGTTGCCTTAAATACAACGTGAATAAAATAAAGGGGTTTTGATGAGAAAGCTGGTGTATTTCTAGTCCTGTTAACTACCAACTGACTATACAGTCTGTAATAGGGTTTGGATTAGCTCATTTAGCAAGCTGACTTTCTGATCATAGGAAATAATAGTAAGAAAAGCCCACCTAGCTGAACATTCCCTTCTCTAAAACATTCTTCCGCAAGGGCACTCATAGCTTCCATTAACACCAGGGGAAGTTAAACACATATGGATACAACTATATGGCCTGAAGAACTGTAACATGCATCTACACCCACACATACACTTATACAAGCATATACACTCTTCACACCTCCACCCAGAAAATGGAAATGTAGCAGCACAAGGATATTAAAAATTATAACTGATGTTGTCAGGAACTTCAGACAATGTTCAATTCTCCAGCTCTTGGAAGAGAGGATTAGGAAACAGTTTTATAACCTGGGTGGGGAGAAACTGGAGGATTGAAATAAAGATTCTGGGCTGACGAAACAGCTCAGCATTTCTGAGTTCCTGTCTCGCTGGTTATGATGTGGTTCCTCTCACAAGTATCCCAGCTGAAGCTCAGGAAGGCAGCAATAAGTCTCGAAGCCTTGGGGTTGTTGCCAAGAAAAGTGAAGTGTTCTTAGCTAGGAAATGAGAGAATGTGGCTGTCTCTAGCATTCAGGTCTTTAGTCTCACTGCTGCTCTTCACTGCTGTGACTGCACGAATTAGGGACATGTGTGGCTGTAGCTGAGAAAGTCAAAGGTTGGAGTTCATTTTGAAGAGATTGGTTTGGGCATGAGAGGCTACTACAAATGCAGGTCTCAGATGTAACTGATAGAAAATTACTCCCTGAACAGCCTAAAACAGAGTTTTCAACAAAGAAACTTTTCGGGGGGGGAGGGTAGGGTCAATTTTTTTCACTGAAAGTGTCACTTTTTCATCCAAGAAACAAACTCTTAAAACCTGAATATCGCAGTAGAAAATGAACTGTAGTTCAAGAAAATAGCCATTTCAGTGCTTTGAGCTCTCAGATCTTCAGTCGCAATACATTTCTCAGACATCTTTTGAGATTCTTTTAAAACACATGCTCCTTTTTCCTAAAAACTAGGCATGAAAGAAATTTTTTTTCTAAAACTTTGACCTATGGTAGGTAAAGGAGGGTTTTAGGTATCTGAAACAGAACTCTGATAAGAGCCATCAAAATATTTTAGCTTTCTGCCAGAAGGCTGGATGAACAGCTACAACACAGTACCACAGAACTGCTCAAAGGCTTTTGCTAACTGATAATATAAACATCAGAACCAGTCTGCCTATAATCATATTCAAAGGAGAAGATACACATCAAATACAGATAGGGTGAAAAAACTCTAGGCAGTATAAGTAGAAGCCACAAAGCCTGAAGCAGTTCTTGATATCTTTCACCTCCACAAAATTTTCTTGTCTTCAGAATTCTTAGATGCTGCAGCCTTGTGGAAATATCTATTTTCAAACACATATTTACGTACCTACCCTGCCAAAGGTAATGTTAGGGTTCAAAAAGAAATGGGAAATCATCCAAGGTTGAATTCATTGCTGGTCTGTTGCAGGCATGAAGAAGTAGATTTCTGGGTTTTGTCATTGATTGTTGTGCTGGTTTTGGCTGGGATAGAGTTAATTTTCTTGACAGCATCTAGTATGGGGATATGTTCTGGATTTGTGCTGAAAAAAGTGTGGATAACACAGGGATGTTTTAGTTCCTGCTGAGCAGTGCTTACATAGAGTCAAGGCCTTTTCTGCTCCTCACAGCACCCCACCAGGTAGTTGGCTGGGGGTGTACAAGGAGCTGAGAGGGGACACATCTGGGACAGCTGATCCCCACTGGCCAAAGGTGTGTTCAAGACCAAATGGTGTCATGCTCAACATATAAAACTGGGGGAAGAAAAAGGAAGTGGGATGACATTCAGAGTGATGCTGTTTGTCTTCCCAAGTAATCATTACATGTGATGGAGCCCTGCTTTCCTGGACATGGCTGAACACCTGTCTGCTCACGGGAAGTGGTGAATGAATTCCTTGTTCTGCTTTGCTTGCGTGTACAGCTTTTGCTTTAAATGTTAAACTGTCTTTATCTCGATCCAGGAGTTTTCTCACTTTTACTCTTCCGATTCTCTCCTCCATCCCACCAGGGAAGAGCGAGCAAATGGCTGTGTTGGGCTTAGTTGCCAGCTGGGGTTAAACCACAATGACTGTGTAGATCTTTATCAGAAAAATGACATTTATCTTGAAGAATCAAGGTATCACTATATATGACCCTTGCCTTTCTTTGAGCTTCCCCCCCCTGAAAAAAGCTATGGGATTAGAGATAAGAAAAAGTACAAGGAATCTTCATAATATGTCGATGGTTTAAATCATTTATGGTGTATTTTTGATAGTAGAAATGAATGCTGCTAAAAATTGCGTACACATGATGTGTGGGGATACTGTTAAGTTTTGTTCTTGTCTCTAATGGCAATGCAAAGTATTCAAACTGCCTGACTCTTCTCAAAATGATTCATACTATTTAACCATCTCTGAAAGAAATTGTGTGGCAGTACATGCATAATAGGTATTTCTGCATTCAACAAAATCATACATATACATTACCTAAAATGCAAACATGCATCAGCCAAGCAAGACTAACAATGATTAATCTTATTCTAATTTCCATCTATCTTTGAAGTTAATGTGGTGGTGACATATTGCTATTATCTGAAATTGAGCTAAGTCCACAATGCTGCATGCGGTGATTATTGATGGGCCATGGTTTGATAAATTTTTTAGCTGTTTATAAGGCCCAGCACCACCTGAATAATAACACTCAACCTTTCTCAAATCTCCTTATCCTCATACGGGCAGGCAACAGCAGTTCACAAGACTGTTTTATGAAATCTGATTCATGAGACAGACATAGCTGAAGTGGCGCAGGGCAGAAATCTACTCGGTAGAAATACCATCACTGTCGTCCATAGGTAATCTAATTGATATCACCTTGAAGAGGACTACTTGTGATTGATTACTATGTGCAAATCTTTGTCTCAGTGTTCTAGAAACACTTTAATGCTTTCCACTGTCTTCTCAGCACCTGGACAGAAAGAGAGACAATGAGATGTTCTGCCACTTAACTGGCTGCTATGTTTGAGTCCCAGCACAGTGAGACTGAGTTTCCTTGGTCTGAGTAGCTGTAACACTGTCCTGCTTTTTTACCCACTTTGAGAGCTCTCTGGTAGCTTTCTGCAGAAATGCAGTTTGTCAGCCCAAGACCATCAGATTCCCAGCACAGGTGTTGACCTCCTGGGCCACTCTGTAGCTTAAGCAAAGCCCTTGCTGGAGCTCCACTTCCAGTCATCTCTGTGGAGAGGTATGGGGGTTAAAGCAAACAAGCTAAGTAGCTCTGCGGAAGTTTGGAAACATGTTTATGCCTAGTTTCAGCAGATACTGCTGAGTAGGTCTCCTTTCGGGCTCCCACAGCTCTTGAGCAACACATTTTGTGCTGACCGCATAACATGCCGCAGGCGTCTTCTTCCCCTGTGAGCTCCCCTGCAAATTCCTTTGCAAATTTAAGAATTAACTTCTTTATTTCCTGTCTTTGCAAGCAATGTCAGAGGCCACGTAAACAACTTGCCAAGGGTCAGGGACCACAGCTTTATATAGTAAGTATGTAGGCAGCCTGCATACCTAGATAAAAAATAATGGGAGCTTATATATGTGCCTGAGTTGCATCAGCACACGGCAGATTTTTGGAGTGGAGAATTGCCCTGAGGCAATTCCGCTTACTCCTGTGACTCAGAGTATTGTGGGAAAGTATTATTTCATCCTTATGCATTTGTATTTTTTCTGAGGCCTTTCTAAGGGACAGGATACCAGATGAGTCTGGCCTGATGCAACTGTTCTTCATCCGCTACTGTCCTGTGGGCTGGGGGCATATGGCCTCCTCTGGCTCTCCTATGGGAAATAACTACATGCTCACTGCAGGACCCTTTCAACTGAAATAGTCTAGTCTAGTCTTGACTAAAAATGTGCCTGGGCTGCAAGCTGATGCTTGTCCCTCTCTGCAATTCCCCTGGCTGATTTCCTTGCAGTCCCTCATCCCCCAGACCTTGTCACCACACAGCAGGGCATTATTAACACCTCTTCTTTCTCCTTGACAGAGAACCTGTTCTCCCAATTGATATGCTTTGAGACCAAATGACCTCAGTTTCAGACATCAGGCTACCTCCATCAAAAATGAAAATGTAGGCACGCAATGATCCTGTGTAGCATGCAGTCCCAAAGTCAGATGGCAGCTTCAGTCATCCATGGCATATCATTTTCATAATATCAAGCAGAACTCATAAGGCACTTTCCAAATTGTCATAATTCCTTTTTTTATGCCAAGGGAGCTGAAGAGTTACACCCCACTATAAAGCTTAGCTTGTAATACTAAAAAGCATTTTATCTCCCCTGCTTTATAAGAACAAACTGAGTATGCCAGATTTCCCAGCAACAGAAGCTAACTCCAGCCAGCAAAATGAAGTATGTCTTTAGTAAAAATAGTAATTTCCCTTTGCTCTTCATTAACTATCTGAATCCTAACCAACCCTCCAAAGAGTCCAGCGTTTTGTGTAAAATGGGGCAGTGATCGCGATTTGAACTCTCTTTCTACACAGCTGGAGAACATCGTCTTTTTAACTCATCCAAAACAAGAAAAGAAAAATATCAGAAGTGTCATCTCAGTTCTCCCACTATTTGTTTCAGCAATCATTCTCATTTGTGATAACGCTAGCTGACTTCTTCACTGCGGTTCAAACAACACAGTGATCGGCTAATTTCGTTATTTACAATGAAGATGTAAGCTGCACTTCACTCAGATGACAGGATGAGGTGGATACAAAATATTTATTTAGCCTTCTAACACCTATAATGCCATGATGGCATAGGACCAGCATGGATAAGTATATGTGACCCCAGTTCTTGGCAGAAAAGTAAAAACCACCAAGGGATGGAAAAAAGTGTTTCCAGAATGCACTCCTCTCCAATAAAGAGATCTTTCCAGCATGGGGGTTTTTAAAGTGGCTCTGAAAAGAAAATATGTTTCTGAAAACAACTGGAGGGAAGAGATAACATAAATTTTTCTACAACATTTTGATCTACTACTCGTTACAAGAAAGCTTTTAGTTCCAAAGTTTTTATTTGCGATCAGCATCCTGGTTTAGATCTGTTAAAAATTAGCCTGTATTTGTGTGAGCTACTGTGGTACATAACAGTGGTGGCAATCTTGATCCCCTTGTACTGCCTGTGTTCACTGAGCACAGTGCTCAGTGAAGGACACTATCCAGATTTCTTGGTGCACAGGGGAAGAAAGGGCATGAAGACCCTGCACTACAGTTCCTCTGATAAAATCAGGTGCAAATATTTAAAAAATGGACCAAACTCAAAGCAAGTTTTTAAATATATTTTAGAAATATTTTGTTATGGTCACTGCCTTTTTGGGATATCTTTTCTTCCAGAATTTATCTCTCCACTAACATTTTTAAGGAGTATTTTTGCATTTTTTCACAAGTCAGGGTTAATACATATCTGAAGGTATGAGGGCTTTCTGTTGTTTTATAGAAAGTCTGACTTTCACATCTACTAAAGAACCTCAGCTTCCTTATAGCCACTAAGGAGGATTGTGCTTTGCTTAGGTCACAAATTGTATACTTTCAACCACTGCTGAAATTAGGAGAATGTCTAATTGAGGTAAAGATATCCTCCTAAGGTAACTTTTCTTTACTGACTGGCACTGAACTGAATTTTAATGCCGAGTGTAATGTAAAATGAAAAAAGATTAATTCTAATGACTTTTTTTCCAAAATGAAAATACGTGCATCCGAGAGTGGCACATTTCTCCCAGTCTAGATGGTTTCCAAAAATAAACAAACTGTTTCACACAGAATCTGCTTTGAATTTAAAAGACTGTTATGAAGAACAGAGCAGAAGACTAGATACTATATAGTTTTGCATAGAGCTGGTTGAACACTCTCTAAGAAAAAGAAATCTATGTCAGAAAGGATTTACTCCCACGAAAAAGGTAGAAGTTTATGACAATTTTTGAATTTTTTTTGTGTCCCAAACAACTGCTAACCTTAATATGTTGATTTTGCTGGCCAAGTGTTTTTTTTTCCTAAACATGTTTTAACAATGCCACTCAGAATTCTGATAGGCAAATAAAGCTCTAGAAACGAAATGATAGAGTGAGATAAAGCAACATATACATCATCACTTGCTCATCTCCTTAAAGACAGTTTTGTACCTGAGCAAATATTTCTCCACAGCCAAATCATTTAACCCACCAGAATTCAAATTTCCCCTGTCTCCAGAAGAGCTAATAATGTGGCTAATTCAAAATCGTTTTCACTAACCACATTAACACTTCAATTTGGCTTCAGAATAAGCTGAGATAGTTATGTATGAGCTTCCAAAAATTGATATTTATTACTATAAAACAATATTTGCATGGCATGAGGCAATTGCCTTAAATTGAACTGGATACAATTATCATATATGGCCATTAGGAAACACAACTGCAAGTAATGATGTTAATATGAACTCAGACAATAAACTCTATGTTTGACAGCCACTGTGCTATTTAAAACTATTTTCTTTTCTGCAAGATAGTGCCACAAGTAGATGCAAGCTCTTTTCACTGTGGTGACATTAGTGTGATGTGGGAGTTCAGATTCCAGACTTCTCATCACCACCTTCCTAGAGTTATTTATGATCATTGGAAAATTCAAGACCTCTGGAGGTCATCTAGTCCAATTTCCTCCTCGGGTAGTGTCAGTTATGAATTAAATCAGACCAGGTCACTTTGGGGTTTATCATGTTTTGTCCTACGTTGATTAAGTATAGTGTGTATAAACTTAAAGAAGAAATTAACCTAATAGAGAAATCAGTTTCTAGTACACTAAAAAAAACCAAAACACAGCAAATCCTGCCAAAAATTTTGGAAGCACCAATTCATATTAGAAAGGAATGTTTTTTTCATGGCTGTTGCCTGTGAAATAATTCTGTGGTGGTGCCAATTGCTGTTACCTCACTGGCAGCAATGGCAGGTCCTTTGCTGTCTAGGACTTGAAGAGAAGATTTTAACTATTTTTCCTAGGCTGTCCTAGATAAAGTGCAGGTTTTTAGTATGTTTCTTGGGAAAACAACTTGAATGAAGCTTATGAAAAGAGAACGAAAGGAGAAAATTACATCAGAAGTGCAGCACTTTTTGAAAACTTCTAACAGCATGAATCCAGTGTATGGCAGTCCTGACACTATTCAAGCCCACACAGATTAGGGATGGACCAGATTCAAAACACAGAACCTCCACCATGCTCATTTTGTGGTTCTGAAATATGGTTCATGGGGTTCTGAAATATGGACCTGTGCAGATTTGGGGCTAGAGGGGTTTCTAGGAGATGCCCCTTTTCCTATCTTGGACAGAACTGACCAAGATTGGCCAATCTTGCAAAGTCAGCAACAACAGAAAGGTTTAATTTCTGGCACTGTGAACCAAGAACTTAGCAAGCTCAGTTACAGGATATCAGCAACCTAACTCAGACCCCGAATTTCCACTTTTATCTCTCATTTGCCCTCAGCCTTAAAGACAAATGCCTGTCCAACTCTAATCCAACTGAAAATTGTAGCTCTCTTCTAAACTTTTCAGTATTTTATCCACTCCTGAAATCCCCTTTACAAAGCTGTAGCTTCCTAAATTTGCAGCAATGCCATTGCTTAAAATGTGTGTTAGCTATCTGCCATTCAATCCTTCAGGGTAAGCAGACTACAGCGTTCACCCTGGGGTTTACAAACACAGCCTTCTTTTGTCTGCCCTTAGTGCAGTCCCACAGATTTGCACAGCTCCAGCAAGGATGCAGCATGTGCCAGCTAATGGTTCCTCCTTTCCTCCATTTCACTACATGTGGTAAATATGTAAGTCTCCTTACTGAGAGTGTTGTGTCTGTACCGTAACGGGGCATAAAAGTAAGTCTTACTTCAGCCTTAAGCATTTCCTTCTGGCACAATAATGCATCTAAAAGTCAGGCTTTCAGAGCCTTGTAAAAAGCATCTTTGTGGTTATTGCAGTTTTCTTGCAGTACCTACAGATGCACAGTTAGTCCTGATTGTTCACACACCATACTAACCTGTGTGCAAATGCTTGCCTTGGGGAAACAGTGTGCCTCACCCACCCTGTATTCTGCAGGTGTGTCTGACCAGTGAGAACCACCCACATCGCCACTGAGCCAAGAGATAAAATCCCCTGCTCTCCCCTTTTCCCTTGTTCCCAGGGCAGGAGCACCTAGGCATGGGAAACTCTTCAAAAGCTCTCAGCAGAAATGGTAACACTAGCAGAGGGCAGCTGTTGGGCCATCCATCTATGCACTTTCTGAAGCATCAAGCACTCCTCTGGTGAGAAGTGGGAAGAACAGTGCCACACTTTTCTCCTCAGCACATCCATATAATAAAGGAAGAGATTTTCCTGTTAGCTCTCACTTCACTTACTTGACAGGCTGCAGCTGTGGTAATGAGCTGATTTCAAGGTGAACGAGGTGCCTAAGAGCTTTTGAAAATCTCAGCGAGTGCTTATCTGCACACCCTTAAATATGTGGCCCAAGGTCATGGGGCCACCAAGCCAGGAGACTTCCTCTGGAGGTCACCTCTGAGCCACACTCATCAAGCAAGTGCCTTTTCTGGGGAGGTATGTGAATGAGTGCCGTGCACTGTTAGGCTGAAACCATGGTGATCCTGGAAAAAGCTCTGTCCTACAGCAACCGCCAGCTCCTCGTTTCATTTTGTGTTAGAAAACACATATTCTTCTAGCTGGGGAAAATAGAAAGCAGTGCGGTAGTAGAAATGAGAAATATATTGTGTGCATTTGTCAAAAAGTGAAGCTTTCTGTTTCCTTGGAAACTGAACATTTTGTGGGTTTCTGGTATTGTACTAAGCAGAGACTGGCTGAGACCTGTGTATGTATGTACATGGCCACAAAGGCCAGGCTCTCTTGGCTGAAGGTTTCAGTATCTACCATGTGTTTGGTAAAACACAGCTAAAAGGATTTCTCTGACTGGGCAATTCAGAGACCATAATGGTGGGTAATCTTTTTTCAGCAAAAATAATTGCAGCTACAGGAAGAGAAAATGATTTGAAATCATCTCCACTTAGTCACCTTTGAACTTTGTCTTTCTTCTATTGCAGAGTGGAACTATGGTCAGAATCCAGTTTTGGTAGTTTTGTGATCCTCTTCTAAGTAGTCAAAATACCAGCCAAACCTTCTCCTTTCATCTCTGGACAGAAACAAAACCTAAGACTTAGTAATTACAGCATAACCATACTGCACATAAGTAAGACAAAAAGTTAATCTCATTAAAGCAATATTTAAGAAATTATAAAATCGTAAAATCCTCAAAGTCAGGGACAGGACCTGAAAGGCTCACAGAAATAACATCCTGCCACCCTTTGGCTCCCCAGGGCTTTCAGACTCTTAGCATTTTCCTTATAAATCCCCTTCACTTCCAGTTATCGAACAAGACGAATCTAGCCTATGGATTGAGCATTTACTCAGAACTACTTCTCCCGCTAAGGCCATAACACCTCAAAGCTGTCAGCAACACTTGTCACCAAATATTCACTACACTCAGAGCTAGAAATACATTCAGCTTTAACAAGGGCCAGCAGCAGTTTGGGAACATTTCTCTTGGCGCAAGAGCACTTTTCCCCAGCAGCTGTGCAGGCCAAGGTGTCAAATAGTTTTTCCAGGCACCGTGTTAAAGCCTGAAAAATACAATTTTGATTTCCATCCATTTTGGTGCATCGCTCCACCATGCAGTGTTTCAGCTCGGTCTGCAGGAAGACTGTGAGCTGGAGGTTTCAGTAAAATTAAGACTTAAAGCCTGAGGGGCAAAGCATATAGTTAAAGGGTGCGACAAGGGAATCATATATTCAGTATAGAGGAAAAAAGCCAAAACAAAATTAATTTCTGTTCTCCTTTTCAGCAACATATGCATGTCCCAATCTTTAGCACCTTATTTCTGGCCAAGAGGTTTGTCACTGCTCCCCCAGGGGCAGAAGGGATGTCTGGTCACAATAGCCACAATTGCCTGGGTGTAAATATTTTAGGGGAAAAATAATGAATATTCTTTCAAACCCAATCCAAATATAACTGACACCTTTTACACTACGTGTAGGAGAGAGAGCGGCTCCAGCTTCCAGCTGCAAAACTGTGGAACAGATGTTTCAGCTGCAGCATGGACACAGGTGTGAGGACTTAAAACTGGAAAACAATAAAGGGAACATTCATCCAAGTAAATTGGGAGTAAGGGGGGAAGGGTTGGTAGGCAATAGATTTCTGACATCCTGGAAAATTCTTGCAAACAACAGTGTGTCTATCAGGGCTTAAAAATTAGTTATTACATTTTCACAATCAACTTACCACCATTTTGAGGGAGATCTATTATTGCTAGCTTATGGTAGCTAACTTAAAGAAGCTAACCTAACATGATTTATCAAAAGCTGGGGCCAGTGCTCTGGGATTACTACACAGCTCTGCCTGTTCAGCCAGACCAGCCAATGCTGAGTGTAGTCACAGTTCCCCTCCTTCTGGACAGATGTCACCTGAGTGGTCTGTCAGGAGCTATGTGAGAGGGAGGACTTGGTGACAGCTCTAACGTCTGAGAATAAGAAATCTACGAACCTTTTCACACCCTCTCCCCTTCCACCAAAACACAGCCGCACCACAGCTAGGAGGAACTGTGACTTCATTTAATCAATGGTGGTCCTGACAGCTATTCTTGCATTGCAGGTAGCACAGAAATGTTAATTTTAATTCAGCATTTTATATGCAATACAAATTCAAAGCTCCTGTATGGGAGGAAATTTTAGAAGCCTTTCCTGAGGAAAGAATCAGCAAAACTTGTATTGAAGGGATAGTGTCAAGGTGTGTGATACTGCTCTGGAAATCAGTCTCTGATGTGTGTGTTTATTATGTATGTGTAAATATTACGTATATTTATACATGCACACACACACGTTTATTTCCAACATTAAGGTCATTATGTTGCAGACATTTACACTTCCCCGGCTGATTTAACCATCTTTATACTGTTCTTGTCAAGCCTCACAATGCCTTTCAGAAGTTGTCAGTGCCAGCTGAACTATGTCATTGAACTAGTTTCCAAGATGAATTCAAATGTTCATGCAGGAGAGGAAAACTGAGATTCAAAGTCAGCTTCTAAATCGCAGGATGACAGATATTTCTTTTCATATATAGTCAAACATACCAGCCAAGGGAAAAAAAAAACAGAAGGGGACCTGGTAACCTATGCTAACATTTTGGACCTTCCCCTGATGCCACATTTGGCTGAGGACAACCATCAAAATTGGGAGGTGGATTGAGTCAGGTTTCCACTATGTAAGCAGTCTGTTTTCTAAAGTGCTGCAGGTCAGAAGTCTCTTCAGTAGGTGGGTTTAGGCCAACTCAGGATTGTACTGCAGAGCGCTATAGAAAATCCGTCTCGGCACTTGATCTCAGGAATCCAAACCTGGGTGATCCTCAGCATCTCCAGGTGCTAGTGCTACTGTGAAATGAATGACAGAGGCCTTGCTCATTAATTCTTTGATGCACAGAACAGGACTTTTCCCATCAGCTTAAGTGGTTTATTCATGTGCATAAGACATTTTGTCAACCAATGCCATAAAACCCAATAACAATGAAGAGTGGTGCCTGTTGTGTGAGATGATGTGGTTTGAGGCTTGCCTGCCACCACATGCTTACCAGAACACTAGGCTGCCTGGAGCATCTGTTCCAATTGTGCATTTTCTATTCCTGGCATTTGATTTTCTTTTACCAGCTATTCTAGAACATCAAAAGTGTTTTCTTCCTCTTTATACTGCTTCTTCTTACCTGATGTCTCATCCTCTCCTGCCTCAAGGTCCTCCCATGAGTGCTGACAGCAGTTCCCATCCAATAGGGATTATTGTCCCAACTCTTCAGCCTTCTCATTCTTCATGGGTGCAGCAGCCAGGCTGAGCAGGTGCTGTAGACAATACAGACACAGTATGGGGTGGAAATCTCCAAGATGCACATATCTTCCCTCTTTCGCTGGGCAAAGACAGCATCTCCAGTCCTGCTTTTAGCTTGACATGACTGAATATCACAACCCCACCACCTGCAGTGTTCAAGGCCAAGTTGGATGGGGCATTGAGCAACTGATCTAGTAGAAGGTGTCCTCCATGGCAGGGGGGTTAGTGCTAGATGACCTTTGAGGTCCCTTCCAACCCAAACCATTCTATGATTCTATGTGAAGGCTTTTGTCAGTCTTGCAGATCTCTTCCATCTCTCCTTCCAGCTGTAAATCCAAGATGTCACAGTTTGGAGTATCTTTTCAGCAATGCATTTACACAAGCTCTTTTGTTTTTCCGGACAGTCACTCAGCTCTAGGGAAATAAAAGGTCCATAAAATCATGATGTGCAGCAGATTTTTGGCATTTTTTATTGTTCTTTGCATGCTTTATTCTGTTTACAGGGTGAAAGACTGTCTTGCAAGAGAGATACATGTCTGCAAACTTAGCATGCTCCGGTGGGAAACTCCCGAATATGAGTCTTGGGGCTACTCCAGAAAGTCCCTTTCTGAATAGACTGCTCAGCTTGGAGAACTTCATAGCATGCCAGTAATATTAAGTAATGAAGAGCTCATGTACGCCTTGCCCAAGGCATCTCTGCTTTACAATCCAGAGAGTGAGGCTGGCAGAATTTATCGAGTCTTTGTGTAAGTGTATTGGCCTCCTGTTTCAGCTTTTCTGTTCAGTTGCTTCTGAATTGGTACAACAAATCAGATGGACTAGGAAGTGGAAAAAAAAGTACATCACACACTCTCCTGCAATTTAAGTGGAAGCAGCATCTGATAATACAGATTACAGCTTAATGAGTTGCATCTAACATGCACTTATATCTGTGAGTGCCTCAGCTTCGGGCTTCACTAGCAAACCAGTAACTCAAAATCATGCAAACAAACACACCATATGTATAGGCATGGTTTATAATCCCATTGTGCAAAGTGATTACTACATTACACAGATGACCAGATGCATTCATGAGTGAGCATCCCAGTCTGGACAATTCAATTCCCCACAGTGCAAATTGACAGGCCTAATCCTGACCTCACACTAGTTTACGTGGATTTTTTCAGTTCATGTCCTGATTCACATCAGTGACAGCAGAACGAAACTCTAGATTCACTATTTCCTTTCTAACACTTTTAAAAGATTTGTGTAAGGTGTTTGTAGAGCAAGCAGGCAATGAATGCATTGGTAATCATTAAAAACCTGCACCTCTGTTCTGTGTCTCCAGGGAGACTGTGCATGGACCACCAAATTTACCTTGTTTTGTAACAAGTCGTGAAACAGGATGAGTACCTAGTGGTCACAGGAAGAAATAACCAGCTTCCACTTTTGAGTTTGCTGTATTTAAAAGTGCAGCAAGACCTAGAAGGCATATCAAAAGCCAAACCAGGATGTCTGTTTTCTAACTGGTACATTCCAAAATCAAGGCACCTCATCACTGAAAGAATGAATCCTGCAGCAGCCTAAACTCTTCCAAATACATCATTGGGTGGCCGTGAAGATATATTCATTCCCTGCTGGTATAAGCTGGTCTAAGCCTAGCAAGGCAGCAAACATGAAAAGAGAAAAACATTGTCCTCTCTGAAATCTCAGCCCAAACACCAAAGAAAAATGCACTTGGACGCAAAGCTCTGAGGAAAATGGGCTTTGCCTGAACTTCAACAAAAATTCTTCTTGCCTGCAACAAAAGGAACATCACAAAACTAGCAGCAATCATTTCTTTAAAGATTTTACGCTACTTGCAGACTAGGAAAGTCAGCTGGTAAAACTCGTGCCAGCCTGACTTCTGCCATCCTTTAGATAACATTGTGCTCGAGATGACTGTTAACAAAAGCAGCAGTAGAGAGATTCAGACAGATACATGGAGCAGATTTTCCTAAACTGGAAAGTAAAAAGTTCAAGTGGCGTGGCATTACATTTAGTATTTATGTTTTATATGCCTTAACATTGCTGTATGTTTTACAAAACGCAACATTGATTCTACTACTTCACCACGCAGGGCCATCCCGTTGCAGTGGCACAGGACTGCGGGCACGGTAAGTCATCTCAGGAAGATTCCGCTTGAGTCTCTGAGGCAAATAGGTAATGACGATTAGAAACAAGTTGCTCGGCGCAGAAGCCGAGGTACAAAGGCTGAGGAGCGGAGGGATGGCGCTTACCTGAGCCCGGCCATGAGCATCCCTCGAGCTCCTCCCCGCGGGTGCTGCCGCGCCGCAGCCTTCCAGCCCCGGGCCGGTTCCACCCCGCTCACCCGGGGGTGCCCCGGCCCCCATCTCCTCTATCCCGCGGCAAATACACCCAGCCGGGGGGTAGCCCTCCTAATTAGCACCCGCACCCCTGCTTGGATGGGTAGAGGGGTCTCCTGTGCTGAACTCCTTTTGCCCACGTTTTCTACTTAGAGCTTTAGTAAGGGCTGGAGTTAAGGAGCTGCTAGCCAGCAAATCTGTGTTTGTCATAGATTTGCACCACCGCTGTGCTGACAAGGACTCAGGGGTCAACTTGACGCTTTACAGTTGTGAAACAGCTGTACAGGCATAAACAAGGATGGAAACAGAAGGTGGGTAGGTGCTAGGCATGGCTGGTCTCCCCAGGGGGGCTGTGCTGTGGGACTGCAGTGCTGGGGTGTGGTTCAGGGGTTGTGGTGCACTGACCAGGTCCCAGGAGCCACAGGTATTCACAGGCAGCTCCTTCTTCACCCAGGCACCCTCTGCTTTGTCACCCGTGGTCTCAGCAAAATAGTTTTCTTTCTGTGCTACTCAGGCCAAAAGGGGCTCATACTCCCTCTTGCCAAGCAGCCTTTAAAGTGACTTTACTGTTATTCACACAGATACTTAAATGCCTTGATCAATATGTCTCTGAGTGGGTGCTGAGCTGATTTGCCTGCAGAGGTGACAAGCACCACAGGAAAGAGCTGTAGACCTCTCTTTGCAAACTGCTCTTTCAGTCATATCCCTCTAGCATAAATAAGATAAAATTAAGCTAAATACAATATATCTGCAAGGACAACAAGCTTTGTCTGAGATTTTTAGGTCAGGCGAGGCTGGTTCAGTGGTGACCAGAAAAGAAATTAAAGATTTCCAAAAGCACAGACACAGGCATTTAAAATTTAAGGTTGCTTTTAACAAAGTTCTTGGAAGATTTGGATAAGGAGGTCAGATTCCAGCACTGGAAATATGAGATACATTGATTTCCTCAGAGGTGAAATGTTCAAAGACAGACTTCAGGGAGGCTCACTGGCAACTCTGGCAACTCCCCCCACACTGCACATATATGCAGAATAAATAGGCAATCCTCACAACTGGAATGAACCCCCTCCACGCACACTGCTGAATGTACAGTCCCTGGACCTGTATTTGAAAGGGGACTTGTCTTTTTAACTTGTAACTATTAGTGAAACACAATATTCTTCCCCCCTTCCCTTCACTTCTTGCCTTGTTCATACCTCTGGGCTATCTCAGCTACCAGAACACTGATGCTATGTAAATAATATCAAATAAACTACCAGTCTACCTAAAGGCACTGGATCTGCAAAGGCTTATGCTTTGACAGATCTTTACGCCTCTGCCTAATTAATCACTTGAATTCAGTGCCAGTACTTAGAGTGCATGACACCAAGCTGAAGCATAAGTCTTTATTAGAGCAGGACCTTGGATGGCCAGGCACATTATATAAATGTACTAAATAACCCTTTCGCCCACTAAGAAATAAGTTTAACAAACAGCACTGTTTCACTGAACATGTTCTAAGCGCTTTGCAGTAGAAAGACGACAGTAGTATACTGGTGAAAAAGACAAAAGCATTGACCTTAAGTGTCTGTGAGAATCTGCAGACAAGTCCATGACCTGCAGCTTCTGAAGAAAACAGTATTGCAAACACAGGGCAAATTAAAATGAACTCTGGCATCAGCAAAACAGAGATTAAATGTTTGAAAAGACAGAAAGCCTGTGCTGGCAGTACAAAGGGAATAAGCTGGACAATAATCAAAATTCAGCTTGGTCAAATACAGAAAAGCATTACTGCAGTCTGGTACAAACTGCAAGAGAGATTTTCAAACTCCCTTTTTTAATAATTAGAGGGATTCAGGAGTCAAATTACCAGAATTTTTTTAGGTGAGGCCAACAGAGAAATATTCACATTGATGTTGTTTGCAGCTTCATAGCTAAGTGAATAGTTAATGAAGTAGTGAACTTCATCTGCAAATTCAAGCTGCTGTGCACCACCATGGTAACTGGGTAATATTTTCCAAATTGCTTGAACAACATGAATGACTTCAAAGCAAGCTTCTGTTAAAAAGCATCACCTGGAATAATTTTTCTTCTATCAGCCTTAAATAAGTGCTAGACATGTCACATCAATTCACTTGGTGACGCTCATTTAATCATAGAATTGTAGAATCATAGAATACCAGGATGGAAGTGACCTCAAGGATCATCTGGTCCAACCTTTCTTGGCAAAAGCACAGTCTAGGCAAGATGTTCCAGCACCCTGCCCAGCTGAATCTTAGAAGTGTCCAACATTGGGGTGTCCACCACTTCCCTGGGGAGATTGTTCCAATGGCTGATTGTTCTCATGGTGAAAATTTTTCCTCTTGTGCCCAGTTGGAATCTCCCCAGGAATAACTTGTGCCCATTGCCTCATCTTTTCCATGTGACCCCTTGTGACTCCTTATAAAAAGGGAGTCTCCATCTTTTTTGTAGCCACCCTTTAAATACTGGAACATGGTGATAAGGTCTCCCCTGTGCCTTTTTTAGTATCTCATTCCTCCTTCATGAGCAGTGCCCCTGGCCCACACTGAGTGTGTGCACTCTGTGAGACCAGACTTATGTAACTGCAGACAAAAACACTTCTTCTCAAAGTTGCCACAGACTAAAATAAAGTTGTGCACCATCAGCACGAAGTGATCAGCACTAACAAGTGAAAGGAGACAGCTCAGAGGAGGAGTAGTATTTAAAAAGGGAAGAAGACAAAAGTCATCAAATAGATGATCATGAAAAAACAGATTGAATCAGCAAGGCAAAGGATGTCTCTGCAGTTACAGACCGCAGGGCATTTATTTAGATGAGAGCAGAAATCACCCAAGGCAGCCCCTGACAGCCTTAAGCCAAGATGCTTGCGGTCTATTTCACAATGCAACACAGTTATGCTAATGAAATAAGCCAAATAGACATAAATATTTCTGATCTGTTAAGGGAATTTACAGTTCTAAAGATCTTTCTCTACCTCAAATAGACACCCCTCACTCTCTCCCTCACAGTGGCTGGTTTCTTTCTCTGGATAGAATAGGTAGGAAAACAGTGTTTCTGGGTATGATTTTACGGATTATGGTAGCCTCATTATTGTCACTACTAAAATGTATTCTCAGATATGTGATTAACAATAGCTGTTCAAACAGTACATGCTAGTATAATAACGTAATCCATGACAGCAAGAAGAAATTTCCACCGGGAATAGTGAGAACTGAAATCCCTAGATGGGTCACTAAAGCTACAGCCAGCTGAAAGCTTCACCTAAGGGTGAATCTAGATAGAAGTAGATAGATAGAAATAAATAGATAAAAATAAAATGGAGATATATTCATGCATCATGCTTAACAGATGAATTAAGCCTTGCTTTGTACCATGATAAAAAGGTCAGTATCATGTCTGAGTTATGCACTCTCTGATTTCACATGGCAAACACTGGTAATTTTCACTGGAATATACACTACCTGCCTGCTACAATGTTCCCCACAATGTGAACAGTCTTACTAGCTAAGGAAAAGAAACAGGCTTTTAATACTATTAATACTATAACTCTATCTATAGGCTATTTATAACTGGCTAGGACCAGGTATAGACCGCTACTTCCTACTTCTAGTCACTGAACATGACTATGCTGAGTGCCATGGAGTGAGTCGTTGGTCAGGCCTTCTGCAGCTGGAAAACAGATTATCAGAGACTGAGCATTTGGTGAGGATTTACTGAAAGCATAATGATGATGAATAACTATTACTCAATGGCTGTCTCATTCCTTGGCGCTCGTCTTTTCAAGTCTAGAGCTGGTCAAAGAAATGTGCTAGCCTAATCGGGTTGGCAGGTGGGAGTGGGAGGGAAGATGGAGACCACAACTGAATGAAGGAAAAATACAACAGAATATCTTCTTTCCTTTTTAATTTTCACATAGCAAAAGAACAACAATAAAACCCAAACCCAGATAAACTTTTTTAGGTCAGCCTTCAAGGTTTTTCTCAGACAAAAGAAAAATCAATGTTTCAGTTGTGTTACTCTCCTGTTACTGTTTCTTTTAGACATAGATCAATTTTAAATGAAAACAGTGCTCTCCTGAAATGAAAATGAGGAATGTTTTATCTAGAAAATGTCAAACTAAATAGGCTGATATTTTTCATTATTAAAGTACCTAAATGAATACTTCTGATTTTTTGGTACCTTCCCCCATTTTTTCGCCAACTAAAGTTGTTAAAATTTCAGAAATAATTGGTGCCTCCAACATGTGTGCTACTTTTCTTCAGCATAAAAAGGGTACATGCCAGAGCCTGAGGGCCTAAAGAGCCCCATAGCCAGCTGCTGAAGCTACCCTCAGCTCATGGGGGCTGCCCATGCGCAGATGTCTGTGTACAACAAGCCACTGTGACCCTCAGGCTTTGCGAGGAAAAAGGCAATGAGAAGAGAAAACACAACGTGGCTGCTTTTGAATAGCTCTGTATCTTTGCAAAGCTACCAGCAAGTGGAAGGAACATAAAAATCCCTACCTTAAGTCTGACTCTAGAGTTGCCAAAATAACTTTGCTTTGGCTAATGAGCTGTTGTTAGGGTCAGGATTAACAGACCATCAATTTTTTATTTTGCTGTGTCTCTCCTACCCATTCCTAACCCTTCATTTCAGCTTCCACAATACCCACAGTAAGATTTTCTCTCAGTGTCAGACCAATAGTGCCCCTTATCCTTGCATGCTGAGGAGCCCATAGCATCTTGTGCAGATCAAATCCCCTGAACTGGATCAGATCACATGAGCCTTTTTGGAGAACAGAATTGCAACCCACCTCCCATCTCCTATAGGATGAGGAGTTTCCCAGTCTGTCTTATAAAGGCAATAAAGCTAAAAACCTGAGGAGAAGGGGAAGAATGGTTGCCAGAACAGACTTCTGCCACTTCTACAGGGAACCTGAAGGACTGCACTTGACTAATCTTTGTTAACTCACATAGGCACTAAACTCCTGAAGCTCCATTTCCCACTCTCCTTGCTGCCTAAACAGCGTCTCAAACCCTTTCTCTTCCTATTGACTTCAGTAGGAAAGGCTCCATTTTGCAGCAGTAAGGGATGAATACTCTGGATCTCCATGTTGTCTCGTGGACCATGCACAACACTTGTGAATGTGTGCAACTCTATTTATTCACTTTGAAAAATAGAAAGCTTATATCATGGACTTGCACATGAACTGAGCACTGCAACTGCCTTTAGCTCTGACATTCAGCTAATACTGACAAATTAGCTGAGTTCTTGCAATTTACATGAGGTTTCATCAGAATATATTCCAATATTCAACTAAGATCCTTTCAGGGGGTGGCACTGTGATCAATATATTAAAGATGAGTGAGTCTTTGAAGCTGAGCTGCTGTAATTAATCTACATTATTTTGCATTTTGCTTGTCTCAGAAAAATATTATTTTGTTTCCTGTCTGTTTTTTGCAGCAACCTGCAAACAAAAACCGGAACGTATTTACCTCTTTTGCAAATGCATCCTGATTATCCTAGTCTTATAGGCATAAGCAACCCTTAGACTCCTCTGCTTTCCGTAAAGCACTTACTGATGTTGTACCAGCCAAGCCTTGGTCTACTGCAACATGCCAGACTGGGAGTCCATTACAACTCGTACACTATGTATATGCTAGAAGGAGTAGCAGATATGCCCAGTGGCTTGGGAAAAGTAGATGTTATGTTTAATTATGTGACATAGTTAAAAAGGAAGCAGAAAAAAACCACATATGCAATAATGAAGGGCAGGAAACTCTAATTAGATTTAAGTACATAATACTAAGCAACTATTTTGCTCAGATGACACAATTTGCTGAATTCAAATCACTGCTAAACCCGAACAGTCTGTCTGGATCCTACACTTCACAATACTTAGAGTTTAGATCATCAGGGTCAGAGTGTCTGAAATCAGATTCAAATATCTCCTGAGTGGAGTGCAAATAAAAGGTTTAAACTTACAGCCATCTGTGGTGAGGGTTATCATCCATTGACTCTGAAAAGAGAGCAACTACCAGAAGCCCCTGGCAATTATGAAATGCAGGATGGTGTTACTTTACCATTGCAGGCTTTGGTTACCACTAAAGATATGTACATGCCACTACAGTTATGGGATCCCCAAACTGTGTCCTATGTTATACTTGCAGCCCTGAAACTCCTTCTGTGCAGCCTGAAAAAGTTTGCCAAACTAGGAAAAATGGAAGAAAGAGCACAAACAGCCACAGCCCCAGCACTACCCAGAAGCTCACTTCTCTCCTTCTCTTTCCCCTCTGTGTAACTGGTACACCAGCATTTCTGCCTCAGCATCACCACAGATGGTGGAGGGTTTGTCTTGGCTGAAACGCTGCAGGGGCATATTCTGCTTAGCAAGAGCCCTAGCATACACATGAAATGGTACACCCCATCCAATTCCCTCACTATTCTCCTCAGACTTCCCTGATTTCCCCTGGCCTGCACATGTTTGAGAGTTGTGCAACTAGAAACTGAACAAGGGGGTTAAAAATGGGTGTACCAGTCGGTCACTAAGCACAACCAGCTTTGCCCTTCTTGCTAAAACTAGGTGCTCTGAGAGAAAAACAGCGTGTGATTATGCCATTATTTGAAGGACCATTCTGGCCTCTCAAATGCAAAGTGCAAAGCTTTGATTGTACAGGTAAACTTACCTCTGACACCACATACTATGAAGTGCTTTATCTTGCAGCCCTACCAATAGAGGTTTTAATGGAATCTTACTAGACATGAAAAATTATTGGCACCTGAGGACAGATACCTCAACAAATGTTAATGCAAATAAGTAAATAAGGAGAGATGTTAGTAAGAATAATACTCCAAAGCACATTGTCCTTCTCCTGCCTGGAGTTTAGGAGGTCCTTACATGTTATGTTTGCAGCCATGCACTTAATCGCAAGATTTTGCTAATAATTGGCAACAGTCAATACAATGAAAAATTCATCTGATGGATCTCTAAGATTTATGGAGACTGTAAAGCTTAAAATGGAAGAGAAGTCGTCTTAACTGATGCAAAATTCCCAGGACAATAGAGCAAGCCATAGTTATAGTGTAATTTCAACTAGCTTTCACTGTATTTTTAAGACATACACAGAAGTGAATACTGTTTATTCTATGATAATAATTTACTTTTAGAGGTATCTATCACTAACCAATTGGCCAGGAGCACTGCAATGTACCAGTAATGAATTATCTTTAAGCAGCACTTTGCATGTAAATGATACCACTGTGCTTTATAGGCTAAATATTTGGCTGTTGTAACCCCGTTGCTGTTGGAGAGATTTCAGAGGATCTACACTAGTATACAAAAGTGAAGGATGCAACGGTATTTTTTTTTTATGCACATTGACATTCAGCCATGGATGAACAGCTGTCTACTAGCTAACAACATTGTTTCATGTGACTTCTGATAATACTTGTCTGATGAAAACCTAGAGGGAAATGAGATAGACCTGAATCATGCACTGAGAGGTTTGAGCATGTAGGAAGCTGCCTGGGACCAATTAGTAGCATGATTATCGATTCAAATACTGGAGCATAAGACAATTATTTACATCTTGATTTTTCCCCTATTAATCTGTCCAAGAACAGACTTTTTTTTTTTTTGTGTACAGGCTTCTTGCTGTGTTCTTTCAACCCCTAATCATTACCAGCTCCATCACCAAACACTTCGTAGTGATAGTGAGATTCCCCCATGTATTTTCTTTGCATATCACAGTCCTGATATTCCTCTCACACGTGGCAGAAATCTTACAAGAGGTCAGGTAAAAAAATAATAAATAAAAGTGATTCAGAACCTTGTGATTAATCTTCAAGCATTTTATCTAGGATGGGGCAGCTAGCTTGAGTCAATTATTAATTACTTACATCTGCCTCTGCGATAGGTGGGCCTGCCAGAGCTCTCCAATGCTTGGATCCAGAAGGCAATTTTCCCATGTTCATGGGTGCTTGGCTCCAGTGTTTTGTTTGGGTTTGCGCCATCTCTCCTTTCTCTGACAGAATGTTGTTGTATTTAAAAATAGAAAACTCCATCTGCTGTATGGGAAACTGAATTGCAGCTAATGTCATCATATTTCTCTTGTCCTTGATCAGGGAGGGGAATGCCTTTCAGAAAGTGCTGTCACAGATCTATAAAGATCCAGACAGGCTATTTGTTTCTCTCTGAGTCCTTTCCACTAAAGTGTAGTAACAACAGAAGAAATCAGTTGGTCCTGTTACTAGCTCCATGAAGGTGGAGTTGTTTCCAACTGGGATCCATATCTCCCCAGGAGTGCCTGGCCCTGCAGACCCATGGAGTGACTCCCATTGACTTCAGGAAGCTCTGGATCAGGCCCAAGAGCTCTGCACAGCTTTTCCAATGACCCCAGTTTTCCACAGTGGTCGGCACAGCCCCAGTGCTCCCACAGATCTGCTGATGGCTCACACCCTGTTGCAGGCTCCTGCAAAGCCCAGAGCAGAGGCTGGGCCATTCCCTGCAGGAAGGCATGGGGCTCCTGAGCAGTGGCCAGAGGAGACAAGCAGACACTGCTGAAAAACATAAAGCTGTTTAAGTGATGGCATTGCAAAAGATTAGAGATTTGCACTTCGAACAGCTCGTTCCCTGCTGAAATACAGATCCTATCCCATGATAGAGTGCATACTTTGCTGATTCACAGCAACTACTTATTCATTTGTCTAAATATTTTCCTTTTTATGCATTTTATAACGTTGCTGTGAGCTGGGGAGGCTGGTGGTGAGGAGAAAGGTGGCTGTGACCATGAGGCAGAGTGGGTCAGTCTCTCCCCTGCCCCAGGCAGGCAGTGGTCCCTGGCACAGGGGGAGAAGGAGCTGGAAGGAGGTGACACACTGGGATAACCTGGGATGTCAACAGTGTGCTGTGGCATCAGGAAAAAAGCCTGATGTCGCAAGGGTAATATCGCCTCAGCAAATCTGGTAAGGAAACAAAACAAAACTAACAAGTGAAAAAACACGACTAAAAACTTTTTTATTATATTATAGAACTACAGAAAGACCCCACAGGAGTAATTCCAGATTAAACTAAAGAAACCAGTAACTCTGGTTGAGATCAGCTGGGAAAAAAATCTTAAGTAAACACAGGGTGAAGAGGGAATCTGAAGCTCACAACTTATTCTTTTGCCCTGCGTTTTCAGAAACCTACCTGACATTTAGAACATGCAAAACAAGAGATTTTGGATAAAGCAGCAAAACATAATCAGTGAACTTTATCCATTTGTCAAAATGTCAAAGTTGCTTTTTTATGAATTTCCAGCACTGTAGCATTTGTCTGGACCTTCCAGTGGGTTAATATCTACTCCTGATGTTTTTCTTCTCGTGCATATGAGAGAAAGGATGAGGAAAATGGCACTTGTGTCACTGGGCTTTGAATGTTCTGATCCCAAGTTAAAAAGCTTTGTCACTGAATGAATTATCTTACTGAGTTCATAAAGACCGTTCTTATATTTCCATACGTCTGAATGTTCTGATTTAATGTCAGAGGACACAGCCCTTAATCTAATCCAATTGATGACAGGAGTCACAATACAACACTCTTGGAGCCATCCTGGCAACTCAGCAGGTCACTGTGTACTCACTACTTTCAAAAGTCTACCTAAATACCTAGCTACAAGACCATGAGATACACTCATAAAGCACTTACTATTTCTCTGGGGCAATAGCTTGCTGAAATGTCACTGAAGCTGTATTGCTTTTTCCTTGGTCACTGTTCCAGAATTCATTGTCAGGAGAGAGCATTTGAGGATTCAGAGTTTTCAAAGATTTATGGAGTACCTGGGAAAGAACCAACAGAGCTAACTAATAAAAATAAAACCATTTAAAGTAGATTCTAGAAAAAAAAAAAAAAATCACGCCCTGCTGCAAGAATAGCACCTCCAAACTATTTTTAGGCACAGGATCCATCCTCGCCAATTAGACAGTGTTTGAAAATTTGGAGAATAAAATTGTTTTGTGATTCTTTAATATGAATATCTTTTACACAGATGAATGAGCTATACTCTTATGTCTGTTCTCATGTCAAGCTGTCAGATAAAGTGCTAAAGTAGAAATAAAACAAATACCAGATTTCCTTTTTTGTCTGGCTTTAAGAACAGTATACGGAGTGCCCCAAATAAATCCTCATTATGTTACTTTTCTTAAAATAAGATTAGTGAGAAAATAGTTTGGCAAATGAAAAATTCCTCTTCCACCACAGATTAGTTGGCAGGCCCTGACAGAGAGTCTGGAGACATTCCTTTAATCTGATGGAAAAAATCTTTCTTCCTGGATTGAGCTATGGCAGCTTTATTCATTAGTATTTTCTTTTTCTGTTGAAAAATGCCAGTGGGTGAAGGAAGCAGACTGCCTTTGGTAGGACGTTATTAACCTAGACTTTGGGAAGCTGCAGTTTGCTGCTTCCCACAGGCTGGGAAAATCACTGAAATCCACAGCTGCACTGAAATAATTTCCCTGAAGGAGCTGGGGCATCATCTCTCTGTGCCACAGTTCACGACCTGGAAAATAAGGGTCAAATATTTTGTCTCTTTAAAGGAGGCATGAAAGAATTACACTAATTTACTTATCCAGGTAAAATACAGATATGCATTAATGAATTATAGCATTTATGTCTCTTAATTGCATGTCTTCAGCCAAACAAAAGTGTAGCTTATAGTAAGTAGAACAGTTACCACCCTGTACTGAAAAATATTTTATCACATGCATAGTGAGAAACCAGGAGACAGAAACCCGTGCTTGGAGGGTTAACTTCCCTAGGGTGAAAAGAGGTTAGTGCCTTTATGATCTACAGGATTGGAAGTCACCAGTCACCTCTTTGTTTGGTATTTGTACAGTGATCAGTACTGTACTGACTACGACAGGCACTCAGAGGCTTCACAGTACCACAAACACTAAACTTCTGCAGATTCAGAGAGGTCAGATTTTTAGGGATGCACTCATAATATATTGCAGGGTTTAGATTTCTTTTCAAAATGCAAAGTTAGGGGATATCAGTCTCCAAGCCTTTAAAGGTGTGAGTCAAAATAAGCAAACACAGAGCAGAGGAAAGCAGCACATTTGTCAAGTGAAGTGGGATATCAGGATGTAGCGGGGAAGGCACTTATGTCAATTGTGGCAGTTTTCTGAACATTGGTGGTGCAATTTAATTAGAAACATCACCATTTATAGGAGAAAACAATACTTAAAATTACTGTCAAAAATTATGAACTGAACAAGAGTTTTCTAAAAGCCAAGCAGCACAGATTTATCCATTGCCCAGCAAGAATGATTCACAAATCAAAGCAACAAAAATTATTTAATATTGTAGCACAATGTTACTTCTGACTGCTAAGTTGAGAAATTGTGGATAAAGAGTTTTCTTTGACCAGGCAAATCAATGCATAGTTTCAGCCTACCTTAGTGATAGATGATAGATGTTAGCACCTTCTCCCTTTGGTTTCTGCACTAGCAATAAGCGATATCCCACATTATGTAGTTCTCACTACCAACACATTCCCACCAAGAGCAAGACTGTGGCAGATTCTTCCATCAGTCATTCCTTGTGCCATCTTCCGAATTTTGTCAATAGCTTTTCATTGAAACAGCCTGAGAAATCATAAAACTCAGGACAGAGTGCAAGTTGTCAATGCACACATACCTTGAACAGCAACTGTGGCATTGCTCTGACACCAATGTGCTAACTATTAAGCATCCAGCATGGGCCACATACATGTGAAATCTCCAGATGTGCAAAGCAGTGCTCTGATGATCTTCATGAGAACCACCAAATTAACACCCCATTAATGATTTAGTCTGGCATTTGCACACTATACTGAAATTGCATGGCTTCTGAGGAAAACTAGATCAAGACTAATGTCTTGTTTAGGGAAACCTTCCAAAAGTTTCCAGAGGATATATTGAAATTTTCCTTCTTTTTCATATGAGAATAGGCTGCATCAGCTGGAATTCCTCAGCTCCAAGAGAAACTCAGGGGCATCTTATCAATGTGTCTAAATACCTGATGGAAGTGAATAAAGATGAGGGAGTCAGACAATTCTCTGTAGTGACTACTGACAGAACAAGAGGTAATGGACACAAATTCGAACACATGTTATTCCAACTACACACAAGAAAACAATCTTTTACTGTAAGAGTGGTCAAACACTGCCACAGGTTGCCCAAACAAGTCTCCACCCTTGGAAGTATTCAAAATAGGATTGGACATGGTCCCAGGCAACCTGCTCTAGGTGACCCTGCTTGAATTGAGGTGTTGAACTAGCTGACCTCCACAAGTCTCTTCCAACCCTAACCATTCTGCAATTCTCTGATTCTGTTTTACCCATAAAGCACCTTAACTCAGCCCTGACGCACACTGGAAAGGTTCCTGGGGCAATGGATGATTCCTAACTGCTCCACTGGGATTCACTATAAAACAAAATCTAAGTATTCCGGAATACCATATGGCAGTCACAGTCAGTCATCTATTAAACTTCTGAAATAGAAGAGAAAAATACAGTGTCACTGTGGACATTTTACAAGTGCTGGATCTTGCATATTAGTATTTATTGCAGGTGTTGATTTTACATTTTACATGAAACATTTTACATTTATTGCAGGGTTATGGTAATTGTCCTTGGAAATGTCTCTTTGGAATCTCACAATTAGCATAGTGGGAAATTACTCTGCTTCTCAGACCCAGAAAGAGTTGTGGTCACCCCTTAGAATTTAAATGACTCTCTGCTAGAAGATGTAATAGAGTACTGAATGGTCTGTGACAGCACTAAGCTGCAGTTACCCTGATGGATCATGCTTCACATGAGATTCATACTAAAAGCTAAAAATTCAGAGTAAGAAAACAAAAACATGGATTTTTCTGACCGCCTATTTCATCCTTCATTGCTGAAAATAACTCCATGTTTTGAGTCAAAATTAATGAAGAAGGCTGAATATTCAACACAGGTGAGGTAACTAAGTAACATATCTAAGGATTTCGGGCTCTGTTCCTGCAAACTTTTCAGCTGCTGATTAGTTTTCTTCTAATAGTTTCAGTACTACTGGACATACTAACTATTTGCATGACTGGAAACATAAGTCAAGGTACAGTCTATTAGTAAGGTGACCCTGAAGGCCCAGACTCACTAAATTGGGATGGGGACCAAGATGCAATTTGGTTAACGTGATTTGAATCTTCATGATATAATTCAATAAAATGAATCACGACTATATCTTCATGATAGAGTTCACATTAAAATGTGAAACTACAGCCAATACATGTAGTTCATTTGAAAATTTATGTCGTACCAGGCCTGATTCTAGAGTAAGGCTAAGTCAGCATCTTCTTAATGTCCTTTCCATCACACCTCAGATCCACAGATATCCCTTTTTTCTCATTAGAAAAACAAACAACATGGGTCACATTCTTGGCTGACTTACTTCAGTAATATGATGCGGAGTTACAACCACCAATTCTCTGACCCAGAAGTGCAGCTCCGGAACAGAATATATATATTTTATGAGTAAAATTAAATGGAAACAGGTTAAATTACGAAAAAAATAAAATTCCCACAATCAGTGCTTCTTTGCTTTTACTGATTCATTTATGTCATCTACATAAAAGATTTGCAAGTGGTAAGTGAAATGTGGCATCTGGCTGGGAGCTGAACAGTGTTTTTAATAGATCTCAGAAACACGTTTTTTACAAAGCAAGACATTCAGCTCTCTTAACTTACACTGAATAATTAGCTTCAGTAGTGACGAACTGCTTCCAAATGAATAAGCTTTTGATAGAAAACTATCAAATTTAAATGGAAATCTGATCATTGGAAAATTGCTCATGGAAAGAAATGTCTCAACACTTGATTGATCCCTTAAAAAAAAGGAATTCCTTGGTATTATCTCATTTAATAGTGATGCTGTAAACATAAAACCCCCAAATGCTACTCGTACTAAGCAGTTTTGATTACTTGTGGTTTTCATCTGTTTAAAATGTATTGGCATACAGGTATTTAAATTTATCTAGAGTTAGAGCTGTATTCTAGTTTATGAGGTTTTGTATTTGAATCTCATTTTGTACTTCAAATTTGTACTTCAATTTATGCTAGACAGTAGATGACATGCCTAGGAAAAACTGAAAACTGATAATTTTTTAGTTTTGTTTTGCATGAAACATCTGTCTTTTTAAATCTTTCCCATTATGGAATCTATTTCTTCTCCCATCTTAATCATAGGTAGTAATGATGGGCCATTTTCTATGCAGGCAACCAGCAGAGGTTGCAGCATTTTGCAATAAACAGCAGCTACCATTGCTCTTAACAGGTTAGACTTAGGGTTAAGCACTTTTGCTGCTTTGGTCATTTCCTTTAGCGGCCTAATTGGCAAAAGAACTCTTTGGAAAGGCATGCACTTTTCAGACTGAGTGGAAAAGGACTTATTGATGAAATGTTAGGAATATTGATGGGGTGCATGAAGGCAATTGAAAAGGAAATGCCTTCTAATTAAATATCTTTAGGGTATTTAGGATTTGAAAATGTACATTGTCCTAGGTAGGCCATCGATCTGAGAAGCTTTTTCCTACAGAGTACTGCAGGAGATGCTCTTGGGACAGGAAAGAAATTATTTATCCATTAAGAATTTCAAATTGCCTTATAAGGAATCCCTTCCCCATTCTCCACCTTCAATGTCCATCTCTCCCCACATAAAAACTTCCCGTATTAAAAAACAAGCTTAATAGATCAAAATCCCCTGAACATTTCCAAAAATGTACTAAAAAATCCTAAATAATTTCATACTTAATCTGGAACGGATGAGGTTACCCTTGCTGACCTCTTTCCCTTCTCACCAACAGGAGATACTCTACTGCACTATAAGAAACCCTTAAGCTCTGGGCCCAGGCTGACAGGCTCAGGGCTTGGCAGTTGCCTTTTTGACAGGCTGGAGGGGAGCACATCAGATGGGAAGGGAAACAGAGAAAATTTCCCCAGGAAAATTGCCTTGTTTCTGCTGAACTGAGCCACAAACTGACATGATTCTACAGGATGTTTTGATTTCTTCCATACTGGCTTTTCCTGACAGGAAAATAATTCCAAAAAAAAAAAAAAGGAAGCAAGAAATGTTTCATCTGCAAATTTCCATGTGGCTGTATTCCAGATCTTATGCAGCAGCATGTTTCTTGTCAAATCCTAAGAGTTAAAGGGAAGAGATCTAAACACCCTAGCAATCAATAGTTTATGTAGGGCTGATGTTAAAATGGGTTCTGGAGATCTCTTGACAGTTTTGCTCAAAGCATACAGTGAATTTCTATAAATATCCTGACATGAGGCAATATTATTCCAGTTTGGGAACTTGAAGTAAACCCTCTGTCCTTAGAAAGCTTGCCTGATAACCACAAGCATCAGGGGCAACTGCCACATCACCAGCCTCTCTGAATGGTTTCTTTCTATAGGAGAGCAAGCACTCTCCTGCAAGCACAGGTTACCTATACAGGACATTTATCTGGAACTGAGGACATGAAAAAAGGTTTTATCCAGGACCTGCCAGTTCAGTAAATAATTCAACAAACCAGTTTGTCTTAGGGTGCTGCCTGAAGGTACCTATATTTTGAGTCTGAGCACAGCACTGTTTGGCTTCATTAAGTTCCTACTGCTCAGCTGAACTTGCCATGGGTTTTTGGCTTTTTGTTGTCGTTTGGGGTTTTTTGGGGGGGTTGCTGTTCTTGCAATTTTGTTTGTTGGTTTGTTTTGGATTTGCTTTTGTTTTTTTACCATAAGCAGCATGGTGACTTATTTTTTTTCCCCAATTAACATAAAGAAACTCAAATGTTTAAACACAGGCCTGCTCCATCAAGAGTGCTTTGAGGAAATAAGCCGTTGTTTGATTTCCTGGTGGGATCAGTTCTTGTCAAATACATTTTTAATGCACTTCTGGTATCTAATGAATTATGTAGCATGCCCCTTTTCCTTCTGTCAAATGAGGTTTGGAAGAAATCAGTTCAAGATCGATGGCAAAAATTGATATAGTATTCTGAAATAACCCCTAGTCTGAGTGAAAGAACTATTCTGATGGAAACTAATTCCTGTTGAAACAAAGGAAAATATTACAAACAAGCCAGGCTTCCCTATTTTTGTGGCCACCACCACCAAATTTCCTCCAATAAGGCAGAGGCCAAGTACAATTTTTACAGGCCTTACTGGAAGCTAGTGAAAGCCAGGTTTGAAACTATCAAAAGAAAGTTATTTGTCTCTCAGTATGTAGCAGGTCTGTGGCACTCCTAGACAGGGAATGCTGAGGAGGTAAAAAGCTTGTGTGGGTATAAGTAGAGCCTGGACACAAACTTTGAAGAGAGATCCCTTACCAGTTACTAAATAGAAAAATCACGGGTTGCTCAGGAAATTCCCCAGGCTCAAGATGCCCAGATGCTGGAAGAGCAGGAGAACAAAAGTCATATGAGCTTGTCCTGTTCTTCCCCCTCCCTAGGCACCCATTGTTGTCACTGTGAGACACAAAAAGCAACTTAGATGGCTCTCTAGTCTAAACCACCATGATTATTCTTGTGTTCTTCTCATTACTAAGTGGTAAAATCCTAGAATAAAAGAAAAATTGCCAAAGTTACTTTTGTTGTTTGGTCATATGTTCAAACCCAAAAAAAACAAGTCTTCTTGTTGATTACTATCTCTGTGAAATAGGACTGTTAATGCAAGGGGCTATATGTTGTTCAACATGAAATATGGGAATGACTTCTAATATGTCCCTCCCCGTAGGTTTGCTTTTGTAGTGCTGACACACTGATTCACTCCAGGATGAGTGACAGATGCTCTGCCTAGAACTGAGATTAAATATGTGTCTTCAGGAAAGCTATTCTACTTAGGTCAAACTTTCTGAGGCTTATCAGTTCTGTTTTTTTTCTTTTTTTTTTTTTTTTTGTGTTACAGCGCTATAACATTTTGGCTCTTGCCATTAAAAACTGAGCAGGTACATATTTCTAATTAAACTTTGACCACCATCACATTTGTTTCGTTGTAAAAAATTGCTCATTGTAATTTTCCTGACAAGAATCAAATTAACAGTTTTGAATTGCCTTCATCTAATACCATTCTCTAAGTCCTGTATACATACATGCTCTGTTTTGATTGGGATAACTGGCCTTTCCAGATCAGACTTGGAACATTATTTGTCATGTGGGTTTTACACTTAATTAAATATCGTATACATTGCTTTTTGATTTGCAATTTGTGCTCAAATATTCCCTGGGGGATTCTGGAGAAGAAAATTGTTCTACCTCCTGTTTCCAATACACTGATTTTTCTAAAATTTCAGTTCCTACGCCAGGCGAAGATGTCACACACACCTTAAAGGAAATAAAAAAAGGACAAGTTCTTTCAATCATGGGACTTTCTTTTTTTTCCCCCCACCAACACTATTGTTTTTCAATTTTATTTTTCTTTTTTCCTGAAGAGTTGTCATTAATCACTGACTAATGAGAAAGGCTTTAGTTAATCAAAAACTACCTTGACACAATATCTGAAATTTACCTGTTAATATATTATCTCCTACAATTACTTTGCTCTTCTTCCAGTCCAGTCATGCTCATCCATTCGAATCCCTTCTCTGTGACTCAGAACCAGAACATGAACTTGGCTTATCCACCTCTAAGAAAAGTGGCCTTGTCAGCAGTTCAGACTTTCTGGAAATAGCTTTCTCTTGATTTCTTCTTTGGACCTCTCTCCTTGGATACACTCAATTAAATATTAATTGTCCCCAGAGGAAAAGAAAATGGGGAGAGGCTGACTTCTACTGGGTGAAAGTGGGAAAGTCATGTTCCAGTCCCTGCTTGGATGAGTATATAATCACATACGCAAAACACAGAAGGTTTTTTTTACAGCAAAAAGAGACCCTTCTGGGGCACCCTAAGTGCAACAATTCAGCTTTTCACCATTTTGTCTTTCACTGGAAATGTTTTCCCTTATGAAAACACTGGAAGGTACAGACGCAGCATTAATAGTGTGCCTCCCTGGGCTTTTTCTGCAGCATTAAGTGTATTCTGAGGTTGTTTATCTTTAGACAAGCCTTGTACACAAGACATGGGGGCAGAGGTGTGCACTAAGCCACAAGCTATCAAAATTTTATACTTGTGCTTGATGATACATGTACTTTATTACATGTACAGAATTTGTGACCAGCCCATCCAAAGTCCCAGGCACACACATTTTTATCAGCCCGTGTGAGTAACAGCCCTTTGCTACCACCAAGTAAAGGACACTCACTGCCAGCGCACTGTGCCCATGGAAATTAGACAAGGAAGTTCATGTGTGACAAATGAGATGGGGTTTCCACACCAGCACTACAAGCAAAGCTATGGATGTCTTTATCAGATTTGACCTTAGTCTCTGAGAAGAGGCAATGAGAATTGCAAGACATCTGGTCAACAGATGTGAAATGCAATCCACTCTTGTCTACCACATTTGTACCGCTATAAACTGAGCAAAGCTCAGGGGCATATATCATCATTGCAAATGACTACAGAAAGTGAAGGATAACCAGGACTCAGGCAATCCACCTCCAGATGGGAAAGGAGACATACAGGATCAGAATAATCAGGCAAACAAGAGGAATCTGAATATAAGAAGGAAAAAATTGTTACAGTAATAAGCAGTAATTTGGGATTACTACCATCTATTTTACTACCTTTGGACAAACCTTGCAAAAGTGGTAATTATCCACACTGTTTGTATTCTTGTATGTTTCTTGGCTTCTTGCTTCCCCTGGTGGCATAGGCGCAAAACTCCTGTGACATGAGCTTTCTCTGGGGATGCTCAGAAACTCATGTGGTGACATGGGTGGGAGGAAGAATTGCTGCCTCTCACATGGTGGGGTGCCGGGAGCGAGGAGAAATTCAGCATGGGGAATTGTAGCAATTCAGCAAGCTAAACTCAACACAGAGTAAGAATCAGGACCTGAAATAGGTGGGCATTTCTAACCTCACTGGGTTGGAAATCCTAGCCCTTTGTTTCTTTTAGGTAGACACACAAGCCACAGTAAGAGAACAATAGCCCACCTTTCTAGCTGCTATCTAACCATGCATAGAGGGCTTTGCTTCAAAGAGATAACAATGGAAACAGGACATAAATGATAGATAACAGAAAATGCACTAATGAACTCCAAGCTGACTCAAATTTTCCATAGAGCACTTTTTCACACTAAGTGGTGTATGGAAATACTGATTTGGTACACTTTTATTTTGAATTTATCAGATTGGCTTAGCCTCCCCAGAGCTGAAACAGAACTTCAAAACAAGGTAAAATGTTTGTTTGACATTTTGAATTATTCCCTCTTTTTTCATTCTGAAATACTTGTTTAAAATTTCTTTTTCTTTGACATAATTTCAGGAAACACAAACTCTTCTTATCCCTTAAACGACCTGAAAATCCTTCTTCAGACAGAATGAGTTTTGTTCTGGCTTTGATAAGAACCTTGATTTCTGTTAACTTCACTTTTTAAAATTGTTTTATAAGCTAAGCTGAAAAACTGAAAACAGTTGCTTACAGAGCTACAAACCAAGATGACTGTGCTTTAGCACCCCACAAATCAGCAGTAGCAGCCCATCAGTGCTGATTGCTTTGCAGGTGTCACAGGAGAAATTAGCTTTCAAGATAGCTTAGAAGGAGAGCAGTGCAGTGACCACCAGGATTTTGGCATCGGAAAGCATGAGAGAACTGGGTGAGGGTTTGATGGAGGGAAGGATCATCAGGAAAGCAGAAAAAGGGGGGATTATTTTCACTCTGGAGAAAGGGATTGCATCAAGTGAACTGTCATGGGTTTGCCAAGGCACCCAGTGGGCAGGTACCTGAAAGTGCCTTTTGTTGATCTGGCTCACATGTGCACAAATGAAATCTGTCAGAAAGAGCAGCAGGTGATGGGTGCTTCTCCTCTTCTCCCCTTGCCTTGCCTCCACCAAGAAGATGCCAGGGCTGCATCACACCTCTGGTAGCCCAGCGGTCACAGTTCAGCCATGGTCAAGACCATGCTCATGCTTGTAGGTTGCTGCTCACTTTTTGCAGGGTAGAGTAGAGCCTGAAAGTTCCTCTTTAACATACAGTTGAATTTTTGTTGATATCCTGGAATATTATTATGACCCTCTCCAAGTAGAAAAATCACTTAATGAAACCATTTCACCTTTAATTAGCACCATGTTAATAACCCTCTCAATCCTCTCCTGTAGGAGTGCATTGTAGGTAAAAGTATGTGGCAGGCAAAAAGCAGTTCCTGGGATGGGGACACAGATTACAGGAAGAACGGTGTGCATGAGTCTGTGTGGGAATAAGTGGGCAAAAGAGCTGCACTGCAGCTTAAGGAGGTGTGTACTGAAGTTAAATTCAGCTGGTAACCCAAAGGCTTGTTTGACAAGGCAGCTCTAGATATGTTCCCCACTTCAGGGCTAATCACTGCAGAGAGTCTGTCAATGTTTGCAGCATATCCTGTAAGTACCTATTTACAACACTTTACAAGTAAAAGTTTTATGGGCAGGGTTACGGGGACCATTACTCCTTCATTAGCACTTATGCAGAGTGTGCTCCCCATCCATGCGGGAAGGAGTAGCCGTGATCCTCTGCACACTTGTTCATTCCCATTTTGTGACCATGTACCCATTCTTGCCCCCCTGGTAGAGCTTCGGGGCAAATGATCTCACAGAGAAACTGCTGGAAGAGAGTATCCAGGACCAACATCATAATCTGGACTTGGACCAGATGCTGGTCTAGTGGTATCCCTGCAGTAATATCCTGAAGGAGGAGAATTTCCCAGCGGCGTGCAGTTGTACTGTTCGCTGCCAGCTGGACAACACATACAATGATCTCTTGGACAGAAGTATCACACATAAACATGTGAAATCCTGAAAGGTCTGTACGGAGGGTAGAGTGAGGTGGAATAGAGACAGAAGAAGTGGCAACAAATACTAATTTACTAATAGCTTATTTATTAAGCTCATTTTGTTTTTCAGTTTGCCAAGCAGGAACATGTTTCTGTCATCATGCATTCATTTACAGACCTATTATTGAACAATTAATATTTTAAAGGAGTGCCATATTAAAAATATTACATTCATATGAAGTCTTCAAGATAAGTCTGTTGTGTTCCGGATGTCAGAGTATGGTAGTCAGCAACTCTGCAACTTCTGTAGCTAGAAATGTATGCAATTGAAACAATTACCGGTTTTTATTGCAGTAACAGCTTAGAGTTATTTTAGCAGGCATATTTTCATATTCAATTTTCATTAGTCTGGAAAAATTATCATAAGTGTAGTACAATTTCATGCTGTTTATTAAATGTAAATAAATTATCATGTATACAGAATCTGTTCCTTCTTACAATGCTAAAATGATGAGCAAATCTGAAATGCAAGATAAGTAAGGCCTTAATGCACAAAAGCCTAGGCTGCAAAGTTCTTCTTCTCAGAGAATAATTAACAGCATTTTCTCCTCCTTGTCACATGCAGTTCCATTTTTCTGTTGTCTTTAACCAGTGAGTCAGATTATTGAAGCTCTTCCATGTGCAAGCAAATGTTTACACTCATTGCTAATCAAAAAAGCAAATCAACATGTTCCAAGATTCCACAGAAGAGATGAGGTTTCAAGGTCCATACATCTGCAGAGTTCAACACATTAGAAATAAATCCTACATCAGTTTGGTGTATATCCTCTGGAACATCTGTATGAATTTATTTTACAGAAAAACCTTTGATTGATCCAAGCTATGGACACAACTGCAAGGAGGGTAGAACTGACTGATTCAGACAGAGTACCAAACATATCACCAAATATACCTTTGTTGATGTAGTCAAGAAATGTTTTTTCAACTCTTTTTTTTTAAAGCTACAGAAACAACAAAACCATGACTAAAATCAATCCTGAAACAGAAAATATACCTGGGTCTTAATCACTTTAGTCCTTGCTTTGAAGGATGCTAACAAATAATTTGTAAAATGTGATCCAGCACTGAAGAACTGACTCTCCAATGCTCTCCATGGGTCATGGAGCCAGCTCTTGGCTCTGCCACCTGGTGGGCATGTGTTCCTGGGGCTGAAGAAACAGGCAGCAAAGCCTCCTGCCAGGGTGGAAGCCTCTTGCATCAGCTGATCACCTGTACAAGACAGAGGAGGACCAGCAGCACAGAATTCAGTGCTGCCCTCACACCCGAGGTGACCTCTGAGAGACTTTTTCCCTTTTGTAGAGTGATGGGTCTGAGCGTGATGCAGGGATGCCCTGGAGTGGTGGGAGCAGTAGGAGCGCCTGATCAGCCCTGGCACCTGGTGGGCAGGTGCCCCATGATGCCCTTTTTCGATCCATTTCAGTCTTGTCCAAATGCAATCCACTGGCAAGAGCAGCAGGGCACAGGCTCTTCTCACCTCAGCTTCTCTCACCTCACCTCTACTATGATGGCACTGGGGCTCCATTGCACCCCTGGTTGCCCAGGAGTCACAGCGCAGCTGCCCACTGGTCCTACAGTGATAGGGTCAGAAAGGACTGATGGGATCATACAGGCAGGAATAGGCGTGATTTTGTTCACCTTTCTGTGGTAAATACAATGTAAAAGGAACTGCTCATAGCACAGAAGAGAGAACTCTTGCTGGCAGTGACTACAGGATTGCTGGATTGCTTTGGTCCGTTCTAAACACATGCAATAACCTCAGAGAACTGCAGGTTTACCCAGATTTACAGGGCTCCAGTGCATGGCTCGAGAGGCAGCTCCAGGGAAGGTATCATGTAGTCATTTCTAAAACCTGAGCAGCAGCATCCCCCACTGTCTCTTTCTGGCAACCCAGGTTTAGAGGCGAAACACACTCCCTTGGGCAGAGCAGCCGAGCTCCAGACCTGCGCTGCATCCAGGAGCCACCACGCTGAGCAGTCTGATTTCATCCTCTCGCACTGAGGCAGCCTGGACTGCTTTGCTCTCTAGTGGGCAGTGCAGAGAAAAAACACACAGGCACCAGGCTAAATCCCTTCTGCACAGGGCCTAGATGGTTTTGGCGCCTTTTTTTTTCCTTTCCGCCCCCCCCCCCCCCCTTGTCTTCTCTTTCTAAATTATCTCAAGGGAAATACGACATTTTTTAAGAAGTGCCAATATCTTAATGTCTAAAGCTACTTGGAAGAAATCCTTGCTGTGTATCTGGTATTCAATAGAAGCCAGTGTTAGGTTTGCCAACTGACATGAAAAAAAAAGGGGGGCTTTGCTTCTTTATCAAGGAAGCAGGTCAAAGAGCTAAAAATTGGGATTCTTGTGACCTTGTCAGAGTGTATGCTTACCTTTGAAGAAGCAGAGCTTCAACAAGTGCAAAGTTAAGACCACAAAATTTGGAGTGGTATTTTTCTCTGGACATGCATTTTCTCCCAAATACAGGTGCATGTTTCCTATCTGAGGCCATGCACAGCATGGAAACATTTTGTATGGTTGGAGTAGTGTTCTAAGAGTTGAAAGATGAACAGCAGAGCCTATTACACACCTGGGCTTCTGTTCCTGTCAGCCTTTTTGGATCTTTTCAATTGCCCACTCCTGAAAGCTCCTTTTCCCTCTTTTACTTTTTCTTGTCTGGTTGGCTTTCATTCCCCTCTTCACAGGTCTGTTTTCTATTTCTGTTTGGTTTTTGTTTCCTTGAGAAGGACCTGTTAACCCTTCCATACAACAGTATTATTAGAAATGTAAAGCCATGATAAACTTGAATCAATTCTTCTTTTAACCAAAGCTAAGTCATTCTACCTTCTTTCCTCCAACAAGCTCTCCAGTTGTTCAAAGCATAGGAGGAAATCTACTATGCTTTCTGGAGCAACTGCAGTCAAAGCTATGGGCACCTGCAATGAAAATGTAGAAGTTAACAGGTGGAAAGGGGCTACCTGGAGTAGTAAGCTATTGTTTGTTAAATTTCTACCTTGCTCTTTAGAGCAGAACACTTGGATTGTTTGCATTATCCACATTTTGCGCAGTCACACACCTCAAACAGACTCGTGAATCTCTGATGAACTAGGATCTCAGCTAAACTTTTCTGAAGGTGACAGCTACTGGCAGCACAGCTCAGCTGAGCAATTTCTAAGGGAATCACTGCATGAAGTGCAATGGCAATCCTGCACCAGTCTTACTCTGAACTTTGAGAGCTGCAGACTAATGGGTGGCCTTGCTTGCTCTTTCAGAGGATTTTAGTCCTCAGACAGAATGAAGTCCTTTCTTAAAACACCTTCTATGAAGAGGATCACCTGTTTCTCAGTTTTGAACACAACTTTCACATGGGGCTGTGACACATTAACTGGAGGAGGCTATCCACCCTGGAGCATGAGCTCTGGAACATGCTAGGAAATGAGAGCAAGGAAAGGCAGCCAAGGTCCTCCACAGTGCAAAGGGCCAGGGAAGTTGTCTCCTGCTCCTCCTTGTCCCACCTGCTGCAAAGGAAAACAGAGCAAAATCTGTGGATGACAACCACCAAGTGAGCACTCTCAGACCTTCTCAGCACTGTTCCCCCACTGCTGAGTGCAAAGGAGAGACATCAGGCACCTGAGGACTCTGTTCTCCCCTGCTGCAGACCAATGAGGACAAATGTGCCCTGCGGGAAGGGCAGCAGCTGCCCCAGTGCAGCAGAAGTGCACACCTCCAAGAGGAGGAAAGGCCCTGTCTTCTCAAAACTTACCTGCCAAGTGACCAACTCCACCATCACTGCCAAATAGGACCAGTGGATGCCACTGCTAGGGCCCAGCCTGCAAGAAACACACTGCACTTACTGAGCAGCCCTGCAGCAGAAAGGGCTAGCAGCAAGCTGCATCAGCTATCTGGAAAGCTGTGAGAGGTAGGGTTGACCAAGACTGGCAACCAGGGATGTGCTCGGAAACCTGGGATGTGCCCAGAGGGCCACAACTCCCCAGTATGTCCATCTCTCTCTTTTACTGAGGCTTAAGCATTGTCTAATCTGATTTGATTTTACCTGATCCTCTCTCACTAAGGGTACCTCTTCTTTGCTCCAGACTTTCCCCCTGTTCTCCAGGGTGTGGGAATTCTGAAGGCTGGTCTTGCTAGGACCATTATTCCCCAGGATGACTGGCAGCACCTAGATCAGCCTAAGGGACTTGCATAGCCTCATGGATTCCAAAAGAGTTTTAAGCTGGAGCAAAATCAGTTCACAAATGTATGATGGGTTCTTCTGGCAATGGGGAACTGTGCAGTGCAACTGTTTGAGGTGCCTTGCCCTATGTTCAATCCTGTCTTCCAGTGTTCAGTAAGGAGGGTCTTTCACAAAATACTAGAAAGCAAACAAAGTAATGAGTTGTAATGTCATGCCTTATTGACTTCCAAAGGTCAACAGATTTAGCTGAACTTTCACATAGACAATACTTGGAGATAAGGGCCAGAACTTTTATATGACATGGTCTGTCATGGAAGTTTTAGAAATGTAGGGCCAAATCTGGTTTTTTTTATTATATATACCACACTTCCCTACAAGCTATTAAAAGTAATTCAGTCAGTCTAATTTTTCGCTTGAATATCACACCTTTTCATACTTCTGATGTTACGTGTAACATCAGATCAGGTTTTACTCTCACATGGATTATTAGATAGTAGATAGCATAGATTATCAGTAGATAGATTATCTGCATTATTTGTGCAAATATCAGTGAAAGGAGGTTGCATTTAGCAACTCAGTGAAAGGATAAAGATCAAATCTATCTATTGAACTTAGTGGGTTATTTATCAACAGATTTAATTCACCAGGCTAAAAAAGAGTTATATGAGAAAGGCACATTCTATCTTGTCTACTACAATGCATGTTTTAGGAGGTGAAAAGATAAGGAATTCACCCCCCCACCCCAAAAAAAAACCAACCCCACGACACAACCCCCCCAAAACCCCACAAACAAACAAAAGCTTAGAGATAAAACATTCAACTTCTAGAGCAATAGGGATTTGATTCAGGAAGCAATTTTTCCTATATTATTCCCATTCAATAAGCTACATTTTCTGACATTCTATCTCTAGCCAGTACCAATATGGGACTCTTCCAGGAAAAATTACACAAACCAAAAGCTTGTACAGCTTGTTTC
Organism: Strigops habroptila; assembly: GCF_004027225.2. NCBI lineage: Eukaryota > Metazoa > Chordata > Aves > Psittaciformes > Psittacidae > Strigops > Strigops habroptila. Next base: position 38,946,131 of record NC_044277.2, read on the forward strand.
CCATGCTGTTCTATGGAAGATGTAGAAATCTTCCCTAATCCAGATTTTTTCACTTACATCCAAAAGCATATGGCGTATTTTTGCTTGACAATCTACAGGAGGTTATCTAATGCACAGAAAAACCCGTGATGACAGAGTGATTGGCAACTCTGCTTCAGAGTCAAGAAAGGCTATGATAAAGATATGTGCAGCCTTCAGGAAGCCTCTTTCTGCGCACTTTTTATGACATTGTCTCTCGTTACATACCCATACACAGCTCTTTCCACAGGGCACAAGTGTACTCTGTGCCTCGGATGAGCTGTGGTCACTGACAGAGGAATTAATTCATGTTTTGCACTTTCTCCGTTGCTCAGAGTGCATAGCACATTTACTACATCACACCATTCCAGCCTGTTCTCCTCTGCACCAGATTTCTTATGTCATTCATCCCCAGCCCTACCTTTTAGTCTTCTCTTAGTCTCAGTTTTCTCAGCCAGGCCCAGCCTTATCTGGTCTCCAACTCCCATACGCCCATTCCAGGTTGATTGTCATTGCAGTTGCTTCTGCAGATGGAGCTTTTGTTTTTGCAGCCAAGCTAGCTTTAAACTAATTGACGTAGGTACCATTAAAAGTGAAATTGGGACTGAAAACCTGCTAAAGCATTGAGCAAACACTTTGTAGCCACACTGGCCTGAACCTCATGTCTCCACAATGTTCCATGCTGTTAAGGCATCACAATGTCTGCGAACTGCCTCTCCCACTTACAGTTCCAACTGCTCCCAGCCTCCCTCTCCATGTCTATTTTCTCCTTCAATGATCAAACCAGCTTCGGTCTTCTCTGCAAACAAGCTGGGATTTCTTCTTCATCAGTGTTGTCTGGATGTCATCATGCGAGGTCCTGAGACATCCTGTTCCAGACAGCAGCAGAAAGGGTAGTAATACTGCTATTCATGTCTGTGTCTCCAAAACAGCTCTGATTTCCCTTTATAGCAGGGTTTCCATTTTGTCTCAAGACCAGAAACATGGATCTGTGCAGTCTACATAATATTCACACATGCTGGGCCCCAGACACTAGCTAAAATTCAAAATCAAAGCTGTTGTGTGACCTGGCCTTGACATTTTGTGGGACACCCATGCAGAAAGCAGATGCTTGCAAAAGCCCATTCATTAGAGAAGAGCTCTGTCTCAGACTGATTACAAGCCTGCAGCTCTGAGCATTGCCCAACTAACAAACATGTGCAGGGGCCTTCTGCAAGCATGCAGGGCAAATGGGAAAGCTTGGTGCAAATGAACACACAATAATCAACATCTCTGCAGTAAATGTTTATATTCAGAATGACATAAGCTTATTTTATGTTTCCTTACCCAGAATTTACTGTGTCAAAAAAAACCCCACAAAAAACCAAGCAAAAGAATACAAGATTTTCTTCAGCTTTTTCATAAAGTTTTGTTTCAGTCTCTAGCTTTTTTTACTTCGCAATTAGTCATGCATGTCGCTTTCATAAAAGCTATATGTAGGGAGAAAAACTCTCTAAATAATCATTAATTTAGTTCCTCATAAGGAATTTGGCAACCACCTCAGATGATTAAACAGTGATTAAGTAGCTGCCTAAAACTGAGAAGCAAGATGCTGCTCTTCGGCCTCTGACATTTTCTGGTTAAGAGCTGAGACTTGTGTTATCCCTACTACCTGGGAAGGAAGTCAATCTACTGCATGGTGCACAGTGGAAATAAGACTCCATGCTTCCTATTTTGCAAATGCACTTTCACTCTCACCCTGTAAAGAGCCTTCAGCTCGAGAAGCTACTACCCTAGTGGTTCGCCTGAGCCTGTTCTTGCCAGAAGCCTTACTTGAAAAGTTTCCATCGATCTTTTTATCAGATTTGGGATTCAATTAGCATTTTCATTTGAAGTATCTGCTTCACTCAAAACTGGGTTTTGTTTGTTTACATCTTTCTTGTGCTTAGAGAAGTTTTTGGCAGGTTTCAACCAAGCTTTTGGGGGAAATTTTTCAGAAGCTTCTAGCCAGATATACATATGTCTAAACCTGCTGTTTTGGTTTGTTTTGTTTTTTCTGGAGGAAACTGATAATGATTTTTGCATTCAGCAAGACACTGTGTGGGTTGAGGGATGGGGCTTTCCCGTCAATTTTTGTTCCCACAAAATATCTTTCTCCATCTCTAATTTGCAAGTTGATATGCTGTTAACTATACTGAGATTGCTGTTGTTTGCTCCTATTTGTGCACAACCTGATGTATACAGCTAGGCCTCCTGGTTTTCCCCTGTCAAACCCTCCAGAATCTCCAGAGATCCCTTCCAACCCTAATTTGGTGAATCTTTGTGTCTGTTGGCATGGATTCCAGCTGCAGAGATAAGGTAATGAGCAAGATCAGAAATTACAAGTGAAATGCAGGGTCTACCTAAAGATTATCCTACCCATACTTACTGAACAGAATGGTATAAAACCTCCTCTGTCTCATGAAACCTAGTTTCTTCCTTTCCAAACTCTGGGGGCCCAGCTAAGAAAAAGAACCCTCACCAGACACAAAAGGAGGAGAAAAGTAATGCAAGCCAGCTGTGTGCATGCAGTCATGGTGTCCCGGTGAGCCCAGGAGCTATCTGCAAGGACTTTTTTAGTTATGATGTAGTTGTTAGTATTGATGTTTCATCAGCTGTAATACATATTAGGAAGTTTTAACTTACTACTGAAAGTGTATTAAATACTGTGATGTAATAGTGATTAATAACTGCATGATGCAAGAGGTTATTTGTGATCTCAGACACAATTTAATACAGACATAAGTATATGCTTACCCAGAAAAGGAATTCTGATAACAGTTAAGTGCTCAAATATCTGTTTATGATTTTCAGAGTTCTGTTTACTGACAGATTTTTAATTGCTAAATATTAGCTAGCTGTTTTCACAATGAACTCCCTCTGTAGGGAAATAGAGGTTTCACATACAACAGGACAGAAAATCTAAACACAAAGTATAAGGAGGACACCATTCATTTATAGCAGTCTCACACTCAGTTTCTTTAATTCTCTGTGCATGAACCTTACCTATGCAGGTTGTTCCTTCTTCAAGCAAGCAAAATATTGATCTGAGAAGGAAGTAATAACAGAAGTAATCACATTTCAATGGTCAGGGAATACAAAATATTTACATACACTCTGTAATCAGACATAAATAAGCTTCCTACATCATTTTGGCTGACTGCTCTGGTTTTAATCTGGATGGACTTCATGAGGAAAATCCTTGCAGCCTTGGTTTCTCTGCTGAACTCAGGAACAAAGATGCTATACTGAAGCCAGTTATATTTATAACTTTTTTCACAGCTACCAAACCTGCCAGACCACTAGACACAAGTAAACATCTACTAGATAGCATGCAAGTGAGTGTAATTGATAGGAAAATATTCACGGGCATGTGTGCTAGCTCTCCCAAGAAATCTTATTCCCTTATTCTCACCTGGGATGAGAATGATGCTTGTTTGCTGCCCTGCCTCCTGCACCCCAGGCTGGGGGGCCCAGCAAGCAGACACATCTACTGGGCAGGGGGAGGTGGGTCAGCTCTTCTTCAAAGAAAATTACTTTGCTCTTTCTTCAGGGGTTAGAGGTGTAGGAAAGAGAAAGCAGAACTGAAGGAAATGGAGCCAGCCTGCAAAAATCTGCTGAGGAAGGGCAACTTTATTTTCACACCTTTTCACTTAGCATACTTCACCAAGCAGATGGGAGAGTTTTTACTACAGACTTTGTGTTCTAAAGCCCAACCTGTGAAGACTGAGAACCTTTTGGCTGATCCCTTCACAGGAGAGCAGAGAGTTCTACCTTAAAGTTCTGGCTGATGCAGGCTCCCTCATGAACAGTTTTAATACTTTTTGCATAATAATGTGAAGAAAAAATATTGAGGCAGTGGGTAGGTACATTTTCCTTAGGGATGTGGTACAATGTGAGCAGAATACATTTCAACTGACATTAGTTATGTAAGAGCTGGCTTGTCATAGAATCATAGAATCACAGAATCATAGAATCATAGAATCATAAGGGTTGGAAAGGACCTTAAGATCATCTAGTTCCAACCCCCCTGCCATGGGCAGGGACACCTCGCACTAAACCATGTGGTCCAAGGCTCTGTCCAACCTGGCCTTGAACATCGCCAGGGATGGAGCATCCACAACCTCCCTGGGCAACCCATTCCAGTGCTTCACCACCCTCACTGTAAAGAACTTCTTCCTTAGATCTAATCTAAACTTCCCCTGTTTAAGTTTGAACCCATTACCCCTTGTCCTACCACTACAGTCCCTAAGGAAGAGTCCCTCCCCTGGCATCTTTATAGACCCCCTTCAGATACTGGAAGGCTGCTATGAGGTCTCCACGCAGCCTTCTCTTCTCCAGGCTGAACAGCCCCAACTTTCTCAGCCTGTCTTCATACGGGAGGTGCTCCAGCCCTCTTATCATCTTCATGGCCCTCCTCTGGACTTGCTCCTCTGGACTCGCTCCAACTCGCTCCATGTCCTTTTTATGTTGAGGACACCAGAACTGTACGCAGTACTCCGAGAGAGGTCTCACAAGAGCAGAGTAGAGGGGCAGGATCACCTCCTTTGACCTGCTGGTCACGCTTCCCTTGATGCAGCCCAGGATACGGTTGGCTTTCTGGGCTGCAAGCGCACACTGCCGGCTCATGTTAAGCTTCTCGTCAACCAACATCTCCAAGTCCTTCTCTGCAGGGCTGCTCTGAATCTCTTCTCCCAACCTGTAGCTGTGACTGGGATTGCCCTGACCCAGGTGTAGGACCTTACACTTGGCTTGGTTAAACTTCATAAACTTCATTGGCCCACCTCACAAGCGTGTCAAGGTCCCTCTGGATGGCATCCCTTCCCTCCAGCGTATAAACCGAACCACATAGCTTGGTGTCGTCGGCAAACTTGCTGAGGGTGCACTCAATCCCACTGTCCATGTCGCCGACAAAGATGTTGAACAGGACCGGTCCCAACACCGATCCCTGAGGGACACCACTCGTTACAGGTTTCCAACTGGACATCGAGCCATTTACCACAACTCTTTGCGTGCGGCCATCGAGCCAGTTTTTTATCCACCGAGTGGTCCATCTATCAAATTGATGTCTCTCCAATTTAGAGACAAGGATGTCGTGCGAGGCAGTGTCGAACGCTTTGCACAAGTCCAGGTAGATGACATCAGCTGCTCTGCCGCTGTCCATCAGTTCCGTGGCTCCATCATAGGCCACCAAATTGGTCAGGCAGGATTTCCCCTTAGTGAAGCCATGTTGGCTGTCACCAGCCATCTCATTGTTTTTCATGTGCCTTAGCGTGTTTTCCAGGAGAAACTGTTCCAAGATTTTGCCAGGCACAGAGGTGAGGCTGACTGGTCTGTAGTTCCCTGGGTCTTCCACCTTCCCCTTCTTGAAAATGGGGGTTATATTACCCTTCTTCCAGTCATCAGGAACTTCACCTGACTGCCACGATTTTTCGAATATGATGGACAGTGGTTTAGCAACTTCATTCGCTAGCTCCTTCAGGACCCGTAGATGGATTTCATCAAGTCCCATGGACTTGTGCACGTTCAGATTCTTAAGATGGTCTCGAACCTGATCCTCTCCTACAGTGGGCCTAAGGTCTTAATTTTCACAGTCCCTGCATTTGCTTTTCAAGACTTTCGTGGTGTGGTCAGAGCATTTGCTAGTGAAGACTGAGGCAAAGAAGTCATTAAAAACCTCAGCCTTCTCCAAATCCATGGTAGCCAGTTTTCCTGATAGCTTCCGGAGAGGGCCCACGTTGGCCCTAGTCTGTCTTTTATTTGCTACGTATCTACAGAATCCTTTCCTGTTATCTATAGAATCCTTTCCTGTTATCTTTTACATCCCTTGCCAAACTTAATTCTAGCTGGGCCTTAGCTTTCCTAACCTGGTCCCTAGCTTCCCGGGCAATGCTCCTATATTCTTCCCAGGCCGCCTGTCCTCGCTTCCACCTTCTATAAGCTTCTTTTTTCCCTCTAAGTTTCCTCAGCAGCTCCTTGTCCATCCATGGAGGTCTCCTGGCCCTCCTGCTGCACTTTCTTCTAGTCGGGATGCAACACTCTTGAGCACGTAGCAGGTGATCCTTGAATATCAACCAGCAGTCTTGGGCCCCCCTGCCCTCTAGGACTATATCCCATGGAACTTTACTAAGGAGGTTCCTGAAGAGGCCAAAGTCTGCTTTCTTGAAGTCCAGGGCAGTGAGCTTGCTGCATGCTCTTCTCACTGTCCTGAGGATCTCAAACTCAACCATCTCGTGATCACTACAGCCAAGGCTGCCCTGGAGCGTCACATTTCCAACCAGACCCTCCATGTTGGTGAGCACGAGGTCAAGCATGGCACCTCTCCTTGTTGGCTCCTCTATTGCCTGAAAGAGGAAGTTGTCTTCCACACAATCGAGGAACCTCCTGGATTGCTTGTGCCGGACCGTACCGTCCCTCCAACAGATGTCAGGATGGTTGAAGTCCCCCATGAGGACAAGGGCCTGCGAGCATGAGGCTGCTCCTATCTGTCTGTAGAGCGCTTCATCTACAGAGTCCTCTTGATCAGGTGGCCTGTAACAGATCCCCACTGTAGTGTCCCCCATTGCTGTTTTCCCTTTGATCCTGACCCACAAACACTCTGTTACCTCATCACCCGTCCCCAGACAGAGTTCCATACTCTTTAGCCTATCACTGACATAAAAGCAACGCCCCCTCCCCGTCTTGCCTGGCCTGTCTTTTCTAAACAGCCTGTAACCTTTCATTCCGACACTTCAGTCATAGGAGCCATCCCACCATGTTTCTGTGATACCAATGACGTCATATTCCCGTAGCCTTGCACACATCTCTAATTCTTCTTGCTTGTTCCCCATACTACGGGCGTTTGTATAGAGGCACCTTAGCTGAGCTCCAAATGAAGCCGACTCAATGGCTGGGGCAGCTGGAACATCTCTACATCGCTCCAAGCACTTATTACAGGTGCTGGCAACTGACCAGGAATGTTGGGATGGATCAATGCTCCCCTCCCCCAGCACATCTAGTTTAAAGCTTTCTTGACTAGCCTGGCAAGCCTCCTACCAAAACAGCTCTTCCCCTTCTTTGTCAGACCAGCTCCACCAGCCTGCAGTAGACCTGGCCTCCCAAATGGAGCCCCATGTTCTAAATAGCCATGTTCTAAATTGTCCTCTGGATTGCCTGTACAGTCAATAGAGAAACACAAGTTGCTTGAGAGAACAATTCACTTTCTTATGAGCAGATAAATGCAATCCAGAGGTTTAACACTGCTTCCACTGACTGTAGATAGAGCCTAATTACTGGGAATTACAAAGGTAAGTGAGATGAATCCCCTACAAGCTGTTTCAATGTGAAAAATGTACATGGATTTGATACAGCTCTCCAAAATATAATTTGCATCATGAGGTGCCTTGAAATTGGCTGGGGGGTGGTGAATGCAGGTATGTTACTGCATTTTTTAAAAATACACAATTATACTTCCTGGAAAAATAAGTGCAAGATCCTTCCCCATTATAAAATATATATGCCTAACTGCCTCTGTAGTATATGAAGCTCTCATTCCTGACTGTCTCTTGCTATTCATAAAATGCTTGGCTTTAGGATAAAGCAAGTAAGTGCTATTTGTCTCTGAAATAGTCTTCCATACCTACAAAGCAGTGATGGCCCGTGGAATCAGTGCTAGGCAATCTGGGAGACGTGTGAAAGGGAGTAAAGAAAAACACTCCTTATAGCTGCAATTAGTCGTGATGCTTTCAAGCAGCTCAACCCAACAGCAACTTTCAGCCCAGCTCTTCCCATCCCCCTTCTAATATCTACCCAGACACCACTATGCTCTTCTGCTGTGTGCTGTTCTCATCCCACAGCTCTCCCACTACAATTTTCATCTGCTATCCTTTAGTGGCAGTGCTGGCAAAGCCCTGTGCTGAACAACTCCCTCTTGGCATGTGGGACCCTCCTCCCAGTGCTCTGCTTCCCAGCTGCTTTGAAATGATAAAAATTAGAGAGTTGGCTGAACCACACACAAAGAATCCCAGCAATTTGGGGGAGGTCTGAAAGTAGAAAACATTTCAACAAAACTGTGCTGCATCTCAAAAGCATATTAAACACAAATAACTTTCCATAACACAACAGCACTGATAGTCTTGCTGAGTTGGTCTTCTCTGCCTGAGACACATCAGCATCACTTAATATGAATGAGAAAGTTACATGACATCAAAATCACACTTTCCAAACTCAGATTCTATTCTGACTGAAGGTGGAATAAATCTGAAGTAATTTAATTGCTATAATTATTCTAGGTTCAAGGCAGTGTAAAATAAAGGATAAAATATATTCCAGCAAGCACTGCTAGTCCTCACTTTAACAACACATTTTAATTTTATGGAGAATTTTAACTAATGCAATTTAAGGAGGAAGATGGAAGTAGAGTGTGGAAACAAGTCGCTTTCAAACGAATGCATATATAATGGCTCCCTGTGAAGCAGCTTGAAAGCAATGCAACTGTTCATCCAGAACAGGGTTATTTTTTTTTAATTTTAGCTAATGTTGATTTAAATACCATTTTAGTGACTGTGAAAGAAATTTAACACTTGATTCATTTTTATTGTCATTAATTATTCCAATATTTTTTAAGCTTGTTGTGTTAGATTCTGTTGTCATTTACTTTGTGTATTCCACTAATTTCATTAGCTCCAAAGAAATTGTTCCAGATTTTTGCCAGGATAACTTAGAACATAGGCCTATTATAATTGTCAAAAATCATTAAAAAGTGCATAATACAATTGTTATTCATGCCTTCTTTTATTTATTCTGAAAACAGGAAAAAACTAGCAGCTCCAAGGACCTGAACAGCATGCAAAGCGTGATTTAAACACTACTAAAATGCAGGTCTAAATAGGTGACATTAATGTGGTTAATTTTCTCCTTTATTGGGTAAACTGCTGAACAGCCAGCCCAAGAGAAGCCATCAGAACAAGTCTGTTCAAAAGACAGTGGGTTAAGGCTTGACCTTCAGCCCTGAAATAACATAATTCCATTAGATTCTTAAAAAATAAAAGGTTAAAACATACAAATTCGTAAACAAGGAATGAACACAGCATGTGTTTGAGATGTGTCTGATTCTGCAGCTTGCATTTACAGCTCTGGGACATGTCAGCTGCTGAACTAGGAGCCTCCTTCGCCTCAGAAAAGATGCTAAGCTGAGCTTCCACAAGTAGGACTTGTTTCCTCAGGAGTAAGTCTTTCCAAAATACCCAGACGGCAACGCTACCTAAGTAACATTCTAGAGTGATGCTAAATTTGCAAGGTGCCCGCGGCAAGGGTTATGTAGAGAGACATCTGTGTTTCAATGATACCTCACCAATAGAATTATCAGCAATAACAAAACAGGAAAAATAATGTTCCCTGATGGATATAGCTTATCGCATCTCTCACTGATACTATATATTGCTGTCCAGTCGTCACTGAATTAATATCCTAGATGCAATCTGAACATCCCTATACCCCTCACAAATGAGTGCTGTCTGGTAAAGGCTCAGGATCCAAAGTATGATTAAGTCAGATGGGAAATGCAATGAGCTCAGTTATGATCACAAAGCTCCAGTGGCTGATTTCAGACTGTGAAACATACCTGACAGGAGGAGACTTTTTCAAAGAGTCAGAAATGTCCAGCCACAAGTTCAAGTTTACTTGAACTTGCTCAGTAAATCATAGAACACTTGCTAAGCTCATGGCGTCTACATTTGCAGTTTAGAGCTCTTTGATTATTCAGTGTATTGGTTAACAGCCACATGACATTCTGGATTTGTAAACCAGAGTTTTGCTGCCATATTGCTTCATAATACATATATATATACACACATGGAGATACTTCTCTGACGCAGAGCATATAAAGTAAGACTGAAATTGTGCATTACTGTAAGACAGGTGAAGAACTAACTGAGCCACAGAGTTGGTTGTGGCTCACTAAAGCAACTCATAACCTAGGCAAACATGGGAGTAACAGTGAAGTGGCAGCTGTCTGTACCAGTGCAGTGAATCCAAGACAGGCAAAGCAGCAGAAGGTAGGCACAACCACCAGGAACAAACATCTCACCCTTGCTAGAAAGTGAACTGACCAGCTGTTAACATACATTATTTAAAATACATATTTCTGCAGTTGGCAGCTATATGGCTACACCATGCATGCTCTAAGGCTTGCCAAGTGCCTGTACCTGCTAATGGGCATAGCTGCAATAAAAAAGGGAAGGCTTCTGCTTCCACCAGCAGAGTTTTTCTATGCAAGGGGCAATTCTCTGGCAGCCCCTCCAGTAATACCTTAGTGCCAGAGGAACAGGAAAGGGATGGACCTTAAGGAACGCGCTCATGCAGAGCATCAGTTTGCCCTCAAGTGTGAATCTCTGGGATGTTCCAGTAATCATTAACACAGAACCACTCCAATGCATAAATTAATCTGTCCCACTTCTCTGACAGGTAGTTTTCAAACGCAGCAAATTTCTGTAGGTATTTGAAGTTCAGCCCTTTCTTGGAAGTAATATTAAATTTAGTCTAGTTCAGCACAGTGTCTTCAGTGCACAATGCTGTTTGAAGCAGGCTTAATGATACTGCTAGTTTAAATAGTTCATGAAATAATTGCCACAGGTCCCTTTTTCTTTAGGTTTGTTTTCTGGTCTGACCTCCAGTTATTCAACAGAGATTTATTTCTGTGACTAGATTTCTCCAGCAATTCCATTTCCAATCAAATAGAGCTCTTACACACAGCATTAACAACAAAGAACCAGTTATGTTGCATAAGGAAAGAAGGAAATTTATTGAACTATGGTAACAAAAAAATATTCAGTTTACCTCTTCAGCCATTTTAGCATCTGTCTTTACTGATTACATTAATTCACAGCCTGTGATTCTTTTATTTTTGCTAATCCTTCTGCTGCTGGTGAAGGGTTTTAGCATTCACCACAGTACTGGATTGCTAATGTATCCATCTTTTCACTGTTTTCAATCCACCTCACTTACCAGATGCTTCGGAGGGTATTTCCACTAACAGATTCCATTAGTATTGACTGTTACCCACATCAAACATTTAATGTGCACTGCCACATTTAATCATGTGTTTGCTTGAACAAGATCCATTATTGTCTTTGCTTGTACTGCAAAGAGCCAGCTTTGTAAGGTTTCTCACTTCACAGATTATTGAATCTTTTTGATGAACTGTGCTGTTTGTAGGCTAATACAAACAGCAAAATACAAGCTTTTAATTATTAAGAATCTTGGAGAATTCTGAATGGTACAAGATAAAGGCTTTTCAGTCAGCACTTTGGACTCTTACTTGCTCCAGTATCTCTTGCCTGTCCTGTGGACAAGTCTGAATACACAACAAATGGAAGTATCAGTTACTATCTGTGTAATACATATATACATACATAGAAATCCCTGAAGTACCAGCTAAACCACTTTTGGCTTAGGCAATGTAGTGCCACAAATTTACACATAGATATTTGCTTTAAGCACTTTCTGGACAAATTCACCTCTGTTTGGCTCCATCACCAGTATGTTAAAGTGCTTGTTAAGATTGCATGTAGCCCTCTGGTGATTGTGTTGATGGATGATAGCTTTCTACTGTGGGAAGAGATTGAGTGCCTAGGGCTGAATTCTTTCACGTGTTGGATTTGGGTTTTTTTGACCATGAAGTTTTGTTCATATGCCAGTATCTTAGTAACAACAGACAGTCTGATTCAAGCAAATTCACTGTTTCGTCCCTGGGAAATTAATACAATGTTGACATGCCAGTTTAATCTTCTATTCTACTGCTTTTTGGGGTATAGAAGATCAATTTATTTAGTGCTGTGCACTACAAAGCAACAGCTCCAGGAGCAATCAGCCCAGAAAAGGTCTGAATTATGTTCCTGTGATAGGGTAAGCAACCATTAAACCAGAAATATAGCACCAGTAACATGTGGCTCTTTGGCAGACTGGTAAGTTTGCAACCTGGGGGTTTTACTGTCTTTAAACTAGGGACCAATGATGACAAGGTAAGCTGCAACTTGATGAAATACAGTCCAATACCTTAAAGTGCATCTGCCAGAAATTAAAAATTCCTGGAAATGATATATTACTGAGGCTATAGTGGAAGAGAAATAAACTGTGTGGGAGACTATACCTGTAAGCAGTAGGACTGCAGTCACACTTGACAAAGTACTATTTGAATTGTTTGAAGGACAGCATTCATATATACATATATGCATATACACACAGATTTTGTGCTTAAGTGAAGATTAGAAACCAAGCATAAGGCTGTATTTCCTTCTGAACACTGCTGGCTCATTCCTTTAAGGATATCTCTCAATATGTGGAAGGGCACTGCTAAAGCTAAACGGAAGAATAACATGATCTATTTGAACTATTTGTTCCTAGAGGTCAATGTTTAGGATTCAAAGAAAGTGAGAGTTGAATGGCATAGCTAGATAAGCTTGTCTTCAGGGTACTGCTTTAAAAAAAAACAACTCCCTACCTCTTTGTCATCAGTATCCAAAAATTCAAAGTTATGCTGCAAAGTATATATTGAGAGCCCAGTTTTGTAGACCCTGTTTGCAAGAGCAGTCATGAGGAAAAAGGTAAGCAGCATCTGTGAGCGGTGCTGGTCTCATGTACATAAGAAAGACAAAAAGCCCCAGGTATTGATTCCAAGCTGATAAGTTTATGCTCAAACAGGAATATGGTGTATAATGCACTTTTAATATCTAAACACCACTGTCTCCATCTCCTCTTGTTCAGATTTTCCAGATACCTCTAGAGTCTGGACCCACTTTTTTGGTTGTACTTAGTTTCTAACACACCCTGAAAATTTTGTGTCAGTTTCAACAACACCACATGTCTCTGATGTTAATGCAAGAATCTGGCTGGTTAGAGACTTGCTGAGTATGCACTAACTGATCACAGCAAACCTGTATGGAAACTTAAGCAACATCAGCCACATGAAAACTAGTCTCTCTCCTTCTGAAATGTTTCAGCAAAATGTTTGTCTCACCTTCTAATGACATCTACAAAGAAAAAAGGTTCCCATAAACGCTTGGGAACAGCACACACTGCTACATTACACTCTTCATCCTTCAGTTAACATCCTCCTCTCTTCCCACTGCTCCTTTTCATCTGCCCAGTCTTACACCTAGAAAAGTCTTAAAAGCACAAACCAGCAATTACTCTTTCAGTTATGCCTTCCTGAATAGTCCTTAAATCTCACCTGCAACCTCCTAATTTTCCTAATTAAAGTCATAAAGCTTTATGATTTAAAACCCATATTCTGCAAATTAAGAATTCTAATCAGGATCATATTAGAAAAATAGTCAGAGATAAACATAAATACTTCTGACACAGCCAGGTCTAAAACTAGCATTACTAATATTATTAACAGCAAGGTAAACCAGTGAGGTCTTGATTAGGGGAGTTAAAAGATAAGAAATGAGATTCAGGTGCGGCTGAAGGGTAAAGCCAAAGGCAACTAATTACCATGAGTTTCAAAATGAGAATTATAACATGATTAAGCTCATGATCTTTTAATCTCACTTCTTCCTTTGTAAATATATCCTTGCAACTCTTTATAATGAGTATGAAACCCACTGTGGAATACAGAGAAGAGCAGAATGGAAACTTTAGAGCCTCTTCTTTAACCACCAACTGGATCTGTCATACTCGTCATCTTCACATCAAAACCCATGGGCACTTACAGAGCTGTGGAGCCATGTTGTGTAATCAGGCCTTCGCAGGGAACATAGATGGGTATTTCTGATAAGGCACTGCAAACAGGGTCGAAGACATCTATTTGATGACAGTCACATATTTCCACCCAAAGCTCCATCAGCTGTCCATGGAAACAGAGTAAAATCCAAACCCATATAACAGCTCTGGATACTGAGCTTCTGGATAGCTAGACCTACAGCTCTTCCAGTTCATAATTGCTATAATGGTGGTCCATTTGCACTGGAAATCCTAGTTACTCTAGAAGATCTAGGGCCATCCCATGTGAAGGAGTACTGTAAACTACATGGAATCAGAACAGAGACCTTTGCTAGTGCAAAGTATTCACTAACCCCCCGCGCAATTTTTATAAAAGAATTCACTTCATGTGTTCAAATGAGCAAGTAAACCCAGAAATATCTCACATGCTAAAGAAATCTTTATGATAAGCAAAGACACCAGGCAGTAGCCATCAGACTTATTGCTCTTGGCAAGTTAAAAATGAAACACTGGCATTTCCCCTTTGAAAAGTATGTGGTGCACAAGCACCAGCTTCTGGCTGCAAACAAATCTTCCTTTCTATTTCTCCTGGCATTAGCCAGCACATGAGCTTGACCTCCAGCCTACTTCAGCAGTCATCGTAAGAAAGAGTAAACTAATCAGTGAAGCAATCATGCCAGTTCCTCTATTGCTCCTTCTCAGATATCCCCAGAGTAATTTCTGACTGTGGACTTCTGCTTGCTGCACCACACAATTCACGCTGGCAGTCCTTACGCTGCCTGAATCTTCCTTGTGCCTGAATTGCCTTATGTGTGAGCCAGCGTTTGCTCCAAACTCAAGCCAATCTCAATTAATGTGTGAAGACCTGGAAAGCAGAGCTGATATCTGTGCTAATCTGATACACTTAAATTGAGAGTGATACCAGACCTTTAGAGAAGTGGAATTCAGGCTCAGGAAAGAATTGAATCCATTGTCAATATTTAGAATAAAAGTTCTGTATAACGGGGGCAGGCTTGCTTATAGAAAATATTACTGATAAAATAGAAACTTCTGTACACAAACTAAAAATCATTGGATCAGTTTGATGTAATAGTTATGTTTAAGCCATTGTTGCTTACATGAAAGTGAAAACAACAAAATTATCTCAAATATTTGGCAAGCTAGTACCTGTAGAAATATCACCTCCCCCCCAATAATCTCAGAAATACTCTCATTAATTTTCACAGAACACGAGAATGACAATTACATAATATTGATTCATCCACTTTTTGAATGGGAAGGCAATCCCTTCTTAAAATCAATATCCTCTCACTCAAAGTTTTCTTTGCAAGCACCCTGATGCTACTTTCCAACTGTCAGAATAGCACCAGCAGTGTAAAGATAGAAACTATGAGATATTCAAAGGAGCCAAAGGAAATACAGTGTGCATTTTTCATCAAATCTCAGTTCCAGCTGGCTGTCTATTGTCTCTAGGCACAGAGAAATTCAAGGTGAGCACAGACTGGTACACAGCAGCCAAGCAAAATGATTTTGTGCAGGCTTATTTTAAGATTTCTGCACATAACGACCTTCTCATTAAAGCCAAGACTATCAAGTTTATTACTCAGTTAAGCACAGTCTACGGAATAAAAAAATAAACCTTAGAAGTCGTAGATAGTGTATTAACTGTTACACTATTATCCCTGTATATGGCTTCATGCAACATTGTTAGATTTTGCACTAACGGACACTCTGAATTGTACATTATATAAGAAATAAATTTTAACTGATATATACAGGACAGACGCTTGTCCTCAGCTTTTGACTAAGAATGTATATAACAATGATATATTATGTATGTATATGTATGAATACATGTAGGCACTTGCTGCTCGGATGTTTCTCATCAAGCGCAAAGCATGAGTATCCTGAAGCCAGATGTTAATTTTGAGGGCCGAGGCCAGGAGTGCTGAAACTAGCCTAGACTTCAAGACTGCCCTATTCAAATTGATTAACTGTGGAAAGACCTGGGTTTTATTACTTCCTTTTGAGGTAACCATCTTCAGATGTTCAAAGAGCACAGGCACTTTTATTAAGGGTATTTGCACTCTTTCACAAAGCTGTTTTGGAGCTGCAATAGGAAGCGCAGGAGGCAGTTTTACAACACAGGACTTCAGAGACAATACTTCAGAGTCCTACAGTGTTCTTGACCCTCACTCCCAGCCCACGGCACAACATGCAATTGCTCGGGACACAGCAACTTCGACTGCTTAAAAATCAACTCTGCCATCCAAAAGAGCAGTGTAACGCTTGATCTCCATGTCCATGGACAGCTTGTTGAGGGGAAAGCAGGCAGGTTTGCACTTGCCCCAAGTGAAAGAGCTCAGGTGGGCAGCGCCACCCTGAGACAAAAAACTGCTTTAGCTCTAGCTCAGTACGCTGTCCCAGTTTGCAGGATTGCTCTGTGAATATCTGTGCTAGTATAACTGGGGGAAGAAGAGTATGGGACCAGAAATGAGCAGTAGTAGGTGGAAGATGAGGAGCAAAACTCCCATTCAGCTGTGACTGCCACTGAACTACTGAGTGACCGATAACATTCAGTGTAATTTCTGAAGCTTTCCGCAGTGCTGGAAGCAAGAGAATATGCTATGTTGTTTTTGGGTGGACAGGAAATCTGTGAATAAACATGACAGCTCTGAGAGGTGCCTCTGTAAACCAGCACGGTGTTAAAATGAAGTTCTGGCCAGCTCAGAGGATTTTACCACCACAACCCTTTCTCAAAGAGCCTGTTAGAATCCATCAGCAATTAAACCTCTCAGGCAACACATAACAGACTTTTAAAGGACTCTCCACAAACCTGTGAAATAGGATATTTTACAGCCTTGTACTTAAATAGTCATCTATTCCTTTATAAATTGAATGGGTATTTCACTGTAACAGATATTTCCAATTCATATGTAAATGCTGTTCTATCTTGATAGCATTTTTACTCACTTCACAGACTTGAAGATTTTGCATTTAAGACCAGAAATGACTATCAGGTCATTTAGTATTATCTCTTTACCTTGGATTCCTAAACTTTACTCCACACTAAGTAATTTATTTGATCAAAGTGTAGGTTGTGCTCGACAGCTGCCACAAACTTCCTCAATATTCCTGCAGTTCAGTGTCTTCCCCACTGTTCCATCATTGTCACAGCAGTTTCCTTACTGTGACCTGCAGATTTTTCTGCTTTTTCTGATTTTTGTAACATTCTCCCAGACTGTTCTGTACAGCTTCAATGCACTTCACCTGTACTGAGTGCTGGGCATTTCCTAAGCTGAAATGCCAGTGTGCCGTGGTTCAGATTCTCCACAGCCTTGGAGTTCAGGTACCAATGAAATCACATTTAACTCTCAAGCTGTTTACAATTCAAACAAAAGCATTTCTCTGTACAGCATCCAAACCCAAAACAGTTACTTAAGCTTTTTGCACCAAGATCAAATATTTAAAAGAAAAATCTCTGCTTATATTTCCTGTGGTTACAGTCTTCTGCATACCACAGAGTTTAGGCTTTATCTACAGAGCCTCTTTTTATGTATCACATAAGCTTTTACAGACAAGCTTGCTCTTCTAATCCTCTAAGGGTTCCATGCAAATTCAGCCTTTTCCCTTCTAAACTTCTTAATTTCTTACTTATTCAGAAGATATCTCTACACTTGACTTCTTAAACACTTTTTTATTTCCTTGGAGATATAATAATTTATTTGCAGAACCGCTGTTAATCTCTGTACCTAACTGGCTTATTAACAAATTTGTGACGCAACAAGGTAGTAAAATTCTATCCTTTCCCATTATCCTAACCAAGGTTTGACTGCACCCATAAGATGGCAATAGGTCTGGAAAGGGAACGTTAAAGCTTTTGCAGTCAGAGGAGTACTGATCTAATTTATAAACACCATGCCTGTTAAAATTTGTCCCAAACATTTTGGCAAAACAGCTTTATATCAGATCAAGCAGCAGGTGCCTGTATCAGAATTCCCCAGACCACTCACAGGACCTTTCACGCCCCTTTTCATTCCCTTCCCACTCCTTGACTCCTGAGCTCATGGCACCTGGCTGCAGCCGCACTTCACCAAATGGAGGCTTGGACCATGCTCTTTCTTCCTGTCACTTTACATCTGTCTTTCACCCTGAATGCCCCCTCTTGGACCACGCTTTTCTGCCTTCCCTTAGGCTTTTTCCTGAATCAGTTATTGCAGTTAATAATCTTGGCATTGCCACTAAGCCAGAACCAAGCCCTAGTACAGAGCCAGACTTGCCATAAGCAGCATTCCCTGGATGCAGCTCTGTGCAGTGAGATGCTCATGGGAGAGAGTAGGGAGGAGGACAAAGCAATCTCTCCTGGCAATCAGACTGTGAGGAGCTTTGCTGCATCGCTGATGACTGAACATCTCAGTATCAGTGCTAAGTGGACCTGGAGCAATGCAGAGGGAGGCTCTGAACAGCACGTACCAGGGGACTATGAATGCCTGTGACAGCTCTAGTTTTGGCAGTGTGACCTGCTGTGAGCTCCAGAAGCTGGATCCTTTCCTGGTGAGGAATACACACATAATTCCCACATGCACTGCAGATTATGGGCCCTTCCCATTTTTTGATTTGGATCCATTTCTTCCCCACTAAGGACAAGGAAGTATCAACAACCAAGGAGCACACTGCAATTAGGAAACCTTTGAGAAAAGATGGGCTACAGGAACCTAGGGATTCTTCAGTTCCTACAGGATCTCAAGACAGGTCCAGAATCAAGACCAGATAAGAAATTCACTCTCTGGAACCTTTCCTAACATAGTTGTTATCTTCTGGGGATGCAGCCAGGATTAGGCATTTAACCAACAGAGTGATCTAACAAAACTACCAGGATGCCTCACCTCCAGCAGTGCTCAGGCCTGTTGTCTTCACCATGCTTCAGACCCATCCTGAAGCTGGTCCCTTAACAACTGTCCCATTTAACCTGTTCCACATACGCTTCAGCATGGCTTCTACTAGCTGACATTTTCATACAATCATAGAATCAACTAGCTTGGAAAAGACCTTTAAGATCCTCAAGTCCAACCATTACTCCAGGACTGCCAAGTCCGCCACTAAACCATGTCACTAAGGGCCTCATCTACACGGTTTTTGAACACTTCCAGGGACGGTGATTCCATCACTTCCCTGGGAAGCCTGTTCCAATGCCTGATCACCCTCTCTGTGAAGAAATTGTTCCTAATATCCAATCTAAACATCCCCTGGCGCAGGTTGAGGCCGTTTCCTCTTGTCCTATCACTTGTTAGCTGACAGAAGAGACTGACCCCCACCTCACCACAACCTCCTTTCAGGTAGATGTAGAGAATGATAAGGTTCCTGCTGAGGCTTCTCCAGGCTAAACAACCACAGGTCCCTCAGCCACTCCTCGTAACTCTTGTGCTCCAGACCTTTCACCAGCTTTGTTGCCCTTTTCTGGACCCACTCCAGCACCTCAATGTCTTTCTTCTAGTGAGGGGCCCAGAACTGAACACAGTATTCCAGATTCAGCCTCACCGGTCTCTGCACAAGCCCCCCTAGACTTTCAGCTTTCCAGAGCCAGCCAGGATATAAGAGAGATCTAGCTATAACTGGGACGCTGATTCAAAAAAGATTGGGTGAGGTGGTGTTACAAGCAAAATTACCAGGCAAGAACAGGAAATACAGAGAGAAAAGAAAGGAAGTACAGGCCTCCCCCATGGACTACCTTCCCAGCACTGACAAGCAAGTGAAGTGACTGCAGCTGGTGCTGGCACTTGCACAGCAGGTTCCCCTCAGGTACTTTGGTCCCATCCAACAGCCATCTGCTCTCTCCTAGCCTCTCAGAAACACAGACACAGCAGATCTTTTTCATGCGCCGCAGACCAAACTCTGCTCTGACTGTGAGGGACTCCCCATCTTTTCCAGACACACTGCAGCTGCAGACACAAAACCCAAACGCTCAGAGAGAATGCCCATGGCTCCATAAACCATCAGGGTTAAATAGGAGTCACAGAGAAACAACCAGCAACACAGCACTCCTGTTGCTGCCACCAGACCCTGTTAACCTGCTCGCATGGCTGGAGCTATGGAAGATGCGGGCACTAGCTGCTTTTCCATGAGTCATCACTGATGCTGGCAAAGCAGCTATGGTGATATACTACACTGCAGTGTACTGTCAACAAAAAAGTCTAAGTCTGGACAAGCACTAGTTTGTACTTTCTTGCCACATACTCTGCAAGTCAGACACCAAACTCCCTGTGCTTTGGCATGCTTCCCGCACAGCCATAGCACAAACAGGGGTTTTGTGTATGGCCATGGCCTCTCTCCTCTTCAGCACTGACTCCCCTGACTGTGGTCAGAGGTTACCAGTACCTACACAGCCTTACCCACTGTGCTCCCCAGAAATCCCCACCCAGTGCTCAGAACATCTCTCTTAATGCTTTTTCCCTGCCAGCTAGCGGTCCCTTCATTTGTCAATCTCCCAACTCTAAGCACAACCCTTCTGCCAAAGTAATCACCATTTGTCTCATGAATGTAGACTTTCAGGGCGAGGGTGGTTGTGGTTCTCGGCAACTAGATCTAACTGAAGATGTCCCTGCTCACCGCAGGGGGTCTGGACTAGATGACCTTTGAAGGTTCCCTCCAACCCAAACTATTCTATGATTCTATGGTAATGTTGCGCTGAACAGCACTAGCATCACTTTTGGTAAGTTCAGGGGGGGAATCGAACTGCAATAACACATTGCCTCTGTCATGCACAGCCTCTGCTACATGAACCTAACATGAAGCCATCCATTTTATTCCCAGCACGCTGCAACCCATTTCACTCCCAGCACCCTGCTCCACAGCAACAGCTTCTGTGGGAAGTTAAAGGGATACATTAGTTTCATCGAATCAGCCTGTTTGAGCCCTCAAGGTCAGGGCTGCCTTCACATAAAGCTGACTCAGAGCCAATAGAGATATATGTAAGATCAGATTTGCATTCTCAGCTTCAAACCAGGTTGGAGCACTTTTTTCTTCACTCAGCCAAGGATCATTTCAGTATTACAGATGGATGTAATTTTCCTGTCAAAAACACAAATATGCTTTAAAACTTGGCTTGATTCAGGCAAAACTCTATTTTTCCAAATCTATCAAATTATTTGACCCATAATTGATTGAAGTGTCCAAAAGAATAATTTTATATTTTTAAAAGGAACATTTCCACTAGATTTTTACTTTACCCTTCATGTCATGTAGCTCCTTTTGCCAAGAATAAGCGGACAACTTTTTCTTTTTTTTCCAAGTTTATTTCATTTTGTGCCTATGTCATAGTCTCTGGAAACCCATCTTACATGTTGAAGCCATAAAGAAGACCTAGCCTAAACTCCCTTTATGCCATCTGCCAGGAGCACTTTGCAAAGATTTCTGCAGTGTTCTGGAGCTCAGCTAAAATCAACAGCACCCATGATAAACATGAGGAACCTGATCTAGGGATCTTGGAAAAACAGCACGTGAGGTGCCAGACTGAGTCCTTTAAAAATTTTATTGGTAATTACAGAACAAGATTGTAACGGAGAAAAGGGATGGCACCATATTGTCTCTTGGTTATGTGATTGCATTCAGTAACAAACACTTTATTCTGAAACCTGGCACAGATGGTACATACAGTGTCACTGAAATAAAGAGCGCTCTGTGCACTGTCCTCTTCACAGTCTACATTACTGTTAATATTTACTCTTTATATTCACTACAAGCATAGAAATGCTAGCACCAAGTAATAAATGCACAATTTTTCTATGTCTCTGTAAGGTCTTTGCAAACCTCAGTGGGACAAAAATCCTAGTACTTTATTTTCTTTCCATTAAGTAGGAAACCAGTTCAGAAAATTGTAAGTTTTCTTCCTTCTCCTGGGTTTCCTCCACCAGTAGTTTAAAATTCCTGTTTACTGAACACACACAAACTGTTACTGATAGCATCAGGCAGCACAGATGTTGACTACTTTGCCCAGCATTTTTTAATTTAATTTTAATCTTGCACCCATTGCTTGTTACAGACCCAAGTATACTTGTTGTCCAACACTAACCCTGTGTTGCTGCATAGCTTCTTACCATCATTCTATGAAATGCTGACTCGTGAAATCAATATTAAGGAAAATGACCAGCGTATCTTTTCAAGCCCCTTTTCTGCCAGAGAAGCAACTGCATAGGAAAAAAACCACCCTTAAACCATAAAAAAAAAGGGAAACATTCTAGTTGTTGCCTAATAGCATATAAAGCTAAATACCACCAAAACTAAGAGTAAAATCTAACTCTTCTAAATCCCATTTCAGATGGAATGCTTTCTCTTTCTATAGTCCTTTCTTTCACTTTCAGCCCCTGCACATACACGTATGCTTCAGAGAGCGTGATCCTGAGCGACACGTGGTATGTAATCATGTTTAAAATGTAAATACAGAGGAAATGATATTGCAACTTGAGTTTGCAAGGCCTTTGCAATCTTAATTTTGGTCTTTCCTAGTTTTCACATTCTTGATTACTTAAAAAACAAACAAACAAACAAACAAACAACGAGATCCCAAGAAGTGTTATACTGCATGATCCCTAGTAATTACTTCTCCCCAGAGCCACTACCAAGGTCTGTTTCTATAACTTGTATATCAACAGACAAGAGTATTGCTTGAGTAAAAGAACACATAATTAATTCAAAACACGCTTTTTGTTTGTTTCTGATGTAACTTACTCAAAACTACAAGAGGGAATTATAAAAGAGGAAAAAAATCAGACTGCTGGTTTCCACCTTAGATGTCCATCCTGGTCAGACATGCAGTTTCACACTCCTCCAGACAAACTGAGGTGCAAACAGGAACTATAAATTAAGACTGGATTGGCCTTTAGCACATCACTTGGCTGAGAAAATGATAGCATATGCTTCAGTTTGCTGAGTGAAAGGAATTCACCTTCCTGAAGCACAAGGGAGCCAAGGGTCCCAAAGTTACCTAACAAGTGCGAAGAAACGAGATACTAAGAACTGCAAATCTCAGAAATGAAGCAGCAGTTGTTGCAAACAGCGATTTCCAACTGAAAGCTCCTTCCCAGCGTGTAAAGCCATCATCCCGAGCAGCCCCCACAGACAGCAGGCTGGGGCACCTCCAACCGGTGCCCCCCCACGCACCTGCAGCCTAGGAGATGAAGCAAAAACCACCCCAAGTCATACTTTTCGTGAGAAGCAGCGGGCGAATGTGCGCTATCAGATATGTCCACAGTAGGAAACAACGGGACTCTCCCACCGGGATACCCGCAAAGCAGACCACCACCACACACAGGACCGCACATCCCAGCCGAGCGGGCAGCGGGACATGCTCAGTGCGAGCGGCGAGCCCCGCCCCGCCTGACCCGGATACAGACGGCGCTGTCTGCTCGCCGGCCCACCGAGGAGCGTGGAGCCGGGCCGGTCCTGCCACTCGTGTAAGAGCAGCGGTGAGAGTGGAGCGCCCCGGCACCGTTATGGGTCTGTGGTGAGCGTCCAGCACTGCTGTCTGCCCCACTGTTCCCTCCTGCCCCGCGGCCATGGCCCCTATGGGGATCCGCCTCTCGCCGCTCGGCATGGCTGTGTTCTGCCTGCTGGGGCTGGGTGTTCTCTACCACCTCTACTCCGGCTTCCTGGCCGGTCGCTTCGCCTTCTTCATGCTGAGCGAGCCGGCGGCCGGCGGGCCCGAGACTCCCCACGGCTCCGGCGCCGTGGACCTGCGGGAGCTGCTGGCCGTGTCCGTCCTGGCCGCCGTCAGGGGTGGGGAGGAGGTGAAGCGGGTCCGCGATGGCAACGACCTCAATGCCAAGGCCAAGGGGAAGACGCGGGAGGGGGCCGAGGAGCAGCTGACGAGCGGTGACCTGCTGTCCAATCGTAGGATGTTCTACCTGCTGAAGAGCGCCTTCCCCGCCGTGCAGGTGGGTGCCCGGCTCGCTCCGCTGAGGCGGGCGGGCGGGCGGCTGCGGGCCCGGGGCTGGGCTCCACTTAGCCCGCAGTGTGCAGCCCCGGGGTAGGCTGCTCGATACTGGCCCTGTAACGCCGTGAGGGCTCAGCCCTTTGCGGGGCGACACGTGTCGCCTCTCCGTTTTGTAACCGCCGACGGGAAACGCTGCCCTTGGTTTGCATTTTTCCTTCCCCTCTTGCAGGTTCTGTGGCAGTGCTACCTCATACATGTTGCCGTGGGTGCTGGGTTGCGGGGGAAGGGGTGGATCATGTGTAAGCGAAGCTGTGTGAGGCGAAACCGTGTGTTTGAATTGGTACGGGCATGAGGGGTGAAAAACACCGAGTCTAACTGTTGTAGAGTATGTGCTCTCTGGTTAAGGGTAAAGGCTATTTCATAGTGCCAATTCTATGTGTTTATTTAATTACGTGTTTATGGTGCTGTAACTAGGAATGCTGTTATTTTTGTAATTATTCTTCCTGATAGTTGTCATTCCCACTTTTAAGTTACGGGGAGAAATGATTAGAAGTTTGTGGTTTAGGAGCATAGTGTTATATTACCTGAGTTCTTAGCTCTGGTGGCTTTGGGCCAGCAAATAAACCAATGGCTGTGTCACGCTGTGGATCACTGCCTACATGAGCAAAATAAATTTACTTTTCTTTCTTAGGTGCATACCTCTCCCTGCCCTCATGAGCTTCTCAAATCTGAGTCTACCACCTAAGGTTGCACCCAAACCAGAATTGTACTTTGAGGCTTTGGGGGTTTTGTTGACTTTGTTACCACTTTCGCTTTAGTGAATGGGAACTTCTCTGCAGTCTCCTGATGTTACAGTCTAGTTTTTTACTGTCATTTGAAATGGATAGCAAACCCTAGTTTTGGATTTAAAAGGTGACAATTGCATGCTTTTTCTGGACAGGTAGTGTAGTTAAGTTTACTTTTTGGTTAAGTTTAGTTACTACTCAATGAGTTTTCAGTGGTTGCTTTAGAAGTTCATCAGGGTGTTGTGTAGGTCTTTGATGCTTTGGTTTTTAAATGTTGTAGAGAATCCATTTAATATAATAACTAAAGAAAACACCAAATTCTTCAATATTTGAAATAAACTTGATATGTGATTAATCTTCCTCAACAGAAAGATTGTGAAGGTTATGTTCTGAAGATTGCTGGATTACTAGTTAATAGCAAGTATTGTCCCCTGTTCTCTTTTGTTGTTCAGTGTCCTCACAGAGCTTGGTGTTCCAGCATGCCTGTATTGCTGCCTGAAACCTGTACAGTTTCTCCCCTTCCGCAGGTGGAGGGACTTCATTAGATACGAGAGTTGTCTATTCTTCTAGAGAAGGCTGGGGCTTTGGTCTAGGCTTGAAGAGCTCAGTGAACTGTATTGCCTGTTCCATGTCTGGCTATGTGCATAAATTCTGCTCTGGTGCCTCGGATGCATAGCAGTGACAGTCTGACTTGCACGTCTTCCTCTCAGAGGGTGTTGACTTTGAAAATCTACTTTTAAAAAACTTTGGTACTCCTTTTTTATTTTCCTTGCAGTTAACTTTTGCAGCTGGTCTTTAAAAGTAGATAGTACTTTCTGAAGTGCAGATGTGTTCTCGAACATAGTGTGAGGACAAAAGTGTGTGTGCACATCTGTGGAACTGGGGGAAAAAAAAAATCAGACATATGTTTTTTCTTATTTCATTCTTCTCCTGCCACTGAGCTTGAGCACTGAGGATGACTGCGAAGAGTTTGTTTGACAAATCTTTCAACTGATCTAGTTATTCAATCTGACAGATCAGCTCTGGGATATTTGGTATTCTGAGTACATGATCTGGATAGTAACAGCTTATCTCACGCAGCGTTTAAAAAATATCCGCTAAGCTGTATGTACTGATAAGACATTCTGCTTCTTTAAGTCTATACTGCAATGAAGATATATTCGTAAACATTTGTCCAAAACAAAATAACACCCTTTTATATAATTTTTTTTTTTTTTTTTTGCTATATTCATGTGGCACTATATACTCCTGAGGTGTAAAGACAAGGTCTCATTTCAATCTGCAAATCCTTCATGTGTACCTGCAGCACAACACAGCTAAAACTGCAACTGCCTTATAGAACAGACCTGCTGCAGTTTTGGTTTGAATAGGAGGATTACAGAGGATTTCCTGAGACACCTTTCATGTGAGGCAGTATGAAGCCGCATCTTGTAAGAAGCATTGTACTTTCTGCAGCCTTATCCCCTTGTACAGACTGATGCTCCAGAATAAAAAACATTGCTGAAGTGAAATAAAGCCCCTCTTCTTGATACAGAAGGTGCTGCTAACAAAGGTGTCAAACAAAATTGAAAGAATTCCAAGAGTAAACTTATGTAAAATGCTGATTTACTCACATAAGTAAATGAAATAAGTGGAGTCCTTGGTCTAACGGGGTACCTCAACATTTAAAATAGTGCCAAATATTGCAGCCAGGAAAAAAACAAACTGGCACAAAAAACAAAGTGCCAAATATGTCTATAATGCAAAGGAAATGTGGCTTTGAGCAACCTGGTCTAGTGGAAGGTGTCCCTGCCCATGGCAGGGGAGTTGGAACTAAATGAGCTTTAAGGTCCCTTCCAACCCAAACCATTCTATGGGCCTCTAAGAAATAGCCATGGCTTTCCAATGTTTAAAAATAACCAGGGGTAGAAGTTATTTTACTGAAATAAGCTGAAGTCAGTGAGAAGCCTTGGTTTCCATGTATTGTGCTGCTGGATGTAAAAAGGGAAAGCGTGCAAATGGTCTGTCCGAAGCAGATTTTCTCATAAGGTGTGATTATTAAGAGAAGATGGAAGACTTAGGCTTTTCACTTGCAAAAGCTGACATAAATCTGGAAAGAGTCTTACAATCCTGACAGTAGTGATTTATACAAAAACTTTTAAAATCTGAGGGCAGGAAGAGAGGGGAAAAAAAGCACCACAGCAAAGAGCATAGAAAATGTTTTGTTCTTTTACATGAGGGTACTGAGTCTACAGAGGAAGAGGAACTCCACTGCTTACATCACCTGCTCTACTTGATATAAATAGATGGATTTGCATCAGTTCAAGACTTGTTATAGCTAGGTTAGGTAAGACCAAAGAGGAATGGATCAATTCTGTTTTATCATTGTGTAGTACATTGAGTGGTGTTGGGTATTGTTGTTATATCCCTCAGAAATAGGCGTGAGAAAGATAATGGAGGAAGGGACAATTCACTTACTTCTAAGTTGGGTGTTACCCAGTGTTGTCTGATCACAGTCAGCATCCAGCAGTGCTTATTTGCATGCATCTTCTATGCAGTATAGTTGTGCAGTTGATTTTAAAATA
The DNA here is from genome assembly GCF_004027225.2 of Strigops habroptila. Taxonomy (NCBI): domain Eukaryota; kingdom Metazoa; phylum Chordata; class Aves; order Psittaciformes; family Psittacidae; genus Strigops; species Strigops habroptila. The sequence continues at coordinate 38,973,145 of NC_044277.2, forward strand.
CATTTAATGCTAAAATATGTGCAGTGGTTTCCCTTGATAAAGTCCTGAACTGCAGTTACAAGCTTGTTTGTAGAGGTGTTTACTTCTTTGAAGAGGTGTTTACGACTTCTGCACTACCTGTGTATTGTCCTTGGCTATTTGTTTGTCATGCTGAGAATGAGTTAAACCTCTGATCCAGCTATAATCATCCCCTCTGCTCCTTTTAATTTTTTAAGTTCATAGTTATCTTTTTCTGGGTTATTTTGCTGCTTTCCTGGTTGGTTCTCCTGTTTATTCCTTGTGCTAACACAGCGATGGTGCAGTAAGGACTGGGATGGGAATCTCCCTGGGATTAGGGAGATGCTTGAGTGGGAAGATGGGACTGGGGAGGCTGTGTTTCCAATTTCAGTTAGAGTCTGGCCAGAAGCACTGTAATGTTCTGCCCAGAAGAGCTTCTCTGAAGAGATGATTCATGATACCTGGGCTTCAGCAGCATTACCTGGTAAAAGAGCTTCTCTCAGCACCACACATCAGGGTCTTCCATTCTTCTAACACTTGTTAGCTTGTCTAGGGGTCAGTGTCAGGAGCTTGATATTTGTATATATCCAAGGTAAAAATATAAAATAAAGGTTATTTAGGAATACCCTAGTTCAGTTAACATTGTGGCTCTACCAACAGCCTGTTCTGGCACATCTGAAGGAGCACCTCTTCTTGCTTATAAAGGCAAGAGTGATTGATAGATGTGATCCTTAAACTAGTACTTTGGCCACATTCCCTCTTTCTTCTGACTGTGAAAAAAAGCCCTAGCAATTTTAAATTGGTGAAATTAAACCTCTCTCTCCTCCCCCCATTCTGCTATTTTGCCTGCACGCTGTACTAACATTATTTTCACAGGGTGCAGCCTTCAGTCTTATTTGACAGAATAAATGCTGCCCTATACTCTCATTTTGGGCTTATTTTTGACAAGTGCATTAGAATCGTAAAATTGTACAATGGCTTGGGTTGGAAGGGAACTTAAAGATCATCTAGTTCCATTGATTTATGTTCTGCAGTTGAATCAGCTATGTGTCTTGTTTTCTATTGTAAATCGTGAATAGAGAAATATCCTTTGTACCTTCTGGGATGTTTCTTGTGGTTTTTCTTTTTTTGGTTGTTTTGGAGTTTGTTTGTTTTGTTATTGTGACTGATGTATATCAAGTCTTCCTCTGTCCCAGTCTTCTGGCATCTTTTTATTGGTCTTGCCACTGGCCTGAATCTGAACGTTCTATCTCCTTGCCACTTAAGACAGATGATAAATACCTCATTTCAAGCTTGAGCATGATAATGCTGGAATCAGGCATCAGTGTTTGAAATGGAAATTTGAGAACATGACAGTTTTACTGTTAACGAGATTTTCTTCCAAATTAATTCCACTTCTTGAAAATTAATGTCTCCAAGCACTCCATTTTTATCAAGCTACCTGAAGTACTTTCTAGGTTTAAACATGCTGTTTACAGACTTCTGACCATAGTGCCAGCTATCCTACTGGAATTTCATCTGAGATGGCGAGCTCTGCACTTGATACAGATTCTGTGGGAAAGATAGCTATGTTAAAGAAGTAGGTTTGAAAACCAAAATGCTACTTAAACTTCGGAAGGATTTCAGTGCTTTGCTGAGTAAGTTCAGTAATTTGTTTGTCTCTTCATGTTGTGAGAATGGCATCTTCAGGTCTCAAAGTTTTTAACAAAATTAACATCTTTCTGACCCAGATGATCTTAGCAGCTGCCAACAGGTTTCTAAGTAAAGTAAGAAGTGTAAATGTTAATCCGAAATCTCAGGAGTAGGTGTTGTCTGGAGATGCATCTCTCAACATGGTTTTTAATTGATGTTAGATGACTTACTGGTTCTCTCTACACAAAATGAAATTAAAGCCTGTAACTTTATGTTAATGAGTTCTGTGATTATCAGATGTAACTACAAGTAGTTTGTTTGGCTTGTGTGAATACTGGGGGTGTTTGTCAGTTGAGCATCTGGAGATTCGAGTTTCTCAGTAGTATAGCCACTCACAGTGCAAGTTTTCTCAGTGTTATTGTATTGGTAGGCTTCTAATCTGGCTTTATTTGGATGTTTTCTTAAACTGAAAAGTAGTGTTGCAACTCTCATGACAAGCTGGTCATCCCTTTCTCTTTCCTAGACTTGCATTTGTATAGAACTGAAACGGAGAATTTTGCCATCTATGGAAACAACTTGTGTGAGCTAATGAGTGAGTGGCTTTATTTCTTTTGCTGGGCTTAAATTCTAGTTGTTTCTACAGATTACTGGTGGAAACTGAATTCTGTGATCCATGCTGATTCCCTCTTGCATTTTTTGTTGTTTTCACCAACTTCTATTTGTCATAAACCAGTAGAAGCAGGGTTGTCATCTGGTACATCTTTACCATTTATGAAAACCTGTTTAACTCTGCTTCCTGCTGACTTAATGACCAAAGCCACATAAAAGTTTTGATAAGCACTAGTTGAGCTTTTTGGCATTTAGGCTTGTCCATACTGTTCTTTGCATACCCTATGATCTTGTTCCTGCATGAAGTGGTGACTTCTTGTCATTAAATTAAATGAGGATGTAGTTGATAGTAGATGGAAACTTCTGTCTATCTGGACTTCCATGCCTTGAAAAATGCATGCGTCCTTTATCTGTATTGTGGCATTATTGTAGAAGTAGTTGTTGTTTTCATTTCAAATCAATGACAAGACCAGTGGGTTTTATACATTTTATTATTTTACATACTAGTATATTTTTGTACCTGATACATTTATATACAAATATACTTTATATTTTTATTAAACTTTATAACCTTTTAACAAGCAATTTACTTAGAGAACCATGTGATTTAAGCAAGGTGCTCTCTATACTTTGATAACAAGATTTACACTGCTAAAACTCTTTGTAAATTGTGCCCTAGCAAGAACCTTTTTGAAAGGCATGAAGAAGATCACGAGTAAAAGCTCATTTTTTCATTTCTAATGTGTTGAAGTAATCATAGAATAGTTAGGGTTGGAAAGGACCGTAAGATCATCTAGTTCCAACCCCCCTGCCATGGGCAGGGACACCTCGCACTAAACCATGTCGCCCAAGACTCTGCCCATCCTGGCCTTGAACACCGCCAGGGATGGAGCATTCACAACTTCCTTGGGCAACCCATTCCAGTGCTTCACCACCCTCACTGTAAAGAACTTCTTTCTTATATCTAAGGAGGAGAAGAACCTTTTCGAAAGGAAGCAGCTGTCTTTAAAAATGTCAGTGTATTGAATAAAAATAGAGTTTTTTACTATACTGGCAAAGCTACTATTCAAATTGTTCAAAGCTTAAAGGCATTTTAAACTTAAAGGAAGTGATATGTTGATTTCCAAGTTTGCCGCCTTTTCAGTGTCAAGTAGCATAAGCTTTCAGGAAGCAGCTTTTTTTCATAGTGAAAACTGCTGCTTTTTGCCCCAGATTTGAAGTTGGAAGGGAGGGATCATGAGTGGTCCTGGCTGCAGGTGAGCTAAGTCTTGGTGTGAATGTGAGTCTGTCCTTCTGTAGCAGATTCTGGAGTCCTGTTTTGTATAAGTTAGATACTTTCGTTGGTTATTGGAAATACAGTGCTTTGACCTCCTCTTGCTCTCCTGGAGAGTGCTCTCCTGTTGTGCTTATTTATATGTCCTGACTTGTTGAGGGGATGTTTACATTCAGAGGTTTTGGCATCTGGTTCCTTCACACAACTTTGTACGTACAGATACTGTGAGAAGATGAGACAGCTTTCACCTCTGATACATTTGAGAGAAAAAGCAGAGAGAAGCTGAGCAAGCGGAGGTAAAACAGTTGGACTTGTAATGTAGTGAGTGTAAGGACATGTCACTCTTCAGAGCAGCGCAGTAACAGTGGTTGAAGGTGCGAGGCATGAGGCTTGGCTTGCAAGTGGAGGAAAGCCCAAAGGCTGCTGGATGAACTGCTTTCCCCTGAGTTGTGACATCTCTGAAGCACAGTCAAACAACAGCAAATAAAGTATAGTCCTGTGCAACCCCCTGGTAGGTCAGTACACCTTTCAAGGTTGCTCCGGACATTAGTCCAGAGGGTGCATATAAGTGATAAAATATTTTCCACTGTTTGCAGGGGACATCTCTCAGTAAGCCTGTAAGAAGCTATCATAACCATTGTTGGTTTATTGTTTGTAAATGTTTGCATTTGCTTATTTACTTCTGGCCCTCCAATCTTTCCTCCATCTCCTGATGTGTGAGTATAAATGGTGAAGTTTGAATCTTGGGTATGGGTCATGTTTACATTGTGAATCACTGGTGAAGGGGCTGTGTACGTTGTGCAGAATTAATGTCCTAACTAAACAGAAAAACAAAGTCAAACATCTATTCATGTTTTACTAACGTTCCCCTGTACATGCTGTTTTGTCTTGGCCTCCAAGCTTTTCGTTTTCATGGCCCCATTCAAATCAATAGACTTACCATTGAATCATAGAATCATTGAATGGTTTGAGTTGGAAGGGACCTTTAAAGTTCATCTAGTCCAGCCCCTCTGCAATGAGCAGGGACATCTTCAGCTAGATCAGGTTGTTCAGAGTCCCATCAGGCCTGACCTTGAATGTTGCCAGGGATGAGACATCTACCACTTCTCCAGCCAACTTGTTCCAGTCTCCGTTTTTGAAATGTGATGCCTGGAATACACTTATATTCTGACTAGTGAGTATTACCTTTTGTTGTTAACTAAACTATGGGGTTTGTTTTGTGTTTTACCTTGAGTAGCTTAATTAGTGTTTCTTTTTGTATGATACAGGCAGGATAGTATTTTTGTTCTTGTTTTGTTTTCTATTCTAATAAGACAGCACTGAGACTTGGGTTTGAGAGGACTTTAATTATCAGATGAGGATATTGACACTCTTGGGAACAAAGAGCTGTGCTGTCTCATCTTTTTCAAGATATTGGATTATTTGCTTATTAGAATACAAAATGAGTATTGGGCTGGATAAGAATGTGGAGAAGGAGGGGTAGTAATACATTTAAATAATATTCACATACCACCAAGCACTCTAAGAAAAGCATTGCATTTGCATGTACAGATGTTTATTAAAAAAATGTATTTGAACAGAAACATTTTTTTTTTAGCATATATATTTTCAGTTTAATTTATCTTTAATGGGTGAATTCAAAGGCAAAACTACAGCTGTGTCCTACTTTTTCAAACCAGCAAAAAGCCTGAGTTTGTTCATCTCACCATGGACAAGTAGCTAGTATTCAAGAAGGTTTGTTGGGTGATGAGCTGCCACAGAGATATCAGGAAGGTGCTGGTAGGGAGTAGCCCAACACAGGACAAAGAGCCACTGTGAGGTTCCCTGAAGTCTTTACGTAGTCAGGACTGCTGGCTGTTTGTTCAGAGTACTGCATCTATCGACACAGGTTTGTAATACACTCGGGTTGCTTCCCATGTCCCTGAGCAGATCTGTATTCCAATCACCAACATACTGGAGGAGAATGTTTTCTGTGCGAGGGGTTTCTGAAGGCTGGGAATGCCTGGGTGTTTCAGAAGACACACCATTGTTGCCTGATGTTGCTGTTGGACCTCTGTTGTGGCTCTGATGAGCAGCATCCGTCGTCCATTATGGGATTCCTGCACCTCAGAGGCTTGTTTTGAGGAAGCTTTGTGCTGGCAAGATGCAGTGAGACTGCCTTGTTTATGAAATAATTGTTTTTGTTGACCTTTCAGCAGTATTCCGTTTACCAATTTCTGTATATTTTATTAAATCTCAGTGTTTGGTGCAGTTCTCTGTGAGGAGGACTTTCCCTTCAACAACTGCTGGTGTTGGTGAGAAGCTTACAGAACTTCCCGAGATGTACTTTTACAGTTTACAGCTGTTAGGTGGCTAACTCAAATAGCTATTTATTTCTGTCTTCTGCTTGCTGTCTCAAGTTCTGGCATGATGGGTTGCTATCTAAATCTGACTCTAAGAGTATGCAAAGTTATGTATGTGATAGCGAGCATGCAAACTTTATAATTATTTACACCAACGTTGCAGTTTAATAGACTCGGAGTGTCTTGTTTGAAACATTTGGTGTTGTGACTGGCTTTCTGCCATCACTACTTCTAATTTCTGAGTGAAGATTTGAGAATGCAGTCAACTACACATCATTTCAGAAAAGCTTGAAATGTAAGGTCGTGGCTTCTGGAGACTTCTAGCAAGTGAGAATGACAAGTTGGAAGAGAACATCTTATTAACACAAAATCATATTTTCCAGGTGTATTTTCATGCTTTAAAAATAAAATAGGAGGGGGGAAAAAAAAGAGAAGTTCCCGGTGTTAAGGGTTGGTAGTTCTCTCTCAGGCAACTCTGGCTTGCAAAATCTAATAATGTAGTTTCCTAACAATAAATAAATCTAATAACTGCATTGTGGTGGAATGGCTATGAATTTCTACTTGGACTATAACTTTTGGAGTATTTAGCCAAGGCTACAGAGTAAATGGCCATATGAATGGAGGAAGAACAAGTGACCCAGTTGTGGGGTTTTTTTAATTTTATTTTCCCCAGATAACCCTGCAACCTTGTTGCTATTGTCTTCTCTCCCTCCCCCTTCCTCCCCCACCTTTCACTTTTGTTTTATTCTGGCAGATTAATCATGACTGTTGAGAGAGACCTTCCACAAGTATTACAAATGCTGCAGCATCATGGCCACCACTACAAAATTTGAACTAGTAGGAGGTCTTTCTCTGAAAGCAGTGCCTTTCAAGCTTCAGTCTTTTAATTTCAGTGTACTGTAACAACAGGTTTAACAAGATATTCTTCTTTTGAGGATTGGTTCCAACTCTTTAACTTTTTGGAGGCCTCTTCCTTCTGTTGAGGAAACTTTTTTTTTATGGCAGTGCGTAATGTGCTGTAGTGGAACTTAAACTGCCTGAGGGCTGTGTTGGGGCTGCCAAGTCTGTGAGACTAGTCATCTTGACTTTGCAGGGCTGTTTTCCCAAGGGGAAAACACAATCATCGGGTTTATTGTATAGTGACAGATGTTTAATTTGTAAATGTCACGGCAACTTCAAGGTCTCTGTGTTTGGCATACAGTGCTTCAAATACTGCTTTTACGTGAGAAGACAGCTATGATGTATGGTTGGAGTTGCTGCAGTTCTTCTTGCTTTTTTTGAGTTCTCTTGGAGAAGATGGCCCTTAACCCTCTGCGAATAACTTGTTACAGCTGAGGTGCATGATATCTCTTGTCATGCTGTGAATTGTGTAAAAAGCATGCTGATACAAAGCTTGTAACATTCGAGTGTAACCTGATTGCTTCTTTATTTTCATTGTCTTTCAGTGTCACTTGCCTGCAGCATCTGTAATAACAAGTTGTTTTAGTCAGAGGGCATTTACCTGATTTAGCAGATACCTGAATCTGATCTACCTGTCTCGGCTCCATCTGTAGCAAGTAAAGGGAAATTGGCGCTTCTAGGGTTGTAGACACATTGTATTCTGTGTGTGCCTGCTATTTTGCCTTGATTGGACATCAGAGCTAGTCAGTTTGGCGTCTCTTTAAAGGTGGCTTCCTCTAATATAATTATAAAGTTAGCAAGAATAAAAAAGCTTGTGGTCCTAATATTCTGTAACATCCTAAAAGTCCAGTTTGATTACACTCAACTTAAGACATACAACCTATGTATCTAAGCCATAAGCATCTTTGTCCTATTGAATAATTAAGGGAGTTATGCATTTCTGAAGGATTCACACAGGCTGAAGCTTGAAAGGCATAGTAGCAGTGATTTCCTTTTTATTGGCAGTAGGAGGAGTATAGAATACTGGTCTCCTAATGTAACTGAGGTGCTAAAAGTAAATGGGATGAATTTTTTACCCTCTTTCAATTTAAAACCATTCCCTCTATAAGTTCACTACAGGCACTTATAAAAAGTCCCTCTCCAGCTTTACTGTAAAGCCCCTTTAGATATTGGAAGGCTGCTCTCAGGTCTCCCTAGAGCCTTCTTCAGCCTGTCTTCACAGGAGAGGTGCTCCAGCCCTCTGATCATCTTCATAGTCCTCCTTTGGACTTGCTCCAGCGGGTCTCCATCCTTCTTATGCTGGGGACCCCAGAGCTGAATGCAGTACTCCATGGGGGAGTCTTATGAGAGTGGCATAGAGGGGCAGAATCGCCTCTTTCGACATGCTGGTCTGTGCTGCTTTTGATACAGCCCAGGACACGGTTGGCTTTCTGGGCTGCAAACACACATTGCTGGGTGATGTTGGGCTTCTTGTCGACCAACATCCTGAAGTCATTCTCTTCAGGGCTGTTCTCAGTCCATTCTCTGCCCAGCCTGTATTTGTGCTTGGGATTGCTCCAACCCACATGCAGGACCTTGCACTTGGCCTTGTTGAACCTTATGAGGTTTGTGTGGGTCCACTTCTTGAGCCTGTCAAGGTCCTTCAGGGTGGCATCCCTTCCCTGCCGTGTGTTGACCACACCACCTTATTTTCCATGTGCTTTGGCATAGTTTCCAGGAGTATCTTCTCCATGATCTTGCCAGGCATGGAGGTGAGACTGACTGGCCTGTGGCTCCCCGCGTTTTTCTTTTTTCCCTTTTTAAAAATGGGGGTTATGTTTCCTCCTTTCCAGCCCATGGGAACTTCACCAGGCTGCCACGACTTCTCAAATATGATGGATAATTGCTTGGTAACTTCATTATCCAGTTCCCTCAGGAATGCAGATGCATCTCATCAGGTCCCATGGACTTGTGCACCTTTCTTAGACGGTCTCGAACCTGATCTTCTCCTACAGCACGCAGTTCTTCATTCCGTCAATCCCTGCTTTTGCCTTCTGCAACATGAGCAGTGTGGCTAGAGCTCTTGCCAGTGAAGACCAGGGCAAAAAAGGTCATTGAGTACCTCAGTCTTCTCCATATCCCAGGTAACCAGGTCTTCTGTTTCATTCTTGAGAGGGCCCACATTTTCCCTAGTCATCCTTTTATCACTGACATACTTATAGAAACTTTCCTTGTTGTCCTTTATGTCCTTAGCCAGATCTAGTTCCATCAGGCCTTTAGCTTTCCTAACCTGATCCTTGGCTGCTCAGACGATTTCTCTGTATTCCTCCCAAGCTACCTGTCCTTGGTTCTGCCCTCTGTAGGCTTCCTTTTTGTGCCTCGAGTTTGTGTGGGATAAGCTTAATGTTCATAAAGTATCTGTACACTTCAGTCTGCATCTACTGATATGTATAAACGGAAAAATTAGAGTGCTATTGTATCTGTATATACCACATGATTCTCCAAAACGTTCTGTAGTCTTTGAAGCAACTGCATTTAATTTTTGTTTCTAAAAAAATTGCAATTCATATTGCAAGAATGTTCAGTAGGAAAAACTGCAGCCAAAAAAACAGTGTCCAGCTGTGGTATGGTTCACAATCAAATTCTGGATTTTGCTTTTCCGTTGCTTGTTACATGATGGTAATAGCTTGTGAGTTGCTGAAAAATCACTAATTCATGTACTTTTAGCTGGAATTGAAGGGAGAAAGAGAAGATGGGAGCAAAACTAACTTTCCTGAATACCACAGTGACTGTATCTGATAAGTTAATGCAACTGCTTTTGTTGTTTTATCATAGATAAACTCTGAAGAGCGTGTTGATACAGCTGATCAGGAGACAGTCTCTTGGAATCGCAGTATTCCTGAAGATATAAAACAAAAAATACAGCCTAAAGAGGTTCCAGCAGAAAGTGTTACTGTCTGGATTGATCCATTAGATGCTACACAAGAATACACAGGTAGCTGATTCTTGTTGACAAATCATGTGTGTAATTCTGATGTCTGCCTTTTATACTGGAGACAAAATAGTAAGTATTTAAAATGACATCTCTTGCTAAAAGTGTGTTATGTCAAAGCTTTGACAGTGTGATTTAATTGTTAAAATTGCATAACGAAATCTCTATATTTATCAGACTGGAGGGTTTACTTTTATATATTCCAACTCTGAAATGACTTTGGTATTCCTTGCAACTTGCAACTAAGTAGTTGCTAAAATAAATTATAACTGTCATTTATGGTTTCTGCTGGAATTATATGCTTCTGTATTTCACTTTTTACTGTGGGAACACTAAATATCTTGGAATGTATTTTGTTTGTTTAGTTAAAGGGAATACTAAGTAAGTATTCTATGCTTGGTATTAAAAAAAATGGTTATAGTTTTTCAAAAAAGCATGCATAATTCAATCTTCCCCTTTTTCAAATGTTTTAAGATCCAACTAAAGGTCTTGATGATAAGTACAGCAGAACAATCAGAAAAATGGGGTTTTTTTTTTTTCTTTTTTCTTTTTTTCTTTTTTCCTTCAAATATTCCATTGATACAATCACCTTTTCTGGGGAATGTTCTTTGGTGTTTGAATTATTAGCTTTGAACCAGTAGAGGATAGGAGGTGCGGCAGAGAAGGGAGAATATAGTGGCACAGGTTTCCATGAAAATACATGCTGCATAAGACATAGCTGTTAGCATTAGATCTGGTAGTATAGGTTACATCTACTGAACAGGAAAAGTTGCTGGAAAGCTGAAAAGTTTTTTGAAAACTTCAAGGGTTGTTTGAAGATACAACAAAGTTACATAATTACATAATTTTAAGAGGCAGAATGTAGGCTTGCCTTCCAAGAACAAAATGTCTGTAATGTTAGGTCTGCGTTCTTTCTGTGTTGCTGGCTGTAAGGTTGCTCACTTTCTTGTTTTGCCCACAGAGAATCTTCGACAGTATGTCACGACGATGGTTTGTGTGGCTGTAAATGGTAAACCAGTAATAGGAGTGATACACAAGCCATTCTCAGCATATACAGGTACTTTTATGCCTTCACATATTTCCAGCATCTTCAGTCATAGTGTTAATTAAAATGTTAATTTAAATTAGTTAAATGAAAAATTTAAATGATGTCTGAGAGAACATCTGTAGGTATAAATGAGAAAATAGTACCTGGGGCAAAAGAGTGCTGCTGCAGACCTCAGAATTAGAACTGCAGCTGTGTTATGTGCTGTAAAACCACACAAAGCAAAATGCTGCCCCAGCATAAAAATGATGAACTTAAATTAACTGAAAATATGTTTAAGAATTAAGATCTCTGCAGAGTGCTTATAGCAACCAAAGAAAACGAAACCTACACATAATGACCAGTCTTATGTGTGCTTTTAGTCTTTAGCAGAAGAGTGTTTTGCTTATTCAGTAGAACTTGCGACCATGACATTATACCCAGGAGCTGGTTTTTATTCAGTGTGAATAACAAAATTGATTAAAGATCTTAGTGGCAACTGTTTGTATGTAACAGGCAAGGATGTCTAGCATAACCTTATCAATTATCTGACATGCATTTAATGCCACAACTGTGAACTAATTAATTCTTTAGTATTAATGATGTATTGGTGAGCATGGCTGCAAGTTTGGCAATGTGTATACACTTCTGAAAGCTTCAAAGTAGTTTTAGTATTTGCATCTTGCTATATATTTGAAACGAGAATTTCTGTTCTTGTTTTCCCTTAGGCAATACTGACCCCTAGAGTTGTGAAGTTATGCAGTAGCTCTGGCACAGAAATGAAGTCTGAATAAATGCCTTTTTTCTTTTGTTCTTTCCCCACCCCCCCCCGGCCCCCCAGTGTTTTGTGTGAAGTATTTTACTGTCTTTAAATATGAACTTGATTTCCAGTCATTTAAGTGTGTGCTGTATTCCAATGTGCTCTAAGAATTTATGTTTTGGAACATACTTTTCTGCATATCAACATCTATCTGACAAAACGTTTTGGGTTTTTTTTAGCACTGTAATTTTGAGAATATATCTCCTTCAATAATAGTAAAACATGAAATGTTCAGACATGGCATCAGATGAGATGCAGTGAATTCTGTCATTCTGTGTGATGAGTATTCATTTCCCAAGCTGGAAATGACAATATGTTGTGAGTAGGTTTGTTCCTAATAGTACCAGACAAATACAAAGCAATAAAGGGCAGTCAGAATTGTTATTACACATAGCTCAGTTTGTTGCCATACAATCTGGCCCTCTACTGAGATGCAATTGCTGGTTAGTCTGCTAAGTAAACGTCAAATTAATGGTTAGGGGATGCCACCTATCGAGCTTGGCTTTGAACCTCATAATGAAACAAGTGGGAGGTTGTGTGTTCTAAATCCAGTCCTCCAGAACACACCAACAAATGTTTTCCTTAGTATTACTATCCTCCTGAGCTATTGCCTTGCTTAGCATTACTACCCTTTGGAACAAAATGACTCAATAACATTTTTGCTATCTGCTTTGATGGGTAGCGGGGCTTCTTGTCCTTGTAAAAGTATTGTTTGTGAAAATATCGGATCTGTTTCTGACTCAAAGCCATCCTTTTAACTTTTGTGGCTTTCCAGTTGCAAGTTCTAAATAGTACTACTTGGGATTTTACACTCTTGCTTTCTTTTTAGGGAAGTATTACACAAGAATAGTCCGGCATGGGATAATGCTGTATGCACAGAAGTGTGTATGGGGGGGGGAGGGGATTTCACTTTCTCTTCTGCTTGTGTGCATATGTGGGCATGTACCCCTTCCTTCTGTCAGCCCTAACTTTCTCTTGTACAGTAGGGAGAGAAATTAAGTCAGAAGCATCAATTCCATTTTCTCAGATAAGTATCCTTTTATCTTTACACTTAACAGAGATCATATTTGTTAATCTTAACAGAACTTTTTTTTTCTTGTAGCCTGGGCAATGGTGGATGGCGGGTCAAACATAAAAGCTCGTTCTTCCTACAATGAGAAAACTCCGAGGATTATTGTATCCCGCTCCCATGCAGGAAAAGTTGAGCAGGTTGCACGACAGACATTCGGAAATAAAACTGTGATAATCACCGCTGGTGGAGCAGGTTTGGTTCCTTGAGCATCCTATCCATTTTACTGCTTCTGAATGATTTAGCGGGACAGCTGTTATTAGACAAAAGAATATAACTGTGGCATCTCGTCTTTTTCCTCTTACATTTTGTTATTCACATCTCTAAAAGCAAGCACTTGACAATAGGGACACAGGTTATTTTCCTGCATTTAGAAGCTTACATGCAAATTTGGTTCAGGCTTTAGACTGTTCACAAGTTAATATTAGTGTATCTAAGCCTGGACCAGCAGTGTTACTGAGGTCCTCTTTCTGAACACACTGTGTGTTCACTGAAATCACCGATGCCTCTGTGGAGGAAAAAGGGTTGTGTAACCACATACAGGATCATGGAAGAGAATCTAATGGTTGTTAGTTAAATAGTAGTATGTTTAATCAAAAACTCTGGGATTTTCTTAAGAAAAAGCCATTAAAGTTTGGTACTATTTCTTGCATTTATGTCAAAAGAGAAAACTAGTGTCATTGAAGTCCGTTTTTATCTGCCTCGTACTCGGTCCAAACAGGTTTTAGCATACTTTTTGTAACTCTACACAAGATCCTTGTGCATGTTACTGACAAAATGCAAATATACGAGGCACTAGTGTGAAGCAGTAGCTGTTAAGCCTCAGAAAAGCCACGCAAAATTCAAATTTTATGGAAATGTATCTTCTGTGTCTTTAATACAGAAAGCTAGGGCTCCTCTGCAGATTGTTTAGTAAAGAAAATTCTTGCATAGGTTCTTGATGATTAATCTAAATGAGTTTTCTTACGATGAAGTGAAAGTGTAACTAATTATAGCTGATCTTCTCCAGGGCTTGACTCTGTATAAGAAGATAAAACAAGGGTATTGGTTGAACAGTTGAAAAATTGAAAAAATTCCACAAAAGAAAGAATACTATTCTGACCAACGAGTGTGTACTGCATAATGTATGATAAAAGGGAATACCCCGGGCTGAGTTGCTTTATTCAAGAGTAGTATGTGCATCTTCCTTCTATTGTTAATAAAAAGCCAGGAAAGAAAAGGTAGACTAGCATAATACAGAGGTTGAGAAATAAGTAAGTGAATGTAAGAGCAAAACTGTATTGGAGTTTCTGGTCTTTTAATGCCTCTCTAGATAAGTCTATGTAGCATATTGGTAAAGGCTGTCTAAAAATAACGTGTCTCCAATACCCAAGGCTTTAATTGGGGTGCAGTGGAATTGGGGGATGGGAGGGAGTGTTCCTTTTTCAAATTTTTTCTACAGGTCAAAAAGCAGATAAAGTTTGTTTGGCATGATATAATGAACTACATCACTTTCCTAAATCTTGCATATGCATATTATTAACACTAGTACATTTGGCCTTTGTGGAGAACAGGAAAACTTGGGTTAACCTTTTTTTTTAACCTCTGCCCATTTCTTCTAGGCTATAAAGTGCTGGCCCTCCTTGATGTGGCTGAAGAGAATCAAGAAGAAGCTGATGTATATATCCACGTCACCTACATTAAGAAGTGGGACATATGTGCTGGAAATGCAGTGTTGAGAGCATTGGGTGGCCATATGACCACCCTCTCTGGTGAAGAAATTAGTTACACTGGCTCAGATGGCAATGAGGGAGGACTTATAGCCAGTATCAACATGAACCATAAAGCACTAATTGAAAAACTTCCAGATCTGGAAAAAACATCACACAAATAAACGTGACTGATGGAGAAGTGCAAGTCATGCTTTTGTGGCCTCCAAATGCTCTGTCTGAAGAAGCAGGTGTGAAAACCTGCTGGGAAAGATGCACAGCAGTTTGGTGTGGGTTTGGGGACTCTTATAATGCATTGGGTTTCTTCAGTGGTGGTATTTAAAAAATAATAAAATAATAATCAGAAGTAGGAAGGGGACTGACTGCCTCACACCTCAGTTTCCATGTTTTACTTTTTTTCAGACTGTTTTCAAGCAGTTCTTATACTGAAGGTGCATATACAATATATATTGTTGAATGTAGGTGAACTAAAGAAAAATCCAAATTTATTCATAAGTAGTTCTCACGGGAATTTCTTGGAACCTTTTACATCTTGTTACTGTAGTTGTAGCAATTCCATAATGAATTAGGTAGGAAAAAAGGTTGATTTGTATAGGCATCTGATAACTCTGGACAATTTAGCAGAAAACATGATCCTGTGTTCTGTATCCCCTGAATAGAAAGCACAAGAAGGTTGACACATTTATATGCAGCAACGGTTTATCTTTGACAGTGCGGCCCTCCTTTTTAAGAGGGGGAAAAAAAAAGAAAAGAAAGAAATGTTCTGTACTATTTTGACTTTTTTCCTGAAGATGTAAACCAGTTTAGTTCAGCTAGATTGTGAATATCAGTGGTTTATTAATCAGTGTAATTATTTCCATACACCTTTTTGAAAGAAGGCAGCGTTTCCATGTATGGTTTTGAACAGTTACTTCTGGTCCTTCATTTCTGCGTAGTGTTGAAGATGCATGCTGGACTTTTCTGTATTGTTGGACTTGTTCATCATTCGGTGTTTGTGCCTATCGAAGCTGCCTCTTCCTTCAGTACCTGTTTTTTTGTTTCTTTTGTTCCATTGGACAGAGTTATATGGAATGAGTTTAACAGAAATAATAAGTTGATTGGTTGGTTTTGTTTACAACATGACATAAAACCCAGCAACTTTTCTACAATCCCCAAAATAACTTTCTGTCTTTTTAGGTTAAGGTGCACTCTTTTCTGCAAAAAGCTCTTGAGCCATCCCAAGCAGCTTGCAATTACTTGATTTGTGGTACTGTATATAGAGAGAGACCATGTGAATGTGAATCTGTTTAAGCAAGTTTTTGAAGAACATGTGCTTAAAGTACAGCAGTGTCTGCAAAACTTTACCAAAAAAGTTTGTCAATCCGGTATATGCAGAACAGAGCATGGGCCCTTTGATATCAAATGAGTTTGTTGCACCTTGAAAACATGTGGACGTCTATCTGCAAAAATGTAACCATCTGTATTGTTCTCTGCATCCCTCTGAAGGGTTTCAGAAGGTTAAAAATATACCTGTTATTTGAATTACCAGTAGGTAAGCTTCCCATCTCTCTTCGAAAGCTAAAATTCTTAGTTAATACAGATTCTTTCTGTTCAAAGTTTATTCAGTACAAGTTTAGGCTGTTTAAACCATATTCTTACATTACTTTCATTTGAATTTCTTTTGTCATACTGCTGCTCTGATTAAAAAGAGGTTTTTCTCCTTATATTGGTAGCGGAGCATGTTAGATGCATTTTTTAACTTCTAGCTAATGTTCACATTTCCAAAAGACAGCCGCCTCAGATGTTGCATGACTACAGATGCAGACTTTTATTTTGTAAACTTACTGGCAAAGTAGACTGCAGCTTACTTAGTCCTACTAGCCTTTTGGTACGGGTAGTTTTTTTAGAGAACTCTTTTCCAAAATTGACACTGTTGCTGCTATTTGAAAATAGCTTTTATGCATGTAGATAATACACAAAGCGACTTCCACTTTTTAAATTACTATGTGCTGTGACAAATAAGTGAACAAGCCCTTTTTAAAAAGGGTCTGATCTATTTTGAAGAACTTGTAGAGCTTCCAAACCTCAGAAAAGAATAATAAATCCAGGCTTTAGTAATATTTTACAAGAAGACTGCAGCTTTTTTTCCTTCAGGCTGATTTAAATGTCTTAAAGCCTAATAAAAAAGAAAGGAACAGCTCTTCTGTTTATTAAAGAACACTGATTAAAATTTAAACATGAGAAATAGCCATAGTTAGCCTAGTATTAAAACCTAATTGTGTCACAGAGGTTGAATGCGCAATACTTAAATAGGCAATTAAAACAAAGTCTGTGGCAGGTTGTGGTTTTAGATTCAGGTTGAAATAATGTGTTAACTTGTGAAAATGTGCTTTTATTTTAGGTATGATTCTATCACATCCTTGCATAAGCTGTGATCAGGCTTGGCTTCTATATGAGAAATGAAAAATAAGATGTTACATATTGTACAAGGGTTTACTTCAACCTCTTAGTTGAAGGTGTAGAGCAGTAAACAAGTATTTGCCTAAATTATTTTTCCTTAGGAAGATAAGGTAGAGGGAGGAGCTTCAGTCCTACTTTCCTTGCTCTCATATGCTGGCTAAAATACCTGGTCTTCCATTGGGAAGATGTGTGCTTGTTTAGACCCATTTATATCCTAAATTGCTTTGTTGCAATGGATCACAGTGTTCGGTACCTTTCACGGGGGACCTTACTGCCCCAATCTTATTTTTTGTGAAAATGAAAGAAGAGTGAGAGTGAGGTGCTCAGTTAATTACTTCTAGTACAGCCTGAGCTCATACAGCTTTCCCACAGCTGAGGCCTAAGGTGGTGCTTGGGGTCTCCAAGTCTGCTTTAAAGAGGAGCTGCTTTGATGTGAGAATAGGTAAGAACCTGGTGAATATCGTTTCTGATGTCGTTTTACAACAAATGCAACTCTGATGCAGACCAGCAGTTCAAAAGTGCTTACTTAGCGCACATGTGCCAGTGCACTTCCATACTTGTTTATATAGTGTTAACACTCTATACCCTATTTCTTTGACTATGTTTACCCTCCATTCTAAAACATTTTGTTGCTCTGGCTTAAGTATTTGTTTGGTCCTAGCTGGATGTGGATGTGACTTAACCTTGTGCCCAGAGTGGTAGGAAATCATACTGTACCCATGTCTCATTGATGGGCTAGAACACTGTCCTTTACATTCTAGCATTTTCCACATAAAACTGTAATACCATTTTTAGGGATGCTACTTAAAACAGTTGCATGTGTAGGTGGGTCCTACAAAAGTATGTCTTTTCTAAAAATTTTAATTAGAAGAATTCATGCTATCATTGTAGCTCCAAACAAGGGAAGTAAGAGAATGTATTTAGCATTGATTTTCCAATGGTGGATTTTTTGAGTGGCTATTATGGTTAAGGTAATTGCAGGTGAAATTATTCTAAAGCTGTATGTATTTTCTCTCTTTCATTCTGCTAAAAAGAGCAAATGGTAGGATAGATCATACCTCGTACTGTACCAAGAGTCCTAACTTGAATGAATGTTTTCTAAGTAAATGGATACAGAAATATAAAAGGGTTGAATATTATACTTACCTGGTTTCAAGATTAACCTTTTTGCCAGACTTTTACAGGTGGACTTAGATAAGAGTTGTTTGATCTGATCTGCAGAGCACTTAATATTATGAAAATATTTAACAGAGATGGCTTAGATGGTGAATTAACCATATAGGTAAAGCTGCAAAGTCATCTAGTGATGTTTCATATATTTGCTTTTAGTTCATGGTCATTAGAGTGGACAGATTTCAGGTGCGAGAAGAGGTTTTATTTAGTGGCCAGTGGTTGGAGATCGAGGGCATGGAAGGGAGTCAGCGCTGTAGTTCATCTCTGCTTTTTATTTATAAACAGATGTATCCCAGCATCTTTGTAGCATCCTGTTATCTGTTGGAGTTGTACAACAGCTGTGCAATACTGTGTAATCCTGGTTTAACAGTGTGAAACAGGGAGTCTGCATCCCCCAAGAACAGTGCAATGAGAAGTGACTGAGTGTTGTGCTGGGCCTCTTCTGTGTTACAACCAGCAGAGGCTTCGTGTTTCATTGTATTGTGGATGTCATTCCAGTTGTAGTTTCTCTGACGGCAAAACTGCTTTCGTAGGCTACAGTCTCCCCAGTTATGCCCAACCACTTTGTGGATCTGTTTTCTAAAGTAAAATAACTTTCTAGAGAAGTGGAGAGGAAAGAAGCAGATGGCTGTGCTGGAAAAAATGTAACAGAGAGCACTTATATTTGTTTCTTGATTTTTTTGTGGTTTTTTTTTTTTTTTTTTTTTTGTTTGTTTTTATTATTACATTGATAGTTCCACTTCTTCTGCCCTTCAGAGATTAGATAACTGTGCAGGTAAGATTTAATGGACCACAGATAAATGCTTGTGGCATTTTATGCCCACCTGGGATGAGGGCAGGGGCCACTGCCTCTAACCAAGGAGTGCCTGAATGGATGGCTTCCTGTCAGGCTACTCACAGTGAGCCTTTTTCAATGTTTTGTTGTAGAGATTTAGGCCCTTTCCCACAGACTGTTACAGATTTGACTTTGCCAAAATATTAATCACAGTCTACTTTCTGACCTGCTATCCTCAATGATAAAAAAACTACATAGTAGCCACTTCGTGGTAATGTAACTTGCTGAGACAAGACTGAGGTAACTAATTTATGGACTCAAAAGATTGCGTGACTTTTGAACCACACCTTCTGTATGGCAGCTAGTATGAAGTGCTAGGCAACTGCCAGTGTCTTCCCACCTCAGATGCAGGTCATGCCTCTTGGGTGGTATCAAGCAGCTGTTGAAGCCTTATACTTCATGATTTTCAGATGCCACACCATCTCTTTTAGCTCTTCTGACAGACGTTCAGGAATGCTCATAAAATTTCTTCTGGAGCCAGTAGTTAGCCATTTTCCCCTCTTTGCTGTTCCTCATTTCTGTTGTTTCACAATCCTTACTCCTTTGTTAGTCCATGTGGACAAGAAAAATGAGAGATCGGAGGTAGAGGCAGTCCCAGAATGAAAGAACCACAGCAGTAAGCTACACAGTTTATCCTCAAGCTGTTAAGGTTTGGGACCAAGGTCTAAGGTGTTGATCCTACCAGAAGTAACCAGTGCCAAGAAAATAAAGGCAACTTGAAGAGAAGTTCATGTGATTGGTCCTACTGAACATGTAGAAAAGCTGAAAATAGACTAAGGAGAACTTAAACTCTAAAGAAAGTAAGAGAACAGCTGCTCAGTGTAATGTTAAAAGCATTCAGCGTTTCTTTTCCTCTGGGTGCAGAGCTTCGTTGTTTATGAATGAGGTTCCATTGGCCCTCCGTGAAAGACCTGATTTTGTTGAAGTCAGTAATAGCATTCGCACGGCATTCAACATGAGCAGAAGCAAGCCAGATAAAACATGAACAGTAAATTAAGCTAAGCTCTGAAGAGCTCAGCTTCTGCCAATAGAGCAAACAACCTGGGTTGTGTCAAACTCGCGAGAACTTGAAAACATCATACCAGTATCTCAAGGTTTTAAGTCTTTCAGGCTTTTTTATGGTCTACATAAAAAATATGGGAAGAGAACCCACTTTCAGATAATACTGTTTTCAACCCCAATTGTTCCTTACTTGTAATTCACAGTTCTTTTTCTCCCCAAAGGACCAGCAACACTGGCTGTTTTCCTGTTATCCCACCAAATTGTATTAGCATTTTCCAACTGTGTGCCAAATTGAAATAAAAATTCTATAAATAAACTCTTTGAAAATACTGGTCTGTGAGGGTGTTTTCCTATATCTTGTGTTTCTGATGGGTATTTAGTGGGGTTTTTTTAACTCTTTCCAGTAATGCATCTCAGCAGCTTCTCTACATCCATTGTGTGTGCATGACTTTCTGTTTGAGGGTTTATTGACAGGTCCAGCCAAGTTCATGATAAAAGTGAAGATCTCCACTGTTTTTGTTTTCATATGTGTGTTTTATTGTGAAAGTTGGTGGATTCGTGTGATGGAACATGAGTGCTTATAGATCCCCCTTTTAGTCTTGTTCCTTGGATCTGAAGAAGTTTTCCTTCCAATACCATTGCCAGGACTCTTCTTTGATTATGTTACTTCATTCTGCATGAAGGGCTCGTTTCTATGAGAACGGTAGTACTACGGTAGTAACTGTACCATTACTAGCTCTTTTTCTAATAATGTGCCACTCTTCTGAAGTGAAACCATGCAATAAGTTCAAAAATGCTTTAATGTCCCACATCAGTATGACGTTTTGGGCTGGGTTTGCGTGCAGCTTCAAATGTGGTTGTTGTCACCTCTAGCAGTATAAACAAGACTGGATGTGCAACAGAGTTGTGCGTCATCCTGGCAACGTTGGCCTTCACGTGCTTTGCTGATTCCCATCTTTCCCCAACTATGAACAAAAATTGCCAGGCAGCCTCTGTGCCAGCACAGTCCGGTCAGTATTCACAAAAGCTATGTTTTAGCATGCCTAAAATTGTGCTTTGGCACTAACACTGATTGTACATACTGTGAAATACTTTCAGACTTCAGAACAGGGTGGCTGCATGTAGGCTGCTCTTTAAATGTCCTAGGATTTTGCAGACTACTGAACTGTGCCTGGGAAACTGACTGAGATGGAGCTGGTTTGCTTAGGCCAAAAACGTGCTGGGGATTATGTCGTAGTACTGGCAGTTGAGCTA
This sequence comes from Strigops habroptila, assembly GCF_004027225.2. Lineage (NCBI taxonomy): Eukaryota > Metazoa > Chordata > Aves > Psittaciformes > Psittacidae > Strigops > Strigops habroptila. Next base: position 38,994,194 of record NC_044277.2, read on the forward strand.
TGGAGTCCAGGATCATCCTGGACAGTACAACTGGCTTGTATTGATACAGGCAATGTATGCCACAGGAGTTACACATGGATGATTTGAAAACCCTTGTTGATTGTATGTGGTCTAACCACATAATCAGTGTGGAGTATTTGGCAGTAATTGGGAGCAAAAAGTGTCTGTTGTAATGCTCTGAAGAGCATTTTGGGGAAGGAACAACGCAGAGGAGCAGGGATTCTTCCCATTTTTGAAAGGTGTGTGTGAATGAAAATGCACATTTGCATTTATCAGTGACACATTTTCACAACTGCCTTTAATGACACTGTGCAGCAACCTGCACAGCCCAAGTGGCAGGCTTGTCTGAGGAAAGCATAGCGTGTATCTAGTTGTTGTTTCCTCAAAATCATAAACCAAATTTGTGTCTCCCTTTTGTTTGTTGAATCAGCTCCTCAGATGTATTGTTTGACACATTCTTGTTTTCTTTTTCATCTTTTAGGTGGCCATGTTGTCCATATGCTATTCATAAATGCAAGCTAAAATCATTAAAACCTCTGTCAGTTCAGTTAAAATCATGCATGTCTAAGAACCATTTGCATGTTGCTTGCTTTGTACAATCGTAAGACTGTCCTGGGTAGACTTCTCGTCTGTTGGCACACAGACATCCTGCCTCATGGTCCTCAACTCCAAATGTCTGTTTTTCATGGTAACTGCAGAGCACTGTTTTTAACTTGGTCTTTTTAACTTGGTTGCTTAAAGGCCTTCTGAGAGTTTCTGCCAAAAGAGGACAATTTCTCATCCCCAGACTGGATACTTCTACTGCAGAGGATGGAAGTTTGACCTGGCACCACTGGCTGGTACAGAAGTGGTGAAAGCGATGTCAGGCAGCTGGGAGGGGGCTGTGGCAATGCTTTGCAATTGGGTCAGACAAACTGGAGTGAGTGCCCATCAGCTCTGCTCCAGGCCTAGGCTTGGTAACCCTTTACTTGTCACATACCTTTAATAAAATGACTCCAAATCACAGGGCTTCTTCCAAATTAAGTGGTATGATTGAAATGAAAAGCACAACATTGTGCTGATCTAGAGTAATTCTGTTAGGGCAATTGACTGATGTGAAACTACACAGATTTGACTTTTACATTTTAAAACCACACATTTTTCTTCCAAAATCTTCTACTTACGGTAGAGTTCAGAATGCATTAATTTTGCATTCTTCTCATCTGAGCTCCACCCAGGCTGTGTGGGTCTGATGTCTTTGTATTTGCAGGACTATAGGACTGAACTGACACAGGTCTGCTTGCTATTCTGGTAAGATCCTGATCTTCTTTACGAAATAGTTTTGTGCAGGTGTAACGTTGGCTTTTGGAACCTAAACTGCACTCTATCCCAATACATTTAGATTAAGAAAATATATATGCCAGAGTAACGTTCAGCACTGACACTTGGATCTCTTAATACTGAAGGACTTGGCAGGGAGGGAAAAAACGCAACAGAGGCCAGTAGAGGGCTCTGTCTTCCATGGATGCCCTGAAGAGCCAGGAAGATTTTTGAATTTACTTGCCTGCTTAATTTTTTTGACCTTTCTCAGTTGTGTTGCATGTTTTTACTCAGGAGGGCACCCACAGCATTCTAGGGTCAGATCCAGAGAGCTGCACTGAATTGCTACAGTGCAATTTGACAGCTGCTTGCTATTTCTAATGCACATTTTCTCTTGTATTTTTAATTCTATTTAATATTGCACTAGGAGTGCACACTTTGTACAGTGTTTTTAAGCTACTGGTAATACACTTTCTGTTAAGTAGCTCTTTTCAGGCTCCTTAAAACTTATCCCATCCATTTGCAGACATCTGTAACTAGAGCTTGAAAGTCACAGTGTGAACTTCCCACGAAGATGTCTAATGTGCACGCTCATTTCCTAGAAGTTTTGCTTCTCTAAGTTGTGAGAACAAGGTCAGTTGTGACAACTGTACATCTAAGTTTTGTGTGCTTTCGAGTACATAACCTCTCCACCTGCCACTTCAAGTTAGTTGCTCATGTCTGGTACTGTTAGAAGAGCAACTCCTCCACTTCCATCAGCTCATCAATAACTACATTTCAGTCTCATTGAAATAACATCTTTATTCTCACCCACCATAAGCACGACTTGATAACCCTCTATAAAACTCCCTTCCCCTTTTTCCTTTTTCCTTAAAATCTAGATGTTCCCCAACAGACAGTTTTTATCAGTTTAGTTTAACAAATGAAAAAGCTGTTTGAAGGGGGTTTTTTTGTACTTCTGTCACTGGCATTTTATCCTTTGTGTTTACTTCTCACATGGAGGAAAATAAAAATTTTCTCTTTCAGCCTTTTCCAGGGAAGCTTGTGATGCTTTTCTCCACAACTATCTTCCAGTACTGTGTTAACAACATAAAAATGTAGTATTACTGCTTTCTTTGCATTGCCTTTTATTCACACCATAATATACTTGTAGTGACTGTCACCTTACTGCCTGCGAAACAGAGAAAAAGAAAAGGTCCGTATCCCCCACGCTTCAGCTGCACAGACAAAGCAAGTTGTGCTGCTCTCCGCCTCTGCAGACTCTCACTTAGTCAAGACTCTCACCGAGGCAAGATGAAAGAGAGGAGTTTTGAAGAACATCCATTTGCTACAACCCAAACTTCGCTCTTCAGCTGCAGGGATTGCACTCCCATGGTGAAAGCTAATGTAAATGGGTCCTTGCCTGCCAGAAGTATGGTACAGGTACCAGAAAGTCTAACAACCACCAGATAAAAAAGCTGGAAGAAAATAGGCATCCTAATTTTAAAGAGAGAGCTGACAGCGAGGAAAATAGATTGGGACTTTCATGGGTTTACATCTGTCTTCTAATATGATGCTAATTAGGGAGTTGTCAGTTGTGTGTGCAAGTAACTCCTTCTCTTAATTATATATAGCTGCATATATAAGTACAATACTTAAAATAATATGAAAACTAAGTTCCTTAGCTACTTTGAGAGATGAAAGGGAATTAAAAAAAGAAAGCTACTGTTAAAAAAATAAGAAAAAAAGAAAAGAAAGGATTTTCTGCTTGGTTGGAAGCCTTTGAATCACTTAATTGTTCTTGGTCCGTGTTCGTCACAGGCATTTTCTGCAGTGCTGACTGACTGAAACACGACTAATCTGAGCTTTTCTGTGCGTCTGTCTTCTAACTGCAGGGGTACACTGGGAGTGGTGGTTCATCATTCTATGTGCTAATTGGGGTAATCCGAGAAATATCCTTACTGAGTAGCACTCTCTGGATTTCTATTTTCGTGTCCAACACTTTTACCTGCAGAAACTGCATTAGGGTAAATAAAGGTCTGCAGAAATTTTCTCCCCAGTGAGAAGCCTGCTGAGATGATGCCTGTTGCTGCTTCCCATTTGGCACCATTTCTATTGGAAAGGAAGGAGCAATTTTACTCAGTCCACATCTGCTGAGTCACTTGAAAAGGAAAATAAGAACAATTTCTACCCAATTTTGAAACTCCGCAGCTGAGACTCAGCCTTCTTATTAAAATTCCAGTTGAGGGGGGGAAAAAAGTACATGAATAATCCACTTTTAAATCTGCCAGTACCCTAGGGTTGCTTCCAATTCCTTCATCCCTAGCCTGTATCAATATGGGGGGGGGTTGCCCAGACCCAGTTGCAGGACACTGCCTTTGGCCTTGTTGAACCTCAGGAGGTTCACACGGACCTACTTCTCAACCTGCTCCAGATCCATCTGGCTGGCATCCCATCCCTCAAGCATGTTAACCACACCACTCAGTTTGGTGTCATCTGCAAACTTGCTGAGGGTGCACTCAATCCCACTATGTCATTGATGAACATATTAAACTGTACTGGTCCCCCTATGGATCCCCTGAGGGATGCTGCTCATCACTGACCTCCCTCCCACATTGAGCTGTTGATGACTACCCTCTGGATGTGATCATCCAACCAATTCCTCATTCGCCAAACAGTCCATCCATCAAATCAATCTATGTCCAATGTAGAGAGAAGGTTGTTGTTGGGGACCATATCAAATGCATTACGGAAGTCCAGGTAGATAGCATCCATAGCTCTTTCTTTGTCCACTGATGTAGTCACTCTATCATAGATGATTCAGATCAAATATTTAGACTGCAAATCTCTTATCATGATGATGACACATTGACAGCCAAGAAGAAAATGTCTATCATCAGCAGTATTTCATAAAACTTACTTTTAAGCTAAAGCAGAAAAATTGCATAGCCAAGCTACTTAGGGTTTGGTTTGGGATTTTTTTAAGCTTGAACTAACATCCATTAACACAGAAATTTAAAATGCAAAGTTCATTCTTGTATGCTTCAATATTTCAGTCTTGTATTGTAAATATATAATAGACAAAATACAGGGAGTTTGCTTGAAATGATAATGAACAATTAATGTTTCAAAGGCATTTTCAGTGTCAGAGGATGTATTCGTCTGCCCTGCCCTAGTTTGTGATTAACCCTATAAAAATATGGGACAAATAATATAAAATAAAGATTTCCAGGATCAGCAGTGCAGTCTTTACAGCAACTCTAGGAATGCTTTTCTTTTCACGGAAAAAATATTTCACTATATTAAATATTAAAATTCTTGACAATAACAGACTATTTCCATGTCTTCCCTTTTTCAGCTGCCAAGGGGCTGGGGGTTTTCTTTACCATTTCAAAGGCAAAGATCTGAACAATGTTACAAGTACCATATACTGTGCCTTTTGTTAATGCCTCTGCCCTCGACATGCGTGGAATAAAAATGCACAATGGACTACCTGAGATCAATGTGATCATCTACTTCTTGGTTTAAGTGGCAGTAATCCTTTAAAATGTATGCCTTGCCAATAAATAATTGAAAATTTAGGGACTCTGCATCTTGGTGTTGGGCAATCTTCTGCCCAGACAGTAAGGACACAGAGACTTGAGCTTCTCCTATGTCACCATTATGGTGCTCTTAATTCTGAAGTGGATGGAGCACTTCAGATGATGGATTACATCCATTTCCTACTACCTCAGTATGGCTATTTTCCCTAAAAAAGAAATATAAGCACTAGTCAAAGAGCATAACTATACTGGATTAAGTAGAAATTTATGTAATTCTCTGTGTAAGGACATAAGTTGGGCCCAGACCCTATTTCCTCCTTGTTCCCCTAAGTGGAAACCCCTGTTGTTTATGTAGTTTTGTCTCAGGATTTTTTCATGTCTTGAAGACTCCCCGAAAGTATTTTATGATGGGGTCTGTTATAAATCTAGACTGTGATATTCAGCTGATTGCTATAGTAGAAGGCTGTGAGTCTTTATTGAGAACTGCAGACACTTGAGCCCTTTGAAAACCCTGCCAGGGTGGATGCCCACAGGAGTATCTCAAAAGACAATTCAAGATGGGAATTTAAATCATGAAGGTCCAGTTTTTGTCTGAGAATTACGACTGTTTTCGGTAAGAGTGATTTTTGAGTTTCCCTTCTTTGTGTGCATAGTAGAATGGGTGTATTTCTGAGCATTTTTATCAATAAAGCTGACAGAGACAATGCTGCTTTTCTGTTTTCTCTTAGAGTCCTTGGGGACTCCAAATACTTTGCACATAAAAAGGGAACAAGTCCGTGGAATGATTTCTATGATAGTGAAAGTAAATTTGAAGACAAAATCTGTTTTCAATTTCTGTCTTGTTGAGAGGCATTAAACGATTTGTATCTGAGGTAAAAATCAAAACCTTTCCAAATTGCCGCTTCCTCTCTTTTATTCTGAGTTCATGATCCATGCCTGCATCCGAGCAAGCAGAAAGCTTTGCTGGGAGAGGATTAAGAGGGAGAGCACTGGGCTTATGGTAGATGAACAGTCTCAGCTCCTTACCTCTGTGCTATATACAGTAGAAGCAGAGGCAGAACTGCATTTATCTAGAAGTACAGCATGTCCTCCACTTTGCACTGAAAGGACTAAATCGCAGGGAATTAGCAGCTCTTCCTCTTTGCAGGCGTATGCCTGGAGTCTAGGACTGCCTTGGCTTGTGTGCTCAGAGAGGAACTGATTCTCCCCTGCCTGCATTTTGATGTAGAAAATTTTGAATTACATTTAGAAAATTCCTTTTAGAACACAGTGTAATAGCAACTTTAAAAATGAGCGTGAATTTATACCTGTGTCAATCTTGCTAAGCTCATTGCTGTGTCCTGGCAATGAGGTTAAGCTGTATCTACGTTTTTACCGCTGCAATTTACTCATTTTGAGAGTGCTAAGGCATCACACTGTCTCTCAATAAGTGCTGAAGTGTCACAAATATGATGTTACAATCCTTTTTTTCTTGTGAGGTGAAGGAATGACCCTTTTAATAGAAAAGTAAGCTAGTGGTGGACACCATAATAAGAGGCAGTAACACTGTCCCATTGCAAAAAATGCAAAAGGGATGCACGGCCAGTAGAGCAAGGGAATTCATTACTGTCCTCGGTGACAGTGAGACCATACCCAAACGCTTTGCCCAGGATTGCCCCCCACCTTCCTGCAAGAGAGCTGCAGAGATATTGGACAATCTCCAGGAGAAGACTGCTGAGAAGGTCAGGGTCCTGGAGCACACAATGTACGAGGGAATTCTGAGGAGCAGGGGGGGCTCATTTAGGATGGAGAAGGGAAGGCTGAGAGGCAGTTTAACAGCAGCTTGAAGCATAGCTACAAAGGTATCAGTCACACTCTTGGCAGTGTCAGATGGTGCAACAAAGGGCATTCACAAGAACTTCTTCACTATGGGGTTAGTATGCGTTGGGGGAGGTTGTGGAGTCTCTAGACTTGGAGGTTTTCAAGATCTGGCTAGTCAAGGCCATGAGCAGTCACTAGAGCTGGTGGCAATTGTGGTTGAGCAACCTCCTAGGATGTTGGACTAGCGAGCTTTAGAAATCCCTTCCTCCCAACATTTCATAAACATGTGAGATTAAGCTTAAAAAGTTCCTTTTTGTGTTATGCAGAGTATATGTCCCTGGCAGAATAGCTGCAGTTGTTCAGGTGCAGGCTTAAGAAGGAAAACGTGGTTTATCCCTGCAGATGAGAGGCTGCAAGGCTAGCTTTTATTGAGGTATTTGCTTTGTCTATTCTTTCTCCATTTCTATGAGGCAGGTGTAACAGAGAAAATCTTCAGGAAAATGCTCTCAGAAATACCCTAAAAAGCCCCAAAGGCTTCAGGTCAATTCCTACCTATGCTTAGAGGAAAGCATGGCTTCAGACCTCTCCTTTTCCTTTCACTTGTTACATCTCCTTCTCTCTATCCCTTATGCTAACCTTGGCACCAGGCACTGCTCTGCTGTGAATTCAGCTGAATTGCTGCAGCAGACCAAACCCATCTTGGTCACGTCTGCTGCTGCTGCCCTGCTCTTGCTTCTTGAGCACTCGCTTGACCCTGTGCAGAGCTGTTTAAGCTCCCTAAGGCAACACAACAACTCACCTGACAATAAACAGGGAAATGTTGTGGATCAGGGACAGGCAGTCACTCGGAAAGAGGATGCAGGAGACAGCAGCTGAATTGCTCTTGCTTGTCATGAAATTGCCTGTGCGACTGTGACCCACCATTGCTTTGTGCTCATGGCTCCTGAAATGCAATTGAACGATCATACCCTTTTTCTATTTCCAGTGAAGTGAAGAAGCAATGTATAGCTCTTCTGGCACCTGTGTTATGTCAGTCTTGAAAATTGTTTCATCTTCATACTGCTTGACAGAAGAGTTCAATATACTAACAACTAGGAAATGACCATAGATCATCCTTATAGCTTCATAACTAGTCTCATAAAAAGACTTATGGAAGATGCTTGTGTGAAGAGGCTTCTACAACCCTCACACAGTTGCTGCTCTTGAAAAACCCGAGGTTGACTGTCTGCTCTTTGAAGATGTTGTTCTGTTGTTTCCAGTTTTGGATGGTGATCTGGCAGCATCAGTGTCAAAAGGATCAGAGGCTGGAGCTCAGACTGCCTGTCTCTCAGCTTCAGCTGTAACATTGGTATGATCCTGGGTACTGATGAAATGTTACATTCTGATTTTCATAGAGAAATCAAAACATGAATGCAATGGATTGCAATTCTAGGGATTCAAGTTCCTGCTCTACTTTGTGGCTTTGAGCAAGTTTGCTACCCAGTACACCGAGTAGTAGTTTCCCATTTATCTCTCCCAACTCTGCCACAATCAGGGTGCCCACACTTTGTCTGAGAGGACAGCTGCCTCACCTGTTGCAATGGCAACGCAAGCCTCTGGCTGGCCCCTCCTGGGTTATCAAGATATTGTTCCACACGTTCATGATCCGTAACTGTGCCACGTTCTTCTCCATCCACCACAGATCTGTGCCCAAATTGGGACTTAAGCAAGAAAGGAAAGTTGTGAGCAGCAAGAGCTGAAAGAGCACATCTGATATTGTAAATACTGTGTCTAGTGCAGCTAACATAAAAAAAGTGAAAATGGAAGAGGTACAAGAGTAAGACATTAAGAAATTGTCTATAGAGAGACAAAATCACAATCAATATAAAATCACTATAAATCACTGTAATAAGAGCAACAAAAATTCAGAGATTCACAGATCAATAGTTTTAAAACTGATACAGCTCCATTTTGAATTGACTTCAATGATTTAAAATACCAGTATATTACGTTTCCAGAGATACAGGAATAGTTAACATTTAGACTATGGTCATATGCATTGTCTGGAGACTTAAAATACTTTCAGATTAATAAGAGAAATTTAATTTAATAAATTATAGAGAATCTGCCCCCACAAAAGAATTGCAGTCAGAGTCAGAAAAAAAGCAAGGAAATTAAAACATCATTTTAAACATTTAAAATAAATAAATAGAGGTTATACATATGCATCATTGAATTACCTAAAATTTAACACTGTCTTCTAGTAACAACAGAAAATAAGCAGACAGTGGTTTCCAATGTGTATGTTTGGATTCACGTTTTATTCTGCCTTCTCTCTGTGGGTTGTTGGATTCTCCTTGTAGAGAGCAGTTAGTTGTTTGAATGCCCCCGAAAAAGATTCACTTGGAATCCTGGGATCTGGCTTAATTTTATGAAAAGGAAATTGCACGCCTGGATGGACCTCCTATTAAATACGTCAGTGCAGAACCTACAAAAGGCTCTGTGGGACAGCCTCCCCTTTTTTCCACTTAAAGCAACATGCTGCAGCAGGATGCCATAAGGATGTCCTCGATTGGGCTCTGCAGCAGTGGCACGCTTATGACATTGCCCAATTCACCAAGCCATCCAATGGCAGTGATGCTGCTTTTAGGCCCACATGTGCCTGGGTGCGACCCGGGGGGTGCTGAAAACCCTCACCTGCAGTGCAAACCCTCCTCCCCACCGTTCTTCCTCTTCCACATTGCTGCAAGCCCGAAGTCTGGTAGCACAGTAATAGGAAGATTTTTAAAAACCTGCCTTGAAGTGCAATATATGGTGACAGAAATAGTTTTGAAATGGGTGGAAGATGGGAATAAAAATGAATGACTAATGAAATGGTGAATACTATTGAAACTGTTCTTGATAACCGTTCCTAATTTCTTTTCCTCATTAAAATTCTTTAATAAGTGGAAGCACAAACCTCCTCCATTCCTTGCTATATTGCTGCATGACTGGTGAGCTATCAAACTCTGCCACAGAGGGGAAGTAGAGTATCATTGTAAATTCATGGTGGTGCAAGCAACAGCTCCTACTTTCTGGTGGAATTAAAGCCTTGTCAGTAAAAGCTGAAATCCCAAACCTTTTCCAGCACCAACCTTTTTGGATTTATATTTAAAGAATGAAAATAAAATGTTTGCTTTTCTGTGTTGCAAACCTTAAATTCTGCAGTATTGCTCTTTCCTTACTATTTGTTATGACTGAGGGCAAGCTACTTGGAAACAGGATGCTCACAGCTTGGTTCTGCTTTTGGACTGTAATGTACTGCTTAGCTTTAGAAAAACTTCCCTGGCCTTTCTGCTGGCATGTCAGGATTATGATTTAAAAAGAAGAATGTTATTTTAGAAGGTACTAATTAACTGTTAAGCAGGTGACTTTTCACTGAAATGGCTGACAAGGAATGCAGAAGTTTAATGTCAGTGGAACAGAAGGATCATTACCACCTAAGGAGCATTTATATGTATAAGTCATTCACACAAACAGGCTTGCGAATGTGACTGCGGTATTGCTTGATGTTTTTTATAGTCAGACCTTTAGGTGAGTATTTTGTGGAACAGTCATCTACGGAGGTGAACATGACCCAGACCAAACTCTCTCCATGCAGAACTTCTTTTAAAGAAATCACAGAATCATAGAATGGTTTGGGTTGGAAAGTCATCTAGTTCCAAGCCCCCTGCCATGGGCAGGGATCTTTGAGGTACTGGGGGAACCTGAAAGTTCCTGTGGCTTAGACATAAAGGGGATGTAACAGTATTGGGTACCAGGTACGTGCAAGCTTGTTGCTTTTGCTTTCTCATATTTGCTTGTGCACGCTTCAGATAGGATAAAAATCATTGTGGATGTTAACAGTCTGGAGGGCTGCAAAGTGCTTGCATGGAGCTGTTTCTCCTCTTGTGAAGAAGAAGAGGCTATAAATGCATACATGGCAAGAGGGGTGAATAATAAAGATAAAAATTGCGCTAGTTATTTCAAGCAGTCTCTGCTACATAGAAGCTTCGTTTGGAAACTAGGTCCTACTAACGCCATCAGATTTACTGACGCCATCAGATTAATATTCTTTTAGAATTACAAGTGTATCGACACGGAAGCTAATAATAGCCCTGTTGCCTCTGTAGGGACTGTTATGTGCTCTCAGATAAACATAACAAAATCAGTGCTGAAGCCCAAAGAAAATCTCATGTGGAAAACAGTCCCCACTGAAGTGACTGGGAGGGATTGTTTTTTGCACAGATGTTAACATGGCAGGACATTGTCCTCTGATTCAGGCGTGCTGCTTAGGGGTTTGCTAATAGGCAGCAAAAGCTTTCTTTGAAACTTCTGGTTTATAATTTGCTGTCTGGTGAGGGCTAATGTGAAAAGCCCAAATGTTGATCTGAGTAAGGCATTAATTACTTTGTTGCTTCTTCCTGGCTCACAACAAATTGTGGAGAGGTTTGAGAGCCCAAGGAGCAAGAAATTAATCTGAAAAGAAAGAAAGACAGAAGTTAGAACACACCATCTGCAGTAGTGAGCCAGCAAAGCAGATGGACTGTATTCCACCCCTTGAGCCTCCCAGGGCTGAACCATCCATCTTCCCGGCTTGAGCTGGATTCTCCTCCCAGCCAGGATGCAGGACAGAGTCTGGTGGTAGATCTGAGCGCCTGGTCAGGATGGAGGTCTTCCATCTCAGATGCGAGAAGCAGGATCTGTTCCTGTAATCTCCATAGTAGGTTAAGAGTGATTTGTCACTGTAGCATTCAGTGAAAAGCTGTGGGCATCTTAGTTGCTGACCTGTAAGCCTCAGGGATATTAAGTTAACCTTTTTTGCTCCCACTAACTATCTCTAACAAATACATTTAGCCCATGTTTACACATCTCTCAGGGATATTTCCCAAGATGATGTGTATTTCTTCATCAGGTTGCACATAGCACTGGTATTGCGGCTTCCTTTGGGTATGGAAACTGTTTGGCAATGCAAAGCTCATAAAAAATTAGCTTCCCTGCAGGACAAGGTGCTTGGCACCACTGTCCCTTGTATGAGAAGAGCAATGGGGCCTGTGCCACTTGCATCACTAGTGCGCATATCTATACCTGCACCCTGGCAAGCCCAGCCTGCCTCTGCCAGCTCCCCAGTTACTTCCAGGAATTTCTTGGAGTCCATTTAATTCCCCATCTAACCTTGTAAGTGAGCCAGACTGAACTGTTCTTACGGCTTGCCTGCTGCTGTCAGAGGCATGTTGCCCATTCCTCCATATTTCAGAAAAAAAAATAAAAAAATCTGTAGAATAAGGACTGCCTGCTAGAAGAGAAAGGGAAAAACTTTCATCATCCATATTCTGCAGGGAAGAATCATGAGAATCTTTGTGCCCTATTCAGCCAGAGAAACATGTTCAGCTTATTTACTTTCCTGGAGGAGATGGATTAAGACAAGGGATCTCCATCCCAAAGCTTCTTTTTCTCTGCTAGGGTATAGAATAAAACTTCTGGTAATATAGATATTTGCTATTGGAAACAGCCCCAGAGGCACAAATGAAGTTTTAATACGAGAAATGCTAAATACTGTCTTAATGACTGTTTGTAACTGAAAGACAACCAGAGGCTTCTGTAGTGATCAATACCCACTTTATTTAAAAGCCTAATTGTAGGAGTATCCCAGATGCATGGCCCACCTAGAAGCCCACCTATGACTATTAGTTCCTTGCCTTGACAGCAGGCTGAAATGACAGGGGAGATATTATAAGGTTCCTCTCATTCTCCATGACTTTTTATTGTCTGACATACATCCAGCAGAAAATCTGGAATTTACTTTATACTTGCATGGCCAAAGGCCAGTCTTCTGTGAGAAGAAAGTCCTATCTCACTGATGTCCTGTAACCTGTCCTTGCTTATTTGTTATGGTTTCATTCAACATGTGCCCACTTCGTGTGTGTGAGGGTGGGCAGCTTCCTGGCACAGGCAGGAACAGTAGCCACTTTTTAACTTCCATTCCTTTTCTGTCACAGTTTTCAGATTGCCATGAATGCTCCCCTTGGATGCATTTTCTGTGGAGTCAGAAATACATCAGTGGATTTAGAATTAACATTTTGGGATTGTGATGTCTTCCTCTTCCTTGCTGCTTGACCAATGGCTCATCTTTTTCTTCAATTAGGAAAGATTGCTCTGCTGATGCAATTGTCCACTCAGCTGGAGTGAGGCCAATCTCTCATCACTTGAGCTCTCTTTGATTGCTTCCTGCCCAAACTCTAACGCAGAAGTTTGTACAGAATTTGAAAAGTGATTATAAATTCCCACAAACCTTCAGAAAGGAAAAGTTGGTTTTGATTTTTACCCGGAAGACAGTTACAGTGAAGATTATTAATAGAAGAATTAAGTCATAGTGTGGTAAAGTTTTTGTTTGTTTTGTGGGGGTATATTTGGGGTGGTGGTGGTTGTTTTAAAAAGAGAGCTTTTATTCAAGGGCATAAAATGCCTCAATTTCACTACTTTAGTCAAATTGTTTTAACTCTTCCTAATGCCTCTGTCTAGGCAAGCTGTAAGCAGAACGTTTGTGTAAAAATAGAATGTAAAATCAACTCTTTGTACAGTACTGGAAATCTCATGCATTTGCTAAAGTAAAATTGCTACAAAGACATGGGTTGTAAATAACTGTGATTCCAACAAATAGCATATATAGGTATTTATTAAGTATTTCAAGCAAATGTTACAATACAGATGATAGTATTTGTTTTGACTCTTCTTGGCTTCCTTATGATTCTAATTAAAAGTAGGGAAAACTTTGTATTACCATGTGTCAGTTATTTAGTTTCTGTTTCTCTTCCTCATCACTCATTTTTAGCAGAACAGGTGACAGACCACCCAGACCTTGGGTGGACCTATTCCTAGTCAGGGGTGACAAGTCTGCTGCACAAAAGGGCAATGCAGAAATGCCATACCATGTGAGACTGTGGGATCCCAGCTGGAAAACAAAATCTTTGACATCTGATCTACCTGCCATAAACAATGTTATTAGCCCTCGTCAAGTTAGGCACATCAGGAAGGTGGCTTCACCATTGTTGCAAGGCAAAAGAATGGCTCTGAGGCTGGAAAAAACAATGATGTTTTATATGTATTTGTTTACTGCATAAAAGTATTGCTAATTAATATTAGTGGCTGTTTTTTTCAGTATTACCTGTCACATTTGCCCAAAGGCTGGATTAATGCAATGATTTCAAGCAGACAAATTTGTGAGCATGTTTGATCAAGATGTCAAAATATTTGGAAGCTTGCAGGTATGCTCCAGCAATGATACAAAGCTGTACCTGATTATGTTACATCTCACAGCACTTCAGCTCTTGAGCACTTCAGCACTTACTTTTCATTTATGAAATAATTTCAGAAGGCAGAGCAATAATTAGTAGTTTCTGCTCCTTTGGTAGCACAGGTTTCAGTTCAATGTTAAGCAAAACCTGTCTAGTAACGGCACTATTTCCCAGAAGGCTCAGCATGCCGTCTGTCTGTAACAATAACCCTTCTCTTTTTTCCACATTTACAGAGGAAAACCCTTGGACTCAGATAGGGAAAACAGTGTAGTGAACTGTCCAGTCTAGGATATGTAACTGAGAGCACTTCTGAGAACTATTAACTTCCCTTAATATGCTGTTAGCTCCCCACAGCCCCTTTCTTTAGCAGTGTTATAAGCAACTACCAGGTTTAACAAAACACACTTTTATCTGCCTACTGTGCCAGCTATTCTATTTTATAAACAGCATTTCAGTGGTAATGATAGTTTCTCTGCCACTTGGTATCACCAATGAAGAAGAGCACTGGGAGAAGAAAAAGGGCACGTTCAATAAAATACTACATATCTTTCTTGTGGAAGCAGTACAAAATTATCTCTGTCATTTTCATTGATGCTATAAATTTTCAGTGAGAACTGTGCTGTTTATTTTTTGGACCTTGGCAGTCACGTTTTCCTTGGTTGTGAGGATCGGCATCAGCTCAAAGTCCATAGGTAACAAAGCTTTTACCAGAGCAGCCCCAGAGTTGTGCAACTCTCTGTTCCCTACAATTCAACTTCTCTTTTCTCTATTCTGTCCCTGTTTTAATGAAAATTTTCTATTCTGAGGTATTGTTATTTTTTATTTTCTCATCTCTCTGGATTTGGGGGTATTTTTCAATATGGGGGTCTCTTTGCAGCCTTCAGTATTACTGGAGAAAAGTGATCTTCTATACTCTTGGAAAAAAGTAACTTAGGAACTCAAAAGTAGTTAGTGGACAGGTAACACATCAGTCATGCTTCTCTGATAAGACTAGTAAGCAGTACAAAAGAACAAATGGATCAAATGGATTAATTTAGTAAAGAAGAGGCCAAGAAAAAGTGCTGCCGATGTAATGCCCCTCATACCAGTGATCAGCACGAAGAGCTGCATGAAGGGCTCTGCACCGGGTGCTCACCCCAAGCTGCTCAGCGAGACTGCCCTATAGGATAAGGAAGCAGCTATTCACCTACTTTATATGTGAATAGATGCTCCTTCAGAGCTGGAGAAAGTTCTGCTCCTTCCGTACACCAGCCTCAGTGTCCATAAGCAGATCCCAGCTTTCCTGGGGAGACTGCTGCTGTATGAATTACAACAGGACCTGAACGCTTGTGAGGATGGGCACAAGGGGCTCATTTCTAATGCCATGTGTTGAAACATGCACCTAAGGACAAAATAGGACCCCTCTTCCTCTGTCTCAGGCTGATGAAGGCTAGCAGAATAACATATGGCAAGCTTCAGATCCCAGAAATAAAGCATCAGTTCAGTGATTTTAAAAGAAATACCAAAAGCAAAACTACTCCAGAAAAATCACGCCTTTAGCCTTTATCAGATCAGATGCAAATAAAGTGCCCAGTCCAAAATAAATCCCAACATGCAGTTAAACCAATGTTGAGTCACTTACTTACTTAAAAATTGAATTAAAGACAATGTGCATGAGTCAGAACATTATTATTATTAATATTGGTATTTTATTAGTATTATTTTTCTCCCTTAGGCAACAACAGGATTCAAGAAGTATTTCAAACAGACATGTGAAATCCTGCTCTTTAAACATTCACCAGTATTGTCATTTGCCTAGAAGCACCAATGCCAAAAAAGTTGCTATGGGAACAGTATGTGATTCTGTCATGCCTTTAACCTCTCTATTCCCTGGTATGGAGGATTGAACTAGAGTCCTGAACTCTAGCAATTATAGGTTTACTAATGGTTTTCAGTCCAGAGGGGAACATATTCAATGGGAGAAAGTGGTGACTCAGATATATTAGTAATATAAGCTCTACCTTGAAGCATCATTAAGAGCACCAACCTCTTCTACCAAAAATAGCCAAGTAGTCACATTACTCAGATTAGGAAGCCATTTGAAAATAAAACAAATAATTAATCCCCTAGAATAAACCTGGTTTGTGTTCCCAACCTGAACCATTGCAATTACCCTTCATCTTGATTAATTGCTAATTAATTACTCTCAATGAATGTTAAAAAAGAACATTTGCATCCCCTCAGTTCTAAGTTTTACCTAGATCTGAGCTTGAAAGAAAGTTTTTGTTTAAATTCACAGTACTTTGAATATTACAGGAACTATATCCAATGCAATAAATGCTCCTGGCCTAATTCTGCTACTTAACAAGCCTGTGTGAAACCAGAAAGCAGGAAAAAATCAGTTTGAAGCTAAAAGCATCAGTATCAAACACCATGTCTGATACAAGAGGCATCGTACTTTTTGTTTTAATAGCTATAAAGAGATTTTATGGGTTATTAAACCTCAGTCACTGATATTCTCTACAGAAATCTTGAAAGAAAACATGGTAATAAATGGGTAAGGACAGAATTTTATCATTAATTTATAAATGTCTTGACTATAATACACATGCAGTTTATTTTAAATTACTCTGACAAAGTAAAACTGCAGTAGGAGGAAGAAAGGCATTACAGTGTCTTGTAAAAACTCTGGAAAAAGACCACGTCACTAAGTAACATAATTAAAAAATCTTGTGTCAGTTGCAAAGCTAAAATGAGCATTTGGAAATCTCACTCTGTTTCAATCGCAGTAGCACTTGCAAACCATGTTCTGTGCTCTCTGGTTAATTTTGGAAAGTCCGAGTTGCTTATTATTTTCTTTCCTCTGAAAGGTTGCCAAATACATATCCTCTGAGCTGGAAGGAGCTAATCATGCTGTGTTTAGTCAGCCCTGGATGAAAGAACAGCTCAGAGGTGTGGAAAGTTGTATATTTCAGAACAGTGAAAATAACAAAAAAAAAGAGAGTTTTCAAGTGGATCACAGTCATTTTGGTGATTGTTCTTTCTACTTCTCCAGTCAATTATTAGGTTAACATTTTTTGTGATTTAAATACTACAAAAGGTGTCCAATCTTTCTGCCGTCTTAGGCTTTTACACCAACTCTTCTAAGGAACTGATATTATTTTGTACCCAATTATTTCCAGCCAGCTTGCAGGAAAGTACACTGGCAGGAAATAAGTATTAAAAAATGCCAGGAAAAGAATTACTGGGGCCCAGACACAAAAGGTGCCGTGGAGCATGGAGACCGCAGAAAAAGCAGTCTGAATACAAAATATGACATGAACAAAGTGGACCAAAGCAGGCCAATTTTAGCTAAAGAAATGCAGAACAATTTATGACTCAAGTTCAATCAGGTCCAGTAGTGATTTTAGAAATAATCAAATCTGAACGAATTCTTGACTCAGAGATGGTCCAAAGAATTGCTTGGACGTGAAGGTTAAGAGCAGGCCAATAGTATTACTCCTGCATTACCTTTAGCTGTATTACAATCCTGCTTCAGCAGTCTGTCCTGCTTTCTGGGGTGAAATGTTCAGCTTGTTAGAGGATTGATGCACCTGGGGGCACGGGCACCTGCTAGGGAGCAATGACTTTGTGCAAAGAACCCCAGCTTCTGTCAGAGGTTAAGAACTGGTATCAACAAGGCCAGTATGTGTCTGTATATGTATATGCACATATATACTTTCATATGCATATGCATATACACACATACACAGATATAATCCTGAACATGAAGATATACAAATTGGGAACTTAAATGTATGACCTATTCATGGATGTCTCTAACAGAAATATGAGTCTATGCCTTATGGCAGATATGCAGTGGGTCCAGGGCATCTACATGTGTTAAACCACATGTGCTGCCCAAATTATTTAAGCATACACAAAATGCACAGGATCTAGTGGGCACACATTGGGGATATTGCTTTGGGATTTCTTGATATCCACCAGCCTAGTCAGGGACTCTGCCCCAGTCATACTGCAGGATACCCAGGAACCCTAAATAATTCATTAAAGTTCCCATTCCTCCCAGACAAAGTTTCCAGATGAAAAAAAAGGTGTCTGTAACCAAGGGCAGATCACCCAGCTGGTGACCCTACTACCAAGGCTCTTTTTAGCTGCAATCATGTTACTGTATGGTGCAGAAAGGTCTCTCCTGACCCCCTGGTCATGTGGCACGTTTCTGGCATGTCAGGATGCCCTTCCACGGCTTCACAACATTCATGTTCTGGGCATGGCTGGAGCTATTTTGCATCCCACCACCTTAGATATCAGAGCTATTGCAGGAATGAGCTTCCTGACAGCTACAGCCCTCTTTGAATCTTGCCGAAGTAACTGCTCCATTGTATTCTGTCAGGATCCTGGAGGCTGGGGGCATCCTATAGACATGTTTATTATTCTAATAAATAACATTTATTAGAAGAAGTAGCATAATTCTCATTATTTGGGAACTAGAAAATAGAACACTGCTCTCTCCTATTATTTCATAGGCTGATTGTGAAACTCCACAATCAGAAAGAAGCAAAACTAACATCTAAAAACTGCATTCCTTTTCTTGGTCTTATTTTGTACTAAGTGAATGTATGTAATTTGGACACAGAATGTATAAATTTCCGTGGAGTGCTGATTATTATATTTTCTACAAAATTCTCCAGTAGAGTAAATTATGATCAGAAGCAAATAAGTACCAATGCAGTGCACAATAACTCCTTTTATGATCAAAGAATAAAGTGAAGGCAAAACTTTGTCCAAAAGCAATAATCATTATAATACCCACTGGATAACAAATTTTCTAGGACTAACTTCTAAACTCTTGGGAAGATAACCACACTCGCTCACATATTGCACAGCACCTGTAGACTGCTTTCTTTCTGTTTTGCTTTGCTTCTTCCATGTTCTAGAAATAATTTGGAAAATTAAAGAGAATTCAGCCTGCTATAATAACTAACAATCCTGGTATGTTTTATTGGCTTGTCTTCTTTGTCCTTCTGAGTAAGTACCCTTGCACAAACAATCTGAAAATATGATTAGTTAGGAACAACAAGCTTAGTCTCTATTAATGACGTTATGTGTTTCCATTCCATGTCACTGATTTTATTAAATCTTTGTGGAGAAGCATTAGTGGTAGTGAGACCTCTGACTAAAACAGCCTGGGAAAGCGGTTTTTACACTGTCCTGTGTTTATACCACCTTTATAATGGGAAAAAGCATAGTAAGAGGAAAAATCTGGGAGGCTAGTGGAGGACAAACAGATCCATTTGGTGTCAGGCCTATCACTGCACTGAAATCCTGCCACTGAAATCAGTGACCTTCTGCATGAGCTGATTTTTAGACCCATTTTGATCTCCAATATAAGCACTGTTGGAAGGAAACGCAAGACTGATGGTGATCAAGCAAAAGTGAAGATTCAAATAGTGTATTAGGCTTCCCTAAATTATGCTGACAATCACTTTGATCAATACCAGGACTAAGAAAATAAATTTTTTAATCCACGTTTCCTTCCTCTTTCCCCAGTTGAATTTGGCTTGTCTCAGGGACATGGAAAAGTGTCCATTTTAATTCCACAGTGGTAGCCGAGTGCCTGTCTCTACAGTGGGGGACACAGCAGGAGCTGGCAATTTTTCTCAAAATTGTGGGAATATTTTGTAAACAAGCTTTACCCCACCCTTTTGAGAAACAGCTGCCAAGATACAATTGAATGTTCATGAATATTGTTTCAGACTTTAAGTAAATTTATTGAATTAATTCAGTTCAGAGTAGATTTTCCTGTGTTCAGTGTATGGATGTTGACAGTTTCCATCATTTGCGTTTGTAGCTTTTTGGCAAATCCAAGTGTTATGAATACTTTGCACTACACTGCAACTAGCAACCATTTCTGTGTGAACGTGGGGATACATTTTAAAAGAAATGGGCAGGAAATTGACATGGGGAATATTAGCTAATAAAGCTTTTAAGCTCAACCTTGATATTGAAAGTCACTTGCTTTATTCTTCATTGTTCTGTTGCGGAAATATGGAAAGCAAACATAATACAAGTAAAATATAGTAAAAAGTGAAGTTTGCTGAAAGTATCACTGAAGGGATGAGAATAAATGAGAAATGTCTTTCCCTGTTCTTGATCTGTTTTTCCATTTGAGTCAAGTGGTTGGTGTATCTTTGGAGAAGCAAGATGCAATACAAATTCCATTATATGACCTAAACCATCACAATATTGTATTATACTCAGTAGCTTCAAAAGGGTCCTTATAACTGAGTTCAAAACGGGTTCTTGCATCCCAGTTGCACTCTCTGGAGATATTTATCTGCATACACATTTGCTTCTCATGAAGAATGTATGATCTGTATTATGAGAATAAATGAAGACAAGCAAAGAAGTTCCATTTTCAGCTAATTGCTGTCTGCCAGACAACACACTATTTCAGCTCTCAATTGTCCTTTGGTCTCTGCCAGGGATAATATTCATATTTTTTTCAAACATCCTAAACTCCAGTGTTCAGATTCATCTCAGATGACCCGCACTATGGGCTTTGCCAGTAAAAGTTTTGTTGAAGTTAGCAGGACTTTGTGCAACTAAGGATGCGGTACTGAGTTGATGCTATTGTATCTTCTTGAATATAGTGTGGATTAAAATGGGCCAGGTTATGGCATAACTTATTCAACCTACCCATCCAGCCCCTCTCAGAGAGATGCCACCCTGACCCTGTCATAGCTCAACAGGAGGTCTGGCAGGTCCAAAGATTTCCAGTGTCACACTCAGGGAAGCAAAACAAACCAAAATCATTGCCAGTTTACTTCAGACAGCCTCTTACAGGAACAGCTGTATGGTGTAATCAGTCTCCCCAGAGGAGAAGGAGAAATCCTGGAGGTGAATCTCTTCAGCCTTCCAAGCTTCAACATATGAGCCTAGGTCCACAGATGCTGTTAGAAGATAAACTTGCAACAGAAGGTAAATTTGAAGGACTTCAGCTTGTGCACAAGAAAACTTGATGTCTCAGTACAGGATAAGTTTATATCCAATTTGCATATTTTCTTCTTCTTTTTAACTTGAATAGGACATGGCATTCTATTCAGCTCAGAATCCTGTTTTATTAACTTTCTCTTTATTTAGTTTGTAGTAGTATCAAAGAACCTTGGAAAACCTTGGAAAACTGGAGGTAAAACATTGCAACATATGATGCTCACAAGCATTGAGAGTTGAGCTATTTTGCTGTGACCTCTTCAGGACCAGGCTGGTTTGATCCCAGGGGATAAGCACTTTACTGATCATTGTATTGCAGTGAAAGACAGCTGTGGATAGCCTTTTCCAAATAAACCTGAAATTTTACCATGTTCAACAGCTTCATTTTGGTTTTTCATGCCAGCAGTTAACAGAGAAGTAGCAACTCCTGCTTTCCTTAAATCAGCTGGAAAATCTGTGCTCCAGCTTTATGCTATGAAGGCTTTTCCCAACACAGGGGAAATTCCAGTTGCAAATGTAGACTAGTGCCCATTCAGTTTCCACCACAATATTTAAAATGTTCCCTGTTGATACTGATGTTGGATAAAATTCTATCTAGATATCATCTGCCTAAATCATTGGTGAAACCACTTCAATTTCCTATGTTTTCTATTCTTGTGTAAAACACTGGTGATTTTGTGAACTGTGACTTTCAACTGGGATCAACTTGGGCCATAGTAAAACAAGTTGTGCTTCTACACTTTACAACATGTATTTAGCCATGACACCAGTAGACATCTTAATATCCACACCTTGGAGTTATTCCTCCATGGTACAGGGAAGGACGTGTCAGGATGTGCCCAGTGACTGGCAAGGAGAGAGTTCAAGGGGTGCACAGAGAGCACTCTTGTGTTAGTGTTACTAATACACCGTTAGGTTTAAGACTCGGTCAGAAAACTTCTCCTAAAACATTTTTTCACCTTCAGCCCACAGAGTTATTTCTTTTATTACCTAGTAATGTTTGAAAGGTAAATAGTTTCACATGCCAGGTATTGTGTTTACAAACCTGAACAGCTCTTTGTTTAAAAAAAGGATCCAGGCACCTTGCCCTAACCTTGAATTGCTGTTCAAACAAGGGAGAGTGTCTACATCTCTTCTTCCTTTCATCTAAACAAAGACCATGAGATTTTTGGAAAGTTATGTCCTGCTGCCTTCAAAATTGGCCCCAAGACTCCAAGACTTTTCCATTAGCTCAGTACATCGGGAAATAGGTTCTCTGCGATTAGTTTTCATAGTACATTCCTAAGAGATTGTTTTAGTGCTATGCAGTAGCAGAAAATCTTTTTTTATTGAGACTGTCTCCATCATTTTCAAATACTTTAACATAAAGAGTTCAACATAATGAATTTCCCCTAGTATGTTCAACCAGCAGTTACTCAGAAAACAAATTTCATCACAAAGAATCTACCATCCTGAAATGTGCACAGCATACTTCTGCAAGACATGCATAAAAATGTATCATCATTGTTGCCAGTCCTTACAAAGTTATTTAGTTTACCTTTTACACAGCTTATAAAATGCTAAAAACTCAAGAGAAATCTCCTAATGGAGCTCTAATGTTGCTTTGCCTGATAAAAGAATTGTGAAGTAAATCCTCACCTATAAGGCTTTATGTTTCATCCTCTAAGTGTTATGTATTAATGAATCTCTTTTCTGTAAATTGTTAACCATTGATGCAGGGCAAGTGTAGCACTTTTTAGTTGTGTTTTTCTTGTTGAACTATATATTAAAATATATCAACAAAAGGACATATTAAAAAAAAAGAATGTAGCACAAAGTTCTGTTATGACACAGAAATAATCTGAACTTTTCTGTGAAGGTGTAATTTCTCAGTACTTGTCTGAGAAACAACACTTCGTTTATCCAAAGGTATGAACACGAGGCATGTGTTAAACCATGTTAGACTTCTGCTCAGAAAAATTCACTCAGGATGAAATGGTTTGGATTGTTCAAAAGCAAATTAAATTTTTTCATAAATGAAAGCTGTTTCTGAGAATTACCAGAGAGGTCTAATGCAAGTTGCTCTGTGTGCTTTAAATTTAAGACTTTAGGTAATTCAGTTTAGGTTTCTTGAGTGCTTCTGCAGAAAGAAAGAATTAGTGGAACAACACTGATTTACTTGCTTCATGGTTAAATAAAAAGGTAAAAATAAGGAGAAAAAACAGTTGTCCCTGGTTCAATTTCTTACAAGATTAACTGACAGTGATAAAGAAGAGAGTTGACTCTCACAAGTAATAATATCAATTTTACTTTCAAATTTTTGTATTTTTTCTTTCTTGCAAAGTTTGCCCTGACCACAAAATCTAGACCTCATTTCCTTTCCTAGGTGATGACTTTCCACTGGTTACTGCTGCTAGTCATAGTTGTCAATTTAGGAGCATCTGTAAATTATTTTGGTCACACACAGACTTCAGTCACCTCCTCTTTTCTGTCCTCTCCCTGATGGCTGCTTAATCCTACACACAATAGTTGAACTGGTTTGGCTTATAAATCAATCTAGGAATATTATGGAGTAATTTTACTAAACCAGCTAGTTTGGAGGTAAAGGACATTAGCAGAGTTTAATGGAAATGTTTCAAACCATCAAAAATTTTTACCTTTTATCTGGTTGCACTATAATTCTATTTTTTTTATTTTATATAATATTTTGTATAATGTTAGTCTTTGAGGAATATGATCTTCTCTACATAAACTCACTGAATGTTTCCTAGGAACATTATTACCTAATTTGAAGAAGCTATTTCTAATATTTCAAATTAATGTAAGTTATATTTGCAATTAATTTTGTGATATTTTAAGTTGAAGAGAATTTCTTAGAACAGTATATACTCCACATTAAATTTAATTTTTGGTAGTGTTAGACATAACCGTTACTTGTCACAACTGGCATCAATAATAATGAAGTCCACGTAAGACACTGTATTCACTATACAGCAATGACTAACGATATTCGGGGTACTGACAGGATATGTCATTCTGGAATTTATTCTGGAAAATATTTGATATTTTACTGAATATCGTATGTAGGATAACCCAAATGGATATATTAACTAACACTGTTACAATTGTACCAATCCAATACTCATTTGGGTGATGCATTAATGACAGCTGAAACCCAGAAAGCAATTCTGGTGAAGAAAATTTATGCCTCTAAATACACAGTGTGCTACACAGTTACAAAGAAAGCATTTTAAAAACATTTCAGAACTTTTTAAAATACAATGTTTATCTTCCAAGCTTTCATGAAGTGCCTGAGTATAACTCTCAAAGAGAATAATCCCGTCTAGCAATTATTGCAAAATAAACTAGTAATTTCATTGAGATTACAAACAAATTACTTCCATACAACACAATAAAGGCAAATAGGAAACCAAAAATCTTTTAAGTGTTTACATTTCCAGGCATATGTGGCTGTGACATTATCAGATTTTGACTTAGTCATTAGGATGCACAGAAAACAGAGCCAGTTTTTAACCAATCTAAAATAAAAATGATAGAGATTTCTCTGCACAATTTTGAAATAACAAACCCAATTTTAAAGACCAAACTAAATATTTATCGGTAATTTTTTAGCTTTCGAAGACTTAAAACATTGTTTCTTAAAAATGATTTATGTAATGAGAAGTTTAAAATGAAGTCTAAAAATGTTTTTGTATTTCAAAGAAGAGACGTATTAACTTCTCTGACATTATTTTGCTCCCTCTCTGTAACACATTTTTATTAATTAAAATTGTTTGGGAATTTGGTAAATATTCATGTATACTGATCATCCAAATTAGGCTTTCTAATAATAAATAAATTATTAGATTAATAAATGTATTATTAATTAATAAACTAATGAATAAACTTAGTAAAATGAATCAGCTATAGTAGAAGACCTCTTTCCATACTGATCCGAATTTTGCTCTTCTGGGTTCCTCATTGCTTAGGAGTTACAACTTTGAGACAGAAGCCAATTCTGTGTCTAGGAAAGGTGTAATACGTGCTCCTCTCCCAAACTGCTTATATTTACAGCGCGCACATAATCAGCTTTTTTCTGAAGTGAAATGTTATTAACATTTTGATGAAGACTTTTTATTTGAGCACTAATTGCTTAATGTTTCCCTGGCAGCAAAGTGACGGTGAATCTCTAAACTGTGTTTAAAATCCTTATGCCTAGAAAAAGAAATAATTCCTGCTCAGAGATATCTCATCGCTATCTCTAACCAGTTCTGACAGAGTTTTCACCCTTTTTCCCATCTGTTGTTACTCAGATATGATTTTACAAGGCTTCTCAGTTTGCGAGTTTTGACAGGTTGATACACACATAGGGTAATCAGTGCAAGTGCAAGTGCACTAGGACTACTCAGCATACTGGTGCCTACTTTTACTATTATTATCAATTTTATTCTACAGATATTATATGATCAGGAGGTTTCTAAAGTTATTAGACATCTACAACTACTTAAGTAGACTTCAGAGAAGTCCTGTTAGGAAAAGCCTCTGATTTCTTTTTTTTTTAAATTACTTTAAGACTTTGTTTGGGGGAAAAAAAAAAAGTGCTTGTAATTTTTGAGATATTTTTAACATCCGTGTTTTTTTAAAACCAAAATACCCGCATGTGAAATGAAAAAGAGCTATAAGGCACAGAAATCACAGTAAAATCATAAGTAATGAACTAGACTGTCTTCCACGAGTTATTCGGATAATTTGTGTCATGGACATTCGGTGGTGCTCCCTGTCATTGCTTTGCTGGTTGCAAAGGAAAACAGTCAGAAGGATTTCCTATAGTAAATATGTTGCTGAAGCAAAAACAAATATACAGCATTAAAAGAGAGAACAACGCATGGCAATCAAATGTTAATATTAATTTAACTCCAAGTCAGGACAGCTTAAACACCATGTGAATGCAAAATGGACGAGAATGGAGCCTGAGGTGGTTAATATGCCTTTGAACTGAAAATTGATTTGCTGTAGCGTGAATCTTAAGATAAAACAAGAAAAATTTTTCCTCTCGAGTGAGGGTTGGAGATTATAAAACATTAGTAGAACAAGAACAGATTTTGAGGTTGAAGCCTTGGGCTTTTAAAATGGTTAACCAAATAAAAAGTTTCACTGATTCAATTTTATTTCTTTTCCCTCTTATATTTGAAGAAGTTGCTGAACAGAACTAATTAAATGACTGGTTCGGAAGACTAAATAGCTGTGTAAACAAAAAATATTTTAGGAAATTCATCTTACTCAACCATTTAGCTGCAGGAACTGTAAGTTCTCTTGAAAATACTAATGGCCCCAATCCATCTCTTTCTGTCTCTAACTCCAAAATCACAGCAGTCATCAGGATTTGTTCCTAACAGTAATAAGGGGCCATGACAGATCTTTTTCTAGTTTCAATCTCTTAACTGTCTTTCAGTTATCTTTTAGTTTTAGTATACAGAAGTAGAAAAGCTCCTGCAGAGATTTGTTCCCACATCAGAACCTCAGCTGCACTGATTGATGCTGCTCCCACAGGACAAACCTTACTTGGACCCATGCTGAGCCCCCTGCAGTTCCTCCCATGTCACCCAACAAACACAGGTGGTGCTTGTGGAGGGAAAACCACAGACTAATCTCAGGAATTCCTGATGACAGACAGCTTCCTGAGATAACCAACACACCAGGCTGCAACCAAAGCACAGGGTGTTTTGGTAAGGAGCTTTCAACACTCATTTACAGCAGAACTTGTGTCTGTGTTTATATTTGGACCATTTTGCATCCAGACTGCACAGGCTTGTTCCACAACTGTGCCCTTGCTCTTCTCCCATAGGTTCATTTCACAGCATATAGTTTTCTGTCATATTAGACTAGAACCTGCCACAAATTGCACTGACCATTTTCATTTCATAGTTCAAAAGTCTCAATATAGCCTCAAAAGTCTATATCAGGTTAAGAAACAAACTGCTATCTTTAGAATTTTAAAGAAGATGCTTTTCATTTCTTCTCTTGTGTGTTATTCATAGGTCAATTTTTTTCTGTTATCCTGATGGAGACAGACTGGAGAAGTACATTACAGATGATAAATAAAAATAAACTGCCAGTGCAAACACACAGAAACAAACAAACAAACAAAATCCAAGGCCAGCTCATCAAAGCTACAGTGGCAGTAGCAGCTCAAAACCATAAATCTCTGCCAAACTCCAGGACAGGAAAATGTTATAGTGCATAATAGATCTATGGCACAGTGTAAAACTTGTCTCCATTAGCTTTATCATTCCCATGAATGCAGTTTCTCTTTGTCTAAGACTTTTGGACTGAGGCTAGTTATGTTGTAACATGAATGCTTTGTAGACAACCCTGGTAGGATGGGGGGAATGCTGGGCAGTGCTGGATCCCCTCTTTCAATAGTGTCCTTCCTCTAGGACCATCCCTAACAAGCTCAGCAGAAGAGCCTAACTTGCTTGACCCCTAATATAATAGAGAAACATGGCAAGTGCCAACCCAGTCCCTTGTTCCAGTGGCCAAAGACAAAGCCTAGGAAGACCTAGTCCAGGCAGACCATTTCCTTGGAGTATCCCACCCTGCAGCAAAGTGTGCCAGCTTAGCTGCCCACCCTGTCTGGCCAGTGGGTTTTGTCTGGACTGAGAAAGATACAGAAGTGAGACTTGCCTGTGGGAAAACTGGTTTGTCATAAGGGAGGGAAGGAGCAGTGGCTCAGAGAAAAACCAACCTACTATCTGCTCTTGTGTCCTGTTTCAGCTGTGATAGAGTTATTTTTCTTATATTTTCTTATATTTCTTATATTTTCTAGTAGCTGGTTCAGTGCTGTGTTTTGGCTTTAGTCTGAGAACAATGCTGATGACACACCGATGTTTTACTTGTTGCTAAGTAGCACTTACTCTCATCAAGAACTTTTCATCTCTCATGCTCTGCCATTGAGGAAAGGCACAAGAAACTGTGAGGAAGCAGAGACAGGACACCTGACCCAAACTAGCCAAAGGGGTATTCCACACCACAGCACGTCATGCCCAGTATATAAAGTGGGGGGAGTCACCTGGAAGGGACCGATCACTGCTTGGGTTGGGCTGGGTATCGGTCAGTGAGTGGTGAGCGATTGTACTGTGCATCACCTGTGTTTTCTGAATTTGCATTTCTACTTTTTCATTGTTTCCTATTAGTATCATCAGTATTGTTATTGTTGGTATTATGTATATTATCATTATATTTTACTTAATTTCAATTATTAAACTGATCTTACATAAAACTGCAGGTTTTGCACTGATTTGATTCTTCTCCCCATCCTGTCTGGGGAGCAGGGGAGGAAGCAGGGAGTGAGTGAGCAGCTGCATGGTACTTTTAGTTGCTGGCTGACATTGTGACACCTCTGGGACACCTCTCGGACACCTCTGGTATGCAGAACCTGAGATCTGATGTCAGCTGCAAACAGGGTGACTAGTTAAATGACATGACTATATGACTAGGTTAGTGACATGACCAAGTTTCTAATGCTGTGACTAGTTCATGCCCACCACTGCTTGTTGGTCATATGTCATTTTCTTTTTGTTAACTTGATGGAGAAATATTGGAGATGTAAAATTCAAACAGCAAATGAAAATAAGCCATCAGTGGGAATGCACTGAATGCTATGGGACCAGCTCTTCAGACCTGCAGGAAAAGTGGTAGGAGTCTAGGTAGGTGTCTAGGAAAACACAAGCCATAGAGTCCCTAGGGTTTTTTCTTTAATTATGTCCTTCTTGTGTCACCTCTCTCAAGAAACAATCCAACATTAGAGAGGATTCATCAAGGACAGATGAATGCAACCTCAGAGCTTGGTTCAAAATCTGAAGAAATCCTCAGAGTTCTCATAGTGATCTCAAAATAATTACACTGCTTGGATATTTTCTCATGTCAAGACTTCTCCCATTTTAGCTGATATTTTTCTGGTTTTCTCTTACATTTTTTTCTTCTAGAGAATATTTTAAAAGAATGTGAGGGCACTGATAAAAAAGTACACACAAGGGCAAGGACATTCAGAGTTAATGACAAATACCCAGGCTGACACTTTATTATTAACGTTTGCCTTTTTGTCACTTGCTTAATGCTGTCAGGAGCAACGAGGGAGTGATGGAGGGAACTCAACCCTGACTGGGTTTATTTGTGCTTCTGACCTTCACATGTGTTCTCATTTGGCAGAAAGTAAACATTTTTTTAAAGAGTTAATGGGGAAAATAAAAATGGCAACTGAAATTCTACTTTAAAATGCTATTAAGACACAATTCATGAATATGAAAGGTTAGTCAAGACTTTTGCTTTTCCTGAATGTAGTGATCTGAAAAATAAAGGAACAAAGCAGGTTAAGTTTCACATTTCTGAAAATTGTATTCCAAAATCTGACAGATTAAAAAAGTATGATACCACGACATGTACTTGCCTACATAACAATTTGATCAGTCTCTTGAGCCTCTTATTAACTCCTAGTGATGGAAAGTTGTGACCATTTGCCTGCTAAATAGTTTGTATTTTTCATAGGAAAGTATCCCTTGAGATGAAACAGTTGCTTGCTTATTTATGTATTTATTTACTTACGTAAGTATGTATGTAAATTTCTCTTTTAGAGAAAGAAAGAAGATGAAAATATGGGGGGGAGGGGTTCCAAGATTTTAAGCTACATAAATTGATACTGCAGCACAAACTAATTGGCTAGTATCTAGGCTTAACACACATCCATATATCCAATATTTTCCTTCCTCTGCTGTCCTTACTTTTCCACTCCACACCTCCATCCATTTCCCAGTATTTTGGAGGTCACATTTATTCAAATAAGTTAAATAAATGGAGCTCAAAGAGCCCTCTGAGAGCTGAGGTTGCCAACATCAACCCTGAAACTTGAAAACTGAACTGAATCATATGTGGTATGTTCAGTAATGATAGACATTTTCAATGTTTTAAACAATAACTGTGGTTTAAAAGTGTGAAAAATGTAATATTTCAAATACACTTTTAAAATTGACATACAGATGAGTTGGTTGTGATTTAGGAAAAGTTATTGTTAGAACAAAAGCCTGATAGAGAAATATTTTCTACTTGTTAAATCTGGGAGAGGCAGTGGACAAACTTCCGTAAATGGTAATTTATATCTGGTTTTATCTGGGTTCAGTAAATGTTCACGTTTGTTATTCAACAAATTTAAATAAAAGTTGTCAGTAAGTAAAGAGGTCATGAGGGTCTGGCAGAGGTTTTCTCTGCAGTTTGGAGAAAAGTCACAGTGTCTGTGCCATGTCTCTGCTCTTGAACTCAGGGTTCCCTGTCGCATAGAGCTGTACACTGACCCAACTTGCAAGGTTATCTACTGAATGCTGCAGTTTCTACAGCTGAACTGATTAAAAAAAATCCCTCAATTACTTCATTTTACTACTCAGTATCTTTACCACTTTTGAATTTGGTGTACTTTCACGAGGTTAGGTTAATTTAGGCAAGTGTATTACGGCATGAAAATGCAATTGCAGCACCGGTTTTGTAGAGACACAGTAAAAAACTGAGTGTAAACCATCACCGAGTTACAGAAAAAGTCAAATCTCAAGGAAATGCTCTGACTGAAGGGGTGAAAGGCTTGCAGATGCTGTGCAGTACATAAGGGTGTGTATGAGCCTCTGCTGTGCTGAGGGCCTGACTTAGTGATTTTAGAAGCTACTGTCCGGTTGTTGGAAGTGCGGGAGCACACTGGGATAGTGCTCCTCAGCCTCTGATGGGAGCAGAAACCACCAGCCTTGGTTTTAGGGATCGCTGTTCATCATCAGATGGGATTTGGAGGTAGAGAGCTGGTTGGAGGAATTGATATACGAATCCACTTTTTTCTACTTCCTGGCAAATGTGTAACTCAGGTAAAGATCCAGCTTAAAGAACCAATGTAAAGAACCAATTTTTGTTTCAAAAGTTGGAGATTTAATTGGACAAAAGTGTAGCAAACAGTTTGAGCTGATAAAGAAATCAGATTAAATATGTTGAAGGAAAAAATACATTAACCTAATAGAAAAATTAAATTTGCCTGCTATACATTACCATTAAACTATTGTATTCCCATTGGAGTAACCAATTCTTGTCCTTTTACAGGCCATTAATAATCCAGTGAAAATAAGCTGTTCAGGGAGATCCATAGTCACAGTAGAAATTAGTGTAATTCTGAGTGCAACTGAAAGAGAACCTCCAGTCTGATGGTGCTTTATATACATCTTTCTCTCACAAGAATTTTTGGAGATTCTGGATAAAACCATTGCATGAAGTAAGAAAACACAGTGGAGCCCTGTGAAATTGTTTGTGTGCCCACAACACCACACACAAATCCACTACATGCAGGAGATTTTAACCATTGGATAAATGGATGAATGTATTTTATTCAGTAGATGGAGAAGCTTGTTGCAGGGTGGGAAAATTTGAAATGTCAGGAAAAGCATTTACTTGCAAGCCCCATGACTGCCTGAGTTGATTTTTTGACTCACAGACGATTCCCATGTTCTCGAATGTGTTTTCTAACAGACCTGGCTGTGTTCTCAGAAATCACACAATAAGAACTGGATGCAAGTCCAAAGCATCCAGTGATGATGTTTGCCACTTTGCTCTTCAGAGTATGTGATTAGAAAGGTTTCTTCTATGGTAAATATGCAGTCCATGACTGTTTAGCAATACTGGCTCGAACCTTGACAACCCAGGGAAAGGAATTTTCTTAATCTTGGAAAAAAAAAAAAAAAGACTAAGTGTGACACCAAATAAAGAAAAAATTTGGAGCAAGGTAAAATCCTAGGATGAGCTAACCTGGGACACTATAGACTCTTCTTCCTTGAACACATTTAAGAATAACCTTCTGTATGAGGGCAATTGTGCAACATGTTTTCAGTTATAATTCCTTAACGTTCTTAGAAGTTTCAGCCAGGAAAGCATAGGGAAAGGCATAGAGGGAGAAGGAAGATAGCAGAAGGTGAGAGAAGGAAAGGCAAAATATGTTAGGAAAGAGAGACAGATCAGAAAAGAAAGATGCACACTGAAACATGGGGTTAGCAGAACAAAAGCCTTTCATAAACTCCATGGACACTGTTACAGCTGGAAAAGAGTTTTGCTGATGTAACCACCACCAGGCCCTTTCCATCTTTTTCTTTCAATTCATCCTTTCAAAAATGGGTATTCTTTTCTGAAGTATGAACAACAACAACATGATTAATTTTGGTTATTTGCTTTTTATTAAAAAAAGAAAAAAAAGGAGTGAATGCTTATGGAAAAGACAAGCAGAAAAACCCAATTGTACCTATGCTCAGTACGAGTCTTGGCATTATAGCAGGTTAATCTGTACTTTATATGGAGCATATGTTACCCTTGCCTGCTTTACAGCTTCTGAATAGAAAGGGCATCACCCACTCCTGTTCTACTATAGCAGTGCTCCGCACAGGTGAAAGCAGGACTTAAGAAAAATAGAGAGTCAAAGAATCTGTCTTGCTCTCTGTTTCTGTGGGACAGTCATGTCCCACCTCCCTTCCCATGGGAGCAGGTTGTGAGGGACACCTATGCTCAGAAAACATCAATTCAAACAAACAGAGGAAAGGGTTGATAGGATGATTGGCTGTGCACAAAGTCTGTCATTTGTAAACATCAAGATAGCTTAGCAGTAGGAAGTGGAAAGACAGTTCTCTAAACACATTGCAGGGAAACAAGTATTACAGAAAGAAAATAATTTCAATTAAAGGACAGTTCTTCTGCAAGATCACATGAATATGTGCCAAGCATGAGTGAATTTAAACTCCTATCAGGAGGCTCAAATCATCACAGTTGTGAAGGCCCTGGAGCAGCTTTTTAATTGGAGTAGTAGCAAGAAACCTTTTGTTGTTTCAAGATAGAGCACAGCAAATGCAGTAACACCTTTTGAATACTTCAACTGACTGAATAACGTCTTTGCTATTAGGTCTTTGTTGCATTGTCAAAACAAATAATTACCATAAATAATTAATTCCATGCTTCAGTGCTCTGCTGCTCATCTGCAAGGCTTAGAAGACTTTTTTCTACCCCTAAGGAATAACAAAGCTCTTGAGTTTTATTCACTTGCCCTCCTCTGAAGCAGTGAGGATAGACCGCAGTGCAGGCCAGTCACTGGTACAGGGAAAGGGGGACTTTGGCTCCTGCCTCTTGTTTGTTAATAAACCGGTGACCAGACATGGGGCCTGGAAGGGGTTTTCCCTCAGGATTGCTTCACAGGGAAATCCCCAGGATTCTACACTTTTCTGTAGAACAAATCACATGCTGCTTCCTAGGACCAGTTGAGCATTTTATCTAACAAATTCCTAAGACATCCAGTTGGGACCCACTTCCTCTGTCTTCTGCTGTCCTCCTTTCACACACTGAAGATTTATGTGTTCTGGTCTTCTGCACTAAATATCTTAAGATTTTTACAACCTACAGTGAGGGATTTGTGCTCTGTGATTGTCCTGGGTTCAGCTATAGCAGTCATTTTTCTCCTTCTTAGTAGCTGGTGCAGTGCCGTGTTTTTTAACTTTCAGCCTGGGAACAACGCCGATAGCACCGATGTTTTTAGTTGTTGCTAAGTAATGTTTATTCCAACCAAGGACTTTCTCAGTCTCATGCTTTGCCAGGGAGGAGGGGAAGCCGGGAGGAAACAGAGACAGGACACCTGACCCAAACTAGCCAAAGGGGTATTCCATACCACAGCACGTCATGCCCAGTATATAAACCGGGGCGAGTTACCTGGAAGGCCCAGATCACTGCTCGGGTCGGGCTGGGTATCGGTCGGTGGGTGGTGAGCAATTGTATCCTCTCCCCTTGTTATTTCCCTTATCGTTATTATCATTGGTGGTAGCAGCAGTGATTTTGTATTATACCTTAGTTGTGGGACTGCTCTTATCTCAACCCGTGGGAGTTACATTCTTTTGATTCTCCTCCCCATCCCTCCGGGAGCGGGGGGAGGAAGAAGGGGGGGAGTGAGCGAGTGGCTGCGTGGTTCTGAGTTACCGGCTGGGCTCAAACCATGACAGTGATTTAGAGGACTCTCTCTCTATCATACAACCTCCTGTACTAACTCATGAATGGTCATTACTTGGGATGGTGGAAACAGGCTCACAAACCAGGCCCATCACTTTCCCAGAAATCTTCTCACAGCCCATTTTCTGCAGGGAGGAGTATCTGTGCCTCGTGCCACTCCACCTCTTCACATGTCC
The DNA here is from genome assembly GCF_004027225.2 of Strigops habroptila. NCBI lineage: Eukaryota > Metazoa > Chordata > Aves > Psittaciformes > Psittacidae > Strigops > Strigops habroptila. Next base: position 39,028,286 of record NC_044277.2, read on the forward strand.
TGGCTCTTGTTGCGCTGCTTGACTTACCTGCACCTCTCAGCAGCATGTCTAAGCTTCAGTTTGGTGCAGGGAATATCCCCAGCAGCTTCACCCCAGCTAACTTTGTTGTGCAACTATGGCTGCTCTGAACTCGGAGCAAGCTACAAAAAGAGCTGCAGGAGTGTGCAGTTAAATGGTTTGCTCATGAACAGGGAGTGGAAACCTCATTCAACCCACAAGAGTGTTTTGTTCACTTTCTGTTGGCTCCTCTCTCTAGCTCGCATGCTTAGGAGCTTATTAGCTCTAGACCGCCACATGCTTTCCATCTGAGAAAGTCATGGCCATGGAACAGAAATTAAGGCAATAGGAAGCAGTGAACTCCCACTTGAAACAGTATTATATGATGTAGTTCTTAGGATTTTATTGCAATAGTATCTTAAAACACCATACAATAACTAAAGATAACACTGATAATGGCCTACAGGGCAATACGCATATATATTAAAAAACCCAAGAAAACCCAAACTGATTTGGAGACTCTAACAGAGAGCAACTCTGCAAGCAGTCTCATTTACTGTGTCACTATTCAATGCAAATAACAGCAGAATCTGATCCTAAATGAGACTCCAGGAAAGTAACTGCCTTCAGTGTAACACCTATCATTCTGACCATACCATTATTTCTTTAAAATTTGGCAGATTAACATTTGTGCTTTACTTGAAACATAACTCTTCTGTCATCATGTTGTGATGACTCATCATTCCAGCTACTCTAATGATTCACAATAGCCAAGTGTTCCCTCAAATTAAGGGTACAAATAAATATCATTTTGGAGCATAGTTCTAACCTTTTCCTAGACCAAGTTTACTCCCTGTGTTACCAGGATCTGTTCTTGAGAACTTAAAAGCTTGAGAGTTCATACAGACAAGAATGATTCAACAAAACAGTGGGCTGATAAAAGCATGTGCTTTATCAGGGAAAAAGAGAAAGAGATGAATTTTCACTAAGGCTACTTCAAGTGGTACTAATAGCATAAAGGCATTTATCTTCATAAAATGGATTTAAATGTAACTTGTTTTCAAATGTCCGGAGAATAGAAACTGGTGTTTAGAATGTCTGAGACTATCACACATAGTGATTGCTCAAACTTTCGGGGGTTTTGTTTTGTTTTCTGAATAAAGGTTTTACACTGAGTCATCAGAGAGTATTGGACAGGCAAGGATCTTCAAATTTTCTGTGTATAAATATTTTTAAAGTGTCATAGCCGTCACAGTTGTAGATTCATGGTTTGAATTGGTGAGATTGCTGTGTAAAACAGGAACCTGGGTAGGAGGCTGGTTTTAAATGATGCGTGCAGTACTATCTCGAATTTTGAATCTTGAATTCTGAGAAAGTGGTGCTACATTGTAAGGTATTTCGAGCATTTGAAAGATTGAGAAATACCTGTTACCAACAATTCTAACGTTAAGTGAATTGTTCTGTCATTTCTTTGACTTCACAGACATGAATTTGGTTCGAGCATCACATTGACATAGAAATGGATGCTTTCGTTTTTCTACATACAGCAAAATGTAACTGCTGCATCTCTCTAAGCTTAGCTTTCTGCGGGTTATAACAATTTTCCTGTTAGGTGAAAGAGATTATTTAATCTAATCTTTGGGACACTCTATAATATCACAAGTCTAAGGGAAGAGACCATGGCTTTTGCGTGGCTTTTTTCTCTTTTATGTCTGTCCCCTTTCTTCTTTCCTCCTCCTCCTGAAACATGCCATTTGGGAAAAAGAGAAAAAGATGAATTTTCACTAAGGCTACTTCAAGTGGTACTAATAGCATAAAGGCATTTATCTTCATAAAATGGATTTAAATGTAACTTGTTTTCAAATGTCCGGAGAATAGAAACTGGTGTTTAGAATGTCTGAGACTATTTCTTATAGCACATTTCAATGCACCTTCTCCTTTTTTTTTTTTTTTTAACACATGCCAATGGTAAGAAGGGCTCTGTGAAAGCTGATTTTTAACCATTTGCTTTTTTTTCAAACACTGCCTGTTTTTTTCAGCCCTTCATCCTGGACCTAAGAGTAGATAATTCCTTTAAGCTTTCCTTACAGCATTCGCTCCCACCGTGGTTTACAAATTCTCCTTTGAAACGCTGCAAGGAAGTACTGTGCAGTATAATTGTGCAATCCAGATCTCGAGCCAGACAAGCTGTTTGTGTTAGACAGCTACCTAGAATTAAAGTCCTACTAAAATCCTTTCCTTGACAGGACTAGCTAATACATAAGGTCACTTAAAAAGAAAAAGCACTTCTTATCTAGGAGGGCATCGTAACATTCATGCTGCTTTCATGCCCAGACAAACACCATACAGCACGGCTTAGTCTAAAACACTCCTACCCTGACAGCATGACTTAATCTAAAACCTGAGCATGTTTTTGTGGGTGTTCAGCCCCTTCAGGTACAGAGAGACAGTATGGTGTCTGCGTTGCTGAAATTCCACTCTCACACTGGCCTCCTGGTATGGGGCTCTCCACAGTGAGGTTTTACACTTTAATGAGATGCAACGCAAGCCTGACATCTGTTTGCATGTGTTGCACTGGGAAATCAGCAGAAGGTGAACATAATTAGATTTATCTGTCTTATAAAAAGCTTTATGGCAGAGTTAAACTTCTGAGAGCAGTAATGCTTGAGATGTATGAAAAATTTTTAGGGAGGGTTTTTTTCTTTCTGATATTTCACTCCCATGCTGATAAAAGCCTCTGCCTACAGACCACATTTGTATCTCAGCTCTATTTTTTCTCTCTAGCGCTTCTTCCTGCCAGCGTAAAATATGACCTAGCATTTCTATCTCACCCTAGTAAAGTTTAGACTGTTTCTAACACTGCCTTCAGGGTTTGTAAAAATATATGCAATACTATTGAGAAAGGTGATGTAATTATATGAGAGGAAGTGAAAGTTGGATGCCATGATGAGATATGAATACTGCAATAGGAGATAGCATTGTATTGAAAACCAAATAGATAGATGGGCAGTATTTAGCAATACTGCAGAAAATTTTTAAAATTAAGGTTTGCTTCTTCCAGAAGAAAAATAAAAACAAAAATAAATTAAAAAATCTGAAGTACAGGCACATTCAGCATTAGCCTCTCTCTTGTAGCAGCAATTCGCCCCACCAAAGCTTCATGAAATATCCCTATGTTTTCCAGATACCTGCTAGTCCCAGCTGTCAGAATGCCCAAGTCCTTGACAAACAGGCAGAGCACAAGCAAACATAAGCCACAGATGCAGAGCAGAGGCCAATGTGTCTTGAACATGCCTGATTGCTCATGGAGACTGTGTACATTTTGGCTTTGGGAACACACCAGATCTTACCCTGCTAGGTTTGCTGAGCTTGGTAGTTCTGACTCCAACAGAAGCTGGAGCAGGCAGCTAATTTTCAGAAGAAGATATGTGCATCCTGGCTGTAGTGAAAGAGAATGACCAGTGAAGTCGGTGAAGAGTTTTCTCATTGGACTTTCTTACTGAGAAATGTTTTGGTACTGAAACTTCCTAACATACAGCTCAAACTGTGACATGAACTTAGGATTTTTGAGCATTTGAAGAAAAGTAGGTAAGTATAGAAAGACCGTTTTAGAAAGAGTTTTCAGGAACATAAGTTTTCAGAAAACATCATTATCCAACTCAGGCCACCTGGTTAGTTGGGGAGATTTGCAGTCTGACACTAAAGATCCCATATTGATATTGAGCCGGAGAGAAGCCTGCAACAGAAAGCTCAGTGCAAGTTTTCTTCGTAGTTACTTGAAGAAGCAACCTCATTAATGATTACCAGAAGGAACTCTGGCAATCATTGTTACTGTATATAGGCTTTCCTGATGAATCCTAGGAAAACTCAGTGGTGCAAATTTTTTGGCCATCCTGAGACCAGGTCTGGGAAATTCAGGTCTGCAGATGGAGAATGAATTAGATGATGTTTCTGGAACCACTGAGAAAGTTTTATCTCTATTTCATATCTGGAAAAAATTCTCTCACATGAAAGGCAGCATCATAAAACTTCTCAAAGTAGAAATGAGTGTAGATGTCCACTTGTAGGGAAAATATTTTACCAAAAGATAGTTGTACCAACAGAGAGCTTTCCAGCATGTCAACTCAACATTTTCCCTTCATTTTCACAGGAGTCTCTGTTGTCAGAAAACACAGATTGCAAAGGCTTCTGCGTTTGTAAAAATTTATAGGACACTTTCATTGCCATTCTCTCCCTCTGCGTGTTGAACAGACCTGACAGAAAACAGGAGGCTGGTATATATTACTGCAGTTACACACTGTAAAAGATCTCACACATAGCTGAGAAATGCATTTTGTCCATTTCATCCTGGGTGAATACAGAGCCCTAGCCACGTAAATTTTTCTCCTCAGAAAAAGGAGACAGACATAGGCAACTTCCGGGTGAGAGGCATTAAAAAAGCAGAGTAAAACCTAGAATAAATGCAAGTGTAGATGGATATTTTGAGTCAAGTCATCTTTACCCAGTAACTCTTCACTGGACTAGGTTGCCCAAGGAAGTTGCGAATGCTCCATCCCTGGCAGTGTTCAAGGCCAGGTTGGACAGAGCCTTGGGCGACATGGTTTAGTCCTAGGTGTCCCTGCCCATGGCAGGGGGGTTGGAACTAGATGACCTTAAGGTCCTTTGCAACCGTAACTATTCTGTGATTCTATGATTCTATTACTGACTCCAGCCCTGGGATGGTTGTTGGGAACTTTGACACCTCCAGCCACTGTTTCCTTTAAGTGAAAAGCCTAACTGTAAACCTGTGGGAATGTATAAAAAGGAAACAAGGGAGAAAAATAACATCATTGCGCTGCATCTTCTCTTCCTCATTGCCATATGTCTGATGCTTCGAATGCATATTTAAGTGAGCTTTACATGAGAAAGTATGTATTTGCCTGCATAAGGCCCTTCTTGCCTCATATCCTCCTTCATCATGAAAAATAGCCCTCGAGTTCTATGCTTTGAGCAGAAGAATAAACACATCTTTAGACTAAAACTGTACATGAAGACTAGTACAGGTACCTTAGTGTTGCAAAGTATAGGCAAGGAACATCAACGGGCCAGTCAAAAAATGAACTTTAGAGAAGTATTCCTTCTATTTGTTTCCTTTCCTCTCCTTCTCTCTCACATGACTGTTTCAACATGAGAATTTTGAATAAAAGGTTATAAGGTTTCTTCAGTTGCGTCCTTCACAGCAGTGTCCACAGTGAAAACAGGTCACAGGTAATACAGGTACCCCAACATGCCTACACTCACAGGCTGGTCCACATTTGTCTGGACCATGTCTAAAGGGTCCTAATGGGGAAAAAACTGATAAAATGGAAAATGCTTTCCAAATATCTATTCTATATATTTGACTAATGTAGAAAATGAAATGTGGAAGCATCTTCCCTCCTTTACAAGATCATAAATTTCTTAACTAAGACATTCTGCAAGACTAATTAAAAAAAACTCCCTTATTTTAACTGAATGAAATGTGTGACTGAACAGTGTATACCTATGTTCTTGAAGACTATTTCCCAAAAAATCCATCCTTCCAGGAGCAGGAGATTAAATGTAGGACAGTAAAAAGTCAGTGTTTGGCATATGTGTGTGTGTTTGTGCCATAATTTCTAGTTTGAGTGAAGAGTTAAATTCTATACAAGACAAAATATTAGCTAAATTTTTGAATAGCATTTTTGCATGGGAGTATGATTAAAAGCTTATTTCTGACTGCAAGTCATGTGCCGAGTAGTGATTTACACTTGAAAATGATTCCTAATTTAACTGCCCCTGTTATTACTTGGGAGTAAAAACTGAAAGAAGACAGAGAAAGAGCATTCCCAAATTGATTTTTTGCAAAAGCTAGACAAAACTAGTATCTGAAAAGCTTAGCATTCTTTCCTAAATACACAGTCAATTCTATACTTCATAGTCACTCAAATGTTTTCTGATCACTTCAGCCAACCCTGGTGAGTTTGGTGGCTGCCATATTTGGGCTGCAGCCAGGGGCTGTGTTACAAGGCTTTGCAGAACTTCAGAAACATCTGTGCCTGTAGATGAAGCCTGTCAAGGAGGCACTCTGAGCTTGATTCCCTCCACCACTTCTGGGCAGCTTGCTGGCAGGGTATGGCCACCTGCAAGGCACTGCACCACGGTGTTTGTCTCTGTCTTGTGCTGGGTGCTCTGGGAGGTGGTGTGCACAGCATGTGAGCTTGGTTTAGAGGGAATTCCTAGCCCAAGAGAGCATAGGAATACCCAAGGTGATCATTCCTGCCCTAAGCAGCATCTGTTCATGTGCTGGGTGCACATGGTCAGGCAGTCAAGTGCCACTGAAGCCAGCCCAGGTCTGCATGAAGACAGGAGTGAGTTCACACTGGTTAAATCACAGGATTGGAAGTGAAATGAGTTAAGACATGGAATGTGACCCTGAGTGTTAGGAAGAAAAACAGTAAGAACAACACAGTGCTTAAGTCCAACAGAGATATAAACAAAAAGACCATGGACCCTTTGGACTTCTTAGGACCATAAAACTGGGAGAACCTCCTCCTTTGTGGGCCCAGCTGTGCTTTGATAACCACATCGAATCATGGGAAAAAATCAACACCAAATCTGTGCATTGCACTAGATTTCAATATAAGTGAAGGTTCCCCAAAGCGCAGGGGAATGATTTTAAAATCAGACATTCCCAGTTAAGCATTCTCTTCATGCCATACCTGCCAGATGATGATAGATAAGCTACGTAACGATGGCTCCTTGGTTTTCCATGACATTTTCTGAGCTATTTCACATAGCCTGTCTCATAGAAGCTTTGAAGTTTTTGCACTAGGTCAGAAGCAAACATATTTTCTCACCCCTTATCACTTTTTTCCTCTCTCCTGGCACTACCAGGCTCCTGATAAGATGTTGCCTAACCTGTCCTCATGTCAAAGGCCTTTGACAATCTCTCCACTGGGTAACTTCTGGCTCTCCTGTGCCAGGTGAAAAAGGGCGCTATGAAATATCATCGGCTCCTAAGGAAATGGTTCATTGCTTTGTATTTCTTATGTTATGTGTGTATTTATGTGTGTATTTAACAACCTTTGGAGACCAAATACAGTTTGCCATTTCTGGACATACCGCGACCTACTCATTGTCACATCTGCTCTGGCCATGTAGGCAAAGTTCTAGTATATTAGAAATAGCTGAAGCAAATGAACAGTTATGAAAATTGTATTGTTGAGCTGTTACTTGCAAAAAAATCCCTATTCCCTTTCTGCCAAAAAGCCAGTTGTAAAATTTCAATTCTCAAATATACAATTCTGAATTTTTAATTTTACAGAACTTTATCTTATCCAATAAGCTAAATACATTATTGATAATATTGCACAAGTTCTAAAGAATTAACCATCTAAAAAAGAAGATTGGACAATAACATTTACTTTTAATGTATTTTAGAGAAATGCTCGTGTGAAAGTACATGTAATTTAAATGAGCATTCTGTTTATTTCTGCCTATTCTTAGAGCAAAAAAACAAACAATGTCATCACAGAAATTAAAACAATGCACTTGGATTATACACATTTCTACTCCCAATGCAACAGAAAAAAGACAAAGACCATTGTTTTGAATAAATGTATAAATGTGAGTGATCTTGACAATGAACACCTTTTTCTGAGCAGGTGAATAAGTACAGAAAAACAGATGAAACAATACATGACAACCTCCATTCAGAAAATTGAGATTCAGTGGCAGCCGGAGTTTGCCTTATTTGTTCCCCACTGTTATTGTAGGTGGCAGTATTCTCCTATAAACTAATGAGATTTCTTCTCAGGTATTAGGATTCATTGCTGAGTCTCAGTAAGACCAGAACATAGCCCAGCTGGGTATTTGATGAGGAGGGTACAGAGACATCTCACCTGTATATAGGAGCATTTGAAGTACTTGAGAGAAGAAGAGAGCACAGTGGAGGTACAACTTTCCTCGACTTCTTTATGATGGGAATATTTCCCATCTTCAGAAGAAAAAAGTATTTTGAATCATGCAAAGCAGATTCAACTGAGGAAATGAAACACAATTCCACTTACAACTCATGCAGGGATGCTTAAAAGTGGTTCCATAACAAACTACCTTCTTTGCAAATAACACACTTCACTGTCCAAGCATTGCGGGGTCTTGTCTATGCTATATTCACCTTAGGACAAAGCCATCTACCACATATATGACAAGGTGAGCTCTCAAAATATTGTGATATTAGTAGACAGACATTCAGTCTTGGAGAATCTGCTCAGAAAGAAGATCAGCTACACTTGCCACTGCATATTTAAAGGTTAAATGGTAAGACTTTAACATAAGAGCTTATCTTGCCTTTCAGTGGTCCAAGATGGAGTCAAGGACGGAAGACTTGTTGCATGCAACATTTTTACACTAGCAGTGACTACTCAGAGTTTTCCAGAGGAAGAATGAATGCACTGACAGTGAAATTGATAATTACATTTAAGGCATTTTCCCAGACCTCTGAAAGTACTCCATTGATCCCCAGCATCCTGCAGTGCACAGGCTGAAAATTACAGATCTGGAGCTCTCATTCCTGTTACTAAGACTGCCCTCCTGCTTCCCAGAGGTCAGCACAAGCTCAGTGCTCACAAAGAAAAAGAGAAAAAGAGAAAGCTGTAAAAAGCCTCTCTCTCTTTCTAGTGCTTATGCTCTTTTGTATTCTTCCTGCTGGAAGCACACAGATCAGGTAGTGGGGCTAAACCAGCAGGCACTCTCCCAGTGGAAAATACCAATTTTGATTGCCTGTACTTACAGGGTGACAATGATAAAGTTCTGCTGGGTGGTTGGGTAGAGAGTAGTTAAGTTGGATGCCTTGGAGATGCAAGATGAAGAAGAAGACAACCAAAACAAAGAAAAAATATCACAGCTGGAATTAAAAGGAAACAGCAGCAATCGAAGCCGCTCATGTTCCAGGAACTGATTAGGATCCACCCAAAACCTTGTGGATATGCTGGAATAAGTGGTCTCTTCTCATTGATTTGACCAACTTCGAATGCCTTCCATAGTGCTGTTAGTGAGTGCCCAGTGATGTCACAATATTTATTTATAGGAGTCTGCTAGTTTCTGATGTAATTGCAGTCACGGTAAATTTGGTTCCTTCCAGCACAATCATCCCACACACTCCTATTTTGTGACTCAAAGGTGAACACTGCCTAGGAAAGGTTACGGCATCCTTCTCTGACTACCAGCTAACCAAAATTAAATAAATTTAACATATTTTCTTACATTTCTAGTTTCTTCCAACTTGCTCTGCCAGCCTGCATCTCAGTGGCACCACAATAGTTTTTTATCATCTCCTTTACTTACCATGCAGTGGATGCCAGCCTTCCAGTTGTCATTTATCGACAGTTTTGCACAATAAAATCAGGTTGGCTTTTATCACCTCAAATGTGTCACATCACTGGCATTTGCAAAACAACTTTCAACACATTTACTTGAATGTCTACCCTTAAAATGGATGGGCATTCCCTGGAAAGCACATTTCAATTTCATATGTATATAATAAACGGTAAAAACACCTGACAATACCCATAAAATGTTTCCAGTGAGTACAAATAGCACTAGGGATGTAAGATGCATCTGCTATTACTGTGACTGATTAGGAAAACTGAAATAAATTAATACGCATGTTGAAGAAATGCTAATAGTTTTCTTTAGTTTTGTTTTTAATTGTTTATTCTCTGGCTCTGTGGTTTCATGTGAAGCCTTCCCCAAAGGTAAGCACATTCATTTAATAGTAAGCAGTTAAACATTTCAAACAGCTTCAGAGACAGTCCATAACAATAAAAAGGGTATACTTAATCTGGATATGTGTATTTCATAAATTTCTCCAGGGTAGTGTATTCCCACTGCAGTGATTTGCCAGCTTAAATGTCAGCACAGCTGTCTTTATCTTGCCCCCTGGGTCCTAGTGTTCCTCCTAATTTTTCAGGGGGGAAATCAAAAGGGGAACTTTGGTACCAATCATTTTAGGTTTTAAAAGCAACAAGAAGTCACATCCAGTAATGGCACTCTATTAACAAATATTTTCACTGATTTATAGGTCATTTGTGGAAGGGATCTCATTTCTCAGGCTTCTAAAACAATTCTTTAGATCTGTTAGCACCAGCAAAGTTAAGTGGCACACGTAAAGGTTGCAAAACCAATTAAGTTTTTTGCACCATTAGTACTATTCTTGAAACATTTTGTGTTACCTGCTGGCACCAGGCAGCTTTCATACAAATTCTTTAGCATTTTGAGGATTCCTTTTATGAATGTTCTATCAGGTGTTTTTTATTGTCATCATTCAGCTCCCAGGCTGCCTTTGTGAATGGTCCAATCTACCTCAGCTTCTTGCAATGACTATGATATCTTTTTATTCCAAATAAGTACTGGAATCTTCAGCTGATCAGCAAATTTAGAAACTGAGCAGACATCCAGTAGGGTAACTAAAACAGCAGAAGATTATGTTAGTTAAAAACCTATTCCTCAGCTATTCGTTTGTATGAAGCCTTCCTTATCTGTGCACTGCCTTGCAGACCTTGCTCTGGGTGTCATTTCACCTCGTTGCAGTGCCACCTACTCCATAACTGCCTGGCTTCCACTGTATGGTACAGGCTCAGTGGCAATGACATTCAGTCTCAGTAAACATAGGATCTTATGGCTTTTTTACCAGTGCTTGGCACTGTTTACACAAAGATTTTTCTGACAGATAATTTCACCCCCACATGCTTTAAGATTGACAGCCTAGTTGGTACTGATGATTCTGTGGTATGGATGGAGGTAGCCTGTGAGTTTGAGTAGGATGTGGAGGTTGGAGGTAGCACCTAAAAAGACCTCTGTCTGCTACTGATTTCTGCGTGATTGCAACACTTTCATGGCTGCTCTTTCAGGCTCTTGTCTGGCCTGGATAACACTGTCACATCCGGATGAGGATATCCGCTTTTTGACTAGTTTGCATCTGCTGTGCTGCCACAAAGGCCAGCATGGAAGACAGACATTGTAGTGACATAATTTTGTCTTTCCAGGAACTAGCAACTGTGTAGTAGACAGACCGTAGAGATCAGAGTCATTTTAGCTGTGAAGAATGTCTAAAAATTGGCTGTCATTATAACTCTGCATCACACTAAGACCCCCGGAGTCATTGCTAAGGCATTCCTGACACACACACGAGCTTGTTTTGGAGATTCTATTATTAAGCCTGAATTTGTAAGTTATTGTGCAGCAAGGGAACAGTGTTAGGAAACTAATATATAGCTAGCCCACAGTTAATCACTAAGATCTGCAGTAGCTGTGCTTTATATATCTTCTAAAGCCTACCTTGAGTAAATGAATATAGACAGAGGCATTTTTTTAGCCAGGAAATATTAAAGTAAAAAGAAAGGATTCATTTTCAGGATGTGTGAGGCTGTTCTTAATATTTTACAGTATGAAAAGATCAGCTTTATTTAATGTTGTTCTAAGTTGCACAGGTTGAATGTGATGGGGGATTTCCTAAGGAGGAAAGAGGAGCAGGCTAACAGAGGTCTTGACTTTCCATACCTGCATACACCAAATCCTTTTCACACAACACATGTACTGACAAGACTCAGCAGCAGGGTAGAGATGGAGGAAGGAGGCAAGTGATTTTTGTAGTATGCAACCATCCTCTAGGACATGTTAGAAATTTCTTTTGCCTTGTGTAAGCTCCCATAATGAGACTGCATTTCCGAGAGAATGTTGCAGAAAACCTGTCCTGTGAAGAAGGAATTAGCTCCATCACTGTTTGACAGCGCCAACGTATTTCAATTTTCAGTTTCTAGTCAACAAAACAAACACCTCAGCAGGTGTATACCTCTGACTTGTAGCCAGTTCTTGTGCTTGCATTCAGAATTCTTACACACGGCTCCTGTTAAAAAAAAACATACCCTGAATCTAGAAACCAATACAATAACTACAGAGGTAATATATATGCATCTGCCTGCTGACTGCTGGCACAGAGCCTGAGTGACTGATTAAAATTAGTTATTGAGATCTGGCTATAATGTTTGCTTAATAACATCTACACTCCCAATCCAGACAGAGATAAGTACACTTATAGCACAGTGCAGTATTACTGCCTTGCATTTGATTTGTGGCTACTATGAGTTTGCATAGTTTTTACATTTTATATTCAGTTCCAATGCTAAAAGAAATTCAGTTTTCTTCTTGATCAATAGTCCTTTTCAAGAGAGCAAACAAAAGATTTGACTGTCCACTCTTTAGAACAAACACATACCAGTTACCACATCTGTATGGCAAGCCAATGCAGGAAATTTCAGTTATGCTTCCAAGTAGAATTTTAAGGGTCATAAAGGTGTCTTTGTTTTGTATTTTTACCTTTGTGCTTTGAATTGTATCTGTTTTTTCTTACGCAAATAGATTGCTTGAGTACAATTATGATTGATTGACATTTAAAATCTGGACTGTGCAATAAATAAAAGCACAGCTTTTATCATGAAAGGTCTTACAGTGTTGAACAAAAGTTAATTTCAGAGTGTTTTTGCTACAGTCTTTCAATCTTGGTATAGAGTATACAGCACTTTTGGGATTGTTGTCTTCTCCTTAAGCATCACTTCTGAATTGAGAGCTATTAATCTGCTGTGCCATGCCATGACCTATTCAGAAAGACAACAGTTTAGGAAATGTCCAGAAGAAGGCTTCAGCAAACTGCTCTGTAACTGCAGGTGAAATCACATAGAAAACAGTGAAATAAAGTTGTAAATCTTGAGGATAGCTGAATGATTTCTGGCACTGACCAAACCAACTAATATAAAAAAAATTACATACTGGGACAGATACCACTGTAAAACTTAGGTTAGTTAAGATGTCTTACCCCAGGTGAATGGTTTGACTCTAGACATATGTAGCAAATATTTAATTGCTGATAACTTCAAGTTAGGTTCAGAAAAAGAAAAGGCTTTTTACCACCACAATGAAATTAAACTTCAAGTTAGGTTCAGAAAAAGAAAAGGCTTTTTACCACCACAATGAAATTATCTAATATTTATGAATTGTAAACATCATTGAGAAAATCCTGATCTAGACCTGCACTGCAAGTCAAAACTGATGAAGAGGCAGCTCAGGGCACAACAGAGAAATATGGAGGAGTGAACACTGCAGAAAGGTGAGTAGATGCTCCCTTAACTGTGTTTTAATTTAGTCTGGCATTTCATTCTTTCTGCCTTCATTTTTACTGTTTTGATATCTACAAGGTGAAGTGAAGCTTTGCTAGGCAAAGGACAAATCTGAACTCTGAATTTGAACTTCTGAAACTCTGGCTGTCTTGTAGCACTGCTTTTTTGTCTACCAAGGGGACATGAAGCTGTAAGACTTAATTTTTTAACACATTTGGTTTAAGAGGGGTCATGAGTAGCATGCCTGGAAGGCACATTTCTGTATATGCTCTGTATTTTCTACATGAGTAATGTAAGTTTAGAATATATTGAGTATGAGACTTCTCAAACCAGCCGTATTGAGCACAGTGGTCTTCTTTACCTGAATGAAATATTGCTCCATTTTTTCTTATGCTTCTACTCTATTTCCACAAGTCAGTTATAATAATTTTATGTTTAAACATATTGTTAAGATTATAGGCATGCCTGAAATTTCATGGTGCATATCAGATTGATCCTGGTAAAATTTTACTTTGGGAAAAAAGAAAATGAAATGACATATTAATTTTAAAGGGTAAAAGTTTTGTTGATGGATCTGTGTTACATCATGATTAAAAAACCCCTTTGATATGGGAACATATCCAAGTTTCAGAAAGGATGATTTCACCCACCTGGATTAGTCTATTCATAATAGTAATCAAAAGCATATCTCTACAATTTGACTCCAGCCAGGACTTTCAGTTGCAAACTACTTATTATGCATATGAGTATGTATGCAAAGTCTCTTTCTGTGCTGTATAACAGATGAGATTTCTAGAATTTATTAAAACCAGGAAGAATTCTGTGTATTCTGGTGTACATTTCAGTCATTTATATCTTCTTTAAATTTCTTTAAACAGTTGCTATCCTTCCCAGTTTTGTCCGAGAAGAGGAGCAGCCTTGTTTTGTGTATCTCCTAGAAATTGCAAACACAGTTTCACCGCTGAGACTTGAAATGCTGGAGATATTTTGTCCTCATCTATGCAAGCATATTTCATTAAAAGAAAATACTGACCTTTTTTTATCCACCAAGCCCCCAAACCTTTGTAAATTTCTGTATTTTCTGAACTTATGTTCAAAAAAGGATTCTTTACTTCATCACTTTTGATACTTGACAGAAGAGATAAGTACCATTAGATATGCTTGACTGTATACCTGCCTATAAGACCCGAACTGAGGACAATTTGTCAGAAAGAGTCTGATCTGTGGGCTAGTGGAATGAATATTACTTGAGAAAAAACAGACATAAAACCAGACACACAAAAATAAAATAAAAACAACAAACAAAAAACAAACATCAAAACTGGAACTGCCGATAGTTAATCATACCTATATTTCACCTCTTCTCAATTCCCAGAATGATTGCGCTTCAATAACCTCCTCTTAATATCGGCAATTGGACCTTCAGAAAATGGCACATAAATCCCACGTTGAGCTAGCTAAGCAGAAATGCTTAAGGACAGCTAGCTTTCAAGGGGTCTGTGACATTTAGTGCTCTGTTTATTACAGTGATCAGGTATGCGAATTGTACTGCTCATAAGTCCAAATGCCATTATAGATGAAAAACAGAAAAATCAATCTTTAATCAATGTGTAACAAATACAAATCCCAAGGTCCCATGACAGTTTCACTGGGCTATTAGATTACCAGAGTATATTGGTGGGAAATTAAGAACCTAAATATTTAGTTTATGATGCTTATAGCCATGTTCTTACCAGTCTTAAGACACCCTTTGCCATCTGCAGGTTTATCACCAAGAATTACAACTAGCCTTACCCAGGTTTGTCTTTTGAGTGTAGAGTTCAGAATATGATGAGCAGAAGCAAAAAAAATTGATGAAAAAGGTAGTAAAAAACACCACCACCACAAAACACACCAGATAATTGCAGTCCTTGGTGCTCCATAAACACAAAGTCAGTTCTGAAAGAAAACTGCAGCTGTGGAAGCAAACAAGGACCAAGTTTCAGCTGTGTTGGAGCTGATACAATTACAGACGAGGCTTATCCTGTGAAAGTGGTTAAGACCAAGCCTGAAAACAAACAAGATGAGGAAAAAGAGATGAAAATTCAAAGTCAACCTGTGATTATATACTATCAAAGCAACAAATCTGAATGAAAGTTCTGAAGAAATGCCTTTAAAACATTAATCTGAAAGAAGTGGAATTCCAGGTTTGTTTCTGTGTTTCCATCTGACAGGGATTTAACTAAAGAAGGAATTCTTTTTTCCTAACTGAAAAGAGGCTAAAAATTTTAGCCAGAATTTCTGTTAGATGTCAGCTACTGCTGCATAATGCAAATAAGCCACATGCAGTCATCATTCAAAACTGATATAAAATCCACTTTTACTGTCCTCCATCTCTAGAGTTTGAGAACTCACTCTAAATGTGGGGGAAAATGTTTCTCGGAAAGCTCCATCTTCCCTTGGAAACCCAGATGAAATAAAATTCTGCAGAAGTTATAAAAGAAACTTTCTTATCATTCTCTATCCTTGGCTCTTAACAGAGAGCAGCTTGAGGAGCTGTAGATGCTGGAGCACATGCTTTTTCTCCTGAGGGCAACACCTGCCTAAGTGAAAACCCTAAAACTGCTGGGACCCCCCTACCCCTTTACACTCTCTGACAGCAGCCGAATCCTTTGTCTCCACAGCTGGGTACTGACAGCTCAGGACAGCTGAATCACTGCAGAAAGCTTCAGATGTTGGTGCCGAAGGACTCACCCATCTGTACCATTGTATGAAGGCATGACAAATCCAAATATAGCATTAAGAAAACATTTTCCTTTTAACAAAGCATGAAAACTGCATTTACTCAGACATCCTTAATTAGAGCAGCTGCCAGTAAAATAGGTGCTTTGACTAGAAAAATACAGAGATGTGCTATGCCTTTTGCTCTGCTCAATCCACTTGAATGTGGCCAAAGCCTAAAACAATGATATTAATTGAATTCAGGTTTTACAGATTCGGATCTATTCAGCTCTTGAGTACTCTCAACCCTAAATATTAGCTCTATTAATTATAGAGCCACAGCTGTTTTTCCATTTCTCAGACATTTTTCACAAATTACAAAGCTACCTAAATTAGTAAATCTAAGCACACATGACTACAATAGCTGGAAAGAGTTTTAGCTCATAAGCTGTGTAATTCTCCACATTGCTGGTTTAAAACATCTGAACTGTTTTATCGGTCTGCTTTCATCTCTTAATAAAGTTACTCAAATGCTGAAGAACAGAGCCCAGATATCTTTAATGGGGGTAGGGGAAGATGTCTGGATGAGCAGCTGCCGTTCCCAATATCTTTCGGAACATACATCTAATGTTTCCTAACACATGTTACACTTCATGGTAACATTATATATATCTGCTCCAAAAGATTATTACCTACCAGGAAAATCAGGTTATGAGGTTTTCAGAAACCTTTAAGTGGCAGCTGGGAGGGAGGAGACCTCTTTGTGAAAGCAATGGATGGTGACATAAACAGACTCGGAGACAAATGCAAGAACTGAGTTGATGTTACAACTGTCTTCATAGGTTTTTCTTTTCCAGACTAGAGGACATCTGGTGTGAACAAAACTATGGACTTGCAACTGTTCCTGTGAAATACAAGAGGAACCTTCCCATTTTTGTCTCTGGTCACAGAGGAAATGAAGCACATGAAAAATATGAGGTGCCAAATGTAAATTTTCCGAGGAAATGCCAGTAAACCAGTATTGTATTTTAGCATTTCTATAAAAAACTGTGTGCATTTAACTGCAAAGTTTGGAAGGGTAGAAGGCTTATTCTCCTGTGTTTGTAATGCTGAGTGCTCTTCCAGACTATGTCATTGTCCTTTCCGGAAATGAAGGTGCTCTTCAGAGCTGAAGGAGTTGGGGGTTTTCCCCCTAATACTCTCATTTTCTTGATTGCAGTAAATTGGCCTTTCTCTTTCAGTATGTTTCACACAGTCTCACCAGTTATTTCTCCTGCATCTTTACAAATGATGCAGCTCTTTAAAACTCGTATGTCAAAGAACTCTGCTAGTAAATAACATGCATTGCAACAAACTTAGAAGACCTTTCTGGTATTATCTCATTCCAGCAGATCTTCTAGCTATTTATTGCTTGTTCAAATTCGAAGCCATCTGAAACAGGGATCTTGCATTTTTATGTTGATTATAACCTAAGCAGCACATTTTGATGCAATATGTTAAGCTGTGGACATGAAGAGGTATGTTTCCTCAAGCTTACACACACTTAATTTGAAGTGCTGAAAAATCTTTTTCCAATCAGGCAAAAGTGACAGAAGGCTCCAGAAAGTCCCATTGCAACAGCAATGGAAATGTCAGAAGCGATATAACTGATAAGTAATGAATGACAAGTGAAACAGAAAAAATATAGGAAAACAGATTAAGATGCATTGATGACACTTAAAGGAAAAACATGAGAAGCACACATGAACAATAATTTGCTTAGCCCCCTTTTTCTCAAAAATCAAACTTTTCCAAAAAAAAAAAAAAAAAAACAACTTTCAAAAAGTATATTAATGCTGTCCTTTGTTAGGTAGAACAGGATCATCTGAATGCCTTCTCTGTTTCACACTTTTTTATTTCTAGCTTCACCAGGTACTAGAATATACTTAGCATTCTGTACCGATACTCTTTTTTTATTGAATACCTTACTCTTTCTAAGTGACAGCCTCAATCATATCAGACAAAAACTGCATTAACAGAATACGCTAAACATACCATGGTCTTCATTCATTGAAGAAATAATTGCATAATTGCCTTAAATTAGAGACATTTAGTTTTAAATGATTTACTAGAAGTTTAAAAAGACTTTTTATTCTCAATTGTATATAGTCTGATTCATGACAAATCCTTTATTGTATGTCACACAGGACTTCTCTATTTCTTCTCAAGATATTAAATTGATAGTAACTTTTCTACCTGAGCAGTTTGGGGGGAGAGTGGAGGGTATTATACTGTGATATAGTAATCTGGATACTCTAACTTCAGAGATAGAAAGGAGAAACCTCTGTGAACTTTTGAAGGCATTTAAAACCTTCTGCACAGGTGCTATAAGCAAATACATAGAGTTCTAAACGATTTTTATTTTAGATATCTCTTCAGATTCATGTCTTGATCAATTTCTGTCTCAAACTAGTCCACATCTTTCTCAACCAAGGATCGGTTCTGATGCAGAAATGTGCATAAAAAGGGATATGGATTCAAAGGCTGAATGACAAGTAGGAAGATTTGGAAACATTTCTTGTGAACCTTTCTTGATTACCTCTGCTGTCTTAACGAAATGAATGAAACAGGGTTTGGGATGGAATGCATCCAGTCCCTTCATTGACAAGAACATTTCAAATCCACTGCCTATGCACAAGAATCTGGTGTTACTTGACTGGCACTCACATGCCACTGGGCTATTCAGACATCTTCCTGGGGTTGGCCCTGGTGACACCAGACTCCTGGAATACCTGTGGAATAACTGTGACTGTCTGGGCTGGCAGCAGGTGGGATACCACCTCAGAGCTTCCCAAGTGCCACTATACAGACAGCCAAACATAGGCAACAGAGACATGCCTTCCATCACAGATTTTCCTGTCCCATCCAGTCAAAAACACTTTCACCTGGTGTTTGAGTTGCAGTGGCTTTATATAGTATGCCAGTGATCAGCCACCATTCAGCTGGTAGGCCACAGAGACGAGTCATTCTGGTGGATGAACATGAATGATTAGTGAGGAGAGGTATGGAAGGAGACAGGAAATTTTCCCAGATAGAAGAGTAAAAGTTCTAGGATTTGAATCAAATCAGACACCAGCCTACACCTTTAACACCAGCCTGTTAGACTGACACCTTGTCCCAGACTATGCCAAGCAGGTCATGTCACAGAAAAAGTGCTGCACCTAAACTGGGTCACCAGCAGTTCACCCATCTGGTGAAGAAAGACCCTATGACATGTCATGACACATACCTACGTGCCAGCTTATGCACGGTAATAAGATCCTCATCCCTTCATTTATAACTGTTCCAGATAAGAAACATCAGTAAAAATGTTAATGAATACTATGACTTCTATGATCTGACTGTCCCTGTTTTGCTTTGGGTTTTTTTAGAGCAGGTTATTGGTTTTCACAGAAGATCTCAGCAAGGCTTCTGATAAATCCAGATCCATTTTCTGGAAGGGGGAATATTATTCTGTTGGTTACAATGCACTGGAGTGGAAGTAATGTCATTAGTTTCTATCAGATTTATCCTGATTTAAATCAGTGTATCTGACACCAAATTGTCTGTGCAGTTGTAATTAAATATGCCTTTTTAAAGGCATATTTAATTTGTAGAACAAATTTTAGTAAAGCATTCTATTTCTATGTCTTGCTGACAAAACAATGTTCCACAAATGTGCCTGGGACAGAAATGGTAGGTTTTGCAGTAGAAAAGGTTTTCAGCTTCTAATATGAATGTTTTCATACCTAATCCATGCTGAATATGTGAGTAATTCTGTGGCATATTAACAATGCAACTCTAATTATACTATGTATCACGAGATCAGGGAGAAAATAGTTTTTCTGTGCATTATGTTTACAATGCATGATGACACATTAAGAAAAAGAAAATAATTCCTAGACAGTAAAAACCCTTCAAAGAGATTTTTTTCATTAAAATATCTATTTCGTTTTTTCTTAGGAGAAAATACACATTATGATCCTAAAGTCTAGTGAAGGACAAATCAGAAAATATTCTTTAACAGTCTAGGAAAGAGCACAGCTTGAATAGGTTCTGATTTGAAAAAGACAATGATGTCATATAACCATTAGCACACTATGGGGAGAAGTTCATACTGATATGATCACATTTTCAAGCCTTGTTCCTTTTACAACGTTCTTTACTGAATATGGCTTATCAAGGTCAAGAACATAGTCTTGATCTATTCCCTGTTTTTACCCTGTTAATGGATGAGTGTAAAGGGAGAAGTTCTGCTCACTATTAATTTCCAGAAATAATTTTGTAAGTATTTAATTAATTAACCTTTTTGTGTATGTTGTGATTTTTGTTCCTAAGCAATTGATAAACAAACACACAGAACCCTTCATGCTGCACAATGTGAACTGCAGATTGTTTACCAAATTCAAATGATCTGGAGCATAAATATACCAATATATTCACTTTTTCATTAAAACAATTAGGTAAATTAAATATCAGCGCCTTTAACAAGAAATTAACTGGCTCTTGCTCCAATATATACAATATTGTAATACTGATGATTTCTGCATGACCTCAGCAAGCAGAAATGTAACTAACTTAGCTGTGCTGCTCCAGCTGCAGCTTAGCTCTCAGAAATAATGAAGTACCCTGGAGATGGAGTTTCATTTTGCAAGGAACTGATGAATTAGATTTTCGTAATTAAATGTAGATTATGATATACTTCTGCTTTTGTGCTATTTGATTTTAAACCAACCATCATTTAGCATTTAGGATGAAAGTAGAATGGGATATAAACTCATAAATTTATAGGTTATGAATAATAATCACAAATTTTCCCCTTCAGTAAAAAATAAAAAAAAAACAACAACAAACTGTTGAATTTGTGACAGTTTTCATTTTTTGCTTGCTACACAAAATGCCACTTTAAGTTCCACTTGTCCTTCACCTTTCTTCACAGAACTACAGAGTTATGATAAGCAGAAATCACCAAAAGACATCATTGAGACAGAAGTTGAGTAAAACATTGAGTAAAGTAGGTGTCCATGTGTTTGTTTCCTCGCTAAAACTCTGAGCAGTAGGGAATAAGAATATGTCAATACTTTAAAGGAAACCTGAACTGTCAAGACTATTTTACCTATCCTACAAGGAACCAGAGCCAAAATCTAAGAGCAATTCGAACCTCTATATGAAAGTCCTCAGGGAGGTCAAACCCAGCATCTGATCATGCTGCCCCCTTCAGTAATATTATCTCAGAATTTTTCTCATATCATAATAGAGATTTCTGTGTACCTCCATGACCTGCCCTACAGCGGTAATTCTGAGCTGCTGAGTTCACCGGTGCACTGCTGTAGACTCGCATACAGATACAGTGTTTCTAGTTCCCTTTCCAACTGCACCTCCATTTCCACGGTCCACCAGGCAACACCTGGAGACACGAATAACCTCGCATAGTTAAACTGTGAATATTATGGTTTCAGTGCCTGGAAACTTGCAGGAATTTCGGGCTTCTTCACAGCAAATTTTAGATTGCCACCTGACATGGAAGGGATAGGCAGACAGGAAAAGCAAATGGGTCTAGAGGTTATATCAGTCACTAACAGCAAGTTCAGAACTAGCATTTATACAGCCCACACACAACCCTCTGAGCTAGTAGGGCTTCAGTTTGTTCTTAGGCTTCACAATGTTAATCTTTCATACTCTGTCTGATAACTACCTAGAAAATCACTGCCTCCATGGTGATTTGTGTGTTCCTCACTCAAAGAACAGAATTTAGAAGCATTCTGCCAAGACAGCAACATTCTCTGTTAACTTTCAGCTACATGTTGCTAGCCATTTTCCCCAGTACAAGCCCATGCAATAACCTCAGAGGTTTTTCTGCAGTTTGTTTGGAGTCAATGTCTGTTTGTTGATTCTGCATATTTGCTTATAGTCAAGTGTGGGACATCTTGTGAGCAAACAGGAAGAATGAGTGGCCTCAAAACTTTAGTTTGTTCAAAATTAATGGTCAAAAAGATCTTCGGGGCCTCTGCAAAGTTTAAACAGTTTATGAAGTAATCAAAACCTTTTGTCTATACCAGTACTGAACTATCTTGTTATATAAGTAAGCATAGCAAAAGCAGAATAGTGTTTAGATCACCAGAAAACACTACATTGTTGGCAGAGAAAAAGAAAAATAAAAAGGAACAGACAGAATGGTATCTACATGAATTGTACCATACATCCTATCACAGAATAGATCCTAATTTTCATTAATTTCTTTAGGTTATCAAGTTTACACAGTATTTCTCAGGGGTCACGTCTATGGAGATTCTATTTATATTATCTTTCTGTATTACACCAGGTATATATCATGGCCCTTCAACCATTTCATAGAGTCTGATTCATGCAGCCTGCTCATGACCAGAGTTCATGGAGGGGAGTGGCTATGATCCCACTGCATAGTACTTAAACAGGGTTTCTTCAGGGCCCTATTTGATGAATGAGTATAAAACATGGACTTGATAGTAATAATACGTTGGCTTCTGGACAGATTTTACTTGACCTATCTGCACACCATATTGTACAACAGGTTACAAGAAAAAAAAAATGAAGAAAGACATAATTCTTTTTCATGTGGGTTGTCTTTTTTAAAATGTGCCACAGATAATGGGAAGGTTACCCCAAAGCCTACTGGGGTAGCAGTCTTACTACATGGCACCGAGGGAAGATATCATGTACCCATCAATATATGAAACAGTCTGAGAGTGTGAGCCTTGCCAGATATTAAGATGGTACAGGCTGTACATAGCATCCATCTGAAGCAAACCCTGGGACGAACTCTGCCCTGACTTCTTCTTAAATGCAATTACTTGGCTTGCTTCAGCAAGATGCCCAAGAGTAAACCAGCACATATGTAATGTGGAACCAGGACCCTTGAGATAAGCAAGGAGAGATCAACGTGGCAATTTTGACACATCCTGTCAATTTCCACCAGATTAATTAAGACAGTGAACAATGTCATGACCTGAGCAACTGTTGCAGTTACTGTGCTGAATACCAAGTCACTTAAGACTCGCTTTCAGACTGAACTGCAGGGAAACTTACACAGCATACAGTTGGCATTATAGTAATTTTACAAAAGATCAGGCGAATTTAATAGAACTTTTATGTACAGATCAGACAGTGTTCTGACCAGAACTTTGCTGGCAGTGGTGTACATCAGTATGCCACATTAATTGCCACATTATAGGTTTTCTTCTCCTTGACTCTCGTCTGTGCTTATGAAGATATGACCTTTCGAATTTTATGTGGTTCTTCATTTTGCATATACTAAGAAAAATATTTGTACATCTGTCTCTGTGGTTTCATATTTAAATACTTTATTAGCTTACAACCAGATAAAGAAGCTTTTCCTTTCATTTCATAATTCTAACAACTGCCTGAAAAACATTGAAATAATGCTGTAATTTCTCAGTAAATTCATGGTTGTTTAGCGCCTGTTTAGGGTTTCTACTGAAGGCAGTGTGCACATGTCCCAGAATATCTTTCAGAGTTTCAGTAGAAACCTTCACTTATAAAAAATTTTCTCCTTAGGATGCTTCAGCAACCATGTAGGTTTTCAGTCTGATATAGAATCATAGAATCATAGAATTGTAAGGGTTGGAAAGGACCTTAAGATCATCTAGTTCCAACCCCCCTGCCATGGGCAGGGACACCTTGCCCTAAACCATGTGGCTCAAGGCTCTGTCCAGCCTGGCCTTGAACACCGCCAGGGATGGAGCATCCACAACCTCCCTGGGCAACCCATTCCAGTGCTTCACCACCCTCACTGTAAAGAACTTCTTCCTTATATCTAATCTAAACTTCCTCTGTTTAAGTTTGAACCCATTACCCCTTGTCCTACCACTACAGTCCCTAAGGAAGAGTCCCTCCCCAGCATCCTTGTAGACCCCCTTCAGATACTGGAAGGCTGCTATGAGGTCACCACGCAGCCTTCTCTTCTCCAGGCTGAACAGCCCCAACTTTCTCAGCCTGTCTTCATATGGGAGGTGCTCCAGCCCTCTTATCATCTTCGTGGCCCTCCTCTGGACTCGCTCCAACAGCTCCATGTCCTTTTTATGTTGAGGACACCAGAACTGTACACAGTACTCCAAGTGGGGTCTCACAAGAGCAGAGTAGAGGGGCAGGATCACCTCCTTCGACCTGCTGGTCACACTTCTTTTGATGCAGTCCAGGATACGGTTGGCTTTCTGGGCTGCAAGCGTACACTGCCGGCTCATGTTAAGCTTCTCGTCAACCACCACCCCCAAGTCCTTTTCTGCAGGGCTGCTCTGAATCTCTTCTCTGCCCAGCCTGTAGCAGTGCCTGGGGTTGCCCCGACCCAGGTGTAGGACCTTGCACTTGGCTTGGTTAAACTTCATAAGGTTGGCATCGGCCCACCTCACAAGCGTGTCAAGGTCCCTCTGGATGGCATCCCTTCCCTCCAGCGTATCAACCGAACCACACAGCTTGGTGTCATCGGCAAACTTGCTGAGGGCGCACTCAATCCCACTGTCCATGTCACCGACAAAGATGTTGAACAGGACCGGTCCCAACACCGATCCCTGAGGGACACCACTCGTTACAGGTTTCCAACTGGACATCGAGCCATTTACCACAACTCTTTGCGTGCGGCCATCGAGCCAGTTTTTTATCCACCGAGTGGTCCATCTATCAAATTGATGTCTCTCCAATTTAGAGACAAGGATGTCATGTGGGACAGTGTCGAATGCTTTGCACAAGTCCAGGTAGATGACATCAACTGCTCTGCCGCTGTCCATCAGTTCCGTGGCTCCATCATAGAAGGCCACCAAATTGGTCAGGCAGGATTTCCCCTTAGTGAAGCCATGTTGGCTGTCACCAACCACCTCGTTGTTTTTCATGTGCCTTAGCATGTTTTCCAGGAGAAACTGTTCCAAGATTTTGCCAGGCACAGAGGTGAGACTGACTGGTCTGTAGTTCCCCGGGTCTTCCACCTTCCCCTTCTTGAAAATGGGGGTTATATTGCCCTTCTTCCAGTCATCGGGAACTTCACCTGACTGCCAGGATTTTTCGAATATGATGGACAGTGGCTTAGCAACTTCATTCGATAGCTCCCTCAGGACCCGTGGGTGGATTTCATCAGGTCCCATGGACTTGTGCACGTTCAGGTTCTTAAGATGGTCTCGAACCTGATCCTCTCCTACAGTGGGCCTAAGGTCTTCGTTCTCACAGTCCCTGCATTTGCTTTCCAAGACTTGGGTTGTATTGTATGGCACTTCAGGTCTAATATGTGCTGGATTCCTTTGGTTCACTGTGACCACAAACACTGTGAACTGTTGCTGCGTTTGCAAGAACAAGAGATATAAGGAGCAATAATTCTAAATTGTAAGGGAAACAAATTTGCTGGTAGAAATCAGCCTACTAACCCACTACAGATTAAGTGCTCCTCTCATATGGTCTCTGACAGAGATTGAATGAATGCTAGTTTTGAAATTAGAAACCATAGGTGGATATATCCACAAGATTTGTCTGGTATTTCTATGGCTACCACTGAAACACAAACCTTACACTTTGTCTATTGTTACTTTTGCTCCAGCCATGAACAAAACTGAAAAATTAATTTGTTAAATACCCAAAAGACTGACTGCTCTGAAGATTTTCAATGCAGGAGCTGGCAGTAGATTGACAGCCCTGCATTATATCACCAAATACTACAGCACTGGCAAAGAAAAGATAAATGAAATTATAATGCTTAGTGAATCATTCAACTTGCAAACGCTGACACCTCTTTCTGCCTATCAGACCAAAAGAAAACATCACAATTACATCTAAGATGTAAGTGATGGCATCTTGTTTGACACCAGAGTAGAAAGAGTGCTGCGGACAGATTTTCACGTTTTCTAATTCCCAGCCTAAATTACTGCCATTTACACAAGTAACATGTCTCATATCAGCATTTAAATCACTTGGCTATCTCACCAGAAAGTAATTAAATCCCAAGCTATCTGGCAGCAACTTTAAAACAACATTAACACTGCTGTGCTCTGTACATATGACTTTGGAACCTGCAAAATAGAGAAAAGAGTAAGAGACAAGATGTTCAGTTGTGGGTAGGTATCATTGTTTAAGCCCAGCTGGCAATGAAGTTAAGAACTTAAATGAAGAGTGACAAATAAGAGGACAAAATAAAGAACAAGAGATTGTGATTTAGTCATCTAATTACCTTTGGTTAACAATGGAGATGATGATACACACACACATGCCCCCTCCCAATGCCTAAACTAAGACACTAGAAAAATACCAAGTGAAAACAGAATCACAGGACCATGGATTGATAGAGGTTTGAAGGGACCTCAGGTAGTCATCAGGCCCTACCTTCTGCTCAAAGTAGGGCTTACTTTGATGCTCTGGGTTGCACAGAGCCTTTCCTGACAAATTTTTAATATCACCAAGGATGAGGATTTCATAACACAGTGAATGCAACAAAGTCCAATAGATCCATGCCCTAATGCAGTTCATTTTCTTTAGAAATCTGGGCTTTTAACTTTCAGGCTTTTTTAAAGTTCTTCTTGAGTAATATTTACAAATTCACAAACATTTTCAAACAGCAGAAAATGAAACATTACAATTAAAAATTTTGCATGATGTGTGAATCACACTTCAAATGCTTCATGAATTGCTCAGAAAGGTGTTGCCACATTAACGGCATCTTCTAATAACCTGTGCCGGTACAAGACACCTGCAGCGCCACCACTTTCATTTCATTCACCTAGATCTTGTTTTCTGTTACCATTACAGCTGGGCAAGGTGAAAACTTCCTCTGTGAAAAAAGAGAAAGTTTTTGCTAATAATCTGCAACTTTCACAGTACAAATTTCTGGGGAATGGAGGGTTTGGCGCTTATGAGACTAAACTTTCAGAATATTCTCAAACTTTCACTCTTCAGCTGGCAGGTTAATTAGCAAATGTGAAGCTGTGTAAATCACTGGGGGCAAGCTGGCAAGGAACATATGCACAGAGGAATGTCCACAGAAAATGTCATTGAAATAGACTAACCTGGGGAACATGCCAAATCTGAAAAAGTATCTTTTTTTCCCAATGAAAATTTCTAAGTGGCTCAAATTACCATAAATGATTGTTAGCACTTGCATTTCATCATTACAAGCGAGAGTTATTAAAGGCCTATCTATCTGGAACATCTGACTCTTAACTTGTGAAGATAAAGGAAATTATTTATTTAGAAGAACTGGTCTTTTTCTCTTCTTTTATTTTTTTTCTTTTTTTTTCCGATGGAAATTTTTTGGGTCCCTATGCCAGTACATCTGCTTGATTTTTACCAATGATATAAAGTATGTTAAAAGTTGGTTTACAACACTCTGTTAATTCCAGAGGTGTAAAGCAGAGAAGAAACTAGCTGATTCATTTTTCAGTTTGTTTTCTTTCTCAAGGGAAGATTAAAATCTGCTAGCCTTTGAGTTAAGTAAAGTAATACAAATAAATGGAGCAGCTAGTTGGGTTTTTTTTTAATGAAAATGATCTTTTTTATTCCTGAATTTTTCTGTAGAAAACATAATAGCAAGAAACAAAACTACTAACAGGATTGCAGTAATTTACTCCAATAAGATGTTTTCTTAATGCCAGATAGCAAATATGCAATGAGCAAATGCATCTCTCAAGCATTTTTATTTTGCCAAACAGAATATTGATTTTTATGAGTCCTATAGATATTCATTGTTACGTTCACCTTTGAATTTTTAATGTGTGGGTACAAAGAAAAGCACCATTAGAGCAGCTGGGGAAAAAAAAAAGAAAGTTGATTTCTGTGAAACTCTCATTCTCAATGTTTAAAAACAAATAACTCTTCTAAGTTACCATAGCAGAAGGCAAAGAAATGTTCTACATCTATTAATTTTCTTAGTAGTATTATCGTCCATTGCTTTCTTTCCCCATCTCTTTTTGTCTATTAACAATCGTTAAAGAAAACAACCCCCCACCAAAAAAATCCCTAAACCAACCCACAACCAAAAAAACCCCCATCCAAAACCAACAACAAAAACCACCCACCGCCCCCACCCCCCCCGAAACCCAACCAGTACTGGATATATTTAAGTTCTGGTTTTGTTGCTGTGAATAGCTATTCAGCAACCAGTGGCCTCTCTGCCAAATCATTTCTGTGGCATAGCGGATGCAGAAATTGCTTAGCCTACAGCTGCATACCTCCTGCTACTAGAAAGATTCTAATGAATAATTCAGAAATCAGATCCTGCTGGTCTCATATGTAATAGCAGCGTAGTCAAACTCACTTTAACAGGAAAGATAACTTTTGTCACTCTTTTAATTTGCCTCAACAGTTAATTTTCACTGATAGTTCACTATACTTACTATTCCTCTCTTATTACTTACTTTGCAACTGAGCTCCATTTTATACTGAAGTAGGTTTGGAAACCATCAGCAGCAATGAGGAACTGCACCTATTCTGTCTTCTCAGTATGGCAGAGACCACATAAAAATTTAATTGAGTTGTTATCAAATGGATGTGCATGTCCTCACTGCACAACTGATGTCACTCTGCTCTGCTACTGGCACTGGAACGAGAATGGAAGCCGTTTGTTAAAGCCATGTGATGGAGGCGTCTCAGGGTGGCATCATTAGAAAGCTACAGAGTTCATCCCTGCAAGAGGCTTGAATCTTGCTGGATACTAAGGTTATACTCACCTGTCTCAAAGGTGAAGAATAGTGACCCATTGTGCTTGAAGGATTAGTATGTTTATTTTGTTGTCTTCAAACTGGTGCCCTTAATGACACCATCACCAATTGGCTGTACCAATGTCTAGTTCAGTGGCATTTTTTCAAATTGCTGAGTGGCTGTTCTTTTTTCACTTGCCATTTCCCTTAAATTCTATTATTGAAAGTATGGACATCAATGCAGGCTTCAAAACCCACCAAAACTGGTTCTACTGAGCTCCTTGCCACCTTACATTATCAAAGTATTCCACCTAGTAAAACTTGAAAGAGTTAAAATATAATTCCCCAGTTTTAAACTTCTTCAACCACAACCTGGTCATTAATTGAAACTTTCCACAAGTTTATGTTTTTCAGGGTTTTTTATAGAGTAATTTGAAATGCACGGTCTTATCTAAAAAGTTTTCTCATCTGCTGAATTAAGCCAGTAATTCCACCTTGGATGGAAGGTGGAATTACTCAAAGACACATCCATTCTGGCAACGAATCTGCATTTGCTCAGTGCCCTGTTACTTGTTTATCTTTCTCTATTCAAAATAATATATTAGCCCAGCTTACACTATTAGTCCAGCTTACACTGGGTAAGTGTGAGTCAACTTTGACTCTTTTTGAAGCTTATAAACATGCTTTGTCTCACTCATCCTGTAGCAGACATTTTGAAGACAAGCAGGCTGCTGGTTAAAATAATAATAGTTAAGAAATAACTCACTTTCTTCACTAGCAGACCAGGAAGGAACTTAGATCTTTGATTCAGAGGCGCAGAAAGGAGATGTTTCTGCATTATATATGTTGTAAACTGAATAGATAGCTTGGGGTTGTTCTGAGCAGGAAACCTTTGACACATTCTCTCCATCCTCTATGGGTAAAGCCATGGAGGATGGAGAGAATGCTGACCTGGATGGCTGGAAGCTGAAGCTGAGGGACATAAGCATCTCTGAAGCAGAGGAACAGGGAACGGCACCATAAAGAAAGAGTCATGAAAAAGAATGAGGTGATAAGTGTGAGGGGAAAGTGGCATCAGTCCAGAGCTAGGTTTGAAGGCTAGGAAAAGGGTAGGAAACAGAGCAGTGAGGAACAAATAACTCTCTTCTAAGTGCTTGGTACCATGAGATGTTTCAGTTTTACCCTCTGAAAGGCAGAATGGAAAAAGACAAAAACATAGAGAGAACTTTTACTTATCGTTGCTACTTAACTCCAGCCTTCCTCCGTCAAATCTTTCACCAGCATATCACATTTCTGCCAGCCTCCACACAGATAATTCTCTAGTTAAAAACAAAATAAAACAACCAAAAACAAAAACTAAAGAACATGAAGAGGAGGCATAGTAAATCCAGAGGGACTGTATTACTTTCTCTGCTTATTCTGGCTACCAGTCACTACCAGGATGCAGCATACCTCCCAGCACACATAACCATCTCTGTATAGGTCCAACCTCCCTTTGGGTGGGAGAGGGGAGACATATCCTGAGTTCTGAATACCAACTACGGTGCCAGGACACAGAGAAAGTCAGGAAACAAGCACTGCCAAGCCCTCTCAAATAAAGGTTGGTTTTGATCATTTCTAGTCTTCAATTATTTTCCCTTGGCCTCTGTTGCAGTTCCTTAAAATCTGGGCCACTGCTACGTCATTACTAAAACCAGCAAATGCTTACTGAGAAATAGCTTGGTAATAGACTTAACAGAAAGCTGCATTTTTTCAAAGTCATGACCCAGGAGAGCAGGGTTGGTTGATGATTGATTTTCAGTGGGACCCATGCACCCTCACAAATATCAAGTTAAAACCTTGGAAGATGTATTATTTGTTTTCCCCTGCAGTGGATTCTTCATGAGCAGTGTTCTGCTTAGATTACACTGTGAAAACTGTAGTCCTCCTTCTGCCATGTGTGATTAAACAAGCCCTGTAAAAGATGATACCTTACGTCTATGAAAGTGCATGTCCCTCACATATGCTCAAAGGAATCTCCTATGTTTTTGCAAGCCCTGTATGTAAGGACGAAGATGTATAAACGTGTTATAAAACTTGTTATAAAAGTTATAAAACTTGTTCATGTATGAATGCTAGGGATGAATTATACTTCCAAATACGCATGTCAGATAATGTACATTTTGTTTTGTGCAGAAGAGTACTTGGAGTTTGTTTCATTGCAAAAGGCAGGTAGGATATGATGTGGCATCCTCTTGTCAGATTTTGATTTATGAACTGTGTAGAAACTTTCAAATAAAATCCTTCCAGATTGCTTGGTTTGGTTCTTAACTAAGCTTTACAGGCCTCTTTTTGGCCTCATTTTGGTTTTATACTGCAGAGTTACAAAAAGAGAAGGGACAGAATTGGATGCTGCAGCAGCTGCTGTGAGCTTAAGGCTGCAGGCTGGTGAGAATCTCCCTCTGGCTGGATGGCTTTGACAAATACAGGTCCCAGATTTTTATCTTTTACTTCCTTTACTGAACTTCATTTATTTTTATTGTCTTTTTTTTTTTTTGCTATATTTCTATTCTTCTCTGAGCTAATTGTGTATAATTCAATGTAATAATCAATATTTAGCAGAATATCTTTTATGTTTAGTTGCTGCATTCAGGTAACACCTATAGGCTAAATTTGCCAATTTTATTGCTCAACTTCAAATACTAGAACTGTAGAGAGACTAATCACTGAAAATAGCCTGGCTTTGAGAAGTGCAGTTGATTCCTCCAGTGGAATCAATTCTTGTCCTTGCTACAAGTCTCTGCAGACATTGCAAACCTAATGATGTTTAATCTTGTATATGCCATTCTATTCTTACCTCCAGTTGTGTAGCACATAAGGTGGTTCAAATCAATGAACTATAGCAATATAGAACCAGAGCAAATTACATTAGAAGCAGAGTATTTATTAAAAAGGTTTACTATAACCCTTTCAGTTACAGCAATGTTTTTTCCTGTTTTCCTGTTTTGTTGAAACTTTAGGCACATTCTGTTGTTTCATTCATTGCAGATTTTTTCATTTTCCTTCTCTGGATAACACAGTAGAACACAGCTTTCCTTCTGGCTGTGTTGTTGCAACCACGTATGTTATTCTGGTGTCAAGAAATTTGATAACCTAAGGGCACGTGGGAGGCCACGTCTGCAGAGAATACTATCTCTTTGTAGAAAATCCTAAAGAGTTGGAAAAAAAATATGGATATCTCGGTACCTTTTTTGGGGGGTCTGAACCAGAATCAGCGAACTTTTAAATAATCAGTGTTTGGGAACACTTGGTCTGACTTTAACTTAATTATATTTAGCTTAACTACATTTATCAATTAAAAAAGATAAAATGCATGATTAGTCCTGTTAGCAAGGGAGAAGTAGTAAGTTATTCAGTCCTTTGTCATTATTAACCTAGACCTCATTTCCCAGGCCGCCTTCTGCCTTGTTTGTATATGCTGTAGGTGACTTCAACCGCCTGAAGGTGTGCGTGTGTATCCCAGTTTACTTGCTTCTTAGTCCTTATAGTGCCCAGAATGTTTCCCAGTAGCTTTTTATCACAAAGGTGCACTGATTTTGATTGGTTTCCTGTTGTGGGGAGGTTTTTGTTCCAGTCCTCGTCTATTTGGCATATGGTGGTCCAAGGGCACTTGCTTCCCGTAGCTTGCATTTCTGCTTGCATTTCTTGAATTTCATTTCAAAACATCTAGTAATTGTTAAATTACTTCCTATAAGGATTTAGTATCTGTGGTGTATGAGGTAACGTGTACTACATGTGGCTTACCATTACTGAGAAGTTAGTTTTTATGTTGGGTAAGTTTCTACATAACACTTCATGGCATCTTTAGAGATTTAATCCATTTTGGTAAAGGACTGTCCTCATTTGGTTAAAGTTATTTTTTAATTGATAAGGTTGTGTAAAGGAAGATCTTTTGCCCTTGTACGGTTTGGTTTTATTTAGGACTTGGCTGTTTCACAGCTTTTGGGTGTGTTATGAATGTGGAGAAATGTGAAGAATAAGATTCATTGATCTCTGGATTTTTGATCTATACTGTTGCCATTCTTATGTTGATTCTGGCATGTGGATGCTCGAGTACTGGTGTACTTCAGATGATACAGTTTAGATGATGGTGATTACTGATCTTGCAGGTGAAGTAGTGACAGTGTTAAAGATGTCAGGTTAGTATCCTAGGTAGAACAGGCATTTGCTGGGCTTTTAGATATTAGTTTCTGTCACGTTTTCTTCCAATTATTCATTTGGTTAGTAGACAGAAAATCAACAGTAGTCTGGAATTAATCATATTTATTCAGCTTGCTCCTGTAGTCTTAATAAAGCCCTTGCCAATAACGTAAGCTACAACTATGTTGCATAGTAAATAGTACATAGTCTTACAACATACGTTTTTAGCTAATTTTTAACCTGTGCAACAATAACTACTTTTTAAATGGCGTAAGAAAATAGTAAAATATTAACATAATGATAGCTTTCATACTGATGATAATGTGCCAGCATTAGAGCTTTGCACAAACCTAATCTAATAAGAAGAAAAATTAATTGGCACCATGGTTCTTATTAAACAGGGATAAAAATAAAATAGTATTACAAATATATCCTCTAATAGCTTCCGCTACATAGCCTGTCTTCACCTGCTGTATCACTTTTTTCCTTTAACCTATTAATAACTCATTAGGATAAGGGAAGGAATTAGAGATTTTCTCAGCACCTGTAATTATAATGAACAGCAGTGATTGTATGACTCCCTTCTATAACTGTCTTTGAGATGATTATGTGCCTGGGTTTCTAAAGGACCAGCAACCCCTCTGCAAATACTTAAAGCTGTGTTTTGGATTTTAATGTGTGTTACTGTAACCAAAGTTCTTTTCTTCCCTCTAGCTCCATGCTCAATTTCCTCCTTGCAAAGTTTTTAACTAAAAACTTTTTCACTACTTGTGATATTTTTTAGCCTTCCCTGTAGCTTTTTGTGGTGACATCAAGTAATTTTGCCAAGACTTTTAACTCCACAACCATCCCTCAAAAGCGCACAGGGAAACAACCCCACTGATACAAGGATCAGTTCTTATGAGCATGTACCAGAATTAACTGTATTAATCTCAGTGCACTCACAACTCTCAGGCAAGTGCCCATATGAAACCCCTGTGCATTTTCTGAGTATCACTGGTAATAATAAAGTCAGTAACTATCTGCTCCTGGCTATGTTTGTGCTGCCAAACCTTTGCTTGTTTCAGTGAGAGCTCAGTGCTGATTCGGTCTGCCAGCTGAATTGCTTAGGTGGTTGATCCTTGACTTGTTTTAGCCAAAATAAGCTGCTTAGGCTTAAAATTTTTAAACAAAGGAACTTCATTATTAAATAATTTACCCCAAGCAATTTTGCTTTGGTGTGAGAATTTACCCTGACAATCAGGTTGATCAGCAATTGCAAGTGTAAAGTATTTAAAGGCACTATACAGCCCTTTCTACTTATACAACTGTAGACAGCAATTTGCAACAGCTGTCAGAAAAGACCTCCAGCAAACTCCACTTCTGATTACTGATGTCTTCCCTCCTGAAGTTTGTGCAATGCAACATTAACAAGGCACATAGTTCTGTCTCCAGCCCCTGACACTGCCTTTCCTCTGACCCCACCACCCATGTTTTCCAGATTTACCCTTCTCCCACCTTGCACCTAATTAATACTATGAAAACACAACCAAGCCTGAGAGGTTAGGTCACTCAAACGATTCCAGTACTACCATTCTGGTGATGGGTTGCAGCGGCAGTGAATGTGCCGTTAAGGAAACAGGAGCAAGTTTCCAAAATGTTTTTTGATGAAGCATTTGACAAAATAATTGTTTCCCAGGAATAATTTGATCATATTGAAGCTGAGTTTTCTGAAGAAAAAAATACATTAGAATACTTTTCAACCTTTTATATTTGCCCATTAAATATTCCTGTCTTCATCTTCAGCTCTTCTTCACTCCTCTATTCTTGCAGTCTAAACAGGACGCATCAGGACAGCTGCACATGTTTGTCTGTCAAGGGCAAGGAAATACATCTGAGGATGTCAGATGTGGTGACAAATGGAGTTCTGATCAAACAGCAGTCTGTGTTCACTGTTCTGATTACTTCATTAGAATGTGCTTCTGTTGTTCTGAAGGAGCGGGAACTTTTTTTCACTGAAAAGTACTTTTCAAGTAGCTCCTTTTCAAGAATCTTCTCCATCTTGTAATTGGACTATAAATTTAAAGTTGGGCAGCAGTGTTGCTCTGCTGGAGGATAGGAAGGCTCTATAGAGGGATCTGGACAGGCTGGATTGGTGGGCTGTGGCCAATTGTATGAGGTACAACAAGGCAAAGTGCCGGGTTCTGCACTTGGGTTACAACAATCCCATGCAATGCTACAGGCTTGGGGAAGAGTGGCTGGAAAACTGCATGATGGAAAAGGACCTGGGGCACTGATTGATGGAGCTGAACATGAGCCAGCTTGTGCCCAGGCAGCCAAGAAGGCCAATGGCATCCTGGCCTGTATCAGAAATAGTTTGGCCAGCAGGGCCGGGGCAGTGATCATCCCACTGTACTCAGCACTGGTGAGGCTGCACCTTGAACACTGTGTTCCATTCTGGGCCCTTCATTACAAGAGAGACATTGAGGTGCTGGAGCGGGTCCAGAGAAGGGCAATGAAGATGATGAACGATCTAAAGCACAAGTCTGATAAGGAATGGCTGAGGGAACTGGGGTTGTTTAGCCTGGAGAAAAGAAGGCTCAGGGGGAACCTTATCACTCTTTACAACTACCTGAAAGGAGGATGGAGCAAGGAGGTGGGTGTTGGTCTCTTCTCCCAGTTAACAAGAGTTAGGACAAGAGGAAATGTCCTCAATTGCACCACGGGAGGTTTAGGTTAGATATTAGGAAAAATGCATTCGCCAAAAGGGTAGTCGGGCATGGATCAGGCTGCCCAAGGCAGTGGTGGACTCTCAATCACTGGAGGTATTTAAAAGATGGGTAGATGTGGTGCTTAGGGACATGGTTTAGTGGTGGACTTGGCAGTGTTAGGTTAATGGTTGGACTGGATGATCTTAAAGGTCTTTTCCAATCTAAATGATTCTATGAGCTATCATCTTCACATTGCTTCATGAAGAAGAAATTAAAACAAGCCAAAGCATAATGTTTTAAACTGTATTCCACTGAATTCACCAGCAGAAAAAGGAGATGGGCAAATGCAGTGAGGCATCAGGGGTTTTATTTTAACAGCCAATAATTCCTTTTGGATTGAAGCAAAAAGACTCAAGAGGTTTCACACCCTCTCCTCACCCCCCAAAAAAGGAAAAAAAAGGAAAAAACACCCACTGAAAGCAATGTCAGTGTTTAATCTGCTCTGTTACAGATAAGCTCAACATCTCACCACCTTCCAGACAGCTTTTCCTTCCTTCACAACATAGCTTCCATTTCCGCTGTAGCATCAACTACAGAGCCTTGTTCTGTATAGCTGTTTCTTCTGTTCCTTTCAGAAAAACATACAGAAGACAAGCTTATTTGCTCCATGAAAGAAAAATGTACTCAATGTGCAAGTAATTTCACAAAATACAAGCTGCAGGTGCTTGTTCGTATGAAACTATTGCCACAGCTCAAGCATTACAAAAAGGCAAAATATGAAAGATGGTAGGCATTTAATAAGCTAGATTACAGCCTTTAGAGTGTATTGGATTATCTTCACACAACCATTTTTGATGTTACAGCATTTATGGCTTTCTTTAATACTTTTAATATCAGAAGCAGAGGATTATGCTGGATCTGCTATTACACTCAGAGTGGGTAAGTATGCCATCAGTTCTGCTAGTGTAGCACCCAGATTGCCTGGGTGCATGAAGTCACTGCACAAGGTGGGAGACTTGACTCATCTTCCTGATGACAGCACCAGCAAGAAGGGCGGCAGCCCCCAGAGGAATAGCTCAAGAATGAGGAGAGATGGGGAACAGGACAACTTGATACTGCCACTGTATTAAAGGTTTTAAAAGTTTTGACTGCTGGTGCCAGACATTTAAGGCACTGTTTAAAATATACGTATATAAAAAACACAGACTTTATGCGTCTCCAGCAGTTTCACTTTGGTTTAGGGGCTTGAGAACTATTGGTACTTCATCTAGTTGAAGCACAGCCACAAAGTCCTGCTTAAACATTAATATGATGAAACAGAATTGCAGAAACACCCAGACTGCAGCATTACACAATGCTTGCAGGTGTATACATAATTGCACTTTCATTATGTCTTATTAGAAGCGATTCCTGCATCTGTCAGTAGGAGTCATATTTTCCCAGCCACAATCAAAGCTCTAAGTCATAAAAACACATGAGAATGGGTAATTAGTCTCACTGAGTTTCGGGAGTCAGTCCCACTGAGTTTGGGGAGCGAGTTCATCCAAATGGACAAAGTAGTCCAGATCTGCTTAGGCAGGGTCCTTCCTGCAAATACCTAAAGAATTATTTGTCTTTATGGTCTCAAGTCCTTAATTTTTCTTTCTTAGTCGTCGTGTTTGCACACTGGAATATCCACAAATTGCTAGCCAGATATATTAAAAAAAAAAAAAGAAGAAGAAGAAAAAGTACTAAACCTGCATTCATCAGAATTTGAATATCCAGAGTTTAACTGGTCAGGCCCTCTCCTGTATGTGTCTTAAGAAATCTCTGACTGCAAATGAGAAAACAACATGCTGAAGCTTCAGTAAATGGAGAGGAGGAGAGCTATGTGAGATGATTTCAAAGCAGGAATAACTGGTAATTGCTCTCTTGCTCCCAGTCATCTGCGCCATAGACCACCTGGAAACATCACTTCAAGGAACTGGTTTAACAAGACCACATGTGGAAACTCAGCTCTCATGAAACTCTGCTTCTCCAGAGCCCTTTTCTGCAACATCTGTTATCCTCTCTAAGACTTAGGAGCAGTTGGACACAATTAAATACATTTATTTTATTAGAGCCCTGTGCCCGAACATGGTCCCTGTTTTGTATTTGACTTTGATCAAAGGAGCTTTATTACTGTTTCTCTTGAATGAACTTCTGACACTAGATTTTTCTCTCCTACTGTTTTTGCAGTCTTATCTGCATTGGTGAAAACCTGGAAGTCAACAGCTTTTTGAAATATTTGTATTTGATACAGGAAGCTTTATGAAATTTTAAACTTTACTGCCTAGCATCCATTTGTGGATGTCATCCAATCTGATTATATGAGTCTGAATACATACAGCAATGTCCTACATGGCTGTATTCTAACCTGCAAGGCTGACTCTATCTGTGAGAGCACTTCATGTCTTGCAGGCACTAATTAATGACTACACAGCATCATTAGTTTTCTGGCAAATTTGTATTTCCATTAAATATGCTGCAATTATATAAATGTTACAGGATGGACTTGGAGAGAAAGCTATAACTTGCATGGATGAGAGCTAAACAGTTGAATGGAAATGTTGGAGCTAAATTGCTTTCCTAAGTTAAAACAATTTTATAAGTTACAGGTGCTAAGAAAAGAGAGTTTTGGTGGTATTGATGTGGTCTTATGCTAAGCCATTGGTTGGTAAAATACTCTTTTATTCTCAAAAGATACAAGCTGCTGAGGAATTTTTATCTGCTCTTGTTTATTGTTACTAAAGTTTTATGTTCAGACAAGCATATGTGTACAAATCAAAACTAACACACATTGGTCATGTGTTTTACAGTGACATCAAAGATTACAAAATTGACCCTGCTCAAAAACTAAGCAGTCTTCCAACATCAAAAACATCTGTAATTTCTAATGTTCTACAAAAATTGCTTGCACATTTCCATAACATCTGAAAAACCCTGTGTTACAAGATAGTGTCTTCAAAATCCTCAGTTTGCAGAGCATTTCTGTACTGAGCCAGGGTGAAATGCTCTCAGGGTCTTTCACTCCTTGAAGCTTTTTAGGGGAAAATCATCAACAAGACCAGGCAAAGGGGTTAGACATACTTATAATTCACAGTGACCTCCAGAAAGCAACCAGCAAAGCTCATGGGCTTTGGCTTGGTACAGGAAGAGAAGAAATTCGGCAGCAAAACGTACAGATGAGTTCTGTCACCCTGCAGGTCTAGGATCAGAGAGCCAGCACAAGCTACAGGTGATTAACTGTGATGATCCAAAAAATTCTTGAATTAGCCTTAATGCCTTAAAAATCTTAGTACAGTCCAATTTCAAAATAATACATAATTAGGCCCATTGTATATATTTGGAAGGTTATTTAATTGTTCAGGCTGTTGCAAGCCTGCCCACCCTTAGTGACACATCAGGCCAGCAGTTTCAGAGGCAGACATGCTCTCCTTCACAGCCTTCATTTCCTCCTAATTTGTTGCAGCTTTTATGGCTACAGTTCCTATTTCTCTTTGAACAGGAGCTACGGCACATTAAAATGATAGATTATTCCTCTCCATAAATCCTTAGAGGGTTTCAGAAGTCTTCCATTACTGTACATACAGTGCAGTGGGATGGGAGGCTACCATCACACTGCATTGCTCTTCTCCTTCTTCTCCCTCTATGGCTATTATTGCTATTTCTGTTTGGTAATGATCAAAGGGGAAAATGACACTTAATTTCTATGTCTAGATGAGATTTGCTTTCAAAACTGCAATTATATTTTTAAAGTTTAAATTGCCTAGCTAATGAACTGATCTAACTATATAAATGAAAATTAAGAAGTACTTATTCAACATCATCAGAATACATATCAAAAGCTGTATTACACTCTTCTATTAGAACAGAAAATTCTAGTATCTGCTACTCAGTTAATTCACTGATTTTATATCCCTCAACCTTTCTGAATCCAATATACACTATGCAAATATTATTTTATTTAAATGATCAAGAGGCAATAGCAAGCTTTGCCTTCATATAGGTTGTGAGAATTTCCACAATAAGCTTTAATAGGAATGATTGCTTTAAAAGGTTTCGTTTTCAATCCATTCTAGAAGGTCACTTCATCAGATTTAAGAAGCCTAACAAACTACAAGTCCTCAATGTGAGAAGTTTCACAGGCAAATCAACTTAAGTGTATTTATGTTCTGTCAAAATTCAATGTACCACTAAAAGTGCTGCATACACATAGTGGAACTACTAGAACAGTTGTTTTTGAGTTAGGTCAACAAGTAATTCTCAAGAGAATTTATTAGTAGGCTGCAGTATATCACGTTATTTTATCTTAATTTTACCTTTGAAGTTGAACTGCTTACCGCAATTGTATTTTAAAATTCTTACAATGATTATTCATGGATATTTGTTATTATTTCACTGAATCATCAAAGGAAAATCAGTTAGATCGATTTCTTCAGAAGATGAGTTTTTGTCAAACACGAGTTTCAGAAGTAAAAAGAAAAGTGCAATTTTTTCTTTGTATTGAAGCAAAAGTATTAACAAATACTCAGAAAATTATGTTCTAACATAGGAGTTCTTCTGTCTGTAAAGAACAGCCTTTTACAAGTAATGTGTAGGGAGCTAAATACATTGACCTCATCATTCTTTTTCATAAGATTTGTCCATGTTTCTCCTTGTGTACTGCAATAAAAGTTCAACCCCACAAGAGCCAGCTCAAAGGCTTTCTGCTAAAGACAGCACTGCACCAGGTCAAAAATGCAAAATGGAGAAATTGGCTTCAGCTGTATCAAAGAGAATATGATTTTTCCTGTGCTTAATAGAGACTAGATGAAAGAGAGAAGCATTATTACAGTACAACACTCTGTTCTCCCCAATTATTGTCGTTGCATGAGAAGTGCTCTTTATCATGCAACTCCTCTTAACATGGAAAAGATCTTTTAGTTATTCTCTATATAATTATACAATAATTTAAACACAACCGAGGACTATCAAATTCTGCAAAATACTTTTTCAATAGTTTCTGTGAAACCAATTATAATGAATTCTGAGCAGCAGAGAGCATCTGTTTTGCACTTTCTTATCACATTTTCTTTCTGAAAATCAGGGATTACTGGACCAATCTTTTGGGCCAGGTTGAATCCAGCGTAACACTAAAACTTCTGTTTTAAACTGGAGGACATTGTCCTGCCATTGACCATGCAAATGAAGATTTTCATAGCTACTTTGAAGGTTAGAATGGGCAGCTGTCTTTCAATGAGAACAAGACACACAAACACCTTTATTTCATTTCAGCCAGCAGATCTTAGTCAAGCTATACAAAATACAGGAATGTGGTACTAGCAAATGAGAAGTTTGGGGTAAGCAAAGTTGAGAAAAGCAGTTTAAAATGACAGTAGGAGATTTCAAGGCCCATTCACAGCACAAAGAGTTTCTGAAATATTCGATATCAGCAAAAAGAGGTATTGTGCTCTCTAGCTTTTTTTACTGCCCATAAGGAGAAATTTGGTAGGCAAATCCATGCGAAGGGGACCTTCACTCTGGGCAGTTGGTTATGTGGTTGTGAAGAGAAATAAACTTTATGCTTCACTCCCCTTCTGTTGCTTCCAACCATTTGTGATGAAATTAATCAAGACCGAACTGGCTTGATGGCCACACACAAAGAGTTGTAGTAAACGGCTCGATGTCCAGTTGGAAAACAGTAATGAGTGGTGTCCCTCAGGGATCGGTGTTGCGACCTGTCCTGTTCAACATCTTTGTTGGTGACATGGACAGTGGGATTGAGTGCACCCTCAGCAAGTTTGCCGACGACACCAAGCTGTGTGGTTCGGTTGATAAGCTGAAGGGAAGGGATGCCATCCAGAGGGACCTTGACACCCTTGTGAGGTGGGCCGATGCCAACCTTATGAAGTTTAACCAAGCCAAGTGTAAGGTCCTGCACCTGGGTCAGGGCAATCCCAGGCACTGCTACAGGCTGGGCAGAGAAGAGATTCAGAGCAGCCCTGTGGAGAAGGACTTGGGGGCGTTGGTTGATGAGAAGCTTAACATGAGCCGGCAGTGTGCGCTTGCAGCCCAGAAAGCCAACCGTATCCTGGGCTGCATCAAAAGAAGTGTGACCAGCAGGTCAAAGGAGGTGATCCTGCCCCTCTACTCTGCTCTTGTGAGACCTCACTTGGAGTATTGTGTACAGTTCTGGTAGCCACAACATAAAAAGGACATGGAGCTGTTGGAGCGAGTCCAGAGGAGGGCCACGAGGATGATAAGAGGGCTGGAGCACCTCCCGTATGAAGACAGGCTGAGAGAGTTGAGGCTGTTCAGCCTGGAGAAGAGAAGGCTGCGTGGAGACCTCATAGCAGCCTTCCAGTATCTGAAGAGGGCCTATAAGGATGCTGGGGAGGGACTCTTCCTTAGGGACTGTGGTGGTAGGACAAGGGGTAATGGGTTCAAACTTAAACAGGGGAAGTTTAGATTAGATCTAAGGAAGAAGGTCTTTACAGTGAGGGTGGTGAGGCACTGGAACAGGTTGCCCAAAGAAGTTGTGAATGCTCCATCCCTGGCAGTGTTCAAGGCCAGGTTGGACAGAGCCTTGGGCGATATGGTTTAGTGTGAGGTATCCCTGCCCATGGCAGGGGGGTTGGAACTAGATGATCTTCAGGTCCTTTCCAACCCTAACTATTCTATGATTCTATGATTCTATGTTGTATCTTGTCATCCCAATCACGTAGATTTCCCATGCTCAATGGTATCTTGTCATCCCAATCATGTGTATCCTCCAATCGTGTATTTCTGAAGATACTTTCCAGTATCTTCAGAAGGCTTATTTTTCAAATGAGTGCCAACCTCCCCAAACTAGCAATATTTCCACAAGTAAAAGGTGGTGACACGTCAGAAAAATGGGTCTTAGCCTATAATATTAAAAGAGCAAAGGAGATCTATGCTGTACGCAATCGCTCAGTTACAATTATTTAGTGATCCACTCTTCGTTATCTGTTTAACAGATGCTATTTATGCTGCTACAAGAAGGAACCGGATAGCGGACAGAGAAAGTGGAACTCTCATTTCTGAGGCCAGAAAGGTTCTTCTGACCACAACGGCACACAGGTAGCTTTCTGGAGAGCTCATCAAATAGTCCTCATTCTGACAGACAAGGGATTGCATTCACCAGCTAAACTTGCTCCATTTTCTGAGATTACGTCTCAGATTCCTTCTCTTAGCTATGTGTCCATTTTCAGAAGGAAAATTTCCAGGTTTAGGTTACTTCACCTATTTGCTCCAGAATTCCCCAATAATACCTGTTCTGCCTCAATTAATCCATTTTTGAAACAAGCATTGAAATCCACAGTCTGATAGATTAATGCTTTTGTAATTAATAACTCTAATGTATTAACTTACCTTCAAAGACCAACTTCAATGACTATAAGAAACTGATCCCATAATGGCAAAATCATGAACTAAACCATAAATCTCTAATCATGGGCAGTCACCACCCTGAGAAAGAAATGAGCCAATACAGACTTTGGGAACTTTTAATAACTTTTTAATTTCCAGGGTGTTATGATCTAGCCACTGACTAAGGGAGTTGGGGTTTTTTTTAAACATTAGATAGGAGGCTTACATAATGTAGTTCATCTAAAATATTTTCCTAGAATTTCCCGGGTGAATTTTGCACACTGGATTTGAATACAATATTGCTCTTTGTTTTCTTAGGCTATTGTCACCAATCCAGAAAAATTGTGAACGATCATCACAGACTTTTTCCTTTCTGTATGTTATTTTCTAGCTTGAACAGTTTGCAATGATTCCTCTTCAAATTCAGTGCCATATTCAAATGAGAAAATAAAACTTGGGCATGCATTTATTTTATGTTCATTTTAATTCCCATTCCATGTGCTTTTCACAGCTGCTCATTTTATTGCATTACTTTTCCAAATGAAAACTCCAGCTGCTCCAGCCTTGCAAGCCATATAATACATGCTGTATAAGCCTGTTTCAGTAGACCATTCCAGAGACTCAATGGTTATTATTTTCCTCATCTTCCAACTCTAGCCAGGAAATCTAGTGTTGTTGCAAACACAGTCTTTGAAAGTCCCAGTAGTTTTTTACATGGATTCATAAGAAAGTGAGGCTTGTCTGCCTAGCTTGCTTTCTTTATTCTCCCTAATATCTTGTAGCTCATGGGTTTTAAGCAAATTCAGCAGAATCAGATTTTTCCAGCCAAGCCTGTTTCTATATGCCTAATGGAAAAAGGTGTTTGGGTTGAGAAGAGAAACCCTTCAGCCACAGCATTAATTCAACCCTTTCCAGACATCAAAGGGTCCACATTCTTGCACAGTCTTGAGACACAGTCCTTTAGGAAGTAGGAGTTATTGATCCTGATTCTGAAGTACTTTTGCATATAAATAAAGGGTCAAGGTGAAAACCCTAGAACTCACTGGGTTGCCTGGCTACTGGCCATTGCCAGTCAATGTGACACAGGGAGATATGCCTGTGTTTGCAGGAACCCTACTGTGTAACATCTCCCATGAAGCAGTTCCATAATGCAAGTGGTCCATTTACCCTCAAGAATCTCAGCTACAGTTAGAGTTTTACTCAGACATAGCTTTGGGACACCAAGAAATCAACACTTACCAACAAGATAAGTATATCAGGCTCTGAATTCAGTTAACTCCTAAAACAGAAGTAATAGATTATCTGCAGGAAACTGAATCCAGTTATGTTTCTGGTTAGTACTAGTACACTTCTTGGAAAGTTAATGGAAGTCAAGTTGGTTTTGTTTTTCTGTTGAGATTGACAGCAATGTCTCTTGGGATGGTGATGGGAAGTCAGTGTACCTGTCCAACATGCAACGATCCTGCTCATTGCCACAGACCTCACCAGCTGCATGCCAGTATTTTAATTTCTCACTGCTGAGCAGACTTCTAGAGACACTTGTCAAAGGAGTCTGCCAAGTCTTTGTAGTACTGCCAATTTCTTGAATCTTCTCAGATTGTCATGACCCAGGTACATGCAGTACACATCAATCTAGTGACACTGACTGAATCACTTATTTTGGCTGTGGAGCCCGTGGGGAAGATTATGAAATGTCCTGATACAAAATGCCAGCAATAGAGCAGTGAGACCTGCTCTGCATCATCAACTTCAAAACAACACTGTTTTTCAGCTATCTGATGGCTTGATCTAGAAAAGAAGCTGCATAAGCAACTGCTTGGAGTGGTACTATCAAATGGCTATAATAATGCCCCAAAGGATAAATTTCCTCATCACATTCTTTAGCAGACAGAACTGAACCTACCTCAGGAGAGCAGACAGCTGCCTTCCATGTAGCACAATCTTTGTGTGGTTTCAGGGACTCAAAAAGTCACAGGCATAGAAAGTGTGGTTTTTTCCAGCTATGACACTAAGAGAATCACCTGGATTCTTTGCAAGTTTTGGTA
Source organism: Strigops habroptila (assembly GCF_004027225.2). NCBI lineage: Eukaryota > Metazoa > Chordata > Aves > Psittaciformes > Psittacidae > Strigops > Strigops habroptila. The sequence goes on from NC_044277.2 coordinate 39,073,141, forward strand.
GTAAGAAGTAAATAGATCCCTAGCTTTTTGCTTGTAACTCTAGTCATCTTTTAAATTTGCCTAAATCACTGTAATATAGGTATTCAAAAAACCTGAAAAACCTCAGTGGTGGTTTGCTATCAAAAACTTAGTATCCTGCACTAGTTTTTCAGTGGAGTCTACTGTTTTACTTTAGCACAAAGAATGGGATGAAGGAAAATAAAAGCTGCCTCCATTTTTAAACTGGTCTTATTTATCTTCATGACAGCAAAAAATGGTAGAAACCCGGACAATTAAATTGTGTTGATCCTTGACCTCTTTTTTTTTTAACTTTGCATTTGCCTTTACTGTACAATGCTATGAACTTTATCTTCAGCCTTTGCTTTTACTGTACAAACCCCACACACTTCAGCTATTTTTTATTTACTTTTATGATAAAGGATATAGTAGTTACTGCATAGTTCAGAAGCGTCTCTACAGTGGAACTGCTGTTCTGTTAAACAAAAATGCAAAAATGCATACAATTAAATAAACAGTGTTCTGTGTTCAATTAGTGAAAATAAAAAAAAAAACAAAACACCACAAACCAAAGAAAACCCCAAAATTTTTCATATGCAAGAAAATTCCTCCAGGTTCATTGCAAAATATTGACACACTTGTTTATCAAACGCATTAACAAGACTAAGTGCTGAATACAAAATTACTTCATTGGCTTGATTAAATATTTAAAGTTCTTTCCATGCTATTGGGCTTTTTGTTTTGTGTTGTTTTGGTTTGGTTTGGTTGTTTGTTTTTGTTTTTGTTGTTCTTGTTGTTTTTAATATATAATGGAAGATTGTCTCCCAGGATTTCGCATTTACTTTATCATCACCAATTCTGGCTCACTGTGTATTCACCATGATTTTTCACAAAAAACACAGACCAGTCAAATTCTGAAGCCTCCAGTTTCTGCTGCTTCAATAAATACCCGCAATCCTGCAAAGGTGATTGGCTCATTCTCAAGATAGAAGTACAATACATGACATGTGAATTGATTAATGAGTTATAATGCAGTAAATTAATTTGAAATGTTCATTTGTCCTCTCCAAGGTACCCCCTTTCTATTGCAATAGGATAACTAAACCTATATTTATTGCTTGTGAGTTAACACAATATCAAAACTAAGAGGCTGAGCAATTTCTCATAAGGATAAAATACAAAAGAAAAGGAAAATCCCTACTAACAGCCACTGTTACAGCTATGAGTCCTAGACCACCTCGTCTTTATTTCATTTGAAGATAAGATCCTTCCATTTTTTTGAGTGTTTATAATTTTCTATCTATAGCAGTTCATTTTTTGCCCTTAGCCTTTGAGATTCTTGTGCAAACAGTTAAGATTTACAATTAAAACTTAGAAGTAACCCCTTCCAGAAATGACAGCTCACAGAGAAAATAAATGTATTTAAAAAGTGACGGAAAGCTCCAAGAGTCTGTCTACTAAATTGCAAAGCCCAGAAGACACTGCTATAATACAGCTCAAACACCCACCTGCTGAACAGGGTGAGTGTTCCATTGTGCTCTTTGCTTATGATTTTGTCTATAATCTGTCATCACTGATGTCTTGATGCGACTTACCAAAGAAAATGAGAAAAACCGTTGTGCCACTCATTATGAATAATTACCTGTTTGTAAGAAACACACGTTCGTGACAGCCATAGATTAATTTTTACCCCACATGCTTAAAATTCAATACAATTCCACTCCCCTTTATTGGTCATCTACATTGCTGTGGTGGTGATTGAATGTGATTATCTCCTTGAGGTGGTTTTTCCCTCGAGTGACTAAATTTCAAAATTCAGAGATTAAATACTTCTGCAACAGTTTTTTTGTCAATCTGTAATACTCCAGCTCCATATTCAGTATTGTCTCATGTCTGAGGATCAGGCTGTATTGATGGGCTGGTTTTCTACTCATTTGAAATAACCAGGAACTGAAATGCTGAATACTGTACCCTATTATACATAAGAAACCAAATCCACACAAGTGGCTGAAGATACAAAATTTTTTTCTGAGGGTTACTTAAAAGAAAAAAAAATTTCCCATTGATTTCCTGCTCTTCTCTATCAGAATGTTTGCTTTATATTTCTAGACCAGCACTTTCCCAAAGGTTACCCTCCTGTCAACCAAGTCTAAGTCAGGATCACAAGCTGGGACATACCCACACTACCCCAGACACATCCAAAATACTCTCTTTGTTGATTACCTTGAGGAACAACAACAATCCCACAGCCCTGAGCACATTTCAGGACCGCCTCAATAATGACTCTGCAGATGCCCCTGGATATATCCATCCCCTGTCAATGCTCCTCCTTTCAAAGTTGCTCCATCCTACGGGCTCTGGGGAGCCAAGGAAGCTATTTTCTGGTGCTCATATATAACACAGGAACACTCAGAGCTAATTTGCTTAGTGGCCTGGTAGCAAACTAGTCATGGGGAAGAAAGGAGTGGCTTCTGGTTTTCCTACCAGATCCTGAGATGAAATTTCTTTTGTTTGACTCTGTTGTTGGGAACTCATGATATTTCTGGTTTTCCCTCTTACTCTCTTGGAGATTCTTCAGTACAAAAAACTATTTCTCACTGCCTTTCCTAGCCACAGCACTTCATTCTTTCAACCTCCTTTCAAGAGGTACGCTTCATTACCAGCTGAAGTGATCCTGATCCACCTTGTCATGCAGAGCTGGCATGCCCTGACGCTGTGCTGCATTTGGCAAATGCACAACAGACACCCACTGTCCACCTCCATAGATTCCTTGGAGAAGCCAGGGGACAAGGCTCTCATTGCTTTGTTTAGTGTCTGCTAAAATGGCCATTTTTCCACTATGAGAAGTAGCGTGTGGGCTTTCTTCCAGCTTCAGGATGTCCCTCCAGTGGGGTAGTTCAGCCCAGAGAATTGTCATCCTTTTACAAATGAGCAGTGACACCAAATTAGTACAGAGGCAGAAACATGCGTAGAACAGTCATTTTATGGAGTATATGCAGCACTGCCTCTAGCACTGCAGTCATCGAGGCACGGCCTAGGGGCACAGTTCTGTAAGAAGGGCCCTGCAGAACATAGGAACACCATGGGCAGGGCCATGTGCTGCGCCAGCTCTCCCAGTGTCCCCACAAGGCCAGTGGGTGCACAGGGCACTGTAGCAGAACAGCACTGACCCAGCCATGAAGGTAAGACAGATTCATGGGTTTGGATTATTAAAATGTGGAGGAAATGTTAGAAACATCTACATTTGTATACTTAGATTTCACTTTATGTCTTTATCTAGCTCCGACCCATCCAAAATGAGCAGGATAAACTTTCCTTACATTCAATTAATGCCTGAGTGAATCTTCGCCAGATTTGATGGTAGAAATATAGCACTGAGGAGTAAGCAAGGGAACAGCTGAGAAATCTCATGTTTACTGCCCTCCTGACTTAAGCATTTCCACCCTAGATAAAAGAGAAAGTACTGTAAGGAAGACGGTACTTCCTTTTACATTTTTTTCCCCCAAAATTTCTGTGTCACTCCAAACCAATCACATTTCACACTGAAAAGGAAACATATAACAGACGGGAAAGAAAAATGCTGAAGTCTTCCAGGCTTTTTTGGCACCACTTGTCTAACTGAAAAATACAAGCAACTAGGAGAGCTGACTGGAAAGTGGCCAGCTGTTGAATTTACGTGCTTTTGATCTCTGTCAGTGAGCTGGTTATTACAGTTCAAATACTCTGCCTTCTCTGAGAAGGGGCCATTCATCCCAAACTCTGCTTTGCAGAGACCAATGTTTGACATATCAAAAGTACCAAAAACAAATGTTCAAGAATAATGTTTTAATTACACTTCAGACATGGGAAGTATAGATTCTTAAGCAATTTTCAGCAATTTTCATTTTTTATTTGCTGCAGAGTATAAGTACATTGCTCATCATTTGCTTTAAAGTCATGTAAAGCCATTTTAAAACACACACTCATGACAGAAGGTTATTATTATACCCACTGATATCAGAATCTTTGTATTAAACCTTTTACCAATATACGTAAAAACTCAGTTTGCTAATCTTGAAAATAAGAGCTCTTCTAAGCAGCAAGAGTTTCTACAATGACAGAAAAGACAGAAGTAGTGGGTCTTTTCTGTTTTTAGAACCCATTGTCATGATACTGGTTCTCTGCTTAGAAGTTATGTATCATAAGGCTGCCTTTAACTCAGAATTACACATAACAAGGAAAACAAAACAAAACAAAACAAGGTAAGGAATTCGGCATCTCTTATTTAAACTAAATTTTATGTCCTGGAGAAGAACAGATATTGGAGTGAATTTCATCTTAAGTTTAGACATGAAGGACAAAGTAGCCAGAGGACATAAATCTGTATGAGGCATTTTTCTTGATCTAGAAGTCCCATACAGAAATACTTGTGTAAACTCTGTGTCTTTGGTGCAGGAACATACCTCATATGAGCTATATTCTGCACATATACAGAAAGTTTGGTGTGTTCCAGACTATTTATGCCCCATATGCCAAGTCATCTCAGTGCCTCTCAGATATACTCTACTTGCATGACAGAGCTAATCTCAGCAATCCAGTGCAATACATCAGGGTTCTTACAGACCTGAAGGAAATCCATATTTGACTTGCACATCACTTGCATATGTCTATACAGAACTACCACTCTGGCCGGGATGCCAGGAATCTGGAAATCCCAGGCAAATGGCCAAAGTCCTCAAATTCTAATAGCACAAAATTTCTAGGAGAGGAAAGAAAGGACATCTGAGGAAACACAAGCAACTTAACCTTAGACACAAAACTTGATCCGCTATACTCTGCTTATGTTATGCTGTAGTTCTCTGCCATGATTTGACTTCCAGTTTTCATAAGCCTGGAAGAATTCAGTCTTGTATCATAGAATCACAGAATCAACTAGGTTGGAAAAGACCTTTAAGATCATCAAGTCCAACCATTACCCCAGGACTGCCAAGACCACCACTAAACCATATCAGGAGTCAATGTACAAGAAAAAAATAGCACCGCATGGTCTTGAAAAATGGGATTTGTGCAACATGAAGTTTCTGGAGGAAATTTAATGTCTTGATTGAGTAAATATCTACAGCAGTTTTGAAAACAATTTTTCATGTGTCTTCTCTGATTTTTTCTGTTTACTCTTTAAGAACAGGCTCCTGCAGTAGGCAGGATCCTCACACAATATTAGCACATTTAATGATCAAAATTTCCCTGTGCTTTTACACAGAAAGAGATGTTAATGCATCAAGAATATGGTGAGAGCAGCAGTGACATTATTAAGAGAAATGGTTCATTGGAGAAGGAGTGGAAGGCTACATATTTAAATGACAGTCATTTCATTCTGTGAGGACATCGCGTTCCTCTTAGTCTGGTCTGATGCAAGAGAAAGGAGCAAGAAAATTTCTTAGATTTAGTTAGATGCTAGTTTCTATGGAGACAAATTTATCCAGTTATTTTTATTTGCAGGCATTAATAACATAAACAATACAGAGCAGCAAGAGTTTAACCCTGGATTGAACCCCATATTGAGCACATTCTGCAGGGAGAAAAATGAATCTCTAAATTAGATACAAGAGCCATTATACAATCTTGTTAACATACAATCTTGTTAACTTCACTCTGCCAATACAAAGTAAAAAAACCTGAGGAGTCATGAATCTCCATACCCTGTCTCCTCTTTTTCAAACGTGCCTTCTACGGAGACATGAGCCAGCAACGTCTGCACTCTGGCTATCGCTGCACAGCTCATCACATACATTGCTACTCATTAATTATCTAACTTCTGGTTACATTTGCACCCATAGAGAGGTTGGTGGTTCCCAAGCCTAAAGCAGTGACTGGCCATGCCAGGGCAAGTGAAAGCAATGGAGTAAGATAGCTCTATGAGTGAAATTGAAGTAATTTAGCATGAACATGAAGATCTATCTAATTTTGTGAATTGAAATAATCAAAAAGGAAAAAAAAAAAAAGAGCAGCTATTTTCAAGTAGCAGGCAGTCAGATTTATAACAGAGATGTTTTTTCAGACTTTCCTTTTCCCCTTTCCTGCTCATACTTTGATTTCCACTATATTATTTTTAACCAAGCAAACAATTTATAGTGAACATTTAGCTATCACATGTGTCTCTTACATTGGTAATGGAATATGCAGATCAGAGTATTAATTTTCTTTAGTTTCTTTTGCAGGTGTTAGGGGGAGGGAAGAGCTGTTATTGTTCAAACTCTGAACTGCTCAGTGGCTTTCAATATAGTAATAATACTTGAATCCTCAGTTTCATTATTTTTATGTTTAATTACATGGAGAAATCAATCTTATAATGAATAGACTCTCCAAGGAGACTGGCAGAAGACATAAGTCAGGTAAATATTTTTAAACTCTTCCAGATTAAGCAAAGATTGCTCAAGACCTGATTCTCAGTGTTACCTTTGTGTTAAAGAGGTACAGAACATTAAACTTAGCTCTCTCACACCAGCTGCAAGTTAAGTAATCATACACACTGCCCAATCTGAAGAGCAGAGTAACAGAGGCATTGGATTACTTTGGTTGGACCTTTGAAATACACAACCAGTTTCCAGCCCTCTGTGGCCCTTAAATACCCAGAATAATTGCCTAAGATAATAAAAGGCCTGAATATCCTGATCTTGAACAGCACAGTAAATCATTTTATCTCACTTGATTTTCTCTGTCAGAGTGCTGGAAGAAGGGTTAGTGGTGCTAGCCTCTTCTTATAAAAAATGTCAATTCCAGGACAAATACCTATTACTGCAAACCATTACCTGTGAGTATTTTGGCACTGGTGCCTGGATTGACCAAAGCACTGAAGTGTAAAATCTTGTTAGTAGAATGTTCAGAAAGCAGAAAAAAAGTCCTAAGTGCACAAAAGACATGTAGATTTGTTTCTTTAAAAAGCCATTGTATAGGGGGAAGTAATCTTTGCCTGCTTTAGCTTTGACAGATTGTGCAGTTACTCTGTTTCCGTTTTTCCAAGAACATGACACCTACATGACCACCTTAATATGAAACACAGAAATAGCCAATAGATGAATTTCATATTCAGAGTTAAAAAGACTTTCTAAATATCAGCAAAACACACACAAGGGCTCTGCCAAGTGCACACCTTTAAAATAGAAGAGATGGGACACAGCTAATGCTTGCACAACCATGTGCTTTGAGAAGTCCTATAATTAGTAAGTAAGCAAATCTGTGGAAGATAGGCAAGTGAAAGCTGTATTTCTTGCACCTTCTGGCTGGGTTGTCTTGGTTCTCATAGTGCATGAACCTTCACAGAAACTGCCTCCTGCAGTCAGACACTCTCTTATCCTTTTGGGAGAGAATTCTGATAAGCACTGTGTTTGCACAGCAGCCTTTCCCTCCCCAGAGGCATTAAAAGCATATCTCTCTCTCGTGCTGTCAGAAGGATCTCTTTCTTATGCCCAGAAATCCATTTCCATGAAACCTGGAGTAGCTTCATATCCCTGAGACTGCAGCTGCCCTGATGCATTTGACTGCAGCTGAGCAGCAGGTCCAGAAGTGAGGTTGAATACTGGACTAGCAGATGAAAAGACATCAAATAAACCTCATGTCCGTAAGAAAGTGACTAAGTAATTAGAATAAACTCTTTCCCTTACAGCTTACCAGTCTGGAGCCCTCAGTTAGAGAACTTGATACAGAGATATTTGAGGAGTTAATTCATTCTGACTGCAACTTGTATCATTTCTGTGGATGTATGAGTTAGTTATTTCCTCTTCTCCCTCCACACAGAAACTCTCCAGTAGTTTGCAGACCCACATAATCTAACCCAACCAGGTCACTTCATAGCCAAATTCCATCAAATTGCTCAAGGTTATACTCAGGAAATTGCATTTCTGCATTTTTTTTAGATATCTAGGTACATATTAGAGCTTAATCTGGAAGTTAAAGGTAATATTATCACCAACATTTATTAACAATAATGTCAGAAATGAGAGGAAGGCAAGGAGGAAAGCGTGCAGTCAGTATCCATAAAACAGAGCGGCTTTTGGGGCACTGGGTGCACACAGGATGGACACCCATGCTGGCTACATGTAGTTTGCAGAGAAGCCCCAGTGCAGTGGTGGCCAAGCAGTACAGGAGTTCTCAGAGCCCACAGAGGGAAGGGGAAAAAGTAGAAAGATCCTAAAAAAGAGTTGGCGAAATAGCACACCTGATCTGGTGGTGATTAGCAATCTAATGCTGGTATAGTAGAGACTGAAAAAGACACTTAAGGGGGATGGCAGACCTTGAGGAGGTGAAAATTCACTAAAAAAAGTGCAAGAAGGAGGAGGGCGAAGAGCTAGGGGGAGAGAGAATGAAATACATTTGAGCACACTTTTCATACCTCAAGGAATCACTTTCAAGATGTCCAAAGAGCAGAGAAAATGGGCATTTTCATAACGTACCTCTCTCTAGAGATTTAGAAATTTTCCCACTTTCATAGAATCATAGAATCATAGAATCGTAAGGGTTGGAAAGGACCTTAAGATCATCTAGTTCCAACCCCCCTGCCATGGGCAGGGACACCTCGCACTAAACCACGTGGCTCAAGGCTCTGTCCAACCTGGCCTTGAACACCGCCAGGGATGGAGCATCCACAACCTCCCTGGGCAACCCATTCCAGTGCTTCACCACCCTCACTGTAAAGAACTTCTTCCTTATATCTAATCTAAACTTCCCCTGTTTAAGTTTGAACCCATTACCCCTTGTCCTACCACCACAGTCCCTAAGGAAGAGTCCCTCCCCAGCATCCTTGTAGACCCCCTTCAGATACTGGAAGGCTGCTATGAGGTCTCCACGCAGCCTTCTCTTCTCCAGGCTGAACAGCCCCAACTCTCTCAGCCTGTCTTCATACGGGAGGTGCTCCAGCCCTCTTATCATCCTCGTGGCCCTCCTCTGGACTCACTCCAACAGCTCCATGTCCTTTTTATGTTGAGGACACCAGAACTGTAGGCAGTACTCCAAGTGGGGTCTCACAAGAGCAGAGTAGAGGGGCAGGATCACCTCCTTCGACCTGCTGGTCACGCTTCTTTTGATGCAGTCCAGGATACGGTTGGCTTTCTGGGCTGCAAGCGCACACTGCCGGCTCATGTTAAGCTTCTCGTCAACCAACATCTACAAGTCCTTCTCTGCAGGGCTGCTCTGAATCTCTTCTCTGCCCAGCCTGTAGCAGTGCCTGGAGTTGCCCCGACCCAGGTGTAGGACCTTACACTTGGCTTGGTTAAACTTCATAAGGTTGGCATCAGCCCACCTCACAAGCGTGCCAAGGTCCCTCTGGATGGCATCCCTTCCCTCCAGCGTATCAACCGAACCACACAGCTTGGTGTCGTCAGCAAACTTGCTGAGGGTGCACTCAATCCCACTGTCCATGTCGCCTACAAAGATGTTGAACAGGACCGGTCCCAACACCGATCCCTGAGGGACACCACTCGTTACAGGTTTCCAACTGGACATCGAGCCATTTACCACAACTCTTTGCGTGCGGCCATCGAGCCAGTTTTTTATCCACCGAGTGGTCCATCTATCAAATTGATATCTCTCCAATTTAGAGACAAGGATGTCATGTGGGACAGTGTCGAATGCTTTGCACAAGTCCAGGTAGATGACATCAACTGCTCTGCCCCTGTCCATCAGTTCCGTGGCTCCATCATAGAAGGCCACCAAATTGGTCAGGCAGGATTTCCCCTTAGTGAAGCCATGTTGGCTGTCACCAACCACCTCGTTGTTTTTCATGTGCCTTAGCGTGTTTTCCAGGAGAAACTGTTCCAAGATTTTGCCAGGCACAGAGGTGAGACTGACTGGTCTGTAGTTCCCCGGGTCTTCCACCTTCCCCTTCTTGAAAATGGGGGTTATATTACCCTTCTTCCAGTCATCGGGAACTTCACCTGACTGCCAGGATTTTTCGAATATGATGGACAGTGGTTTAGCAACTTCATTCGCCAGCTCCTTCAGGACCCGTGGATGGATTTCATCAGGTCCCATGGACTTGTGCACGTTCAGGTTCTTAAGATGGTCTCAAACCTGATCCTCTCCTACAGTGGGACTAAGGTCTTCGTTCTCACAGTCCCTGCATTTGCTTTCCAAGACTTGGGTTGTGTGGTCAGAGCATTTGCTGGTGAAGACTGAGGCAAAGAAGTCATTAAGAACCTCAGCCTTCTCCAAATCCATGGTAGCCAGTTCTCCTGATAGCTTCTGGAGAGGGCCTACATTGTCCCTAGTCTGTCTTTTATTTGCTACGTATCTATAGAATCCTTTCCTGTTATCTTTTACATCCCTTGCCAAACTTAATTCTAGCTGGGCCTTAGCTTTCCTAACCTGGTCCCTAGCTTCTCGGGCAATGCTCCTGTATTCTTCCCAGGCCGCCTGTCCTTGCTTCCACCTTCTATAAGCTTCTTTTTTCCCTCTAAGTTTCCTCAGCAGCTCCTTGTCCATCCATGGAGGTCTCCTGGCCCTCCTGCTGCACTTTCTTCTAGTCGGGATGCAACACTCTTGAGCACGTAGCAGGTGATCCTTGAATACCGACCAGCAGTCTTGGGCCCCCCTGCCCTCTAGGACTGTATCCCATGAAACCTTACTAAGGAGGTTCCTGAAGAGGCCAAAGTCTGCTTTCTTGAAGTCCAGGGCAGTGAGCTTGCTGCACGCTCTTCTCATCGTCCTGAGGATCTCAAACTCAACCATCTCATGATCACTAGAGCCAAGGCTGCCCTGGAGCGTCACATTTCCAACTAGTCCCTCCCTGTTGGTGAGCACAAGGTCCAGCATGGCACCTCTCCTCGTCGGCTCCTCTACTGCTTGAAAGAGGAAGTTGTCTTCCACACAATCGAGGAACCTCCTGGATTGCTTGTGCCGGGCCGTACCGTCCCTCCAACAGATGTCAGGATGGTTGAAGTCCCCCATGAGGACCAGGGCCTGCGAGCATGAGGCTGCTCCTATCTGTCTGTAGAGTGCTTCATCCACAGAGTCCTCTTGATCAGGTGGCCTGTAACAGATCCCCACCGTAATGTCCCCTGTTGCTGTTTTCCCTTTGATCCTGACCCACAAACACTCTGTTACCTCATCACCCGTCCCCAGACAGAGTTCCATACTCTCTAGCCTATCACTGACATAGATAGCAACACCCCCTCCTCGTCTGCCTGGCCTGTCTTTTCTAAACAGCCTGTAACCTTCCATTCCGACACTCCAGTCATAGGAGCCATCCCACCATGTTTCTGTGATACCAATGACATCATATTCTCGCAGCCTTGCACACATCTCTAATTCCTCTTGCTTGTTCCCCATACTACGGGCGTTTGTATAGAGGCAGCTTAGCCGAGCTCCAAATGAAGCCGACTCAATGGCTGGGGTAGCTGGAACATCTCTACATCGCTCCAAGCACTTATTACAGGTGCTGGCAACTGACCAGGAATGTTGGGATGGATCAATGCTCCCCTCCCCCAACACATCTAGTTTAAAGCTTTCCTGACCAGCTTGGCAAGCCTCCTACCAAAACAGCTCTTCCCCTTCTTTGTCAGACCAGCTCCATCAGCCTCCAGTAGATCTGGCCTCCCAAATGGAGCCCCATGTTCTAAATAGCCAAACCACTGACTATGGCACCACCATTCTAACCATTTATTAACCTGCCAGACATGTCTAGCTTTTTTAAGGTCCTCCCCTTTGCCCTGGAGAATCGATGAAAAAACTATCTGAGCTCCAGAGCCCCTAACCACCTCTCCCAGGGCTCTGTAGTCCTTCTTAATGTTATCCAGGCTACTGCTATCTATATCTCTAGCACCCACATGGACCAGTAGGAGGGGGTAATAGTCAGCAGGACTTACTAGAGCAGGCAGCCTCTCAGCAACATCCCTGATCCGAGCCCCCGGCAGGCAACACACTTCCCTCGAGACTGGATCAGGCCGGCAGATGAGCGCCTCTGCGCCTTTCAAAGTAGAGTCCCCTACTACTATGACCCTCCTCTTTTTCCTGGAGGCACCAGTAGCGATCCTCTTTACTGGTGCATCAGCAGGATGCTCATTAGGTGTGGTGGGTGCTTTCTCATTAGCCCCCTGCAGAACCGCGAAGCGGTTCTGGGTGGGGACATCAGATTTAGGAGGAAGCCCCTTGTCGTTAATTGTCCTCTTCCTCCTTTTTTTGTTAGTTTTTCTCGTGACTAATTCCCAGCTTCCTGGGTTGCTGCCCTCCTTCTTTCCTATATGAGCAATGCTGGACGTTTGCAGCCCCTGCGCAGTTTGGGCCTGGAGCAAGCAGCCCAGCTTCCTCTCAGCTTCCCTGGCATCTTTTAGCTCTCCAACAGCCTCCCGCAGCTCAGCCACCTGCTGCAGGAGGACCTCCACCAGAGCGCACCGAGTACAGCCCTGTCCATCGTGCACCCCCACCTCACGAGACCAGTCGAGGCACTTTCTACACTCCGAGGTCTGCGCCGCAGCCCCCCCTCTCATCCGCTCTGTCTGGGTGCCTACGCTGGCCACCGCCGGGGCAGAGCTCCCAGAGCGGGCCCTGCTCCTGAGGCGAGTGCTCACCATCCCGCTCGCTGCCCGCTCGCCCTGCCTGCGCGAACTGCCGCCCCACTCCCTGTTTGCCCGCCCTGGTCGCCGCGCTCCTGGTCGCTCGCGCTCCCTGGGATGGGTTTTACCCACTGAGGGCTGGTGCCGTCACTCCTGGCACCGCCCCCTGTGAGTCAGCTGCTCGCGTCAGCTGAGCTGCCGGCTCCTGGGCAAGTCCTCTCGAGGACTTGAGGCTCCCTCGGTCGCTCTTGCCGCTCCGAACTGAGGCTCCTGGACGCTGTGCTTCCCCCCGCTCCGGTGTTAAAGGCGTCCTCTCTGGAGATACTCACCTCGGCAATTGATCGTTAGTGGTCGATGATGACCCTTTTGAATCTGCCACCCACTTTGAAAGACTCCTTCTCCGTATCAGTTGAAAACCTTTTAAAATCTACTATAAAATACAGTACACTAGGTATAGGTCATCTAAGGAGGATCAGAAAGCGTAGGACCCTGGTAAGAAAGGAGAACACCGAATCACAAAATGAACCAGTTAGTCGTCTGTTCTTCCCATGTGGGTTAGCTAAAAAAACTCCATATCTCAGAGTTAACAAACTATTGGCTTCCTTATGTGTATGCAACTCCTCTTTGAAAATAACATATATCCAGCACATTAGAGCTTTCCAAAGCCTATAGCAAAGCAATTAGAAAGAAAATTGGCACATTATTGATTGAAAACTTACAATGATTATACTTCTCCCTTTCTCTCCACTAATTTTCCACTTGAGTAATCAAGAAATCAGTTGGATTAAAGACAGAGTGTGTTTGACAACTTTGTTATCCAGTTGTTGTGCTCAGGAATTCATACGTATCTGATGTGTCAGGGAGACTTTTCCTGATGCTCTTTTTCTAGCAAATTTAGGTGGCTTTTTGTGACGGTCACAGTGCTGTCTCCACAGGATACACTGCAGTCAAGCTGACAGGCAAGACAGTAAGCTGCCTTTTATTCTTTAATTGGCAAAATTCTGTTTCGTCTCACACTGTAAAAACAGGAAGGATGAGTAAACAGTTTCCAGGTTGATTTCAGTGTTGAATGCTATAAATGAGCAGGCAATCTGCAAACAGTATAGTTGTTACTATCCCTTAGATGAGCTTTCTTGTTGCTGCTAACTGATTCTACATGTGAGACATACAACACATAAAATACTATCTAAAACATAAACTGTTATTATTAAGCAAATTAAAAGATAAGTATCATTTCTTTGTCTCAATCAGTCGGGAAAGAATGCTGAATATATTTAGAAAACTTCTGTGAACCTCTGCACAGCTGATCCAGTAAAAAATTTGCTTTTGGACATGATAAGAACTACCAGAGTTCCTCTCAAATGATACTGCTTAAGAATGTGGAGACATTTAATTATAACTCCTTAGGACTATGTTTCCAAGATTCTCAGTATAATGAAGAAAGTTTTTGCCTAGCAACCTACAAGGCACTATTCTTTGATGATTTGACCAGCTCTGAAATGAAAACCAGAAACTCATTATGTTTCACCACCCAGAGCAACCCTGTTATACCTGCTTACTGGCTATATATAACTTGAAGAAACAGGGACATTGACTTCTGCACTCAAACTTGAACATGGGAAGATCTTGAGATAGTAAATGCTTAGATCCAAACTGCAGGGGATTTTTCAAGAATAGTTCATACTGTTCATCACGCCCAGAAAAAGTCTGTCTAGATACTGTGTTTTTGATACCGAGAGATAGGAAATATTTCGGAAGCTGTTGAAGATTTGCAGTCAATTATTTTATCTTACTCCATCCTCAACATTAGGAAATTGTTCAGAAGAGAGCTCTGAATAATGTGTGTTTGGACATGAAGTAATGCAACATAAAGGTTTCAATAAGAATAATCCTTGAGAGGCAGAGGAGGAAGAGGATAGCCTAATGGTAAGCTTCCCAACCCTTAACTCTTTCACCAGGCATTAAAAACTGATGCATCAAGTGGAGAATAGTGAATCAGGACAGGATGTGTTGGGTTCACATGACTGCTTTATCATTATTTTTATTTGCTACTTTTACCCCTGTTTATTTCCATTTACAGACAGCAGAACATGCAGCATCTGCCAGCCCAAAGAAAGGCACTGCCTGGAGAGTCACTGCCTCCCACTATCCTGTCGATGACAGCCGTGACCAATTCTCAGGCCAGGCTATGGAAGTGCTTGGAGAGAGGCAGAGGAAAGTCAGTTCCTACAAGTCTGCATTGTATCTGTCCCTCTGCAGATCCCCCTCAAAATAAACCTTGTCACTCTTTCAATTCTGGAAACTGAAATAACAGCAGAGGGAGGCTTGTAATACTGTTATTTATTCTCTCACAGCAATGTTCACACAGCGTTTGCTTACTCAAGCATTGTACAAGAAGGGTCTTGCTCTGCCTACAATACTGCAGCTGTATCAAAAGAAAGGCGATCTGGCTTTGCATGCCCTTTGCACGGGACAATGCAGCAGTGTTTGAAGAAGACTGTGTTCTCTCTCACATAATAGTAATATAATAGTAACAGCTTATTCAAGACAGTGTCCTTGTTAGAGACAGCGCTTACAGAGGATGTGAACTCGTTAGTTCTGTGCTAGAATACAGAATTTTGCTGTGTTGGTTGGATTATTTTCAGTTTTCCGATGGATGTTGTTCTCACTAACGTCCCCAGTGATACTGTCAGAAGAAGAAAGGAACCTGCAAAACAATCATGTATTCAACAGGAAAGGGAAAATAGCTTCCACCTGACAGTAAAAACAGTTCTCTAAAGCATGTTGTAAGAAAAACAGGGCTGAAGTGAATAAAATACATTCGCTCAGAGGTGATTAAGCAGAACTGTGCTGCAGGTAGAGTTGAGCGATGGGGGTTTCAAGCACAGCTGTCAAAGCTTGCGCATCTGCTCTTCCCCAGTTCCCATGCGTTTGCATCCTCCCACAATATCTGGATGCTGCAGGTGCACTTCAAATAAAGTTGTTTCCAAGTAGCCATGATCATTTACTCACTGAAATCTGAAAGTTTGTTTTTAATGGATTTTGCTTTCTAAGAGATTTTTTAAATATTGACATATCCTAACAAGGGTTTTATTTTGATGAAAAAGACTTAGGTTTACTGGTAAGGATTCTAAAAGAAAAACACAGTATAGTAAAAGGTTAACTCTGGTTCTGAACCGACTCAGGCATTGTTTAACTGTTTCATAGTTAATACTTCATAACCCCTTGACAGTTAGTTATTTCAATTTTTGTTCAAAAAACAAAACCTGGACATGAATTATTCATTTTTGTGTTGAAAGGTTTTTATTTTTTCATAGCACTAGTGAAGGCAATCACTTGCAGTCTCTCATGTAGTAGAACTATATAATGGACCTGAAATATTAAGATAACCTAAGGCAGTCACAATTGCTTGCATATATTCCTTTTCGCAACAGTATGAGTTAATGATTAAGTTATTTACTATGATATATTCTTTCAAGCAGGAGAGCATCATTTTTGAGAATATATTTCTTCATTCTCCACTGACAAAACAGGTCTTTAATTTCTCTTAAATCTACCATTGATCTTTGACCCAGATTTGAAAGATCATTAAATAATTTTCTACTTCTCTTTTCTGACAGTATTGACTCATGAAATCATACCAAAATATTTTGACTTGATTTTCACTAGCCTTAGCTTATCAGAATTATTGCATTACTACTGAAATATTCAAGTTACTCTAGATTAAAATAGCAACTCTTTTGAGAAAGATAACTTTCAAAAAGTCTATGAGAAATCATAAATAATTTTCCTAGTTATAGTAATTATCCTTTTCATATCATGAGTAACTGGATCACTTGCAATTGGTTCTCAGTTGTCAGTGATCATAAATGACCTCACAAGCTTTCTAACTCTTTTTAAAAAATGGCAGGCTGACCAGAATAGCACCATGAAAATAATTTTGAGATTGAGAGATAAAAAATTTAGCAATTTTTGTGATGAAATCACAAAAGTATTACTTTCTTAGAATTTCTGAGAAATAATTCTTTATGAGAAAACACATCCCCTACCTCTAAAAGTGTTCTACAATATTAAACTTGTCCTTTTTCTATTGTAGAAAAATCCAGTCAGTATAAAGGCTTCCACTTCTTTTCCTTCTTTTAAGATCTAGTACTTTATTTTATTACACTTCCATTGTATCTCTTACTATCCATAAGCCAAAGAGGAAGAAACAAAAACAGCTTTTCATAAATACATTTTGAAGTTAAATGATCATTTAAGAAGCATATGGACTGCACTTAAGCTGAAACTTAACATTATATTGGAAACATAATGCAAATTCTTTGAGTTGGCATAAATATGTCTAAATATACTTGAAGGGGAGAAACCACAAGCGATCTTTTGTATACATTGCAAGTCCTTAGATGGTATTTGTTGCATTTTTTGGCTCCGCTGTTGCTATTGGAATCCCAACATGCACTATTAAAAGAGATCAGATTTTTAAAGTTTCAGATTTGGTTGTGCAAGAATACTGCATGAAGCTACTAAGCAGAATAGCAAAAATAGAGATCTTAAATGGACTTGTTTGTTAGTTGGATAGCTGAATAGTTTTTATATGGCAGTGAAATCTGTGCTGTCAAAAATCAGATCACTTCAGACAAATTTATAAGGAGGGGCAGATAACATCTGACAAGGGAGAAAGACAAAGGAGGAAAGTAAGAAGATGCCAGACAATACAAAGTTGAGCTGTTTACTTTTTTCCCAATAAAAATTTGATAGATAATAGTTTCTTTGACATAAAAAATGACAGATGCTGAAATGTAAAAAAAAATCACACAATTACAAATATCTCAAAGAAATGTTTTGTCACTATATTTATTATTATGTTTTTTATGTGGCGTATACAACATTTGGGACTCAAGAAACATGTTTCAGTCTCCCAGGGTCATATGCTGAAGTAAGATTGCAGGATGAAGTCTCTAAAGAGTTCAAGAATATGTTCTCTGGTATGGAAAATAGCACACAAAGAAATGGTGTTCATGTTGCAGACAGGTAAAAAACACAGAGGATTCAGCTCAATGAGTTCTTCACTATTGAAATGTATTGAAGGTGGTGAAGATGATGATTGATTACATACAGAACTGGGACAAAGCTATTTGATGTATTTAGGGACAGGAACACATATGCTGGATAATTTTTAAAGAATATTTGTTAGGAATATTCAGTCTTTCTCATCTCCATAACTGAAAACAGTTCAACACAGGTCAAAGGCTTCCAAATAATCATTTTATCTCTAAATTAACATGTGTCTGTACTGTCATTTAAGGGAATGTACATGTAGAAGACAACGGAAAAGCAGCTGTTGAGAAACACTCCAATCACTGTGAGCAGCTAAAGCCTAATGTGAGTGGCACAGAGGACAAAAGCTTCATGAGGAGGGTAAGGCAGTTACATTCCTCCAAAACATTTGCAGGAATCTACAACAGATCCAATCAGTATTTCCCTGTTCTGTTTCTTTGCACCCAGAGGATTTTCTTTTAAACTCAAGAAAATTATTTTCTGTTTCTAAACAATTATCCATTTTGAAAAATGTGTTCACATACCAACTAATTTTTAATTATTGTTGTTACAAGCACTGCAGGTTTAAACAAGGCAAGATTAACCCTCTTTGGTTGAAAAAGCAACATAATTCATACATATTGGAGATAGAAAATAATATTTTATTGACTAAAACTTTTACACATTATCACATTGAAAAGTGAACTGCAATAAATGTTTTAATGGCTGTTTTTTGAAGACCAAATTCTGGGATATTGATTCATAATAATTAAGGTATTTCAACTGCTCATATTCCTTCATTAGCAAGTAATGGGCCACAGCAACAAAAAAGAATCATAATAGCCCCAGATTTAATCAGGGAATGATTGCATGGACAGGGTGAAGAAGGTTGGTAAATCCAAGAAGAGACAGGGCAAGGTGATGCATTGCAGGGCTACAACACAGGTTATTCCCAGACGGCATGGCCGCCCACGAAAGTGTAAGGACAGGACTGGCCAGGGAGTCCAAAATCTGAAGGGAATAAAAATGGATTTGGAAGAACTCCTGCCATTTGCATATGCAAAGTGTAGGACTAATAGTCCCGTACATTTCAGTGGGGATTACTTAATATGAATTTAGCTGAATCTTGCCCTGTTTTTTGCCTGTGAACAGATAAATGTAACTGTAGGAGGCTCACATTTTGTTGAAAACATGGCATGAGGGCTTCAGATCCAGAGTGGAAGCAAAATGTGTGAAATTGATATTCGCCAGCGTATATACAGGCTCCTTCCTGCCTAAGGTTCATGGGTAGCAGATCAAATTCAGATTAAATTGCAAAATATACTGACCAGTTGGAGCAGTAAGCATTGCAGGCACCAGTAATGGTTTTAGCTGCATGTCATGTGAAAATAAAAAAAATAAAAAAATAAAAAAATCTCACTTTACCTAATGTATATTTTTGCCTCAGATCTTTGTTGAAATAGGTGATTGGAACTCCATAGGGTAAAGATTTATTTCGTACCAGTATATAGGGTGGTGTCAGTAATGGATCAGGTGTCTCAGAAATGTTTCTGCTCTAGCTTACTTCTGCAAGTCCACACCAAGCTTCCCCACCACTTACAACCTCTCCTCATTGGGTTATGTAAAGCTGAATTAGTGATCCCAGTTCTTAGCAAAAAAAATGAAAGTACACTATAGCCTGCAACTACTTACCACTGCAAAAAGACCAAAGAAGAAAGGGGCTGGCAATCTTTCTAGCCCAAGAAACTTTCTAGTCAGGACCAAAAACTACGGATATGGCCGCATGCAGATTCCCATTTTGTGCCACCTCTGTCATTAAAGCTTTTGTATTTCCCATGCCTGTAATGTGACAACTTTAATGAATAAATGCGTAATAAAAAGAGTACAATGCTATTGTGTGTCTTAGCATTTAGCCAACGCATTTTCAGAAGGAACACTGTTCAACAAGCAATAATGAGTTTAAATATATGGAATCTATTTGCTTCCCTTATTCTTCTTAGTTTGCGCAACTATCAGGAGATCAAATTAAATGGCAATTTCAAATAGTATTTTGCAAATGTCTTTGTTATTATCAACTATTTTCCACTGAGTTTGAACAGTCTGTGGTTTGGGCTGTTTGTGTACCATTTGCTTCAACTATTCATTTTTCAAACATCTGCTAGGTCCCACACTGTTCGTTTTCCACTCCAAAACGTATAGTTGCAATTTTAAAAGCAGGGACTAGTGCATGATGGATTTTCACTGAAAATTTTCAGATGAGTAAACAGGAGAACTGAAATCCATGACATTTTCAAAATTCACAAAGGTTTTTCTAAATACAGTGGGCTAAATATGAATAGTTCAACTTCTACTTTTTTGCTTCTTTGTTTTGTGAAGATATTCAAGAATCATTTTGTTCTTAGCAGAGCAGCTCTATGAAATGAAAGAGACAAATATTTGAGCAGGAAATATGTCTGTTAATAAGCCAAAGGACTGAGGTTGTACCTGACAGTCCACAGATAGAGGTCATCTAAAGTAAATTTTTTTGGCGAAGTCATACTAGGATGAATCACATGATTATGATATTTACCAGGGAACAGAATCCCAGATGTAAGAGAATTAGTAGTCAAATATAATCTAATAACTCAAAGAGAGTTATTGGATGCACTCTCCAAGACTATCATGTATTCTTCTTTATCACTTAATAAAACTTGAATAATGTAGTCTTAGGGAGAAATCCTTCTGTATACAGGATGATGGACACAGAATAATACATTTTACAGCAGAACACATAGTTTCCTCTTTTATTGCCTCTCACCTGTCCAAATTCATGCATTTTCAGACACATAAATAAAAGTTAAAATATAATTTTCAAAACCAGCCAACAGGCAACAACTTAGTTAGAAAATACTATAGTATCATCCCACTTGTAAAATACTTCTGTTTAGTTGTCAATTACAGTATTCAGCTTCATCATTAATGGTGCTATATTCCACTATATAAAATCTTGAACCCACATTAATTTTAAATGAGGGAGATGTCACTTAAGATCATAACTATATGAAAAAACATAAAAACGTAATTTTCAGTGGTCACTGTTCTACTGCCAGTCTAAATAAAGTACTTATTAACATGAATAAGTAACAAAGCTTAGGTAAGCTAAGCACAAAATGCTGCACAATCCAATATATATCTAAGTTAATAGCTGCCTTTGTAGGTATTCGGATTCTAAAGTTAAAATATAAATGAGGTTTTCACATTAAAGGCCTCAAACATTGACTGTGCTATTTTCACTTATTGAAACTCTTTTAAAGAAACAATAAACACATTATGATATTTCTCTTCTTAACATGGTGCAACGCTTTTTTACTTGAATGCTGTTTATCCTGTTACAAGAAGTTGAACATGTCTGTAATTCCCCATGATTGATCCTACAATCAAACTAGGAAACAAACTTGACCCTGAAAATTTCTGTCTATGAGGAGGTGGCTGAAAAGTTTCCCAGCTGTGTCATATGTATACTTTAATGTTAAATTTGTCAAGTGCTAAAAAGCAATTTACCCCCTTCTTGAATCTGTTTGAAAGCCGTGAATTTAGAGTGGTATTAATAACACCTTTAGAGCTGTATAGATTGATCTACAAAGATTTCTAGAAAATTTTTAGAGTTTTATACAGAAATAAAAAAACCCCCCAAACATTCCTGTCAACAGGTAAACCTGACTCTTAATGATAAACAGGCTGGACAGTGCCTGGGAGCTGCATGATGTCTAATGAGATGTGCAAGAATTACTAGCAGAGCTTCCAAAACAGTTACTTAAGTTACTCCAGCTTTGCCAGTGCTGAGTCAGTTTTCCTCAAAATAGGAGTAAAAGACATATTTCTATATTGGCTATCAAAGTGTATGAGAAATTGTTGAGATGAATAGGCATATTAATTCCAAAAAAAATCCCACTTCATGCATGTAGAAGGAATGCCAGGCACTAGCGCTCTGGATGTGATAGTTGATGCCTATAAGTTTAAAAGAGAAACTCTAGCAAGGATAGAAGCTAATGCTGACCTCTCTTTTACAGAGGCTGCTCCAATAAAAGCCCATTCATGGATGAGAAAACAAAAGTAAGGGAGTGGGACAGACCAGTGGAATCTCATTCCCTTCCGATAAAATGTTTTTTGCCTTCCTGACTCCATAGATACACAACATCCAGGAGTTCCAAAGGGGAAAAGAGAAGTACCCAAAAGGAACAGAATTGTGGAGGAATTAGGATTGCGTTATCAGTCAAATGAAATAAATCTGGAGATGGTGAGATGAAAAAGTAAATGTCACCTTGACATATGACAACCTGAGATAAACTCATGAAAAATGTAATGTGTTCCCTAGGAGGGAGAAAATGACAATCAGATTAATACCAAATGAAAATGATTTTATTCAGGTTCTCATTGCAGGTAAACAATTTGCCAAATGACATGAATACATAAAATATGTCTGCCTTCTCTTTCTAGAGTGGCCTACACTTTCTAGCCAGCACTGACGTATCAACATGTGAAACAGGTCAGAGAAATAAGTATAGAAACCTATGCTGATTAAATTTTATGCTGGTATCAGGAAAGGAGTACTGTGGAAGAGTTGTTGCATATTTTATGACTGTTCATTTTGGTTTTCTAATCTGATTTTGTAAATGATAAAAGAGGGAGGAAGACAAAAGATTTATGATTAATATTCAACAGAATCTTTAGGAAGTGTTTCTCCAATTCAAGTTTCACATTTTATTTTGTTGTTTTAAGTTTTTATTATTGGTCTTTCTTGACTTTTAACGTGCCTGACAGATCTGGTAGCTTACTGAGAAATTCACTTTTCCCTTTTGTGCGCTCAGTGTTATACTCACACACTAGGCTTTGTTTCAGTCTGAAAAATAGCCCAGAGAATATAGAAGTTCAGTGCCACAGTAGTTGAGACTGAGGCAAAGTTTCTTATCCTGTCGAGATGTGGCACACCAGCTTCCTGACAAATGCTGGTTCCATGCAATATCCTGGTGATAACTGGGAGAGGAACTCAGTCCTGTCAAAGCCCACACACAAGCTGTCAATCTATAAACTCAAAATACAGCTTTGTTACTGGTATGAGAGACTTTGAAATGTAAATTACAGAAATTTCCTAAACTTTAGGCATAGATTTTCTTTGCCAATTTTCTTTCCTGACCTTTGGCTTTATTTCAGTATCACCCTCTAGCACTCATTATGCATTCACATCTGGATGTGTTGTGCATAGGCTGCTTTTATGAAGTTTTTATGCATTTGTGTTAACATTTTATACTTTGAAATTCTCAGCAATTTAAAAACTCATTATTCCTCTATAATTATTCCTCTGGTAGTTGTATAAACAGTCTCTTGTATAGCTTAGCTGCAGTAGGTTTTCATTTAAGTTGAATAAGAAGAAATACTTGGATGGAATAAAAATAAGTGGCTAAATAAGGTACTGCATTGCAGCAAAGAAAATATTATTAATTAACATGTATTAAGGTGTTCTTACACTAATTAAATAGTCAGATTTTAAAGCCAACAAAGGATCAATTTGGATTGTTTGCTCTGATTCCCTGAGACAGGTCATGAATTTTTGTCCAGCAGTGTCCAATCCTATCTGAACAACTGCAAAATCACCTTCCAATTAGGCTGTTAGTGAGCAACCTACCACTGATATGTAGAACCCCAGCGCTCTCAGACTGTCTTCATAGGACAGGTGCTCCAGCCTTCTGATTATCTTTGTGTCTTCCTCTGGACTTGCTCCAATGGGTTCATGTCGTTCTTATGCTGGGACCCCAGACGTCCAGGTGGGGCTTCACCTGAGCTGAGTAGAGGAACAGAATTGCCTCCCTCAACCTTCTGGTTATGCTTCTTTTGGTACAGCCCAGGATATGGTTGGCTTTCTCCACTACAAGCACATATTGCCAGGTCACTTTGAGCTTCTTGTCAACCAACATCCCCAAGTCCTTCTCCTCAGGGCTGCTCTCAGTCCATACTCTACCCAGACTGCATTCGTGCTTGGGATTGCCCTGACTCACATGCATGACATTTGTACTCGGCCTTGCTGGCAAATTCTCAAGTGCGTCAAGATCCCTCTGGATGGCATCTCTTCCCACCAGCTTGTCAACTGCACCACACAGGTTGGTGTCATCGATAAACTTTCTGAGGGTGCTGTTGATCCCACTGTCCATGTTGCCAGCAAAGGTGATAAACAGCACTGGTCCCAACACCAGCCCCTGAGTAACACCATTTATCACTGGTCTCCACTTGAACATTGAGCCATTGACCGCAACTCTTTGAGTGGGACCATTTCAGTTAAGACATCCCTACATCTTTATCAGGCTTGACAAATCTTCGATCCACTGGTAGCACTCTACACCCAAAGGAAAGCATCTGCATATGCCTCTTTTTGGGAATAATTGAAGTTGGGATGTGTAACAGTCTAAGCAAGAGCTTTGGTTGCCACTGGCCATGCTTCAGATGGGTAAACATATAATAACAACAGCTGATTGAAATAGTGGTGGATTTTCTATAACATCTATAACTTGAAGTATTTTAAACAGACCACATAGATTTTTCCAGCTCTTAAACTGAGAGACAGCCCAGAGACTGAAACCTGCAGCTGTGCACATGAGCTCATGCACTCACCCTCCAGGTCCCTAGCAGTGTATTTATAGCTGAGCTTGCTGTCAGGCACCAAAGCACACCTGTTCTCTCCAGACATATTTATTTTCTGTCCCCAGAACACACCGAGAATAATGTACTGCTCACTTCCCCAGTTCTGTGTTTGGTCCATGACAGGCTTCAGGACCTTGGCTATGTTCAGTGGATGCTGGAGGACCTGGGAAGGGCCCACCAGTTCCCACATTCCTGGCTCACATTGTACCTCTTCTCTGAGGACCAACACACAGAACAGGAGAACCAGAAACCCTGTCTTGGACGTGGAGGCTGATTTTATTTCTTTTGCGTTGAACAAACCAAATTAAGCAAGGAAACTATCCCATCATTAGAATAAAGTAGCAGCAGGAATAATATAGTAGGATGTTAGAAAAAAGAAAATTTCTAGTTTTTACAGCATCTGACAGTCAAACTCTATGAACACACAATTGTCTTGTTTGAAGCTAGTAACTACAGTTTTGTCATACTTTTGGGGCATACTTAGCTGCTTGGTTCTTCATAAATCTGAGTAGTGATTTCACTTGTTTATATAAAAATAAATATTGAAAGTATGAGTACACACTAATGCAAATTTTTCATTATCCTACACACTCATGGCAAGAGACTCCTTCAGACTATAAATTAATGAAGAATGTAACCTGGAGAAGCCAGGAAAAAAGTGCATCACGTGTACTTAAAATTCTATTTAATTTTTCACCTATTCACGTCACACAGTACAAGCCAGTTGGTAAAATATTTGGGGTTTTTTTACATGCACAGGGCAGGGGAGGCTATTATAAAGGAAGAAAATGTCTACCTGAATCTTAAAATCTGGTATGTTGACATGTATCCTTGGAGTCACTTTTTTTCCTCTATTTAGTGTCAATTCATATAAATGTTGATTTCAACTGTCTACAAGCTTAATCTCAATAATAGGAGAGATTCAACTGTCCTCATAAGGAATTTCAAATAATACTAACACCAGCAGTTATATTAAAAAAAAAAAAAAAAAAAGAATGTAGAAAACGAGCATTATTTACGATATCCTCTTACTGTTTGCAGAAACATTCATGGTACATTGGACACTAATAACTTGAATTTGCTTTCATAAGTCATTACAGTAAATCTCTATAGGCTTAAAACAGAATTTTCCATTTATCCTTTGTCTTTGAGAATAAGAAAAGTATAAGTAGACAAATACAACAATCTAGGAAATCTCGGTGCTTTTCTGCAACACTATAATGAGGCATTTTAAGTGCTATAAAGCTGTGTACAGAAAGATAGTAGAAGCTGCATCATTTCCTATTACAATTGCAAAGAGATAAAGAAGCCTTCTGTATTCATGATTATGCTATACAAGATAAATGAAGAAGTGGGGAATATTTAATTTCTTCCTCAGCCTGACAGAAGATGAAGACTGAATACTGGAAATTTTGTACGTTTTTCCTGCAATCATAAATTTCTGATAAAGTTCTAGCAGTACAGATGCATAAAGGTGGGGTGTCACTCAGACCCTGAAGACAAAG
The DNA here is from genome assembly GCF_004027225.2 of Strigops habroptila. Lineage (NCBI taxonomy): Eukaryota > Metazoa > Chordata > Aves > Psittaciformes > Psittacidae > Strigops > Strigops habroptila. Next base: position 39,098,876 of record NC_044277.2, read on the forward strand.
AGACAAATGTACTTAGGCAGACTTTTGCAGGTGAAATTGCCATGCACTATGGCTATGGAAACACTAGAAGGTGCCCTATAGGTTTCTCTGCAGTCTGGCACCAATTTCTCCGTCTCCGTAGGCTCCCGAATGCTATTTCTAAAATCATACCCAAGCTGAAAGAGTTCATCCTCGCCTGCCTTGTGGGTCCATTTCAAGTCCCTACAGTTTCCACTCAAAACCAAGACTAGGACACCATTCTTCATGTTACCTAATCCACAGCTCCTGCACATGTAACCACCATCGTTTGTGTGCTCTACTCATGATGTAGTACCCCGCCACCAAAATAATAGGCACCACTTGATTTACATACACTACTAAGCACCAGCACCTTTTAAGAGAGGGGAGGATAAATACTTGCTCCAGACAGCTGAGACCATCAGTAGAACTGATGGAAAATCAAGGATGACTCTTCTCCTTTATATTCTCATGCATTCCTTTTATGGAATGAAGGTGTTCAAGAAAGGTGATTCCTGCATACTTAATTTGACAGTCAAAGTGAACTTACCCCAAGCAGTTTGGCTGTAGCTGACTGATGTTCATCATTGCCTCTGCTGGTCCCAGAGATGTTTATGCGAATTAGAGTAAGATGCAGCAGAAATGCAGATATGCTCTGCCTGGATCTTCATGGGGAAAAGCCTTTTATAGTTTTTTGGGTTTTTTTTAGAAAATAACAATTGTATTGAGGAAAAATCAGAGGAGCCTGGTATCCTCTGTAATTTGGGTTTCACTACTTTAGGGAAATTTGAAATCAGGAAGTAGGAAGTTTAGTTTCATTCTATGTCCTTTGGTACTTTCAATTGATCTCTGTTGTCACTTGGGATGTATACATTAATTACCCTCAAAGTCCTGTTTTCTTGAGCAGCCCTATAAGAAATTTAAAACAATCAATGTTCACATAAAATTATTTTGTCAGAACTGGAGAGGCGGGAAGTTGTTTTATGAGTGTTCTTCCTTTTCTTATCACCTGTTATTTCTTTTAGCATTATTTTTTATTACTATTATTTCTCTTACTCCAGGGCAACATTCTCTCCTGTGATTCTCGCAGGGAAGCCATGTGGTTTGCTTAGCTCTTCAGCTACTTGCTCAAGTCTTCCTACCTTTCTCCATGTATACATTACTTCCTCTATTTTGCCATTTGCTTTTCTATAACTGTATTACCTTCAGCCCAGGCTTCCACTAGGACTGTCTTCCTCTGGCTGAATTATCTGCAAGTGCCAACATGGAGGAAGAGACCTAAGTGAGACTGGGGGGAGGGGATGTTAAAAACAGAAGAGAGAGATATTGTAGATCAGCTCAGCTATGGTAACTAATTCCAGTTAGAGCAGAAGGCAACTGAACAAGGATTAAGATAAACCATACCTCAGTGTTTTTTGCTGAATGTGAGAAGCATAGGCAAGTATGGCTTCTGAAGCCTGACCACAGAATAAAAGCATTATGAGCTGCTATATTGGGACTGTGTGCTCAAACTTTTAAAGAGCTCCACTTCTTACTTTGAAACTCTCAAGTAATGGCTTAATTACTGTGTCTGAATAACTCTAAAGTGAAACTGGTAGTAGAGGCTTCTATTATCTAGTGGAAAAGGAGCTGATGATGGAAAGGTTTCTTACTATTCTTTTAGCCGATTATTAGGAATATGGTAGAATTGTGCAGAATAAGCACAACTATTTGCTAAACTTTTCCAGTTGGTGGTTGATGCAACGTATATCATTAATCCCTCTCCTCTGATGAAAATGATACCAATCAAAGATTATATTAAGCCAAAACAATAGAAGTTAGATATTTTTAAATAATAAATGAAAACAATTTGCATTTAGGAGCTTTAAAAAATGTTCAAGAAGTCTCTAAGTAATCTATGTTGATTTAAAATGTGCTTTAGAAATTTGAAAGATTACATTGTTGTGAAATTTTAAACAAGGAAACTGAATGTCACAGTCAGTTCCAGGCTTGTCAATCTAATACTCACCTGAATAAGATAAAGAACATGTTAGCCTGATAATAAAAAGAGTAAAAGAAATAATACAAACATCTAGAAAATAAGTTTCATCAGCCTATGTTCACATCACTCTTATAAGTTCAGTAGATACAAGTGAAACTGATGGAATATCCCCAGAACAGTGTAAAGCGTTTTAATATGTAGAAAATGATGTCTTGATCAGTAGAAGAAGGAAGATTGAAGCTGTAAAATCATAAGGAAATAAAATGAGCACACTTGCACAATAGAGTACATGATCTGCAGAGGCATCCTGAAACGAAACCACAGGTGATGACCGATATTTAGTTGGCAAAAGGATTAATGCAGTCTTCCAGTGTTAAACAGTGAAGTAGAAGTATGCTGTTGGAGCTCCTGTATTTATTATTATGGTAACTGCTACTGAAACACCCCCCATTCGAGAAAGATGTTGATAATGTAAAGAAGTGCTAGAGAAGAATACAGGAATAAATAAGGATATGGAACGCATGTTTTATGGAAATGTATAAGTACTTGATTCAGTTGACAAGTACTTATTTAATTTAGTTTGCATATCAAAACCTAATGGCTCATAACATCACCCTAAGATAAAAGACAATAATGATCAATAAGGGTAAACTGTTTGGAAGTTTTGATGAATTTTCTATCACCAGAGTATTTCCTTTTCAAGGCTGGAAGTTCTCAGCAGTATTGTACTGTTTAATGGTTTGCTACCTATAAAACCTGTGGTCCCTGCCCATATTAAACCATGAGAAAAAGTACATGGGTTAACCTCTGAGGGGCAGAAATACTTCTTCTCTTACATACAACAAATACATCCTAGTTCAGTTCATGGAAGCAGAGGTCACAGGTTTTCTGCAAAGACTCTGTCTCTACCACAACTTCTATGTCTCTAGTTCTTTCACATGGGCTCCATGTAAAAAGAAATAAGGTCTTATGGAGCCATGCTGGCAGAGATAACTGCTAGTACTCCTAGGTGCATCCCTAGATTTTCCTAGATGATCATTACTGCAAATCTGCATAGCCTAAAACCTAGGAGCCAATGAGTCTTCAGTTCAGACCTCTGTGAAATAAGATGTCCATGGTCACAAGAAAAATACATAAAAGTGTATTAATGGAATCAATTCCAAGGTGTTTTACACTCCTAGCATAATTAAACTGATATTTTTCAAGGGTATTGAAGGGGTTTTTTTGACAAATTCAGAGGAACATACTTCAGGATTTTCTGTTTTCTTTGTGAGTCTTAAATTGCATTGTTTTTAATGCAGATGGGTGAGACAAATGAGTTTAAATTCTACCTGCGTGCTACCAAAACACATTTGAAAGCACAACCTCAAAGCTCTTAGTGAGATAAAAGAGCACCACAATTTTTTAACAGGAATAAGTATACCATGTTATGGAAGAAAGTTACAGAAAAAGAGGAGGTAAGGATAAAAAAATAATTTTTTACAAACAAATTCTTTTTCTGTTATGAAGATAGGGCTGGGAAAACTTCATTTAGTAAAAGATAAGCAGTGATGTTACTTTGAGCACCCTGTGTTTCATTATATATATAACCTAAGTTTACCTTTAAGTTAATGTGCAGTGTGTTCTAAGTAGTTCTATCTCCTTTCAAAGTCTTTATGGTCATACTAGGTTTTAGATTCAAAGTGCCAACATGCTAAACAGTTACAGTCACATCTTAATTGATAGTACTAAAAGTATATATGTAAGTATCTAAAACATGGCCCATGCTAGGACTGATCACATCAATATTGCAGGCACATATTATTCTGCTCAGGGAAACAGAAAATTTCATTGCTAATTGTTCATAAAAGGTTTATTTAACTGGAATTTACATTTCTTTAAGTGACAATTCCAGAGAGAGAATGTCTAAGCTCTCATTAAAGTACATTTTATTAATAATTAGTTAGTACATATCAATTAATTTGTCAAAGACAATTTCTTTCCCTTCATCCTAGCCTTTTTGTATAATAGCTTGTCTGCATAAACTTGTTTTTTGTCTTCTCTGCTGAAAAGTAATTTTTAGGAGACAGGTAAAGAATAAATTCTTAAAAAAAAAAATCCAGAGTATGTTCATTAATGCCGAGCCAACCTTCTTAATGCCAAACTGAGTAAAGAAAATCTAGCATAAAGAAATCGATTACCCTCATTTTGGGCTCTGTGTGGCCTCAAATTAAAATGCCTGAAACAGGGCCATACTTCTCACTATGCGTACATTCCTGCTGCGATAAGCACTTGTGCAGCAAACATGAATCAGGGAAAATGAGATCCCACTTTGAACCATTTTACCTCACTGCATAACTGGTAAAGCCAAGGAGGAGTAAGGAGATTTATTCCATTAAGAACTACTGCAAATCAGTTTCATAGCAAGAATTTAGAGCTTTCCTGACCACAAGAGATCTTCATGTTTTTAATTTGTTCCTGTGAACTTTTTATAATTGCAGAGAACGATCCTAGATTCCTAACATCCATTTAGTATAACCCACATTTCTACTAGATACAGATGTATTAATTATTAAACTGGATAAATTTTTGTTCCTTTTATTCATGGTGCAATTAATGTCAGCTGCTGGATGACAGTAGCTGAATGGACAACCAGCTACTTGATATGGCAAAAAAAAAATGCATGGGGTAATTGCTGCAGGTCAGGAAATTGTTCAAGCTTATGAGCTTTTCAAGCCTATGTGCTGGAATGTCAAAGAAGTGCAATCTGGCAGGGCTGGAGTACTGTGGAAAACAGTGGCTGCAACAGGTAAAAAGTAGAAGGAGGAAGGGAGGGCAAGAGGTACTCCAAGACTGCGAAGCTCTGCCATAGAGCTTTGGCTTGAAGGTATTTCAGGTGTATAAAGTACACATACAAAGAAGAAAGACCTGGCTAGCCCATGAGGGGTGATTTACCAAGATGGGGATTTCAATGAAAAGCTGCACCTTATGCAGGACGAAGGCTCTTTACTCTGAGACAGGAGTGATGGTGTGCTTTATCCTTGGACAAAAAGAGAGAAATCTAATTGTCTCTAGAGCATGTGGGCTGCCAGTAGCTGGAGGCAAGCTTTGAAAGGATGCCATTAATATGGGTGGCCCATTCTTCCAAGATGTTTGTTTGTAAATGTCTGCTCTTGGCATATATTACTGTGAATTTAGGAAACTTCATCATTAACTGGGCTCACATCCTATATGATGAATGTACTGAGACTCCAGGGTTTGGAGGGCAAAGTGGAAAAGAAAAAGCAATGCTGAATGAAAGTTTTTTAACTAAAAAGAAATTGGGTAGAATAGACAAACTGGAAACACTGAAGACTGGAGGCCTGAGTCTTGAACAAACTAGCTCTCTGTTAGAAACTCAGGGAGACGTCTTTGTTGTTGAAAATATACAGAGTTACAAGTAACCTCCCTTTTTGTCCATACCTACCAGGGAAAAGTTTTTAAAGTGCTAACAGGTGAGAGTTGAAGCTTTAGGCATGTGGGAATAAAAGTACTGCTGGCCTCTGTCCTGGCTGCCTGTCCTGCGTGATGCGCTATGTTAGTACAAGTATGTTATGCACTGGAAGCATGTAGGTGGACCGCCATCCTGCTCCATCGCAGTCAGCAAGCTCTGCTGGAAGAATGGGGAAGAGGACTGGCATGGCAGTGACCTGGCCACTCCTCACTCCTGAATGACATTGTCTATAGGGAAATACAGTATTCTTCAGTTTCCATGGCTGACTTTTTCTCCCCTGTATCTTTCCTGGTCATTATTGAGAAGAGCAGTTCTTAGTTTTTAAAGGCACAAAGTCAGCCTAAGAACTACAGGATTTGGTTAGGATAACTGGGAATGTGATAAACTGTGTGGAAATTGCTTTCAAATTACCATTTAGCATGATGCAAGATAGGGTTTGTCTCTCCTGTTCTGCTTTTCCACTTACTTATTTTTTGAACACTTGATAATTACCTAAGTGAGGGAATATAAAGTACCGATTTTTGTTTATTGGTCTGCCAACATAACAAATGTGCACAGAGTTTTACTTTTAATCTCTAACAATACAAAACCAGATGGCATGAGTAATTCTGTAGTGTCCTGTGCACTACCAGTATTCTCAAAACGGTATGTACACTAACCTTAACATAATCTCACAGCACGACAGGGAAGGGAGGGGGAATATTGTGGCAGCTGTGTTGGTATTTTTTGCTACAGTGTAGTGGCCATTTCTGAATGCACAGAATCAGACAATCAGAGAAAGACTCACCAAACTGTGTAGGTTGGAAGAGACCCCTGAGCTACCTTCTTCATCCTTCTGCTAAAAGCAGGGCCTGTTAGAGTAGATCACTCAGGGCCACATATGACCAAGGATGGAGAATCCACAAACTCTGGGTCACCCACTCTAGTGTTTGGCCACCTTCATAATGACAATATTTCCTAGTGTCTAATGGGAATCTCCATTATTACAGCCTCTGTCTGTTCCCTCTCTTCCTGTCCATGCAGAACTCCGACAAGGGTCTGGCTCCATCTTCTCTACAACCACCCACTACGTAGTTGTAGACAGCAATGTCTCCCCTGAGCCTTCTATCTCTTAGGCTGAACAAAATAATTTCTCTCAGCCTGTGCCTGTGTATCATGTGCTCCAGCCGCCCCCAAGCATTTTGGTGGACCTCCATGGTGCCTCAGGCATCACCCAAAGCTGAAATTTTTAGTGTAAACTGTGCTTCATAGAACATACGATTCCCTTGTTCAGTTGATCCAGCCCCTGATCATAGCCTACACAGTTAGACAGCAAATAATGCTGAACCCTCATAAATAGGACTAATTTTTCTCAGTATTGACACTCACAGATATTTTGGGTCACCTTTGAAGAACCTAAGCTAAGGAAAAGTATCTGTTCGGTTCAAGTGTCTCCTCCTTCCCAGGGAGTGCTTAGACAGTCTTAAGTATCTCCCCTCAACCTACTCTGTGTTGGGTTTTTTTCCATTTCCAGCTCCCCATACTTTCCGGACCTAATTATTTCCATTACTTTACTATTTGTTGGTAGTATATGTTTGTTTAAAGTAGAATAAAACTCAAAACCCTAAAGTTAGTAATTTACCCTGTAGAATATGAAAACGATGAGAGTTCTTGACGTCTGATGACTCCATCTACATAGGAGTTCAGTTATTACACTTCGATATAGCTCATTGTTGCATGAGGCTAAGCTAATCCTTTATGATTTGTGCAGAAGATAATGTTAGTTCAATCAAATTGAAGTTCATCTAACATGCCTTAAAGTGTTAACTTTTTTTTTAAAAGTGTTAAGGGACTGCACCTTGAATGCAGGAGCATACAGGCTTACAAATACAGTGAAATATAGTGATTTCAGTGGAGCAATCACTATATACAGCAGAGCAGTGATTATTGCCATAGCCAACATGAAATGAAATTACAGCCTGACCAAGGGACTTCTTTCTTTCTATGCACAGTTCATTTCGCAATTGTTTTCCACACAAATGTGCTGTGAGCTTGGCCTTAATTAACCACAGGATGTATTTCATCCTCATTCTCTTGAAAAGTGCAAAACATGTTGTTCCAAGTTTGCAAATTAAGTGTAAATTTATTTCAGTTCAAAGGTAAAATTATTAACCTAAGAGGAAATATGGCTTATACTTTGGGTTTTCTTTTTGTTTACTTCCCTGTCACTGAACCACTATTGTTTGCTTTTGAGTGCTGTCTCATTTCAGTACATCAGTAATCTTAAATGATTAGGCTTGCTGGAGTTTTTTACAAAACATTTAAAGATAGAGATGGATACACAACATATTTGCTACTCTAGTGATTTCCATTTAAAAAGACACATTGCCTGTAAAGCTACATTAATTTTCATCCAAAATCCACTTTAGTAAAAGTATGTACTTTAAATCCTTTTAACTCACAAGTACAAACAATTCATCTTTGTATTCTTTCATGGCATTTCTGCCACTCTTTTCCTCTGTTTGTATTCCATAATAGCTTTTGTTTTCTCTGTTGCTTCTCCCTAGCAATTTATTTCATTTACCCTTAAGTGCATCCAAATATTTGATCACAAAACTCAAACAGCAGCACTGCCAATTAGAGGGAAACAACTTTGATGTGCCTGATTACTGATGAAACAAAACCAAATGTGGGTACTTACAAGAAAGAATATCAAGCAGAAAGGCCAAGATCACAATCTTTTGGTTGTAAAGTCTTGATAAATTTAGAGGGATGAAGAGGCCACATGCTATGGAGGCAAAGTTAAATAAAATAAATAAATATAATGAAATGAAGCAAGATTGATAGGCAGAAGAAAATACTGAAAGTAATTAGTCCTTAATTCAGGAAAGTTCTTCCTGAAGGTGGTTTACATAGAGGACTGATACATAATACTTAATAGTAAAATTGTCAGTGATAGTGATCATCTAGAAGTACGTGCTCAGTATGCGTCAAAACAAATTAGTTGGACAGCAGGATTTGGAAAGAAAAATTTAGATTGATAACAAAATTAAGCAACAAATCAATAGATAATGATGAAAATATTTAATTATTTTTTTCCTTTTGTATGAAATCCTTTGATAATGTTTCAAAATAAAGAAATAAAAAATACATTTGGGTATTTTAAAAAGCAGAATAGACCCACAATAATTTCTTATCCTAAATGTGCTACATGCAGGACCTAATCCCAAAGCCATTTGATATTTTAGGCTATATCACCGTTCATTTTAATGGTGATGGTATTCCTAAAATCCCTTGAGCAGGCATTACCAGTGTGGGTCACAGTCTGGGGAGCTTGTTCTCTTTGCTTACTTTATACCTCTAACATGGGTGATAGCGCAACAACAAAACACAGGAACTGCTGTCCAAGCACCCTTGTTGGGTCTTCATTCCTTTCACCAAAGCTGATATGAAATATAAGGTAAATTTAGGGAATGAAATAAAAGTTCAAAGTTGATATGTGAAATAGTAAGATTTATGCATAAATGGATAGAAAAAGTGGGGACTATTTAATCCAGAGAAGAGAGGGCAATGGAGCAAAATGGTCCACTAAAGTCATGTTAAGGAAAGAATAGTACTTCATGACCACAGATTTTTTTCATATTCCTAATACAACCCATCAGAACTCACTGGAAAGAGTACATCCTACTTAGTACGTAGACATCTCTTGACAGGAGTCAGAAGTGTTCTTCTTTTTCATTTGTAACAACAAATAAATTGTCCAAAGGTTCATTTAATGCCAAACAGAATTCATCTGATCTTGAAAACTAAACAGTTCTCGACACAGTTTTTGGCCATGAGATTTCCCAGATGCCATAAGCGTAGGCCATGAATTGTGGCTGAATGCTCAGCAAATGCCAGACCACAGAAATCAAATGAGTGGAAAGACTTCTTCTGGCCCAATCACAGCTGCTGATTTGACAGATGGGAATACTTTGGTTTTAGTGGGGCCTTGTGACATATTCATTTCTGACAACTGCCAGAGGCAGAACCGAGTGATCTGACCCAGGCTGTCAACTTCCAGTCTTTTATGACACCACTGGATGAAAAACGGGACATGTGAGCAAAGTACAGTCATGTTGGAAGCGAAAATGCAAGGCAGGCCAATTAGTGATATTACTTCAATTTCTGGCTTTTTGAGTCTTGATATTAAGCATTTTAAAGTCATGATCTTTATATAATGCTTAAAAATATATTTGTCTCATCTGACTTCCTGAATCTTAATTTCCCAAGCTGTCAATTTGTCGTATACTTTGTGGTCACAGTGAGGATTCGCAGCTTTGGGGCAGAGACTAATTTGTTGCACGTTGGTATAAAGTGGGAATCATTTGTTTGATGCCAGCAGAATGATGGCAACACAAGTGACTGGAACCGGGTCCTCAATCTGTATGGATTTTTTGATTTGATGATGATAACAAAATAAGACATACCCAGAATCCCAGAAGTTTTTTTCATGAACAACTGTCAAATTAGTTAACAGCAGAATCTAGAAGCTGAGAAATTTTCTCCATCCATGTTTTATTGCACAGCAGATAAATATTTAAATGAAAGCCTTTAAAACCATGAATTCTTTCATGCAGTTAAAGAAAATTCATGCTACCCGTCATAATGGAGAACATTATAAATTCAAATTACTTGAAGATTATATGCTCTGGTTTTATGGCATTTACAGCATTTTATTTCTTGCAAGTGTAGCACAAACAATATTTGCTTTGCAGAGCTACATGTCACCACTAGACACACTACAGAAGTGTCTGTGACTCTCCTCTGCCCCATCCCTGCTCACCCACAGTTTACTCAGATGAACAAACTTCATGATACACCTCAAGGGATTTGTTTAAGGCTGCAAGAGCTTCTTCAAAGAGCACCCAGGGGTTACAGAAGGGAAGCAACCGACTCCACACTGAAGCTGACAAGAAGTGCTCATCTACCTTCTCCCACTGGTTGAGATGAGGGTGGAAACTTTTGGCTACAAAAAGGAGATGGATTATCTTAAATTCCATGAACCATTTTCACCTCGATGCTTTGACCAAAAGTGGTATTCTAGTGTTTCCTCCAGCCTAGAAAACTGAAATGAGCATACTTAGACCAAGATATAAAGACAAATGTCAGAAATGCAGTTCTCTACTATTTCTCCTGTTTCTTATCCAGCAGACTGCACCATCTCATGTCTTTCATGAAATGTTGCAGAACAAAAGTAGGAATGAACCTTTCATGCAAGGTTAATCATTCCCCGGATTTGCAAACAGCAAAAGGCCATCAACATGTCACCTCACTTTCAGTTAGGCAGTTTTGGATAACTGTATCTTCATACTAGTCCATTAGGAATAGATTCACAAGCATTAGGAATAGTCTACAAAAATTGACTTGTTTTTCAGGCCTTCCTGAAACTTCCTAGCAAGTGTTTAGGGGAGGAACAGTAGTAACTAAGGGACACAGAGCAAGGCTGAGAAAATGGGTATCCAGCCTATTTTGCGGAGGTCTCAGCAGTGAAGCAATGCTGGCAACTGTGCTTGAGGGTCTTCTTGTAATTTTAAGGGCACATGATACTAATGCTATTATAATGGCCTGAAAGAAAATAAACAGCTGCAACATATTTAAGCAAGATAGTAAGGGGAAGATATCTGTCCCAATATTTTAAAGTTCTCATTCATTACCACCACTTGCATTCAGTTCAACAGCAAAACTTGGGCACTGCTGTGCCTGCTCTAGATTTTGTATGTATGTGTGTGTATAGAATAGAATACTTCAACTGGAAAAGACCTCCAATGATCATCTAGTCCAATTGCTTGACCACTTCAGGGCTGACCAAAAGTTAAAGCATGCTGTTAAGGGCATTGTCCAAATGCATGTTAAACACTGACAGGCTTGGAGCACCGACTACCTCTCTAGGAAGCCTATTTCAGTGTTTGATCACCCTCTCAGTAAAGAAATGTTTCCTAATATCCAGTGTGAATGTCCTCCCCCAGAACAGCTATACACCGTTCCCATGCATATATGCATGTGTGTGTGTGTGCATGTGTGTGTAAAAGGAGTGTAAAAGGAGAGACCCAGATTCCTCTTTATAATTGGTATATACAAAAATATTCCTTCAGTAGTTCCGACTGAGTTTAAAATATATCAGCTTTATAATATGTGAACATCATTTATCTACCACTTCTGGTAAAAGGGGAATAAGTCCCAGGTTCTGCATGTACATCGACATCCTGTCCAATTCTGAATTCTGACTTCTCTTTTTTTCTGTGCTGCTTATAATTTTCCTGCTCATTCTTTCCCTCAAGGCAAAGCTGAGATTAAAGTCCTCTATGATTTAAGGCCTGAAATCCTGCTATGTTTGAGCAGATTAAAAGCATTAAGTGGGTAAAGCCTCTCCAAAAATTTTACCATAGATTTACCAAATTTTACACCACAGTGGGAAGCAATTTAAGCCACAGCACAATGCAGCAAAGTGAGAGCTTACCCCATGCAGACAAAGTATATTCCTCAGCCAGCATTTTGCACAGACTCCTAACTTGTCCTATTGTCTGCAGGGGCATTTACAACCAGGTGTCAATTTTACTTAATTGCTAGGGTTCGATGAAAGCATATTTCCAGTCCAATTAGAATAACCCAAATCCATGCTTTGATAAGTTTGTAGTTAAGGCTTGTATAATGAAGTCTTATTCTGAATTTCAAACCAGAATATTAATGCTCCTTTTGCACTATGTTGAGGTAGCCAACAGATCGTATCAACAAGTGAAATCTGTACATAAATAAGCAGCTGTGCTGGTTTTGGCTGATATAGAGTTAATTTTCTTCATAGCAGGTGGCATGGGGATATGTTCTGGATTTGTGCTGAAAACAGTGTAGATAATAGGGATGTTTCCATTCTTGCTGAGCAGTGCTCACACAGAGTCAAGGTCTTTTCTGCTTCTCATCCCACCCCACAAGCAGCCTGGGGTGCACAAGCAGTTGGGAGGGAACACATCCAGGACAGATGACCCCAACTGACCAAAGGGATATCCCACAGCGTATGACATCATGCTCAGCATATAAAGCTGGAGGAAAAAGGGGAGGACTTTTGGAGTGATGCGGTTTCTCTTCCCAAGTAACTGTTAGTATGTGGTGGAGCCCTGCTTTTTTGGAGATGAACACCTGCCTGCTGATGGGAAGTGGTGAATGAATTCCTTGTTTTGCTTTGCTTGCATGTACACCTTCTGCTTTACCTGTTAAACTGTCTTTATTTCAATCCACAAGTCTTCTCACTTTTATTCTTCTGATTCTCTCCCCATGACACCAGGAGGAGTGAGCAAGTGGCTGTGTGGGGCTTAGTTGCTGGCTGGGGTTAAAGCAATACAGCAGTGTAGCTCAGACTGTGATGGCTGGGTCCTTGTGTGACCACAGGTTCATTCTTCATGCAAGCACCTGTGCTTTTATTGATATTTATGTGAGAAGGAGTGACCATAACATGAGAATGTACAAGCTAGTCATAAATACTATCCTGTACAGCTCTAGGTACCAAGCAAGCTGTTCAAAGTAAAGGCATAGTGGAGGAAATAAATGCAGGTAAACAGACACAATGAGAAAGTGATTGCCTATGTCACACAATAGCACCTTACAACAATGTCAGACATGCAACGGTCTAGTCAAAAAAGCAATTAAAATCTTCCTTATGGAAAGGATGTGGGAGACTCGTGTTCACCAAAGGGGATCACCACCTGATCTGAGTATTCATCCCCAGGTAGCTCCTTCTCTAATGTGAAATTCAGTCTTTGCTATGCATAAAAATAATTATGGAAAAGGATAAAGTAGACACAGTATCTTAAAATATGAGGATACCCAGGGACATCACTCAAGGTGATAAGGGATAATATGTAGCACTGGCCACTTTGAGTGATCTGCCTGTCTGCTGTGCCCTTCTATGGTTCCTCTGCTCAGCCAGAGCAGGTCAGGTCTCAGCACTCAGATTGGTTGGGAGCTGAAGAAACACATTGCTTAATAGACAGTCCTTACCTATCAGACCACAGCTACTCTGAAACCACCTTCTTCCTTCTTTTCTTCCATTTTGTTCTTTAGTTTGCAATGTTACCTCCTGCTCCCTTTAACTAAGTATTCTGTACATTCTGTACTAGAAATTTGCTTTCTCTTTCCTTCATGTCTTTTTGCTCAGTGGATGTTTCACTTACTGTTTAATTTTCCTAAACAAAGCAGCAAATCCCCCCAAAACATTCTTTTAAAAAGTTTCTATTCCAAAGTAGAAGATTACAATGTAAGAATGTAATCTAGACAAGCTAAATGTTATGGCAGAACACTGTAAGTTTCAAACTGGATGATGATAGAGAAAGGGACTATAATTTTGCATGTGTCATAACTGTCACTTGACCAGAAACTGTACAGTGGGAACAGAATATGCTACCGCACTGAGTAGTTTTACTGTATTCTTTTATCAGATGAGGAGACAAGAACTGCTTGCACTACTCCAAGTATGAACACATGGCAGACTTATTCATTGGCATCATTAGTTTTTGTTGGTTTTCTACCACCTTCCAAATAATTCCTAATGCTTTACATATTTTTTTGACTGCTGGTGATCAGTGACAATACTTCCACAGAAAGATTTTTTCAGGTTGCATTCTCAGTGATGACAGTGATGACAGTCACCTCAGAACACATCACTGTATTGGTGAAGTTGAGATTTTGTTTGTCATGCTTGTCCCCGTATTATTTAGCCACAGTGAATTTCATTTTACCTGCTCAGTTGCTCATTGCTATAAAATGCATCTGTAATTCTGTAGTCTGCCTCAGTTTATCCTGAATGATTTATCATCACAAACTTTGCCACTTCATTATTGATCTCTTTTCCAGATCATTAAAGAATACAGTGATAAGTAAATAGATGCATTGTCAGTGCAAAGAACAGTAGAGGCCAATTTGCAGTTATGGCTCTCCCTTGCATAGCTGCACCAGAGGAGTTATTCAAATGATAGGTTATGTGTCTCAGGAAAAAAAGGGGAAAACTGTCATGCAGAGACAGGTGACAAGAACTAGAATGAAGACAAAATACTTCCATTTGGTTTATAACAAACCAAAGGCCTTCAGTAATCCTCATCTGGACACACAGACATTTTAGAAGAGTGGGTAATAACAATTTTGTTCATGAATGGCTTGAAGCTAAGATACCTAAAAGCAGGTCAATTTCTTATACATAAATTGAAGATCGGGTGGCTGGAAGGTAAGGTATCACTACCAATAGTGTAGTTTTCTGACTGGGTGTCATGGTGTGGTTACATACTACAGCAAGTAGCATGCTGGGAACTAGGATGCCACTGTGAAACAGATCTCAAATGACACCCCACACCCAAGGAGGTCAAAAGAAGAAGCTACTAATCTAGGCTGGGGATTGGGGCAGAACTATGTGTAATTGACCTGAAGAGCTTATCCTAAAGCAGCGGGCAGCCAAATCCAATACTGTAATGCTGTCAGCACTGATCTAGGATGGATCCGTGTCCCTCTCCCTTCCTGCCATTCTATTCCATGAGGATTTTGTTTGTCATAAGTTTCCACTAAAACCAGCCAGGAAAGCCTGGCCTCCACCTATAACCAAACCTCCTGCACAAGCCTTGAAGTGCAGCAATTCCCATAAGATCCAGATTCATTGCAAGCATGCCATGGGACAGGTCCAGGGAAGCACCACCAAACATCATGCATGTGGAGAAGTCAGGCTGTATGTCCCAGGAAAAGGGACCCTGCAGTACATATGCAAAGAAAACACAGGGCTGCTCCCTTCAGGCATAGGTAGACATGCCTGGGGCTGTGTATTTTAGTGAAGTTTGCTTTAAAGAAAACAGCTATTATAAATTAGCCATGATAACTCTAACTCTGTGGAACAGATTACATGTATAATCATGTATGCAAGACACACAAAAAACCTTACATCAAAAAATCTCACATCAAAAAATCTCACTGAAACAGCAGCCAGATTCTTTATATGAGATCTTCACAACTCTCACACAAACAACAGTTCCTTTGTTTGCCTTTGTTTTACTGACTTATTGCTGGAATGTTCCAGAGTGTTTTAAAATCACTTTCTTTTGTCAATACATGATAATCTGAGGCCATTAAGCACAGCTGCCTTCCACTATTTACCTATGGTAGTGAATTTCAAATGTTGACCTTCAAAGAGAAAACAAATCAGGTTTTAAAGTCATTAATAAAATTGACAGTAATCAGTATGAGATTTAGAAGCAAATTAATTGGAGAAATAGGTGTAATTACTGACAAATCCATAGATCATTTAAATTGTATCAGTCAGTCATTTTATTGGCTTTTAAAAGACAGAGGAATAGAAGTTGGGGGCAAAATGAGGTTGCAGCATTAATAGCAAGCCAAATGCAGCTGCATTATAAACAGAGCTGCTAGAAGCACTGGAGGCCCCCATTTTAATTGCATGAATATCCAAACAGTCATGTTTGGCATGAAGTATTCAAGAAGTATCCTCAAAAGTCCACTTTTAGAGAACAGGCACAAATTATAACTCTGGGTTTTATTCACAACAAATTAGTCATGCGGGTGTTGCATAATTTTGCTTCAGACAAAGAATGAGCAAGTGGGGAGAGAAATTGGCATTTGGATGAAGTTTGCATGCATGAAGGGGTAATTTTCTAAGTTATAGAGGAGTCAAGAATGCAAAACACTAAATAAAGGAACTGGAATAGCTTCAGCAATTCCCTTTTCTCCTTTTCTGGTCTGAAAGGCTACATATTGAGCATACATTTAACATGTAAACAGCACCTTTGATAGGGTCAAGCAAAATTCATCCATACAAACTCGAACCAGACATGAAAGGATAAATTCTACCTACTGAAAATCATAGCGAAGTGGTCAGTTTGGCCCAGTTAAGGAAGAAAAGTGCAGTGAAAGTGTTCATTTGGAGAACAGAAAGATACAGCAAGTTTCAAAGATATGCAATGCTAGCTGTTTGCATTTTCAGTTTTCACGATAAACCTGTTAATGATGGACAAATTCCATTTAGTGAAACTGACTTTTTGACATATAATTAAAAGCTGGTTCTTTTGCTGGTAGATGTGTGCGAAACTGAGGAAAAGCCACAATGGAATAAAGGGGAACATAGCAAGGGAAGGATGAGGGCAGTTACGTTTATGGAACATTGGATGGCATCCTGGAAAAGAATATCCTGAGGAGTCAGTCAGGCACAAATTCTCCTAGGTGCACTCACATCTAACAGAGAAAGCACATTATAACAGTCAAGAAAAGACAACAGGTGATAACACCCACCTTACACAGGCTAAAGCCACCAGTAGCTAGGGTAGCAGATATTGTTCATTTCTAACAGAACAACATATTTCCATAAAATTCAGAGCTCACAAGATGAATTGGCATCTAAACCATGGCTGTAATACTTTCAGGCATCCTCTTCTTCATTTTGCTGAATTCATCTGATGGAAGGTATAGACCTCCTCAGGCCAGGGACAGCATTTACGAATGAACACTTTGAGCAAAATATAATCCAGGCTGCAGATTTTGGAAGACTACTCACACTAACATAATGATGCAATGCAAGAAAAGTAAACATCTATTATCAGTCCTGCCTTGCTTCTACAAGAAGGTTTTTAAAACCCATTTCTATTCTTTTCAGGCACTGCTAAACATTCCTGATGCATTGATGAGCTGTGAAGAAACAATTTATGCCTTCTTTCTTCAGGCAAGCTTTGGCAATTTTTCTCTTGTATTACCACTTCCAATTTGTTTCATAATTTCATTAATCTCAGATTGCAGAAGAGAAGCTCAGGATGCTTTATTTTGACCTTAATTATCACAAATATGCTAATATTTGGAAATGAAATTGCGAAAGTAATTGTCCAGGTCTAAATTCCTGGAAATTGCTTCCCTTCACCTTCCAAATACATTACTCCCCTCTTCAGCCGCAAGGATACAATAGAACTTAATGTTGGCTGGCATGTTGAGATCTCTTGGTGTAATCATAACAAGTCTTTCTGTTAGCTGATTTAGTATTAGGTGTAATCTTTCTCTGAGACAAGATGTACCAGCCAAATGTTGCTGTATCAGCCAAAAAGCTTATGACTGCTTAATGCAGTACGCATTCTTTGGTAGGATGATAGAGAAGGAGAAAGTTTAATCTCTGATGAAGATTAGACATTGTTGCCTTTTTTGAAATTCCTGTTTCTTTTTCTGAAATGCAGTGATGTATTGAAAAAAAAGTGAAGCATCATTTGGTGTACCAACAAACCACCAGCTAGCTTTTATGATGGCTACTGTTGCCCAATGGTATTCATACAATCATAGAATAGTTTGGGGTTGGAAGGGACGTTCAAAGGCCATCTAGTCCAACCGCCTGCAATGAGCAGGAACATTGTTAACTAGATCAGGTTGCTCAGAACCACATCCAGCCTGGCTTTAAATGTCTCCAGGGATGGTGCATCCACTACCTCTTTGGGCAACCTGTGCCAGTGTTTTAAAACCCTCATTGTAAAGAATTTTTTCCTCACATGCAGCCTGAATCTCACCTCTTTTAGTTTAAAACCATCACCCCTCATCCTATTGCAACAGGCCTTGCAAAAAGTCTCTCCCCATCTTTTTTATAGTCCCCTTTTAAGTACTGAAAGACCACAATAAGGTCTCCCCAGAGTCTTCTCCACGCTGAACAATCCCAACTCTCTCAGCCTTTCTCACAGGAGAGGTGGTCCTATGAGGTATTAGATTGTCATAAACTGATGAAGCAAGTTATCACTGAGAAGGTTAGTGAAAAATGTCGGAAATGTGTCCTAGGTCATAAGTCTTAAGGGTGATAAGCATTTTCTTATCAATCACATTCATACATACACTATTCCAAAAAAGAAAATATTAACAGCATTTTTGAGGAAAGAAGATGCCAGATGTAGTGCGGTGATCAGGACTTTTCATAACTGTACATCTGACTAATAAATAGTTCGTTTTCTACCTGTGGAAATCTGAACACCAACTAGGAAAAATAACCTTCTCTGCCTCTTTTTGGTGAATGGAGAAAGCTGTCCTATTAGTTGTAGAGTTACAACATTTATGTTACAGAGGAGCCCTCGAGGACAAGTAATTCTAGGTTCACCTTAGCTCACATTTAGTGATGATCAATAGCCTCTCATTCTACTCTTTGAATGTTAAGATACCTGAAATCACCCCTTGTGGAATATGTAATAACAAACAAGGGAAATTACTGCATTTCAAACACTTGGAATGGTTTTCTAAACATCCACACTCCAATAAGCAGTGTTGCCGAGACTTACCTTTTGACTGAAACTCATGCTATAAACCCCAGTCTCAGCTGTGCAGTTGAGAAATTTTGTCATGTGGACAAATAGATTGTTTTTTAAAAAGAATCCTTTTAAGACACAAAATCAGAACAAACACAGGGTTTGCAAATGTGGAAATAAGTTTTACTTTTCATGAAATAAACGCTCGAAAACTTTGGAGACTTTTCTCTTGCACAGGATTTAGTATTTATATGTCAGTCAGAAGCAATGCATTTTAAGAGACATCAAACTAAACCCTGTCTAATGCTAATCTAAATTGTATTATAAAAGCTTATATGACTTTCTCAGGTCTTAATATGAGGTAAATCGCTTTCTGTTTTTATTCCTGCACATTTTGTCTGTAGCATATCTGCCCATATGAGGTGAGAGCTTCCAGAGGTGGTGAAAGTTTCCAGAGGTAGTGAAATATGTGGTTTTTATGCTGGCAAAGGCATTGCTCCAGCAGAAAAAAGATACTGCTAAAATCACCTACTGCACTTTGGTCTCACATTTCCTCCCACAAAATAGCAAAGTGTTTTGAAATAGGTTATAGCTATGTATTAAACAATGAGAATACCTATACTGCTAACTTAGCATCATGATTAATTCCAAGATCCAACTCTCTGATTGTCTGCACCTCATATAGTTCTAGTTATAATGGGCCAAACTAGCTACCTTTGAGATGAAGCCCAGAAAGCTATATGAATAATTCATCCCAGGGCTGTTCCATGTTCAAAAGTTGTTTTGCACTGGGAAGGGGAGTGTGAAAGAGAGACAGACTGCACGGCTCCTTCTGTATCTCAGTAAAAAAGGCCCAACAGCAAACAGCTGAATAACATAGCTGCTTGAATGAGACAGGATAAGAAGGGTAATATAGACAGCAAGTAAATCTCACATGCCTTCAGATGCTGGAACCCTGAATTCATGTAGCGTTGGATGGAACCCCGAGATATTTTCCCACATTAGACTGCACAGAGCAGATCCTGTCTGTGGAGAGCTCTCCCTTTTGCTCACTCTAGATAATGAGCAAAGTTACAGGCTACATTAATAACACATGGGGTCCTCAAGCCCTAATTACAAGGCTCAGTGGAGTATGCATGGTCTGCTCAAGATCACTAATTCCTTGAATACAGTGTCTTCTACAAAGCTCCCAATATACAAGTCCAGTCCAGGCTGGGTTCCTTCAAGCCCCCACAGTCCTCCAGCACCCTTTCAGTAGCCATTGCTCTCTCGCACCCTCCAACAGCATGGCCCCAGACCACGAAACACTGCCTTGACATAATGCTAGAAAAACACCCACTACTCCAGCGTTCTGCTGCGATATAGCCTTCAAGTGCCTTCGGGTTCTGCCCTTTTGACCCAAACATGTGCACACATAAGAAGTACCATGTCTTGAGCCAAAGGGGAAGTTCTCAGGCCCATTGTGGAGCCATACCAGTTCTGTACCAAGAGGAATGAGTAATGCTTACAAGGTGAAATTACAGTGACTTGTTTGGGGTTGAGTGACTTCATAGTGCTTGTGTTGTCACCAGGCAATGTTTCCTGGGGCAGCAGCTCATGGTGGTGCAGCAGAGATAAGGACAGCATGGACTCTTCTTTCATCATTACTTTATTTGAGCTGATAAAATATGCTCAGTAATAGCTGTGTAATCAACTCTGTGCCCTTAGACATGCAGTGACTATTGCAAACTTCTAGCCCAGAAACAGCAGTAGCTTCTGCTTACAAGGAGTGGGTAAATATGTCAAAAATGCCTGAGATATCCAGAATGTTCCAGAAATAAGAAACTCTTGCATTTATTTGTTGACTTTATTTTATATCCTAGAGCAAAACCTTAGTCAGTTCTTTATCCTGCAGCACAGTTTGCTCAAATTAATCAGGGAAGACATGCTTAAATTCTTTCTGGTTTATATTGCATAAAATTCTAACTGTTAAAAATTAACAATCAACAATGTCAAAAATAGTCAGAGACAGTCCTGGTCTCTGGACAGCTAAGACAGATGTGTTAATTCTAGAAAGAAGTGGGATTTCAGACACACCACTGTTTTCAGTGCCCTTCCCTTGAATGCCTTCTAATTTTACTGTTTTTTTTCAATCATTGTCCTCAGAGACCTAGCTCTTCTCCTTCAGCAGATAAACTGTTAAACTGGGCTTTGAATTCAGTATCAGTGCTCACAAATATGATTAGCAACACCTGATCTGTAGACCCAGAAGTCTGCTGCTGGAGTTAGTTTGAAAACAGCCTGAAATCAGTTACATCTCTTTCTTCTAACTCCAGTCTGTTGAATCATCTCTCTTCTCTAAAGCGCATCGTGGATGCCTGCATGACATTTTATTTTCTAGTCCTCCCTCCATTAGAGAAGGATTGTCAGTGTTTGTCAAAAGAGCAAGCTGACAGTTCTTTCCTTACCCTACAAGAAATGCGTGTGACTTTAACCCAAAGTGATCTCTGATTTTGGTAATAAATATCTCCTACAAGTTAATGCATTTGTCGTATTTTCCTTTCTTGATCCTTCAAGAGATTTGAGGGTTGGAGGTCTCTTTTGCATTGTAAACACAAAATAAGAAAGTCTGTTTTTTCTTCAAAATGTCTTTTATATATGCCCATCAAGCCTAGTAAAATATCTCATATATGCTTTTCTGTTGCAAAGGTGCCTGTTAGTCAGATTAAATATATCTAAGAGTTCTCCCTTATTTAAAGATCTCAGACCAAGTGAAGAATATGCTGGAGTAATTAATATGACACCAACTTGTGAGAAAAGCATTTAAAGCTAAATATCCTTAAAGGAAGTTCAAAGTAGAACCCATTTTATAAAGTGTCTTTCAAAAAAGAACAGAACAGTTCACTGCCCTCATTTAGACCAGCCAAAGGCTGAAGAGAAAAGAGCAATATCTCTCCAACTTGCTGTAGATGCAGGAAGGGCTGGTTAAATTAGCAGGCATACTCTTTTGGTGAGGGGCCAGAAGGCATCACAGTGCTTTGAAAGCTCTTAGTTCAAATTCTGCCCCATAGTAGAAGAAGAAACTAGATAATTTCCCTGCTAAACTGTCCTTGCCAGACACAGCTTCTTGTTTCTGAAAGGCACTTTTTTTTTTTTTTAAATTGAGAAGATTGCACCAAATGGCAGATATTTTCAAGAGCACTAGGAAGAAAACCTCAGAAGAGGGTTTTCACCTTTCTGCCTCTATTATCAAGCTATATTCTGTCCGTACTGTTGCCTACCTTATTGCTGAGGGAAACAACAAAATATAAACCCAAACAAGTATGGATGTTAGTCTTGATTACAGAAGAGGGAAAATTATTTTATTCAAGCAGTCTATTTTCACAAACTTTCTTACTTCATCTCCAACCACCTACTGTTACCTATGATTCACATATTTGTTGTGTCAGACCTTTGTTAAAGATCGGATGGCATATTACTGAAACTCCACAATACAACAGAGAGAATGGAGAAAACTTCCACAGTGTGCTACCTATCAGTTGCATCCAACCATCACAACTGTTAGGAAAGAATAGAATAAAACCTTAAGGAGTTCAAAATCACTGAAAACAGACTAGATAAGTCATGCTCTTTAATGTAAAGTAGGACTCAGTTGTGTTTTAACATTAGATACACATGATGACTTCTAAGAAATCTTTTTTTCCTCAAACATACATTTCCAAAATTCTCTGAGCTAAATGCCTTTCTTCTGCAACAGCCATCAGAGACTTTTCAAGAATCTTTTCTTTGGCCACAGCCAGCCTTTTCTTCTCTTTTCTCTCTGGGTTTTTTTCCCCCATCCCGTCACTTAGTTTCCTTTCCTTTTATTTATTCTTCTCTTTCATACATTTGTCCTTACAAATGCTTGTCTTAGAATTTAAAGAAGCTTGATCTAGTTAAGAGTTACTCATTCGTCATGGTTTACAGTAGGATTTCATTATCAAGGTCTATTATGGCAGCTGTAATATGACTTAATATGTGTCACAGTGATGTTCTTTCCAAAGCTACGTTAACAGCTACATAACAGGACCTCTGTATATTAGTCCAGCTAACATCACTAAAAACAAAGCAATCAAGCAGTAAAAATCAACAGTAAGTAGAATTACATCTTCATAGTCTTGATCCTACCAACCAAAGTCAATAAATACTAAACCATTGCAAACTGAAAGAGGTTGAGACAAAATGGAATTTAATTCCTGAAATTGTTGTATAAAACTGACATATTACATAAACATCCATATATGCTCTGAAACTATTTGTTTAGATATTGATTCTGAAATTGATGGCTGTTCACTTGTTATTTATCTTAATCAGTTTATATGAGATTTTTACCCCCAAAGAATGTTTTTTGAAATATTTTACCAGGTTTTGCTATCCTTATACTTTCCACCAACTGTCAAGGTTGCAGTGTCACAAAACCTATGGGGGCTGGGGGCTGGGTGAAGGCACAGCCCTGCAGTTCTGTTGGCTTCTCTGTATATCACAAGAGGGGGAGGGCAGTGGCAGGTCACGGGTACTTGTCCTCTGGTGTCATGGTTTAATGCTGACACCAGAACATGTGAGATGATCAACAGCCCTGGAGCTAGCACATAATTCAGTTTTAATGACTAAAACTTACAAAAGAATCCATGCTGGTGATGAACTTTCTGCTATTGATCACTATAATGCACTGGGTTTTCTAAGTCACAGTCACTAAATCAGGGTTATACACTAGTTGCTGAGCAGCTAGTTCCAGTGAGGAACAAGTAATACAATCGTTTCTACTGGATATTTTTAAGACTGTCATCTGAAAAACTGTATTCAAACAACTGTTAAATAACCCAGTCTGAATTTTACTTGTGACATCCTTCATCCTGAGAGTAGGTTTTGAAAAGCAGATTTAAAAGTTCTTTTGAGTATTGATTTGAATATTTTAATGACACCTTTGTGGTTTAATTCAAAATGGAATTTCATTCCATGAAACTTAACCCCAAAAAATAGGTGTCAGTCTTCTAATCAATCTGAAAATAGAAAGATCATACCTCCGTAATCAATCTTTGAGCACAAAAGCATTTCTAGGACAGATGTTTTTCGAAACAAATTGAGTACAGTTGAGTTTTAAACAAGTAAAATTGGATACAATAAAGTATTTAGCTAATAAGCAGGGCTCTGCTCTACTTTCAGAAATTCACAAATTTGTGATCTATTCCAGTCCTGCTCAAATGCTTTCCCTCTATGAGCAAGATTATGGAACCAGAAGTCTTCAATCAGTTTCAGAGATTAAACTCTTTCATAATGCATCTTCATACTTAGTCCTTCTCTGTATAAAAACCTGATTTTAAAACCTGATGAAGTAAACTCTATACTTGTAAGAATGGCCCCAGAACACTTACACACAGGACAACAAGGACTCTACCAAAAAGTTTATGCTTACACGACCACTGTGTTAAATATTAGGTAAAGAGGGAATGTTATGTCTTTTGAAATAAGTCAAGGCAGTTTCCAATTGGTTCAGTAAAGCACAGCCTTGTGACAGTGGCTGCTCAAAAATTCATCCATTTTTCCTCTTCTTAGTAGCTGTGCTCTGCTAATGAGTTTTTAATAGCATAGCACAATATTAGATTACATTATTTAAAAGGCAAATATCTAGGTCCTGCTAATACATATTTTATGTATTTAACCACTGAGTCACAACTTCTGTGATATTTACAAAGCATAAGAAAAATTAATTTTGGTTTTGTTTGGAGTAGAGTTCATTTTCTTCATAGTAACTACTATGGATTTATGCTGGAAACCATGTTGATAATACATGTTGATAACACAGGGATGTTTTCATTCTTGCTGAGCAGTGCTCACACAGAGTCAAGGCCTTTTCTGCTCCTCACCCCACCCCACCGGCAAGTGGGCTGGGGGTGCACAAGTTTTTGGGAGGGGACACAGCCAGGACAGCTGATCCCCACTGACCACAGTAATATCCCACACCATATGGCATCATGCTCAGCATGTAAAGCTGGGAGAAGAAGGAGGAATGTTCACAGTGATGGTGTATGTCTTCCCAAGTAACCATTATGTGTGATGGAGCCCTGTTTTCCTGAAGATGGCTGAACACCTGCCAGCCAGTGTGTAGGGGTGAATGAATCCCTAGTATTGCTTTGCTTGCGTATGCAGCTTTTGCTTTACTTATGTCGTGGTTTGAGCCCAGCCGGTAACTCAGAACCACGCAGCCACTCACTCACTCCCCCCCTTCTTCCTCCCCCCACTCCCGGAGGGATGGGAGGAGAATCGAAAGAATGTAACTCCCACGGGTTGAGATAAGAGCAGTCCAGTAACTAAGGTATAATACAAAATCACTGCTGCTACCACCAATGATAATAATGATTAGGGAAATAACAAGGGGAGAGGATACAATTGCTCACCACCCACCGACCGACACCCAGCCCGACCCGAGCAGTGATCTGGGCCTTCCGGGTAACTCCCCCCGGTTTATATACTGGGCATGACGTGCTGTGGTATGGAATACCCCTTTGGCTAGTTTGGGTCAGGTGTCCTGTCTCTGCTTCCTCCCGGCTTCCCCTCCTCCCTGGCAGAGCATGAGACTGAGAAAGTCTTTGGTTGGAGTAAATATTACTTAGCAACAACTAAAAACATCAGTGTTATCAGTGTTGTTCCCAGGCTGAAAGTTAAAAAACACAGCACTGCACCAGCTACTAAGAAGGAGAAAAATGACTGCTATAGCTGAACCCAGGACAACTTATTAAACTGTTTTCTCATTTTTCTCACTCTCTCCCCCATCCACCTGGGGGAGGGGAGGAGTGAGAAAGTGGCTGTATGATGCTCAGTTGCCGGCTGAGGTTAAACCTCAATATTAAGCTATTTAATTTTATAGTGCAGTGTTCTACACCCCGGCCATTTGTTTGGAGGAAAGAGGCTCCATTTCAGGAATCCCTAAAGACTCCATCCAAGTAGAAGCTAATCTTGAAATCCAGGGCTTTTCTTTATCAGAGCTGCAGCCGTTGGACTCTCAGAGCATCCCCAGGTATGGTAGGGACACTCTAGTCCCCCTGCTGGCACACTCAGCCAAGGAGGAGCCTGCTGGAACACACACCGATTCTGGGAACAAATAAATGAAGAATCAATTGAAGCAAAAACATGCTGGAGGAAAAAGGTAAGAGCAGGAATAGAGCCCTTGTTTATAATGGAAGCTGAACCGTTGTAAAAAAAAAAAAAAAAGAAAAGCAGAAAGGTGGTGACATGAAAAGGCTTCTCCACTAAGAGCACTAAAACATGATTTTCTTTCCAGCCTTGTGGCTGATTTCATCACATATGCACTGAACTTTCACATACACCCATAGCTATGCCTTTCGGAAGGACAATCACTTGATTCATGTGGTGAAAACACCAGTTAAGTCAGTGGGGTTGGAACACATAATATACAAAAATATAAAGGCATAAAAAGATGGAATTTAGACTCTTGAATCTTGTGTTTTCCAACACTATCTTCAAATATTGCCAATCTTAGAAAAGTATAGTTATCCTTCTTATACTGCCAACCGAGGCACATCTTTACCTCTCTCCTTTTTAGCTGTGGATTGCTCTCTGCTGTCATCTATTTAACGGCATATATATGAGCTTGCCAGATCTCTTTGGCTCTCAGTCACATACACATGTATTAGTAGCAAATACTAAGAAAAGGACTCTGTGTCTCTGTGCACTTCATTCTATGTTTTCATAAACTTCTCTTTACATAACGTACTAAGTGTTTAAAAGTCTGTCATGGTTATGCTTTAAGAATTTATTCATCCAAATAAAACCAAAACAAAACCACTGCTCAGATATTTTCCTGATTTGGGGTAAAATAATTTTCGTTCTCAAAGAAATTAAACATTGTGCTTTGCCAAGTTGGCCTCTGGGGTGGGGTCTGAGGGGCTGATTGAACTCTGCCAACAGGAATATTAACAAGGAGCTGGGCAATGGGAAAAAATCCCCAGACAGCTACATGAGCTGAGTGATCATTTCCTCTTGAGCTTGCTCATGGTGACAATTTAAGCAGCTGAGTCTCACTGACTCTAAAGTTCATGAGAGTCTCCTGTAACTGCTCTCATGCAAAATTCAGCTTCAGTGATATTTGCAGCTGCCAGGGTTGTTAGTCGTAGCAGAGGCAGTACTAAGGAACTTATATGAAAGAGCTCCACTATTCTAAGCCAAATCTTATAATTTGTATTATCCTGCTCACCTTTCCATCTGTTTGCCTCTTTTTCTCATACTTCCACTTAATTTTATAGCTTCTGAGGCTTAGTTCTCCTATAAATGTATGTTCATACTGCACTTGTTATCAGGGAAATCACTCTTTTTTCAAGTGATCACAATGCTAATAGTAGAAAATATTTTAAAATATAAAAATTCAACCTATCTAGAAGAGCTTGAGTATCAAGTACTTATAATCACCAAAACCTGCTTCAATTCAGTGTGGAATATATGGGGAAAGGGAAAACAGGTAAGCAAATTAGTGACTCTGCATGAGTACATCTCTATGTACAGACACTGGAAAAATAGGCTGAATTAGCCAAATGTATTTCGCCTTAAATTACTGATGAAAGTCTAACAGAATTCTCATAAGGTTTGTTTGTGTTCTTGTTTCAAAAATGCTGCAATTTTCCTTTTCCAATTAAACACACTTCATCAAATAATAAAAGCACCAACAGAGCAAAGCAGCTAGAGCTGAGTTCTTTGAGAGAAGGTTAATGCATAATAAACTAAGCAGCATTCAGATAGAGCTAAATTTACATGTCAGTCATTTACAAACAGGGTATAACTCTCAAGTTTCAGTCAGATCTTGTACACAATGAAGTGTGGAAAAAAACACCCAAATATTAGTATTGTAGAGGTCCCACATTATCTAGAAATGGTAACGGTAAGGGCTGCATAGGCAGTTACCTTTTTTTTTTTAATTTTTTTTTTGTTCAGTCTGGTTTTTATTATAATAGTTACAGAACTTTTCTGTGTGCTCTTTTCTGCTAATCAGATTTTTCATTTCTTCTGTAAAATCGGTTTGAATCAAATTTTAGTAATCATTCTTACTGTGTTTCTCCCCATTATCTTCTTATCTAAGCACACTTGACAATGTGTTTGCTGCTCTATGAAACACGGGAGTTTGAAATCTACAGTGGCAGCACAAAACATGCTATGCATAAAAAACATACACCTTTAATGCATTCCTGCTTACTTAGCTATCACTTTCTAGCATGTTTTAGGTCAAACACTTTGTCTATGGTCTTGAAGATACATTTTTTCATGTAAAGAAATAAATGGGGAACTGAAATGGCCAGACTTGTATCTTTATCATTAAGCTTTATCATCAGCCTTCTTTTTGCTTTTCTGCTTCTCAGCAGGGACTGATACAATCTCTGTCTAATCAAGAAAGGCTAAGCAGTTTTACAAATTCCTAGGACATTGTGTGATGTATTTGGCATTGCTAAATGGAGAGCTCTTGCTCTTTCAGTCAACTTCCCTACCTACGCTTTTCTCCAGTAGATCCACACCTGAGCGATGAGGACATCCAGCCAGCTCTGAGTGGATGCTACAGCCACATTGAGGTCCAAGGCCAGGAGCAGGCTCAGGATTTGGTGTCAGTACAACTATAGTGCTGTGACAGTGGTCAAATGCATAAGCTGTGTGTCTCAGCATGATCAAGTAGCTGAAGTAAATCACCATCCTAATGCATGACATCCTGAGTTTAGGCCAGTTCCTCCTGTGCATTGGACCCTCTCCACCCTGTAGATCTGATTTGACAATGAGTGATGGAAAGAAAGGATCACTCTATTGTAGCCACCTGAGGACTAAATGTCCTTTTCTCATCTCTGAAATAGAGACACAAGTCCTTTCTCCAGCGCTTTGACTAAAAAGTCCAGTATAAATTCTTAGTTTCACTATAATTCAAACTTGGCAGAAATTAAGGTAGATATCATTATTATGCAGTCACAACACATCTCCTTTATCATACCATATCTTCCAATATTTTCCAAACCATGTCTGCTCAGGCTGCACCCTTATTCACCTTGTACCCACTATGCAATTCTGCCAGGTCACTCTTGGCTGAGGTGTTTCCAGTTGGCAATGCCTTTTGCTATACAGTTACCACTACGAAAGCAAGAAAGGATGAATACCAGGATAATGTATAGGTTATTATGTACAGAAAGGAAAACACTGAAGTAATCTAAAACAAATACCTCTTTTCTGCAGGAAAGAAAATCAGTGCAGGAGAATTTGTATGTAAATGTTGGTTTGGAGAATTAAGCTTGTGTGTAAAATCATCTAACATTTTACACAATAAGTTTATACAATCCGTAAGTTGCAAATATTCCTTTAGAGATTTCAAAAGGGCCTTCATTTTCCTAACAAGCTAAAACATTTGGGATCTTTCACAGCTATTAAAGGGATCTTCAATATGGTATTTCACAATAAACTGAACTATATAATATGATTCATTAAGATGTTTCTGTGCATAGAACTATCAAAATGGGTAGTCAACTTTTTTAAATGAATGGTTTAACCCATTTAAGCAAAATGTCTCAGCATTATCATAGAACCGATCTTAAAAGAATCTCTTTAACCTGAAAATACTTCTGACTTTTTTCCAGAATGAACAATCTGTGCACATACTGTTTAGTGCTTGGGGCTGAGCTACATGAAAATACACAGGGAGGGGTAATCTGTAGTCATTAAACAGTGTTAAGTCCCTTTAGGAACACTCTTATTCTGAATTCAAGTTGTTTTGTTCCAGCTAACTTATCTCACTTCCAAAATAAACAGAAATAAAACAAATAAAGGCAATTAAAAATAATCCAAAGTTATGGCCATTTTATTGCTTTACATACAAAGGTATGTACAGTTATGTGACTTAGGATACGGACTGAAAAGTTAAAATGAATACATTTCTCTAGGTGTCTGCCTGTGGACAAGTCCAGAAAGATACCCAGGCTATTTACTCACCAGTGTACTAAACAGGAGAATTTCTATTTATTTTAATTTGCATGCACTGAAGTTTATAAAAGAAAGGGATCACTGATATAATTTTTATAAGTAAAATGTAAGACATGACCAACATAACAAAAGACCAAACTGTAGACGAACTCTCATCAAGATTTTCAAACATGGATGTCTAAATTTAGCCATCATGTCTAAATGTCCAAAGTAACCTGTTATCAATATCTATTTAAGAATTTAAGAAAAGCTCTCTAATGAGATTTCCAACAACAGATGTTCCAGAGGTTTCTAGCATATTCAAATCCGATTTTAGTCTGATCATGTCCACCTTACCTCCCTTCAAGTTACCTAGATAATGTGGAGTAGCAAAGGTTTTTAACATTCACAGGTCTCTTAAAACAGCAACCTGAAATAATTGGCTGGCAGCGTGCAAAGCAGGAGCTCACAGCAGAGCAGATTTTCACAGGGTAAGCTGGTGTGCAGGGGTCTACCCTGAGGAGAGAAGGAGCCCAGAGGGTGATGCCTCACTCAGATGGCTCAACCTTTCCCCACAGGGCAGCCACGCTTCTCCACATGCCTCTCCTAAGGCTGGATGCCACGATGATGATCTCAGACCACAGTGTGCTCCTAGTGCTCCTCACCAGGCCAGCAAAGGAGAGGATGACCCCAGCTGTTGGAGTGGAGCACTGCTAGGTGGCCTCCAGCATCAGGCATGGGAGCTGCAGGAAGGGGCAAACAGCTTCCCTCCATCAGCGATGATGATGAACAAGCAATTGGGAGGACCCTCACAGGTCCTCAGCAAAAGAAAAGTCTAAGCTCTGAAAGAGAGTGGTACAAAGTGGTTATGGAAGCAAAGGAGGAACATCACGAGGACAGAGAATCCCCAGGAGGGGAGAAGCTGAGACCATGTATTTTTTGGCAGCTGGCTCCCTTCTCTCTGCAGCTCTTCAGCTAATGAATAGGGTCAGAGCAGAGGAGAAAGGCCAGAAACCCCAGGTCTTTTTCCAATTAGGACTGCCACTGTGAAGAAGAAGAGATGGTGAGGAGAAACTCAATGTGCAAGACAAGTGGGAGTTTTGGCAAAAGCCTGTAGAGGTTTTGCCAAGCTCTGCATGGTAGCATGACCTTCTGGTATATCAACCACTCCTCCCATGGTGATAGTAGTCATCAGATGGGTGTAATTGGATAATGTTGCATCTACTTTAAGAATGCTATTTTTATAGGTTAGTTTACACATGAGGAAAATTTTCTGCTTTTCAGTTTAATAATCAATAATGTAGTCATTATGCATGGCTGTAAGTATAATCTTTTGATATAGAGGGACTACAAAATACCTCTTTGCATCTTCAGAAGACAAATCTATGCAAAAATTGATGTATTGATTCTGTATTGGCCAAAGTCCTCCCCCTATTCAGTGGCCATACTGGGAAAAAAAAAAAAAAAAGACATACGAGAGTCAGAAAGTGCTTCTTTCTTATATTTTGTTTACTATCTACAAATGCCACAATATTAATCTAAAAGTAATGATTCATAGCAGAAGGTCAGTTAGAATGTAGATATGCGACAAATCATAGAAAACAGTCTCTGCATTCATTTTTTGCTAATAGGGAAAAATGGAATTCTAGTATCAAATTAGATCCCTTCTTATAGAAATTAGGGGGGAAGAAGGTTATTTTTATAAGAACTGAAACATTGTTAATTATCTCTTTATCTTTAGTTTATCTTTATTTTCTTTATCTTTAATTGCTAATATATTTTCATGCGGTGTGGTAAGAGATCTGTTTCCAACTTGTTTCAATGTGTTAATATTTACCAGTCATTTTCGAGTAAAGCTCAAAGAATTTGAAGGCAGTAAGTGTACTCAAAATTAAAACCTCAAATCTTCTTAATAGAGAATTAAGAAATCTCACAAGGCTTTTTACAGTATAAAATAAAAATAAAATTTTTTTTTTTTTTTTTTAAAAATTTTACAGTATAAAAAAAAATAAAAACAGTATTTTTACTTTTTTAAGTCTAGTACAAGTATAGATATGACTAAGCTAAGAAAAACAGACTTAAGTGAGGCCCACACCATCCTTGTGGGTAGAACTGAAATGGACTGGGATTACCTATAAGTCATCATCTGGGTCAGAAATGATCCTGGATGCTAACAAGGAACAAAGGATTCAAACCTGAATGCTCAGAGTGAACATTTTCATGCACTAGGAGGAAAGCATTAGAAGCAACAGTATGTGTTAAGAAACCATTGTCTCTCACACATTCTATTAGTCTCCTATACTTTGGTTTCATTTATACTTGTTCAGTCATATTTCCTTAGCTAAGGGTTTTGGGGTCTTTTTTCCTAGACCCAAACAGATAATACCTGTCATTGTCCTTCAGCTTTTTCTTAAATAAATAACTTGCTAAGTCAGTGTTTCATTTGACTCTAATTATACCCTGAAAATGGAAGAAAAGCAAAGGAAAAGCTTTGCATATTAACTACAATTAACTATAGTACAACTCAAAATGGCAATTTATTGACAGATGGACAAATGCAATTGCAGGTCCCAAGGGCTGCATTTCAAATTAGATTTAACGTTATAGGGGATGACAAGGAATTAATCTTATCAGCATATGTGCCTGTGTTGTGTTTGCTGTTACATATGCTTCTTTTCATCCTAATGGCTTTTAAATATACGAAGATGCAAGAACATATGCAGTATAGCTGGGTGACAGAACCAAAAAACCATAATTTAAAAGTAGGATATACAGGATCAAAATGAACTTTTGTCTCGCATATGGAAAGATTGTTCCAGGAGCCCAGAGAGAGACAAAAATTCATCTGTGGGTGAAGCAAAATATGTCCTTAGAGTGTATCCAGAGCACTGCAAAAAGCTGGAAACACACTGTGTTTGATAGTACATTTTGGTGACTCCTGGAAGATAGGCAAAAGCCTGAATATAACAGTACAGTGATAAAATAGAAGGTAACATCTGGGGGCATGTGCAGGGGAGGACACATTAGAGATATGCCAGTTGTCCAGAAGGAAGGGAAAAAAAGAAGCATGGTGGGAAGAGGGTACTAAGCTCTTGAGCTTTGGTGATGGGAAGATCGCATAGAGATTTTTTTCCTGGACTATTGCTTCTTTGTAGGCTTAGGAGTCACTTCTATTTCATCATTTTAAGTTGAGGCCTTTATCATTAACAGATTGGTTATGCAGGTGGGGAAAGAGGAGGGTGAAGTGAAGAGCCCAGACACATGGAATGTGCAGACAGCTAATGAAAAACCTCACATGAGCAGATGAAGTCATTAAAACAGAGGAAGGGAAAATGGGTCAAGACCAACGACTTGAGGTTTGGAACAAGTTGTACCAAGACTATGAGATGTAAATGTATCATATTAATGGACTGAAACATAAGTTTTATATAAAATAGTTTAAGTGCTTACTAAATACCCTGCAATTACCATTCACATTGAGAAATTGCTAATCTGTTAAAATCAGAAAATACTATTAAATAAACTAATTCAAAAGCTTTCTAAGGGTTTCCTAACATGTATACATACATTTGTGTGTCATCAAATCTCTCCATGTAAACATAATTTCAGCCCAGCTGATGCATTTATCTTTGAGGAGGGGGTTTTGCGGAGTTTAGGTCGGGAATTTTTTATGACATCTATCACTGGTTTAACAATGGTTTTTAGAATGGACTAGTAATGGACTAGAACATTAATCTAGAAGGCTTGTAAATACCTCATGAAGGCAGTTTAAACAACTATACCTTACAATATTACACAAGCTCTGTTGAATGCCCTGAGGATTTTGAAAGGCCTGAAATGAATATATATGAGAAAAAGCCTTGAAATATAGACCTTAAAACTTCTTCAATCTGAATAGAACTTCATCCTGCCCATAGTCACTTCATATACATAAAGCAGTGTTTTTCTAGTCTGGGAGCCACATGTGATTTTTCCATATTGACTAAATCCCACTACCTTACCAAATGTGACTTTTTTTCTTTTTCAGACCTTCCCCTTTGCAAACCCCCCATATGTTGCTTTTTAAGGAAATGAAAAACTATCATTCAAAGCAAGCCACTTCACTGTTGTTTTGCTCACCTCTGAAATTTTTTCCCTTTTGAATGGAACATAGTGCTTTAGCTTTCAGAAATCTAGTCAGGCCATTTTATCTATCTGAAACAGCTCTAACACCTTGCTGTGTGATGCATTTCTATTTCCATTAAGTTTCCACTGAGTCAAGGCTGTAATTTGTGCCATACAGGCACAGAAGAAGCCCATGTACAGCTAATAGTGCCATCCTTACTAAGAACCCAAGTAATTCTGTAGTTTCTTCTCCAGATTGGTTCTCCCTTGCTTTTATGAGACTTCTGCACTAAAAATGTGCTGCTTCTAAATTTTGTATTATGTTACAATATTTTGTAGAAAATCTTATAGGAAAAACTCTAACTGAGGTCTTTATAATGCAATACACTACCTCATGCTCATTTGCTACTTAGAGGTGCTGGAAGGCTCTGTGGCTGTATTGCGTTTATGTGGCCAGATTTTGGTAGTGGGGAGTCTACAGGGGTGGCTTTTTCAAGAAGCTACTAGAAGCTTCCCCTATATCCAATAGAGCCAATGTCAGCCAGTTCCAAAACAAACACGCCACTGGCCACAGCGAAGCCCTTAAGTGATGGTTGCAGCACTTCTGGGATAACATAGTTAAGGTTGGGGGCCCAATGGAGAGAGGAACTCATGCTGGAGCAGGTCTGCTGACAGGTGACCCTATGGGGGACCCACGCTGGAGATGAGGAAGTGCTGAGGGGGAAGGAGCAGCAGAGACACTGTGTGATGAACTGACCACAACCCCTGTTCTCCATCCCACTGTGCTGCAGAGGGGGAGCAGGTAGAGAATTCGAAAGTGACGTTGAGCCTGGGAAGAAGGGATGGGGGGGAAGGTGATTTTAAGATTTGGTTTTATTTGTCATTATCCTGCTCTGATTTGGTTGGTTATAATTTAAATTAATTT
The DNA here is from genome assembly GCF_004027225.2 of Strigops habroptila. Taxonomy (NCBI): domain Eukaryota; kingdom Metazoa; phylum Chordata; class Aves; order Psittaciformes; family Psittacidae; genus Strigops; species Strigops habroptila. The sequence goes on from NC_044277.2 coordinate 39,133,573, forward strand.
TCCCCAAGATGAGTCTATTTACCGGTGATGGCAATTGGTGAGTGATCTCTCCTTTTCCTTATCTCAACTCACAAGCCTTTTGTTATATTTTCTCTCCCCATCCAGCTGAGGAGGGGAGTGATACAGCAGCTTTGATGGGCACCTGGCATCCACTCAGGGTCAACCTGCCACAGTGGCTAATGATATGAAATCTCTTATTGCTGCTGCTGTGGTGGAACATGTGTCGTTTGTATTGCTCTTGGGAACAAGCATATAAACCTTTAAAGATAGTTTCTTCGACATTTTGCATTTTTAGCTCACTCTTGTCCTGGGTTCAGCAGTAGCAGTCATTTTTTCTCCTTCTTAGTAGCTGGTGCAGTGCTGTGTTTTTGACTTTAGTCTGGGAACAGTGCTGATAACACCGATGTTTTTAGTTGTTGCTAAGTAATGTTTATTCCAACCAAGGACTTTTCAGTCTCACGCTCTGCCAAGGAGGAGCAAAGCCGGGAAGAAGCAGAGACAGGACACCTGACCCAAACTAGCCAAAGGGGTATTCCATACCACAGCACGTCATGCCCCGTATATAAACGGGGGAGTTACCTGGAATTACCAGATCGCTGCTCGGGTCGGGCTGGGTATCGGTCGGCGGGTGGTGAGCAATTGTATCCTCTCCCCTTGTTATTTCTCTTATCATTATTATTATTGGTGGTAGCAGTAGTGGTTTTGTATTATACCTTAATTACTGGACTGTTCTTGTCTCAACCCGTGGGAGTTACATTCTTTTGATTCTCCTCCACATCCCTCTGGGAGCGGGGGGAGGAAGAAAGCGGGGGGAGTGAGCGAGCGGCTGCGTGGTTCTGAGTTACCGACTGGGCTTAAACCATGACAGCTCTTCAACTTCTGTAACAAACTGTATGTCAGTATAGTTATAGGAATAAAAATACTTTCAAATATTGAAGATGATTCACTTTTTTTTTTTTTTACAGTAGATTACACATGACAGTATTTAGTGTGAAATACTGTAGAGGTGGGAATCATGACATTCATATGTAGAGAGAAACCCAGGCATTCACTTAGAGTCAGCAGCCGTTCAGCATTGACTCAAACCAACAGATTTCCTTGTTGTCTGCTTTTTGCTAGTTTGCCATTGACTTCCATAAGAAATGGAGCCAAATCTGGGGGCAGTCTATTCCTTCTGATTTATGTAACACAGAGAGTGTTCATTCAGCAAAGGAAGGTTTGATGAAAAGAAGCACTAAATGAGAATTATTAAGTTTTGTGCAGTGGCTGGGCTCTGAACATGTTTATACAGCTGCCTGAGGCTTTTCTAGTTTGAGAAATAAAGAGGAACAGGTTGTCACTCAAGTATTGAATGAGTGAGGAAGATTTGAGCAAGAGAAACTGTACCAACACATTGTTTAACATTTGTCCTTTCCTCAATGGGGACTTGACTTTCAGTCAGCTGAAATCAGTGAAGGTTTCCCATACTGTTATAATAAAACAAATGTAACCACTTCCCAGTGCTGCTGCTACAATGGTAAAGTGAATGAGAGCTTCCCTGATTGCTGAAATAAAGGACAAGAATGTGCACAGATGTATCCATAAGAGGAACAGGGAAACGAAGAAAAATCCAGTCCACCATGGGTATCAGAACCTGTGGGCTCTTTTGTCAGAGAAAGGATCTTCAGCTCTCCATCTCCCTGTGAAGGACAATGTTTTATTCTGTGAATGCTGCTAAAAAAAAAAGGATCCTTGAGTGGGAAATAGAAAAAGTGCAGTGAGAGAAGACTGAGGGGAATGAAAGCTGCAAGAGAAAAAAGAGGCAAGATGGAGTCAAGAAAACAGAAGTGGAGCCAGAAAGCCACAATAAATATGAAGGAAAGCATTAGAATTAAGTCATTCTAGCACTAGAATGAAACAACAAACCTTAGACAAACTGAAAATTGTGAGCCGAATTAGTTTCAAACAAACATGTTCAAACCAAACAAAAAGTTCCACTATACATTATGTAAAGATTTCTTGCAACATATTTGTGGTCATCACCTGTCCTGGTGTCTGTGGACATCAGGAGTGTCCACAGAGAAGGGACTGTGCCATTTTCTTCCCCCTCCAGCTTCCTGCAGGTTAGTGCTTTAGCTGTACTGGTGCAGGACTGAAAATGATGTGACCCTGCGCTGAGCCTCCCTCCAACAAATAGAACATAAGGAAAAATCAGCACCAGGAGCGAAAGATGTATTTAATCTTTGACATCCTTTTGTAACTCCTCTATTGAATTAGCTTTCAGAATGGGTACTGGACCTCACCCACAGCTACTGAAACAATAACAGTTCGTTTCAATAAATAAATCTCCCACCCCCAAGTGCTTCCATCTCACACAAAGGACTGTGAAATGTTGAATTTTCTTTACAACAACTCCTTACAGCTAACAGGCTAATGAGATATTATTAAAGCTTTTCATTTTCAGCACTATTTCCCTTGGTTTTCTCTGTATTTAATTAAAAAAAAAAAAAAAAGGAAGATATAAAATATGTTCAGCAGGGTCTGTGGCAGCAGACCGAAGCAATTTGAAGTCTTATTACTAAAATTAGCTGTCAATTGCCTATTGTAGGACCTCATTAACACTTTGATACTTGGGCTCCACATATTTTACCAAAATGAATGCAACAGGCTATGCAAGCAGAAACCTCACCCTTTTTCCTGCCTTGCAAAAGACCTTGCATGCATCTATCCCTGAAGTGAGCAAGACAGTTCTCTGCAGGGGCCCTGGTGTGCTTTAGATAGGGCCATGTCTCTGCGTGCCACCACGGGATCCCTGCTTGCCCTGGCCAGCACGGCTGCCAGCTCCCCTGCACAGAGACCATCCAAAGCACAATCCAGTTCTTTGCTCCAGACTGGATGAAAGCACAGTTCTTTTCTCCAGGGTGTTTTGTTCTAAGTAAACTCTATCCCCAGAGTATTTTAACAGCAACAACAAGTCTCTGAATGCTGAATTTTGTAAAGGGCATTTGCAGACATGTGAGATTTAAGCACTCAAAACAATTTGAATCCTGGCACACTTAATTGGAGCACACAACAGCAAAGCAACTTGCCAGTCCATTATTTCTGCAAAAACTTTGAAGACCCAAACAAGATCACAAACACCCAGAGGCAAAGAATGGAATGTGTAGAGGTGCTTTCAAGATGCAGTGATGACAATAAATACACCAGGTAAATAAACTAGGCAATTTGCCTGTGGTCTAAATGAAAACAGACAGCCAGTTTTATTTGTGGGTTCACTGAATGTACTGAAAAAATCTTGCATCTTGCCTGATATACCACTGAGCTATTACAAAATGAACTAAAATACATCGTTTTAATTAAATATTTTCCTTTTCTATGAAGAAAGGTTTTTCTAAGAGAACAATCCTATGTTGTGGGCTTTACAGGGATCAATGAAAAAACATGGTAAGGTTTTCAACTCAGCAACACTGACCCAGTCAATAAGAAAGCAAATAAACAAGAGTGAATTCTGTTTTGGATTTCCAACAACAATATCCAAGAGGAGAACATTTTGTTCTGCGTTTAAGTCTCAGCTTCTCTGCCTCCCAATATGCCCTGGTTCTCAAGCACTGGCTTGATGCAATGCAGGTGAGATGGTTGAACCTGAAGCAGCCTATCAAGTTCTATTGACTTATTTTTTGGTAAGTGAGTTTGCGTGGCTCCTTAGACTGCACTTACCAAGTATTTTGGGAGAACTTACATACACTCAGCCGGTGAAACTGGGCTGAAATCTTTGGAATTCACTTAGTTTAGAAAAAAAATAATCACAAGAGTCAAAAATAATTCTTTGAAAAAAGGAAAAAGCACTATAAAGTTCTTCTGGATGGAATGAAACTCAGAAGTTATGTTCCTGTTGATAGGCAATCAGTTTGCAAGTCTGTAGTCATAAAGCCTCTGCCAGCTTCATCTTACTTGCAAGCTTATTATTCACATTGCACAGCTGATATTTTCTGCATGTTTCAGAATGTGATTTCTGTAGTGATGGAAAGAAGAGCTGACCTTTACTCTGAGGTATTACTTAGTTCATAAAGTCTATATGGCTGAAAACATACCTGGTTCCTGTCAGTACCATCTTCACCATAAAACATATTAAAGATGACAGTATAGTATTTGGTATTAAAATAATCTACCTTTTCTGGTGGCTTTCCGTGAAAAACGCAGATGTTTGTTTGCATGCCTTGTATTCTTTACTTTGGAAGACTATAAAGCCATACAAATATAAATAGAACTGAATTTGATTTACAATATTTAGCTCAGACTCCTCTGAAACATTATTTTTAATTAACAGATTTCTATAAATTGTTAACCTGGAACACAGGAAACTATTAATAACATTAAATGTCTATACTTGCCACAAAGTGTAATCCACCCTTTGGTAGAAAATAACTGGCATTCAGGATCACATCTAGAACTGGACTTATATATCTGTTCACGGATTACTGGCAGTACTCTGACCTTTTTTCATATTCCAAATTGAAGCATAGAATTGAAGTCTCAAAAAGTTATTACATATGAAGGTAAAATCTCTACCATTAGCCTAAGTTTCAGAATGAACACTCCTCTGAACAACAACAACAAAATAAAAAAAAAAAATTAGAAGACCTGCTGACAAATTTTAAAACTTTTATAGAATCATAGAATCATAGAATGGTTAGTGTTGGAAAGGACCTTTAGATCATCTAGTTCCAACCCACTTGCCATGGGCAGGGACGCCTCACAGTAGACCATGTTGCCCAATGCTCTGTCCAGCCTGGCTTTGAACACTGCCAGGGATGGAGCATTTCCCACTTCCTTGGGCAATCCATTCCAGTGCCTCACCACTCTCACAGTAAAGAACTTCTTCCTTATATCTAACCTGAACTTCCCCTCTTTAAGTTTAAACCCATTCCCCCTTGTCCTATCACTACAGTCCCTGATGAAGAGGACAATGATCCTGTAATCATTTTGAAGAAAAAGAAAGATGTCTGATAAACAGTTCCAGTTTTATGAAACAGCACTTCCAATTAAAATAATAACAATAATAATAAAAAGAATACATCTTGGTCAGCTTTTGCACCAATCCTAACTCTTACACAGTTACATTTTATGAATCAAAGTCACCATCTCCTGGCTTTTATACTTTAGAAGTGTCCTTTACTGTCTTTAAAACAGCAGGTTTTCCTATTATGTTTCCTTTCCACTAGTTTTTGCATGGTGTTCAGCATGCTACGTGTCTGTTTATGCAATATTAACAGAAGTCTGCCATTACTGATTTGTATAGTAAGTGATCTGGCTACTCATTTCACTAAACTAACCCTTTCATTTCTACACATGATGAGTTTGAGAAGATAGACTGTTCCTCTGTATGAGAAATATAATTTTAGTCCTGAGGGCAGGTAACAAATTACTAGCTGATTACTTTAATGACATATTATGGGCTCAGAGGTTATTGTGTATAGCAATATTTTTCGTAGTTCAAAGCCCCTTTCATGAGTACCATGAATTCATGGTATTTTATTCAAATTACTTTTGCAGTGGGTCACTTCTTTTGAATTTGCTATAGTCACTGGCATGAGATACTGCTGGATTTTTTCTACCCAACTTTTTTTTTGAGTGATGTGGCATAGAGGAAATAACTCTGCCCATGGCTGACTTTCAGACAGCTTCAAAAGAGAGAATTTAAAAGATATATTATTAGTTCTACTACACCATTGTGGTTGAAATTTAACCTTGTGAATCTTTTTATTTTTTCCCCCAGTAACTGATGCAAATTTAAATCCAATATTGGTTAGTGTAATTCTGCCATCAACAACTCACAATGGAGTCATATTTGATTATGCCCAGGGCGAATCTGACTTTTGATGTCCTGGTTGGAAAATTATGTTTATTTTCATCTGATGTGGTGAAAATGGTAAATGTCTTAAGAAGCCAATGTCTACATGAGGAAAGAATGTGGGCACAGTAATGTTGACCTAGGGTATTTTCATTAAATTCCTGCTGAAGTGTAGGAAGATGTTCACTTGTCCCCTCACCTTCTTTTCTTCTTGAGTTCGTATCTTGTTGCCTTTTCCAGCTTCTTTGGGAAAACCATATTCCCCTCATCTGCCTGTGCTAGAAGTTCACAAGATGAGCAAGCTGGACACCCCATTCCCCTTTTGCTCAAACCTTTCCTGTGTCGGTGCACAAACTTTTCCTGCAGGTCTCAAATGCCTCTTTTATGTCCTTTATTTTGCTGTATGGCACAGATCAATATCAAGCCCAACAGCAATAACTGCACATTTTGCTAGATGCAAATTTCCACTTCTCTTCATTCCTTGAAGAAGCTTCCTAAATTCACTTGTTTGAACCTTCTGACTTTTCTATATGCCATCTCCACTTGTTACAAGCCTGTTTTGATCTGTCTGCTGTTCAGCTGAGATTTTGAACTGGTACTATGTGTTACACCACTGACAACAGTTCTCATACTTGTAAGGAACAGAAATAATACAGGAATGATATACTGGAATGAACTACCATGAACCTATTATTCTTCTGTGCAGGAGTTCATGCTTCCTAAAGTCTGATGGCTATCAAGAAACATTGACATTACTCAGCACAAAGGTAGTTAGCTAACCCATCCCTGCAAATTCTTCTGTTTGTATTGATCTTTATCACGATGCTGGGCTGGTCTCATATGAGCAATTATTTCTGTTTTGCCTCACTCAGCTCTATTCTAGCAATGACTAAGTAAAGACTATCTCTTTATATAATTATTTAATAAAATGTTAAATTTCTCAATAAAAAATACAGTTCATGATACCCTATAGATTCTGCTGGATCTGTTTCCAAATCTTAAATAAGTTTTTTTTAATTCCTTATCTTTGGAAGACTGTACAAGAGTTCAAATTAATCTTTCTAGAAGATAGATGTTTAGCTTGTATTTTAATTTCCTTAATTTTGTGATCTAATTTCAAGTAATAACTCCTTTAGTTCTTTAAATTCCTATCAATTTTATTGGTTTGTATTGCTAAAATGCATTGATATTGCAGTTACTGGCAATTAATGGTATTTCTTTGTCCAAGCTAGCTACCACTTACTCAAACTAAGTGGGTTTTTTTACCATTTGCTGCAAAATCAATGCCTCAAACTCCTACCTCATTTGATTAGCTCCATAATGAACATACTTTACTGTGAGATAGTTGATGTGGTCAGAACTTGCAGAAATTTACCACAGGCTTGCTGGAATCACAGTGAAAGGACTGTGATGCTACCTGTGTGAAGGACTGGCTTATTTAGTTCTTGGATGTTGTTTACAATGAAAGGAGCATCCAAATAAACATTCTATGCACTGTACAAATGGAATTAGGGTCATTTTACTTTTAGTCAGTTATATTTTCAGCTTATTACAAAATGATATAAGGCTATCTAAGGCAAGTGTACTGAATATGTAATTGGTCAGGCTGAACTGGCACCAGTGCTGACAGCAGCTGTGGCTGATCCCTGGTGGTCATGTAAATAAATAAACAAATAGCAAGCTAAAGAAAGAAAGGCAGTGTAGGCAGCAGGAACTTTCCTCACTGGAATTCTTCAGCACATAGAGAAAGCAGGAAGCTGAGAGGCAGCACACACAACCCACCTGTTTGTCAAGGCGCATCATTCAGGGCCATAACTGGGGATACTTGGGATGAACACATTCATTTTGACAATTTCACATTTCTATGGGGCTTTAGGGTTTTCTTGCCCCATGCAATTTGGCTATAAGTTACTTTGTGGAAACTCCTGGTATGTCCCAGGTGAAATGGCCACACAGCTAACTTTAGTGTCACATGAACAGCACCAATATAAAGGCTGCAAGACAAGACAGTCTCATTGCAAATATGATTGCTCATGCCATCAGACAAAGCAACATGTAGAGCCTGAGACCTGGACACAGCAGAAAACAAAAATTACAATATCCTGCTACAGACTGATCCTGAGTAGAATCACATTTCTGTGTGGAATGCATGAAAAACAGGAGTCTGCATACCTTGAAAGCCTGTCTTTAGGATAGCATAGTATCTTCTCCTGGACCTCGATGCATTTTTTAAAATGTTAGTCTTCTGCACGAGAGTAGCCCTTCATGCTAAACAAGTTTGAGCTGATGAGTCCCCAGGCTTGTTCTGAATAGGCCCAGCAGAAGTATTTGTCACTCCTGCTGCCTGATCACTTTAATAGGATTCTCAGTACTTGGGTCTGATCTCCAGACTAGTCCATTTGATTAAAGATAATTAGCACTTGAACATTTTCTGTTTAAAATACCAATCAGCTGGGACATTTTGTAGACTGGCCATGACTGCAGCAGCTTGTGTACTTCACTTTTTGGTTCACAGACACACAGAGCAGATAGAAAGAGCCCAGCTTGTCTGGAGATTTCTGCCTGTGCAGTTTCCCTTGCAGGAAAATGGTCTTTCTGTAAATTAGCTGAAAGCTCTTTGCTGCTCTTGCTCAACAAAAACATTAAAGGAAGGAAATATAATTGGTGCCAGTCAACATGGACTTACAGAAATCAGATTTTGTCAAACAGGCTTCACTTAATTCTTTTGGGAAACTACAAGTTTTGTCAATAAAGGTAACTGCATAAATGTGATAGACATTTAGGCTATTTGCCTTGGTGTCACATACATTCTGATAACTGTGAATAAGAGTGGGGCCAGCAAAGTGTATTTCACATAAATTAAGAACCACCTAATAAACAGATCTTTTAAGTAATCATCAATCATTTCATGGACTTCGTTACAGCAGGGTTCTCCTGGGAGTGAGATTAATTGTGAGATTCAAGCACTCAAAACAATTTGAATCCTGGCACACTTAATTGGAGCACACAACAGCAAAGCAACTTGCCAGTCCATTATTTCTGCAAAAACTTTGAAGACCCAAACAAGATCACAAACACCCAGAGGCAAAGAATGGAATGTGTAGAGGTGCTTTCAAGATGCAGTGATGACAATAAATACACCAGGTAAATAAACTAGGCAATTTGCCTGTGGTCTAAATGAAAACAGACAGCCAGTTTTATTTGTGGGTTCACTGAATGTACTGAAAAAATCTTGCATCTTGCCTGATATACCACTGAGCTATTACAAAATGAACTAAAATACATCGTTTTAATTAAATATTTTCCTTTTCTATGAAGAAAGGTTTTTCTAAGAGAACAATCCTATGTTGTGGGCTTTACAGGGGTCAGTGAAAAACATGGTAAGGTTTTCAACTCAGCAACACTGACCCAGTCAATAAGAAAGCAAATAAACAAGAGTAGTCTCTTAATCCTGAGGCTACCCAAAATTTTTTGTTGTGATGTGGATAGAAGTACACTTATGATTTAAAAAATATAAAATAGGGGGGTCCTAAAAATTACCTGAAGGAAGGTGAGAAAACTGTACAGAGCAATCTAGATTTCCTTGTAAAATGAAGTCAGTTCAATGTGTATTATTGTACCATTTAAGGCAAAATGATGTCTAGAAGCAATATGTGAAGTGCAGTACTGTGTTTTGGAAACCAGGAACTTCAGGGTAATAGTGGATAAGCAATTTAATATAGGCTCCCTGAATGATGCTGAAGAAACTATCAGTAACCCTGATATGACTTAAACATATCCCATATCTCCTCTTTATGTTCTCCTATCTCAGTGTACTCTGAGTTCTGACCTTTACACTTTAGTTGGATGCAACAACTAAAAAAAAGCTCAGAGACGGACAATTCTTTCACTTCTAGTACACTGGGGACAATCTGGGGCTAAGCAGCTCTCCCCTCCTAAACCATATGGGACATGCAGTAGCTTACTTGAAATAGGCCAGTGATTTATGAGAGGTCCACATTACACTGAAATTGCTGACAAAATTGCCGTAGGATTCCCTTTCCATAAATGCCATAACAACCTTGAAATGAGCACTCAAACCTAATCTTTTTTAATTGCTCAAGCTACAAGCCATAACCACATAATTCCTTCTGATTACCAAAGCACACTAAACTATTAAAATCTATGTATTGCAATCTGAATAGATTAGCCTTTAGGACATATTAACATCAAATTTCACATAATATTACCTAATGAATTAGTCTAGCAGAAGAATTCAAATTCTAATTACCAGATAGTCACTAGCTATGCCCAGTTATTCATATCAGGCAGTGCTGGAGGGACGAGAGGATGTGATTAACTTGTCAGGGAAATACAGCTGTGAGTGCAACACTCCCTTACTATCTTAAAGCATTTCAGCTTCTCACACTAAAATACATCCACAAGCTGAAACCAAATGAAAGCCCTCTTGTATTAAGCAAAATGCATACAGATAGTAGGAGCAAATCACTACCCAGAGTTTCTGTAGCGTTAGTTTAAGAACCTTTTCATCCACTGTTTTAAATATCATAGTGTTAATACATTTAATGGTCACAGCTAAGGAGATCAGAAGTGGTATGTCCCAAAAGTGGGCCTCTCCCTGTGGTAGGTAGTGTATGGCTGTGTATATAGATATGTATATATATGCATAATGTATGACTGTGAAGAGAATAAAGAAATTACTTCATATGTATTGAAAAGGATTGCTTCTATGTAATGAATTTTACTGAAAATTAAAGAACATAAGAGCATGTCATACCACTACACCTGTCCTTCCAAGTCCCCAAAACATATGTTACTGATATAACTGTAAGTACCAACAGACTATAAAATCACCCACTGGTGAAAAATGTTGCCTCATGGTGTACAAGAGGAGAAGATGGCACTGACAATGCTTCTGCTTTGCCTCACAGATTCAAAGCACGCCCATAGGCAAGCCTTAGTCACTTCAAAGAGGTAGAACAAGCTTAAAATCATGTTTTATCTTCATTCACCCTTCACCACTGATGCAAACAGGATTTGCTTCTTCTGCATAATATACATAGACTAAAAGGTGGCAAGACAAAAACAGGCATCTCTAGCTACATATTCATATTAATTGACTTACAGTGCTGCAGAACCTGTGAGTGGAAATCTTTAAAAAACCTTTTCTCTGATAGCCCTCTCAGGTCAAAAAAGTCTATTCTTCACTTGAAAAATCAACATACATTTCAACAAAAAAAACCAAACTTGCATTTAAGGAGTACCAACTGGAGCACGCCTTTTTGACCAAGCAAAGAGGCAACAAAGCTATAAAAAGGTGCTCCTTTGTTATCCCCACACTGTTTCCATTTGTTCTTTGTGTCATCAGGAGTAGATTTGGGGTAATTTCTTTTTAGATTGGCCTGTTCTTGTTCAGCTAATCAAAGTCGCTGCACATCCTCCCTCATTTCTTCTTGTCCGAGGAAACTAAGAAAATGTTATCTAATTCACTGCTGAGAATTTCATCAAAGATTCAGCTTTGCCTATCCTGATTATGAGCAATCAACACTTTACACTGATGGCTGGCTGAAGTTCATCTTAAGCATTTCTGGATTTTGCATATTGAATTACTTTATGTTTCAAGACAGCAGCAAACTAAGTAGTTAGCTCCTGCTCTTCACACCTTCATAGGATTATCTTATCTCAGAAAAAAGAAGAGACATTGTCCAACTCGTGTCAATATACTGAAGATATGATATGCTGTGATTCAGTAATTTCTTCTTGCACCCAAAATAAGAAGACAAAAATGATGCTTTTGTTGCAGAACATTTCTATTTTCACTATTAACAGCTTTTCTTGAGCTCAGGATCTATAGCATAATGTTCTTACCTTGGTACCCGTCAGAAAAATTTTGATCCCACCCTGAAAATACCTGAGTGCCTCCTCTTGGTCTCTGCATTATTGTCATGTCTACAGTTGAATAAATATACTTCTTTGTTGACGCACAATACTGAATGTAAGTTTCAGTACATAAAGAACCACAGTCCACCAGGCAGAAGGGGAAAGTTAAAGTGTGCATGTGTCATTTCTTTCCTTACAGTGCACTGCCAGAACTCATTGTTACCGAGTTCAATTTATTAGATGAATAGGAGATGGCTTCAGTTATCAGTTCCAGCAATCACTGATATTTCTAGTGGAAACAGGCATGATGAAGGTACTGTAGGCCCTAATTTTGCCTTCCTTGTTAAATTAAATGTCACAGCAGAAGCTTGGACAATTTTGAAATCCGTAGCAAGTCAAGGTATAAAGTTATCAAGGATCCCAAATCAAGATTTTCTTTAGTAAAACTACTGTCCAAGATATGGGAGAGGCTTTGTTTAAAGACTGAATTCCAACCACTGAGCTATGCAAGTGTCCTCAGGGATCACTAGCTGGGCAAAACAGAGCTGGTGCTATAAGGTCTATATTCCTCTGTACTTCTTCCTAAATTTAATGCTGTACTGTTAGCATGTAGACAACAGCAAGTAAATCCTTCATTTTTAATTTCTGTCTGTCTTGAATTAAAAGTTACTTCATTGGGACTGGCAAGACACCAAAGTATTCCATTTTCATGGGCATGATTCTCCTTAAAACAGAGCAAAAATAGCAACGGCCAACACTGAACAAGCATACTCAAGATTATCCAAAACATAAACAGTGTTCAACTTCTTAAATGGAGAATGGAAATAAGGTGTCAGTGTGGTAGAAGTGTCTTTCAGCAACCGGTTTTAGTAAAAGAAATCCTTGAAATCTGGCCAGACAGAGGAAAATACTCTGCAATCTTTGCTAGTAAAGGTCTTATACATATAAGAAGCAGGGTAGAAAGTGCTTATATTCAATGTATCTTCAAAAAAAATGTGAAAAATACAACATAAAGCATTAAAAAGGCAGGCAATAAGGTTATTCTAATCCTTTGTCTTAATTCCTTCAATTTGAAAAGAGCTTTTTATCATTTGACATAATCCTCTGACTAACAATAAACCTTCCAGGTGCTCTTTCTGACAAATCAATAGAGACATCATGTTTGAGTAAAATATAAAAGAATTTTCTCACCATTCTAATCATTTTTTTTTTTTCAGACAGTCTGAAAACTCTTTAATATTCAGTGCAGAAGACAGCTACCAGAAAACAGGCAGTAATGATGATGATTTTATTGGTTTTTGACTTGCAAAGAAATCTCAAATGGAACTAACAAGTAATTTCTTCTTCTTCAGCAAAATCTTGGTGCCAAATCAGCTGTCAAAAAAAAAAAAAAGGAAAGAAAAAAAAAAGAAAAATCATCTGTGGTGTCACATCTCATACATTTTGTATTAATGATGTTTTTATAAACTTTAGGACACATACATGTGTTCTTTACTTGATGATTTACGTGTTTGTGGACCTTCCAACTAGTTTAAATCAGTTCAGTTTCTACAACTGTCACCATAATAGAAAAATACAGAGATTTTCTTTCCCTCTAAATTAAACTTCTAACCTTAGACTTGAAATTTATTCTGCTCTTTTCCATATAGCTCAGTCTTCCCGTAAAGCAATCTTGGTCATAGTGCTACAACAATGAGAATGATTTGTAGTTTCCTTGCTCATAGACAAATGTGCATGCAGACATTTGGAGAAGAAAATTTTTTAATGCAAAATACTGCACAACATAAATATGTCTGTTATATATAAACAGGAGACATTCTTCAGTAGGACTTACTTACAGTAAAATTAGTGTTTCATCAGGCTTCTTCCAGACTGGCATGCTGCATTACTCATTCATTGGAACAACGCTAAACTGAACACTCACCATCAGAATAAAGGTTACATGGTGTGAGATGATCCCAGTGGATGGACCATTGTTATTTTCACAGTACTTAGCAAAGAAAGAGCAGAGGGTCTTTCTAAAACTCCCCAAAACCAAACTCCAACAGCATAGGAAATTATATTTTCTAGGCATTTCTCCCATTTCTTATCTTCATTTCAGCCACTATTTGGAGTACAAGACCTAAAATGTGTAGGACTCTTTAAAGTACTCCCCTTTTTTGGAAAGTGCTGTCTCAGACTTCATATAACACGTGTTCATAATGCTTCTACCGTGTTCTAAATCAAAAGCCACTAAAAGTTACTTTTAAAAAAATTTCTATTTCAGTGCTGATAATGGTAAGCAACTACATTCCCTTTAAATTAGCACCCACAAAACTGTTAAAAGGCAGATAAAAGAATTCCCAGAAAAATTATGAATGAAAAAAAACCTAAAAATAAAACTTAGACCTAGCAGTAAACATGTTTGAACTGAAGCCTCAGAATAGCCAGAGAAGCTCAACCTACCAATATTCTCAATGGTTTTGGTCTCAACTGAGTAGGAACTTAAGAAGGCTTCAGGGGCCTTCTTAAGAAATGAAATAAAGCTTGCATGAATTTTAAGGACTCTAGAGAATTTTGCACAAGCGATAAAATTGACTTAAATGTTAAGCCTACCTTGAAAAGGTACTGGGAATTTGTTCTAATACTCCTTCTCAAGAAATGTGTATTGTATATTAACATAATTGGGTGACAAAAATACATTTCTACTTCTGGCTATTTCTATAAAACGCTCATCCAGCACCCTTAAGGGATTTTGCCTTATCAATAAGGCAAAAACCACAAATGTAAGTAATGTAACAGTCTCCAAATTAATTTTCTAACACAAGACTGAAAGCAATGGTTACAGCTATACCTTGATGTGCAAATGCATAGCCTTTAGTAGTTTATTTCTGAGAATGAACAATGGATTTTACTTGCTGCATTTTTAAAGATTTCTGCCATAGAAATTGTTTTTGTTTATGCAATGTATTAATACCTCCTTATGAGCAATAACATCAGTAGTTTCTACTGTAGGATTAAGGAAGAACACTAAGTAAAAGATAATATACTTTTTTGTTATTTGGAGGGAAAAAAATATACATGTAAACAGTGCTCATTCAGAGCCCTTGTTGATTTAAGGCTTCCTGGAATATGTAGTGGACCATTCAGATATTTTTCTTCACTCCTGCTTCTGCTTCTCAGAAGCCATGTATAGCCCAGCAGCCAGACAGCCATTTTGTTTCAAGGTGATATAGATGAAAACATTACAGTTTCTATCTTCTGCAGGAAATGCAGTCTCTAGAAAGTGAACAGATATTTGAGGCCAAGAAATTTTTCCATATTGTAACTTTTTCCTTCTAATCTTTCCTTCCAAAGCTACGCACTCTCCTGTTCTACTCCTGTTTCCTAACAATTCTCTCTTCCTTTTTCTACGTTTCTTTAAAAAATTAGTTTCTAAGGAGATATAACACCGTTGTTTACTGTCCTAAAAGACCAGTCTGCCAGTCAAATACACGTTTGTACAGCAACCCTTTCCCAGACAGGTTCGAATCCTTACACAGAGCCCTAACAGAAAAATAACTGAAACAAATTCAGCCTGGAAGTTACTGGAAAAACAACTTTGTAAGACATGGACAACACCACACTTACTGTCAGTTCTCTGAGTAAAACTGTACTTGTAAGTAAAAGCTTTGCCTTTCTCAGGAGCAACTGAAGAACACCTCTGTTCACAGATCTTTCTTATCTTCAGATAAACCTGTGTGTCGTGCCACCTTGCTGCACTCCTCTCCTCTATGCTGAATTGCAATGCCCCGAGGAAGTTGCAGCTGCCTTATGCCTCAAAAGACGAGGCAATTCATGTCATTTATATGACCTGAGGATTGACTTTCCTGCCAAAATTACTCCAGATTAATGGTAGCTCCTAAATTACTTACATTTGGAAAAGAAGGTATTAGTAGATCTAACCAGCAGGTATTATTATTCAAGAAAAGGACTTAAAAAAAAAAAATCCTTCTGATTCTACAACCCACAGGCTGAAGAGTAAAAAAAGTTTATCTTATTTTCCTCTCTAAAACAGTATAGAAAACACATATCACAGGGCCAGGCGCTTAACTAATGAGGAATATTTTTTTCCTCATGGGAATCTACGCACCGGGTTAACAGGCATCAGAACTTAGCAGAAATGAAGCATGAGAAATAAAATAAATATTTAAGAAGGTAAATAATTTTTCAGATATGTATCTTGAATGGCAAAATCATAATTTCTATGTACTA
Organism: Strigops habroptila; assembly: GCF_004027225.2. Classification (NCBI taxonomy): domain Eukaryota; kingdom Metazoa; phylum Chordata; class Aves; order Psittaciformes; family Psittacidae; genus Strigops; species Strigops habroptila. The sequence continues at coordinate 39,149,516 of NC_044277.2, forward strand.
TTTTATTTCATTGAAAAATTAGATATCGTCTTTATTAGTTCAAGGATTACATGGACTAATTATATTTATTTCTTAATACAGTAAGTTAGGGTTCTCATGTGCCTGTGTGAAGAATTGTAATCATGCAGACACCCTCACTCATGTTTTCTATGTCATCTTCTGACATCATATGATTTTCAAACCAGTAGGTATTTTTAAACTAGTTTTCATTTCATCAGATTGACAGTCTGAAATAGGAGTGTGTTTTCCATTTGGTTTCTCAATTGCTCTGCCATTATATGCCTTCAGCAACACTAACCTTTAAATTGCATCTTTCCTAAAGAAGATTCAACAATAAGGAAAAGGCTGAAAATCCTAATAAATTACATGGCACAACAGCTACAGGTGCACACAGTGTTAAAAGATAAGTCACCAATAACAAAGGATTTTTTTAACCATCAGTTTTCAATTTATTTATTTATTTTGTTCTTTCATTAACGAAGGAATGTAAATCATGAATCCTGCCTCAGTCTGCTACGATACTCTGGAAGTGAAACACAACCCAGTGCAACAGCTGAATTTGTAGGGCTGCCTTTTTCTTTGAAGGCACTTGATGCTAAGGCAACGTCCACCTGGGCATAATAAACCTTTCACGTTAGAAGCTGAAAGAATAATCTAGGAGGATGCTGAAGGGATTTGTCCTTCCTTTTGAGGGATTTCCCTCTTTCTTCAGGGAACCTCTTTGCTGTTTGTCCACATTTTCCTTTACATGTCCTCACTAGCAACCCTCATGGGGCGAGGACCTCACAGATGGGTCTCCACTTTCAGGTGAAAAAGCCCCCAAGCTCACTCCTTGAAGGAAGAGAGAGACACCCCAAAACTCCTGCTTGCAAAACCCAGGTGATGCTCTGTTCGGGGTCCATTCCCACGATTTTGATGTCTTCTGCTTTTTAAGTTCTGGGTGTTTTCTGGAAGGATGCTCACTGTAAGGGCACCAGGGAAGGTGTGCCCTATACAAAATATGTCTTAATGGAGCTGCAGTTCCAACTTTCCTATCCCAGCTCCTCACTCCTCTGAGATGTTACACCAACAAGCCATACACATGTTCCCACCAGCCTGCAGCCAGAAGGGGTCTCAGTTTAGTTCATCGCTCAGCCTGGAATTCAGGCAGAAACTTTATTGAATACTAAACACTGGCAGTGCAGGGGCTTTCCCAACTGTGCTTGCCTGCTACATGCTCTCCTTTAACTACCATTGCTGTTTTTCCCTCCAGCTCATGAGAGTTAAATTCATCCACTTAAATAGAAACAAATGAAGAAAATTGCTGTCTTTTTAAAAAATTCTCTCTGGGACCAATATCAGCCTAAGTCAAGTGTAGCAGAATGGAAATAAAGTGCATTTCCTTAACTCTTATTGTTATACATGCTTGAATGAATATTGCAAATGTGACACTTGCTTGGGATCATCATCTTTATAGACATCAAGGAGCTAAAAGAACTGTAAATGCAATTCTTGGTGTCACATGTCATTTCACAGGAGTTGTTCTAGGTAGGAAAGACTCAGCTTAGCTAAGGAAAATTAGACTCCCCAGTGTTTAATGGAATGAGAACTGCTGTTGGATGAAGAAAGACACTAATTGTTTTATCAGCAAGTTCAGAAAAAAAGAACTATTAGCTTTATAATACTGGTTTTGCACTTCACAGGACGCTTTAGGATACTTTTAGAGAGTTCATCTTCAGAACTGCCCTTCTATGAAGGATATATTTTTAACGAGATGCTGTGATATATGAGAGTTGCACTTTCTCGCAATATGTGGGAGGTAGATGAGCCCTAAGTAGCACAGAATAACTCCTGGCTAAAAGATAAATTCAGAGACATGGTGAACTGGAGGGGAATTATTATATATCCTGTATAATATGGTCATCAGTGCTTTCTAGCTGTACATCGTGGCTTATAACATTACCTTGCAGAAGACTAACAACAGAGTTCCACAGATTCATGGCAGTACTTATGAATTTCCTGGCAACCTTAAACACTTTTTCGAAGTTGATTATCTCATTGTGTGTTTTTTATGACTGTAAAACACCGGTTTACTCACAGTTGCTTAGTTTTGAAATTGTTCTCACAAAAAAAATAATATTATTTGTCAAGTGCTCCAACCCTTCATGTTTGCAGTATTTGTATTGTAACATGGCAGAGCTCAGCCAGCAGAGTGGCTACTGGCTGTACTGGGCTGGTCGTCCCTTGAGCTAATCCTGGTTGTATGACCCAGCGAGTGTTTGTTTAAGTCTCATTCGTGTTCTCAAATGGTTACTTCAAATGGGATATGAAATTTTGACTCAATTTTGCAGCTGAGCAGTGCTTGCAATGCAAGGTTCATGGAAAGGACAGAAAGTGCATTTCCATGATCTGCCTCATTCCATGTTCTCCTCATTCCTCGATCATTTAGCCAAGCCGTGGCACTTCACTAGGTCTCTCAGGGGTCAGCGTTTTTTCCAGAGTGTCTAGTGAAGATGGAAAATATCAGAGCAGTGTATTATTTCAGAAGACGGCTGCATTCTGTGCTTCTCTCTCCAGAAAGCCAGGAACAAGCAGTGAGGAGTGGCTGTTGGTTGCCATTAGCTTATGGATTACTTGGTCCAGCTTGGGGGTTTGCTCATTTCCCTGCTCTTTCAAAGCTCTCCAAGTCATGACTTAGCCAGCACAACTATTTTATTTGCAGGCAGACTTCCTGCAGGTTTCATCTTTGCTGTTTGCTGAGCAAAGGAACGGACAGAATGATGAAAGAGGTGACCAGAGGAGGCAAACTTTTTGAGCCTGTCACTTTAAGACAGAAACTCAAACTTCTGATGAGAAGCTGGGATTGATGCAAGGACAACCTGCTTTGTCCTTGTTGTATCCAGTTGTATCCATTGCCCCAGCAGTACAATAGGGTGGGAGAGAAGTTTTCCTGAGTGCCAAATATCTTCATGTGATTTGAGTTGTCACAATTATCCCTATTAAAGGAAAAATTCTCCTGAGCAATCTCAGGGTTTCAGTGTTAGGATGTCACTGACAGTCTCTTCCTTCTGTCCCAGTTCCCTGGTTTTTATTTTGCTATGTCAGCCAGTGACTGTAATATATAGTGTATTACCTGCTGTCACGAAACAGGCTTTTTTTTTTTTCTTTCTTCTGTAAAAAATCAAGTGCAGCATCACCAAACTGCTGATGTGTTGGGTTTTTTACCCAGCTGTTCCAGTAACCAGCTACATCTATTCAGAGTATTTGGACAGATAATGGAGAACGCTTTACTACGTGGTGCTTATAGCAATTTATAGCAACCTGTTTTGGGTAGGCTGGGAAGGATTGATGACTGGCAATTGACAGAAACAAATGACTCTGTGAAGAAATCCCAAACATCTGGAAGAATAAAGCCCACGGCACGGGGGTTGGAACTAGATGATCTTTAAGGTCTCTTCCAACCCAAACCATTCTGTTACTCTGTGAAAACCACTTTTAGCTCTGCCTCAGTCTTTTGCTTATTTCATCTCTCTTCTGCTACAGACAAAGCAGAATTTCCAGTGGCTTTTTTCTTTAAGATACTAAAGCTCTCCTCCCCTTTCCTGCTCTGTGGCCCCAAGACAAGTGCAATGCATTTCAGTTTCAGTCTCTAAGGCATAACTGCAACTGACTCTATATGCATCATTTTGTTTTATTTTACTTCCTATAGTGAAGACCTTCATATCCCCGATTTCTGAACTTCAGCATTGAAAATCAAATTAATTTCTTTGTTTCTTCAGTTCCCAAATGTGGTCCTTTAATATCCAAGCCACCAAATAACACTCAGCCCAAGAGCTTAGAAAGGCTCAAAATGAATGAGATTTGTAATAAACTCAACTACAGACATAGGCTGCAAGCTTATAAAGCATATAAAGTTTTGTGGGTTTTAGATAAAAGACAATTCCCAAATACAGGGAGCTGAAAAGAACCTTCCCTTATGACACAGTAGCCAGAGCACAGCAATTCTGTTTCATGGCAATTTGGGGCATTTTGGAGTTCACCTTTATCCTTCACTGTAACAAAAATGAAAACTACCCTTTATTTTCACAAAGAAGAGTTGTGCTAACCCCAAAAGTTCCTTTTTTAACTCATATTCTTCTCTTTCTCGTCCTCTCTCCAGAAATTACCAGAAACACTGCCCTGAACCTTAGAAACCAAAAAAACATTGCCCAAGTCTCTAAGGCCCTCAGCTGCACAGTGGTTTCGCGCACATGTATACACAAAGACGCATGCCAGACAGCAAAGGAAAGTAGCAGCAGCATTCTGCAGCCAGAATAACACTTGTGAAGCACCTTGCTTCTTACAGTGATGCTTCAAATACCAGCCACTTTCTGGAAACAGGTCCAGGACTGCACCCGGTGGGAGCATATTCCTGGCCTCTAAACACCAGAACAGCTAAAAGACCTGTAAGAAAATTCCTAATACTGGGGCGTTCTGTTTGTTTCATATGTTTTCATATGCTTCATATCTGGAGATGGACGCATCTCCACAGGAGGTTACAGTGGAGAGGGAATCAGCACCAAGCAGCTCAGCACATTCCTGTAGGTGGCATGGAGCACTTGGGTCTAGGGCAATAAGCACCTTGGTGCTTCCCTTTGATTCAGCAACAGAACTAACTTCAGGACATCCAGAGTTCAGATAAGTCCTGTCGCATGAAACAGGCCAACTGTGATGCTTCATTAGGAATTTAAACAGAGTATCTATCTATCTCACTTGTATTTTCCTCTTTTGGGCTTTGTTTCCTCATTTATTTGTTTGCCTTTGTCTCTGCTAGGATTTCTATTCCTCCCACCCCCGATATTTAACGTGACCATTCATTTGGCTCCATGGCTGACAGCATTAAAAAGGAGACGAGACCAGCTCTGGAAAGGATTAAACAGCATGAAGCCCACGGCAGCTGCTTTTCCATGAGATCTTCTCCACCCAAGCGCTCCCTGCTGCTGCAGCCACCAGCGGCAAGGAACAAATGGGTCTGACAATAGGGAGGAAATTTAGGGGCTGGTGAGAGGGGACATTTGTGCAGCCAAAACCTTCATGAAAGCAACAAGAGCACATCCGCAGCACAGATCCAGAGGGGCAGAGAAGCCAGCAAAGTCATGTGGAGACCTGCTTTAGATTGCCCTGATTTGAAACTGAGACATAAAATTGGCCCGCACAGCCACTGCGCAAAACACCTTTCTACTCCCAACGCCACCAGGCTCCTGTAATAAGAATGACTTCGAAAAGTTCAACACCTATCCCTTTAAAACTTTCTATTTGCGATGAGCAATATTCAGTGTCTCTGAAATTCAGGACTATGGCGTCTTTCTCCTTATTGTGTAATGGTTTTATTGTGCATACTTTTATGTTGTTATTTTGAGGTAGTTTTTAAAAGTAATATTTCACACAAAATGGTGGAGACCACAGTTCTAAATTCAGTGAACAGCTGGATTTTGTTAAATTGGCTTTTACACAGCTATTGTTGTGCCATTTTTCCACCCAGCTCTTCTCAGAAATGCTCAGTGAAATTGTATGAGGAACTTAATGTAACGATCAGCCTAATTTGGAGTAGGTCAGTAGATAAAATAGGAATTATTACATTGTTTTCCTGGGACAGACTGTATGTTCAGGGAGAGAAGGAACAGATTAGAACAATAATAATAGCTAAGAAGATGTAGCTTTGCAATCAATAAAGTTTTGATCTGTGGTTTTACGTTATACTTCAAATCAGGAGGTAGGAGACAGAGATCTCTGTTTGACACCTCTGTGCATCTGCAGACCCTGGAGGGGCAGGATCCCTCAGCCAGGCTGTCCTAGAAACATCCAGAAATACAGTGACATCTCCATCAATGTTTCTGAATCATAGAATCTTAGAATCATAGAATCATAAAATAGTTAGGGTTGGAAAGGACCTTAACTATGTCACCCAAGATGCCATCCAACCTGGCCTTGAACGCTGCCAGGGATGGAGCATTCACAACTTCCTTGGCAACCCATTCCAGTGCTTCACCACCCTCACTGTAAAGAACTTCTTCCTTATATCCAATCCAAACCTCCCTTGTTTAAGTTTGAAGCCATTACCCCTTGTCCTATCACTACAGTCCCCAAGGAAGAGTCCCTCCCCAGCATCCTTATAGACCCCCTTCAGACACTGGAAGGCTGCTATGAGGTCTCCACGCAGCCTTCTCTTCTCCAGGCTGAACAGCCCCAACTCTCTCAGCCTGTCTTCATATGGGAGGTGCTCCAGCCCTCTTATCATCCTCTTGGCCCTCCTCTGGACTCGCTCCAACAGCTCCATGTCCCATTTATGTTGAGGACACCAGAACTCTACACAGTACTCCAAGTGAGGTCTCACAAGAGCAGAGTAGAGGGGCAGGATCATCTCCTTTGACCTGCTGGTCACGCTTCTTTTAATGCAGCCCAGGATACAGTTGGCTTTCTGGGGTGACCTGGGAAGTCTTCCTGAAATAAGAAGACCTACAACTAGAAAAGGGTATGGAAGATCCTAATCCAGATACAGTCAGCAGGGAGAGGAAAGGGTTGCAGCCTCCCAGGAGTTGGGGGCAGCTCTGCAAACACGGTGGAGAGCCCACCACGAGCCTGGGCATGTCTCTGCTGGGAGAATGGGACTGCACAGCCTTTGGGGTTTTGCATTTAGCTGTTAGCAACCTTCTTCAAACAGGGATTTTCATGCTGAGCGGGATCAAATTGGCAGCTGAATGCAATGAACATTTCTTAAATAAAAGGTAGTCATTAGGAACAACAATTGTTCTGTATGTGATAAATGTTATGATAGCACATGTAATCTAGAGCTTGGTGCATTTATTTTTTTTATGAATGGTAAATTCACTGAAAAATCAATGTCTCAGGGAGAACAAAAGCATTTCTAAAAGTTGAGTCAAAATTCATTAAAACTTTCAGCCAATGAAATGAAGTCATAGCATTTTGCTTGGAGCTGTTTTGAGTATTTCATGTAAAAAACATCTAAGGATTTAATATCTATTTTATCTTTTCATTTTGAACAGTTCTTTTCATTAAAAACATTCTAAGGCTTTAAAAATTTCCTGTGGATTTGGATTTTGGTTATTTATTCAGCCTACATGCAAGGATCTATCCAGTGAATGGATGAAGTCCTGAAATGAATTTTGCTTTACCTGTTACAAAAATCTGTGGATCAAGCACAGTCTTAATCTTTGCGATACATCAGTGCATTGACTCTAGAAGGTATCTGCATGAAAATATACTGGTGATACTTTAGCTGGTGATGCTTTAAGCACATGCAGTAATTAAGACTGGGTATACAACAGCTAAAAAGCTGGGATTATTAAATTATGTGTTAAAAGCTGCTTCTCATGCCTGCAAAAAAGCAGAGAGATACATGGAGGGGGAGCCCCAAATAATACCCTGCTCGTCATCAATACCCATGCTTTGATGAACATCAGCCCATCAAAGGCCCATCTCCACAAGCAGAGAGGAGCACAAGGGCAAGCGAAAACTCAAATTAAAGATTCAGAGGAAGGGACACCCTGTCCAGACCCCTCCTGTTCCAGAAGACCCTCAGCCCTAGCATCCAGACATGAAACCCATCACAGTGAATCAGTGCTGGAGCATCTTTCAGACTGCTGGGGTTTGCTGCCTAAGGGTGTCAGATGCAATATGGGACACACAGAGGCATTCAGAATGAGGCCCCTGGTACTGTCTGTGTTCATATGGGTCTTCTGTGTGTGTATGGGTGTCGATCTGTATGGCCAGCCATGCACATACACATTTATGCACTGTATATATGTGCATGTGCTTACTGGGAATGCATGCTCAGCCTCGCTGCTTAGTTGGACCTGTGGACGTGACCTGTGGGAGCCTCATCTCCGTTGGGCTGTCAGATCTGCCCCAGTTCCCCTAACAGGGATGATTTGGCACAAAGCTGTAATAACAGAAATTACCAAACCTGAAATTTGTGCTGATAGCTTTCCCTGTATTTTCAAACTCATATTAAATAAATTATTTACATTTGGCAGCCACAAGTGTTCCATGCTAAAGAAACAAATTCCAGATTCTTGGAAATAATAATCATCAAACATTATCTGTGTTGCAAGGTTATTCCCCAAACTATTATTTTTCTGTGTTATGTCCAGAAATAGATAGTGAAAAACTTCAGCAAACTGGTCAGTCTGAAGGTAATTTAATTTTATTTTGCTTCCTCCCTTTAGATTTTATTCCTCCTTGCATTTACATATTTTCTCTCCAAATTGGATGAGTTACCAAACCAGATTTGAAAAGGCGAAGTAGCATTTGGCACGGCTGCAAAGGTCTATGCTCTAGCTACACGGGCATTAGAAGAACTGGAGACATCCAGCCCTCTGGCTTTATAACATGACTTTTCCCCCAAGGAATGCCAATTGCTTTGTTATGTGTTCAGAAATAGGAACTGAGTTCACCTTACCTTTGCGGAATGTGCTTGGTACTCTTTATCAGTTTAATCCCCACTGGGCTATACCCCAAAAGCAATTGAGCTACATGATTGCTCAGGAAAAAAAAACATGGCTTCAAGTAATGGGAAATGAAATTGTTTTCTCTCTCACCTGCTCCAGGAATGTTTAGAGGAAGCACGAACCTGTGAAGTGCTTGAGCTCTTCCGAGGTGATTGATGAACAGGAGGCTTTGACTGCTGTATTGACATTCACTGGGTTTTCATCAGCCCAGCTTAAAAAGAAAAGGGGAGGCAAAAGATTTTCACCCTCTGGTAGTGAAGTTGTCTGGTTTGTGCCCGCAGCACTGCTTAGGACAGAAGCAAAACAACACTTTTTTACTGGAGAATAGTAGTTTCTGAATTTGTCTGGCAGGCTTTTGTTCTTAACTGGGTCTTTTTGACAGGCTTTTGTTCTTAACTGAGTCTTTTCTTTTTTTTTCTGTTAAAGTCATCCATTTTCCCAAGGGACATACCCACAGACTTTCCCTCCCTTCCATCCAATGTTCCAGAAAGGAAGATTAAAAGCAAATTATTATCCACACTATAAGGATCTGCAATTCATCTGTTCCAAAGAAAAAGGAAATAATTTTCAACTGTCTGCATAGTTTCATTCTAATTTTTAATCCATCAAATTGATGGGCTTACCTAGACTTTCATATTTCAGATACAAACACCCCTCCCAAGTATAATTTACCCATTTTTTAGAAATCAAAATAAAATGTGAGTACATTAAACCAAACTTACTGATGTTGACTGGTGTAACTGAAAACTGTGCATACTTGTTATATTCACGGTAAAGAAGAGCAGGACTAAGAAGACTATATTTTGCTCATAACATGAAAAGATGACGTGCTAAAAGTCTTAGCAGAACCTGATGTGAGAAATGAGGGTTTCTTGGTGGTTGCGTGAGGCCCAAACCTCTCAGGCATGATCTGTGCTTACAGAGTTACAATATGTAATGGGTAAATAGGTCTGGACAGATGATTGGTTCATTGTCCCATGGGAGTTTTTGAGGTTTTAATGTTTTCTCTCACCCCATTTCAGAAGGAAAAACAATTTCAAAGATTTTTATCCACAGTTAGCAAAAAGAAAAAGTTTTGTGTCAGTTCACCAGAAGTTTTATCTTTTTACTTTTACTTTTCCAGATGTAAACCAGAACTAACATTTTGAAATAAAGACGTCTTTAAAAACATTAAAGAAGCCTCCCAGCTCTAAGACATTGAAATGGTTGTTTTAGCAACTACCATTCTTAAATTTTATTCTTTAACAAGGAAATTAATACCAGCTTTTAAAAAAGAACAACTTCATTGTATCAATGTTTATTTGTTGCATGTGCAGCAGTATATGCAACCAAATGGTCAAAAAGTAACTTGAATTAGATGTTTGATAAATGAGAACTGTTTAATATTGACAACAGGTCTTTATGTGACCTTAACTTGTGATTTCCATTTTCTCTAACACAGAGGAGCAACAGTCAGCATGAAGCTCTTCTCACCACTTGTATTTGCTAACTGCACTTTGGTTTCATAATTACCTGTATCACTGATGGATTTGAAACTGAAGACTCTTTAGGCTAAAGGCAGTAGGGTAAGAGGTGCCAACAGCCCCACAAACACTTCTAGATTGACTTATTGAAAACTCAGCAAGTAATATTCCTTTTAAGATTTTAATCTTTGTAATTGCCTCTATTTCTAAAGATGTCTTACTTTTAAGCCCTGTCTTCATCTCTCATCTTTTAGAGACCATAATAATTTTCTTTTATATGCAACTTTCAGAGTCCTCAGCCACTTTTGCCGTTCTTTCCAGGCTTCAGCTAACCATTTGTTGAATCAATGAAAAAAAGTGCAGAATCATCTTTCTCCCTCTCTATAAGCAGTTAATCTTGTATCTACAACCTGCTATGTCACATTAATTCTTCTCCCTTTCCATCCACTCACAGTAACTGATATGAGAACCTGTTTAAAAGATGTGTATTTGTTTTCCCTAAGGAAACTGTACTAGAGCCATGTATTTGGCAGATCTGAAATGCAAAAGCCTTATGTACATGCCACCCCAAATATCTATGAGATTAGAAACATGACTTTATCACAAAAATGGGTTAATATTGTATCTTTTCTTCCTGTATTTTTATTTTGGAACAGATTAATCTGCTCTCAGCTTCTGATATAATTTGCATCTAGGGACTGAAGCCTGAATGAGTGAAGCACAGCAATACGTTGCAATAAGCCATTCTTGTAAGAAACACTTTTGCTTTGAACAGAGACGAAAGCAGGGTGTTTAGCCTTTATGGAAACAATTTTATCTTGAAATGAACACAAACAAAAGGTCCTGCAGCTATCATTTCTTATGACAAAGATAAGCTGAGAAGGAGAAATTATACTCAATATACTTTGCTTCATGATAAAGGAGCATACAGTCATGTTCTCCTCCTGTATTTCTTAATATTGGTAAGTGATGGTGAAACACAATGTGATTAGAATCTATAAACAGGAAAATCCCTAAAATTCTACTCTTAGAGCAATCAGTACAGCAGGTCTTCCTACTCAGCTGTCAATTGCTCAGATCCCACAACTGCTGTTCCTTTTTGTCCCAGTAGTTCTGAGCTCAACCCCTGATGTCATGCAACAGACAGGGATTCCTCTGTACAAGCATCAAAGGTGTACAGCTCAGTTGCTTCCAGTATCACTAAGTAGGTCTCAATGGTTCCTTTTATCAATATCAAAACAGATATGGGATATTTGTTTCAGCATAAGACAAAGAGCTTACTGAAGTCAAAATCTGTCTCTCCACCATCATCTGTCATCACCTCTCGTAAAACATCGGCCAGCACCATCACACATGCCACTGCTTAGTAGCTTGACATGGTCCTCAGAGGGCCCTTCCCTGGCAACCACTGATCCATCTGCTGTCTGTTACTTTAGTTCTGTAGTATGTTCTCACCTCAGCTAAACAAAATAACTTAATTTTCCATCTCTCAGTATTGAATTTCTCTATGCTTTTCTTTCCTGTTCCTTCTCTCCTTTTGTAGGTGTTTGAGTTTTTAGGGGTGGCTTGGTGACTTGCAGGAGCCATCTGGCAGCCCTGTGGTGTGCCACAGCTCACACTATATAGTGCTGGTCTGTTAAGACTCAGCTGTCAAAAGACGCAGAGCTCTGTCAGGTTCCTCAGCTTCAACTGAGTGATGGAAAACACATCGTGTGGGGGTAAAATGAGCTAAGAAAATGACACAGTTGAATTACAAAGTACTTGAAAGACCCAGCACAGCTGAAGCTTTCAGAAATTTTAAAGGAAGCATAGATGTTTGATGACAATGTTTAGGCCTCCATCACCACACTTTTCTGAATGGACAAAGAAATCCCTTTGTAATAGTGAGCACTGCAAGGAAAATGGTGCTTACTTTTGCTGACTGAATCAACAACCTGAGGCCCCTTCCTATAAAAATGGGGTGGATGTGGAATTCAAAGCTTAACATGGAACTTGTAGAACTGAAGGAGATAATATAGAGGCCCATCTTCTGAGATACACTGACAGCAAAAGAGAAGTAAATTGTCTGTAGATATCTCTAGGATGATTGTTTGCACAGTTGCCAGATGATCGTGTACTCAGAACTGGAAACCAGAGGTTTGTACTGCAGCTGCACTGAAGAAAACTGAGTATCTTCTGTGCAGAAAGGTAAGGAGGGTTTGACACAGGGAAAGATCTGACACCACCATATTTTGAAGTACAAGACTGAGCTTAGACTTTCCTTCATGTGAATGCAAAGTATGGATTTAGCCTAAGCTGTCGGTAATGCTGACAGTAAAAAGAATTGAAGAGATATCTCACCAAACCTCAATTATTTCAGTGCTGTGAATGGTTCCCAGCTTTTCAACTTGATACCAGAAAAAAGATAGTAATTTTCCTTTGAACGCTACAGATTAAATGTGCCACACAAGGAGTATGACATGAAATCTAACAGTATTCCAAAGCGCGTCAGCTCTCCTAAGCCCCTTCTGTAATATGGAGGGTGGATGTCTATTTTCTTCTCTTCCTGCTACAATACCAAACACAGTAGGGGGCTTTCAACATTTTAGAGGAACAAAAGGAAGTCAAAAGCCAGTAGGAGAGCTGTATGAAAAGTTCATCCTTTGCAAATGTGTCACAGGGATACAGTCGAAGCAAGAAACTTTATTTTAGTGGAATCTGCACTGGTTTAGACAGATTAAGTTAACTCCTACTGTAACTGCTATGCACTCTGTGATGATTTTAATAGCCTCTTTTCATAACCAAGTTCTCAGACATATTTAAACTTAGTATCATTCACAAATGAAATGTTCAGTTTACATTTACAGTCACAACACCAGGATCTGCAAAGGGAGGAATCCTAGCCATGAGAACATTTAGAAGAGATACTATGTTCTATGAATGTGTGAAAAGAGGATGGCACACAATGGAAAAAATATTACTTTTGTTATTTCTTTATGAAGAATCTATTCCTTCTTTGAATGTAGAACTGGAAGCCCTAAACTAGCCTTGTATCAGTTAATTACAGAGTTTTAAATGTAATTCTCTTTTATTCTTCATTTGCCAAATCAAGGTTACATATAATGCCTAACAAATCTGGCAAACTACCTGCAAAGCTCATTAAAGATCAAACGGAATTCATAGCAATATTTATATATTATAAGTGGGGGAAGAGTAATGTATTCAATGAAATAAAGTCTTTTAGGAACACTGCTTTGATCTGTTTGTATCTGAGACCACTCAGAGCAACTTTTCCTAAAAATTAAAAGTTAATTTTATATCAAAGAATGAAATGTTCTTGAAATTTGTTAAAAAATCTTTATAAAAGTATAGATTAAGTTAAAAAAAATGTCCTAAACAAGCACAAGTAAAAGACTAATGAAGAGGATTTTTCTGGCATTTTATAGAACTTCATTTTACTTATCAAAATATGAAACACAACAGGAAAAGACTAGAAGATGAGCTCATTCATTCTTGTTTAAATGGTCTTTATTTAAAAAATATTCTTGGAACAACATGATTTTTTTCAAGCTGTGCAATTGTTACATGATTTTTTTATTATGATATTTTTTGTAAAGTGCAGCCTTTTATTGTCATCTCAGATGAGATCAGAAATTCCTCAGCGGAGTCTGTGAGCTTTTGTAGCACTCAGTAATGGAACAGTAGGTTGCCCACATTGGTCTCAATCTATAGGCAATGTCATAGGAATATAAGTAGTGTTTAAAACCATAGGTATTATGCAATAGGCTTAAAATTCTTTCCTAAAATCCTGTTGGTTGGTTCCTTTAAGAAATGCTTTTGAAATGCAAACACTGTTGTAGTAAAGTCAGAGCTACAGAGCTCTCCAGCATAATCTGGGGACTCTTTTATGGCCCAGAAACCAAGTATTACAGCACAGCCCAAATCCTTATAACTACACTTTCACCCACCACCTCCAGATTATTTGAAATGGCTGCTGATGCAAACTGGTCCTCAACCTTGCTTGGCCACTGTCCGGGAGGACTTAGGGGCACATCGGCAAAAATCTCAAGGAAGCTTGCTAACAATTTAAAAGTACAAACTCCAGCCTCCAATTAGTTTGTTAATACAGCCTATACTGAACACCTATCCCACCACCTCGTGTTCTGCTGACTTCTGAAAACAAAGCCATAAAGAAACAAAAGTCTATTTTTGCCTTTCGTGCGATATACAATTTACTGACCTGAAGAGAGTGCCTCAGGACACTGAGGTGGTAAGTTGAAAAGCCAGGAAACCAATGCCCTCAATGGGACTTAGGAAGCTGAAATTTCTTTTGGTGTTGTCAGTAATGCTTCCCACTCTACTGAGAGCTTTGTAGAATCTAACAGAGATGTAGTATGGCAGGAGCTCTTTCCATATGCTTGCATACTGATATCACTCGATACCTATGAAGACTAGAGCACTAATAGCCCTTTCTGGCTTACTACAACCAAACATATCAAAGTTCCCCTTCCCCTTTGGCAACAGCCCCTGAGCCCCAGTGAGCAGCGTTCAGGCAGTTTCAACTATCTGAATAAAAGCAGTGAATTTCAGCTGACTATTATTTTTGTGGCGGTCATTAAATGTCATTTGTAAACACAGTGTCCTCTGTCCCTGATTTTGCAGGTCATGTCTTAAATTCATAATGCATATTGATATTATATAAATAGTACAGGGGAACAAACCTATTTGTCCATTCTGTATCAGAAAAAAAAACGTAATGATAAAACCTTGAAATTTCACAGCTACAAAGTGCTTGCTATATAATGATGATGAGGTCTAAAAGAGGCATTTTCACCATTTGGCATCAAAACAGTTTATGAAGGATGGAAATACTGTCATTGCCATCACTGGCCATGAACCTGAGGAGTAGGATAATAAAGGGATATCTCCAGCATCTTTCCAGGGAAATTAATTGAAAGCCTTTGGTTTTATCTACATAAGACTTTATATGCATAAGACATATCAGCTATGGCAGGTGATAATAGAAGTGCCATACAACTTTTGTGTTATTCATGTAAATGACAACTTTTATCTGCAGATACTGTAAATGCATGGTAGACCATCTACATGAAGAATTAAGACTAGACTCCTTAGGTAATGCTTGACTAGACGAATCTTCTATCAATAGTAGATACCTATGCCGCTGAGCTTGCAGGAGAGATCCCCACTAGTTTGCAACCAGTCAGCAGAGTTGCTAAAACAAACTTTTCATGAATCACAATGAAAATTTGGAAGGCAAGACACAATATAATCTCCAGAGGTACATGTCCTGGGTTCAGCTATAGCAGTCATTTTTCTCCTTCTTAGTAGCTGGTGCAGTGCTGTGTTTTTTAACTTTCAGCCTGGGAACAACGCTGATAACACCGATGTTTTTAGTTGTTGCTAAGTAATGTTTACTCCAACCAAGGACTTTCTCAGTCTCATGCTTTGCCAGGGAGGAGGGGAAGCCGGGAGGAAACAGAGACAGGACACCTGACCCAAACTAGCCAAAGGGGTATTCCATACCACAGCACGTCATGCCCAGTATATAAACTGGGGGGAGTTACCCGGAAGGCCCAGATCACTGCTCGGGTCGGGTTGGTTATCGGTCGGCGGGTGGTGAGCAATTGTATCCTCTCCCCTTGTTATTTCCCTTATCGTTATTATCATTGGTGGTAGCAGCAGTGGTTTTGCATTATACCTTAGTTACGGGACTGTTCTTATCTCAACCTGTGGGAGTTACACTCTTCCGATTCTCCTCCCCATCCCTCTGGGAGCGGAGGGAGGAAGAACAGGGGGAGTGAGCGAGCAGCCGCGTGGTTCCGAGTTACCAGCTGGGCTCAAACCACGACAGTACAACATGCCGCTTCCCTTCTTTGTGCCAAGATGTTGCATAGGTGCAGCTACAGCTACTTCCAGTTTCCCTAAGCTGGATCAAGGTTAATTCTAAATGTTGCTTCACAGTAGAGACTGTCAAAGCAAAATTACAGATGTAACAGGGTGCTTGAGCCAATAGATTTTCTTTTAATAAAGGTTCGTATAAAGGCACCAACCCTGATGCATTCTGAAAATGCAAATATTTCAGAATATCTGTAGCAGTCAAGTAAATTTCTAAAGCATTAAACACACACTTTCTGACAGACTTCTTCTCATTATGCTGTTTGCTCTTTATCACAATCCAGGACAATTTCTGGCCACACCATAAACAAGAGTTTTGAGTACAGTTCTGATGCAGTAAGTCTCAGGGGCATGTCTGAAGGAGTCTGTATTTAATAAAAGGACAAAATGCCATAGGTAATTGTGAAAATTTACAGGAGGTTTTTTTACGAAGGCGAAGCAAGTGCTGCTCAGGTAAGAGTCCACACCACTTACATACTAGGAGAAACTCAGTCATCATGTCTGACTGCTGTTTGTGTCAGTTATTAGAAAAAAGAGAATGGATTAATGGACTTGCTAATGACCTTCCTGCCTCCATCAGCAATTTAACTTCTGTATCCTGCCTTTCTGTCATTGTTGGAAAATAACTGATGTGACAAAGATAAGCCATCAAGGCTCATCAGGACACAATTGGAAAGTGATCAAAACATCATTCATTCTCAGCCCTTTTTTATTTCCTTCAGGATTGGTACCCTGTAAATCTTTCCAAAGGGGATACCAGTGCATCTCTGTGCACATAAATTCCAGTATTTCTGTTCTTTGTCAGCTTGAATGAAGATCACACATGCAAACAGCTGATTTTAAGGAAACAGTCATTATACCAGTATTGGAAGCCATCTCAGGATAGGGATTTCACCTTCCTAGAATGACTCAACATCTGCTCTAATTAGATATTTTGTGTGTGTTTTGATTCACATTCAGTTGCATATTTACTCCAAGATAAAGAAACACCTGGCTTTATACACATACTTTAAGAATTGTCTTCATTTGAACATGCAGAGCATGGGAAGAGATGAGCTTTCATACTGAAAAAGTTGTATTAATAAACTTAAAAAGCAGTCAAAAGGAAAGAAACAAAAATGTACTGAAGACACCTCTTCTATTGACAGCTATAAAGCTTATGACTTGCTATTCCAGCACCTTTACTCCAGTGCCAATCTCCTATTGTGTCCCATTTTAGCCACATGCCCAAACCCTGCTGAGGACCCCTCTTTCATCATAGGATTATCTATGATCTAAAATGGCAATAGAGAAAACCAGCAGACAATTCAATGGTTTGAGTGTTTTCATCACCCTGGGGAACAGGTAAATGACAATGTGAGCTGTAGAAGCCACTTTGACACTGCAGGATGCTGGCAGAGGTGTGGAAAACAGCAGTGTCTCCCTCCCTCATTCCCTCTTGCAGTCAGGGGAGGAGCAGGAAGACAGCTGCTCTCCATCCCTGGGCATCCTGAGCCATTCCTGGGACTGCACAGCCATGTTTTGCCTCCCTGAGCACTACGGCAAGCTGCAAATGAGCTGAAATCAAAAAGTATCACTCAAGATTAAATCCCTACCTGGAATAAATCTTTATTATGAAGCCTGTGAGGATATTTCAGTTCTTTGAGCTATATGGAAATGATAGAGAGTCAATCTTTAATGAAGAGACATATCAACTTCAGTGAAGCATAATTCATGCAGCAGTTAGTGAAGAAAAGTCTGATGTTCATGAAAGCAAATAGCTACTTGGAACTTAGAAACACTGATTTAAGCACTCCAGTTTCAATCTCTAGGAGGAAAATGAGATCAAGAGTTCTCCCAATAGTTTCACCTCTCTGAACTGGCCTCATGACAAAATGACAATAGCAGTTTTTTCAGTTGCATACAGTTCACTTAGCCAGAAACAGAGAATCAAATAAGCAACTCAATGAATTTTGGCAACTGGGCAAAAAATATCTGTTCAGATCACAATAGATGCACTAACTGCAAATGATGCTAAACCACACCCAAGCTTAAACTGACGGAAAACTTGTAAAATTATCTTTTAAGACATTTCTTACATTTTTTTTCCTCTGCAACTGATCAAAGTACTCTCTGCAGGAAGGTATATGATTAGTCTTGTAAGTTTGGTATCAATCTTCTTACTCCCATTTATCTTTTACAACTATGACAAAATTCTACAGTCTTTAGTAAATTGTTCATAGTAAATACACTATATTGGAAGTACTACAGGACTACTTAATCTTTTTTTATTTAAAAGGAATCCAAATAAGCTTGCCATGTGCCAAGGCATGGAATAGTACCAACAAAAGAGAAGCCAGTTATTTCTCCAGGAACGTTATTCCTCTGACCTTGGTTAGAAAGCCATTAACATTTCTTCTTCAGAAAGAACCATTTAACTGGTAAAGAATTCTGTTGTGGGGCAAATTTGGGGTGATTCTCTGTAGTGGAATAGGAGAAGTTACACATCTCACATCCTCCTCTCCCAGAAGAGTTGGTGCTGACAGTAGTAATGGTAAGTGCTTCCATCCTGAGGCAAGTGAAATGTCCATCTGGGAGCTGGGTCTGAATCACGCTTCATGTCCTGCCTTCCAAGTTGCTAAATGGGAGGGAGGATGTACTCAGGTGGCCAAGCTTCCTCCAGCCAACTGAGCATACCAGGCACTGCTTGCTCTGATGCAAGCTGACAGACTCACCATTGTCTCCAGAAGAGGTGGATGTGGGTCTCCTCTCTCAGGAAGCTTTACTTCTTCAAATATGGGAAGATGTTCATGAGAGGTTGGTTAACGATGGATGGTCTCTCACTAAGCTCTTTAAACAAGAGTAATGGGAAAAGGACAAAAGCCCAATAGGTAT
Source organism: Strigops habroptila (assembly GCF_004027225.2). Taxonomy (NCBI): domain Eukaryota; kingdom Metazoa; phylum Chordata; class Aves; order Psittaciformes; family Psittacidae; genus Strigops; species Strigops habroptila. The sequence goes on from NC_044277.2 coordinate 39,168,234, forward strand.
GTGTAGGAGCAGCTTAAACCGGACAACGAAACTGATACTGGGAGACAGAGTTGCCTTGAAGAAGGTTGAAGGATGAAGAAGAAGGAAGTGTGTCAGTCCCCAGAAAAGATGGGGAATAAGCCAGGGGAATTGTATGGTTTTAGCCAGAACAATTTAATTGGTGTCACAATTTAACTGGTGTAACAGGATGTGGCAGGATAGTACGGATGACTAATAAATCAGTATAAATGGACACAAATTAATGCAAATGGCCTGTTCTGGAAAAACAGGCAAGGCAATAGAGAGGAAATGCTGGACAAATTGAAAAAAGGCTATCCAGGCTGCTTCTGTAGGTGTCAGTTACAAACCAGTACACCAGGCAAGGCAGAATCCTCCAGAGCACAAAACACAGTGTCCCCAGGGGGTTTTAGCTGATCAAATGCCAGATGGAAAAGGAACACAGTAGGACACAGTCTGCCAGGGTCGTGACATGCACCATGCACTCTTTCTGCATGGAACACAGTTAAAAATCCAACCAGGTCTGAATCCAGGTGATTTGCAGAAAATTCAACAGTAAAGGGATTGGGGCTGCCTGTTCGTCTTGTGACTAGATATTAAATATTTTAACTGATTTTAATTTTTTTCATAGAAATGTCAGATAATTCTTTAGACTTTCATCCTGGCATCCAATATTTTCTGTGAGAATCTATCATTTTGTAAAATGAGTATATGTGAATGTGGAAAGGAAATGAGAACAAAAAACAGAGTTTTGCTTAACAGAACGTAAAACTGATAATTATTATTAATGTTCATTTACGATGCATATCACACTGAGCTGCCAAAGTTCTTGCTGCCCTGTGATGCTGAAATGCTTTCCACCAAGATCTGAGTAATTTTCCTTGTCAAGAAAACAATCAGCACGCTTTATTCCATAGACTAGTTCCTCCACCATCTCTCATTCTTCTTCAAGGGGCAGAATACGCTCTCTGCTTAACTTTCCCATAAATACCTGCTTAACATTTCTTTTAAATACCATACATTGTCACTGTGTGCAATTAACGATCTTTGGCTAAGTGACGAAACTTATGCACATTTCAGACAGACTGGCAGGTGACAGATTTACTTCCCACATTCATACATTGTTATGAAGCACAACTCCCCCACTGAAGACTGACAGCTGCCTGCATTTACAAAGCCAAAGACCTGCTCAGACTGATTTGTTCCAATACACTAGGCAAGATTGGGAAAATGTTCCTATTGATTCTTACACCCACACTGTAGGTGATAAAACTGGTTAGGTGATCAGGTTTTTCACGCTGCCATAAGTAATTGTCTGATTTAACACCCAGAGTACCCAGATTAATTCACTGTTATTTCTATAGGCTGTTTTGCACTTTTTCCCTGCAAAAGCTTGACAAAAGACCCTTTGCCACATATCACATGGCTTCTTACTCCTTCCTACCATTTGTGACAAAGAATTAAAGGTTTATTTTCATATACAGCAGAGTATGTAAATAAGCTTTTGTAGTTCAATGGCTATTTGCAGCAGAGGTCAGTTCATCTAAAAGCCTTTCTGATAAATTGTGTACTTTCCCTGGCATATAAAGGCTTCCCACGTGATTGAGCTAACTGAGCTGGTGTGACATGTAGAAAATGCAATTTCATTCAACATTGCCGGAGGACTCCACAAGAGAAAGGGCAGCCAGATTAGACCTTTATCAAGGTTTTTCAATTACTACCTTGTTTCTGATGATGTGACTTCTTCCTCCACACTGGACAGGACCGTTAGGGGCTTCAAAGGAGATGAGAGGAACTTGCCTGGGGGAAAATGAGGATGAAGTCATTTATCCTCATTTGATAGTCAAAGAAACTTTTTAAAGTAAAATGAAGGTGACATTTAAAACATTGGATACATCTGCTTGTCCAGTATACAGTTCTTGTCCTTATTTTGCGTGGCTAATAATCACACTGAGTTAAAATCTCACCCTGCAAGTAGCCCTCTGGAAGCAAGTAGAAATATCCAGCAAGGTGTTACCACCAGAAAAAGCACCGGCTTTTCAAGAACATTTATGTGTTACTGATTTGGAAAAACATTTTCTTTTTGTTGTCAACAAGGACATTGGCACAAGTTTTTGCAAGCAGAATGGACAGTCAGTCATCCCAAGAAGAGCGCAATCCAGCCTCACCTGATGTTTGATCTGTGCTGCAGGAGAAACAAGGGCAGAGAGTTAGAGCTGCTTAAAATGCTTCTCCTGCCAGTGGGGGAGGGATATACCTTAAGACCTGCAAATGGGGGTCCAGTCATCTAACATAAGGGTTCCCCTTAATCTACAGACTGTAGATAACTCCAGGGACTCTAAATGCAACCCAGTCCACTTATGTTATATTTTAACAAGGGAAGATGCTAACTTTACATAACTTCTTTTTGAAGTGTTGTGCACTGACTAAGGAAGAGCCAAAGAATATTGGTAATTTAGAAGTCTTTTGATGGACAGACTGTAACTATATTACACAAGATATAAAAGAGATTGAACAAAATGGGGAAAGACTAAGACGTGAAAGCATATTTCTGTTATTGTGAGCTGCTTACTAAAAGGGTATGGGGATAGTTGCTATCTGGATGCAAATCAAACAGCTTTAATTCCAAAAAATGGAGCTGTGAAGTGGCATACAATCTGCCTGTCTGAGCTCATATACATACAGGAATAATTTTGAGGGAAAATCCCAAGAATTGCCAGTGGGATTTGCAATTTCTTGAGAAAGCAGAACTGTTGAGGAAACAGGCCCACTCAGATCAGCTAATCTGTGCCCAGAATCTATCAGGCAACATCATTTCTTGTTTTGACAGAACTTGATTTCAATTAAATCATTAAATGAATGCAAAGCCCTGTGTTCCATTATCACTGAACAAATCCACAGCAAATATTTTTAATTGAATTATAAGGAGATTAAAATACCTTAGAGATCATATAATTATGCTTCAATGTTTGGCATGCGCACATGGGGATTTAAGAAAATGCTGAAAAAAACAGGCAGAATCCTTTTTGCTCTGAGATGAAAAAGAATATACACTTGAAAGTGGGTGATGAAGATCTGAAAACTATTAGACAACTCAGGCTGTGAAAATTAAAATCCACAGGTATTTTGCAATAAAGCTAAAAATGTAAAATTAGAATACAGTGCCTGCTTTCTAGCAACTGTTTTTACTTTTATCATTTAAATTGTGTCATTACAACAAGGTTTTCCTCATTACAAGGAAAACTTTCAAAAACACTTAGGCACAAGTTTTATGAATTTCCAGCTATTTGTGCAAATCTAGTCTGACAACATACACTCTTGTTATATATAACAAACACCTTTATCAGACGGGTCTAACCCAGCTCCTGTCAATGCAGAAGGTAAGCACAATGGGATTTGACTTGGTTGCTTAAGACAGGGCTTTGGTATCCTGCAAGAGTAGCTGTATGAACTGTAGCAAGCTTTTACATGCCCTGACATCCAGAAATTTGAAACTTTACGTTTTCTACTGAGTCAATAAGGAAGACCAAGGACAGGCCATAGGGAGTGGCTGTCTCTAGCTGAGTTTTATTTCAGAGCTTTCCTTTTGGAAAGGTTCATTGCTGTTATGTCACTGAGGAGGCCAAAAGCATCATCCATTGAATGACAGTGAGCTTTTCAGTTCTTGTCAGGATCAAAGTGTATGTTGGGCAATAATGTTTATCTTGTCTCCACGAGCAAACAGAAACACAGTAAACTGCCCATTTTTGCCAATCCTTGGCAAAGGTTGTGCCTCTACCAGTTGGCAGGCTCTGTCAGTGCCAGGCCCCATCAGCAGCGGGACCACATGCCAAAGGGACAGTCAAGGCCACCACAACATGTTGCAGCTCTGAAGCCTTAATGGGAAGGGCACCCTGGACCATCACTGAACTGCTGGGAGCTGGTGGGACAAACCAGTGTTGTACAGGCTGTCCAACACAGGCTCAGATAGCTACCACTGGAGTGTCATGCACAGTTGATAACCCAAAGGATCTTCTTTCACTCATCCCCACTGTCCTCTACTCATCTGCCAGCAGATGGTTACAAAAACCAGTGACTTCTTTTAATACTGGGCATTGCAGTAGAATCCTGGGCTGAGCAAATAGCAGGGTGTGGGGACAAGAGTTACTCTGGAGGTCTCTCATGAGGAAACAAGTGGAGCCTGGCAGCCTGCAGTGCCACCTTTGAGGTTTCTTGGTTTTCTAACATAATATCACCAGCCAGGAATGGATGCTGAGACTTACTCCGAAGATCATCAGTCATAAAGCTAGTGCAGTGTGCAGATGGGGAGAGAGAGAAGGAACACAGATCAGGAGTACCACAAATTATAATTGTCTTCCAGAGATCATCCACATGTATGATCACAGGAAAAGCATGATTCTAAGATTACAAGTGTTCCATTAAATGATAAGAAATAACCACAACAGGATAATATCACTGCAAACTGTTAAGATATTCTTATATTATGTAACTAAATTGCTATTCATAACCAGCAGGAATCATTAAGGGTCTCTGCATGCAGTCCACTGACATGACTGCTTTGGTCTCACTAATATCTCATTTCAAATGTTCATTTCACTGATATTCCTTCTGAAAGCAGAGAAGAATATAATACTCATCAAAGGTTCCCTTATTGCCAAGGCACAGACACAGCATCAACTGTATTCTTGCTAAGCTGAAATTTAACATAAATTATCATCTGCAATGATATTCAGTGATTAATTGTCTTAGTACATCCCCAGCCCAAACCCCTGTGGTCAAACTTATTATGAAATGAATACCAATAGCTATCAGTACTGCTTTGAAATTATAATCAGGGACTGATGGCTCAAAAGCTAACATAAACTCTCCCTGTAGAAGAACTTCAGAATACATTTTTGTAGAGGGGAAAATTATCATTTTCAACTGACATTGAAACATGGGAACTACTAAGAAAATGCATCATATTCATTCTGTTCACTCTAGGAACTTATTTCTGTGCCCTCTTTCCATTTAAAACAGAACTGAAATAAATTACCTTATATTTTGAAACTGTTCATGAAGTGCAACATCAGCTGACATGCTCTTTCTGGAAAACGTATATGTGAGCCGAGCAACAAGGGTACATATACATTTGTTAATGTGAAGGTTTATTGAAAAGATCTGCTGGGACTGCAAATGAAGGATGTCAGGAGAGCTGTTTTGGGAAAAAACCTCAAATAAGCAGTGGTCCACATAGCCAGTGCTGCTTTTAGACAACAGAAAACACCAGAGCTATAACAGTAGCTCTAAGACAGTGAGGAGAGATGATTTTCTTGTGTCTGTGCTAACTCTTAGTAACAGGAGCTAAACAGAGTATGTTAATAGAATAATTCACCACAGAGACAACTGTGCCCTTTATTAGCATTCATGTCACGCTTGTGTTGCCACTAAAGAAATATGACTAAAATATGACAGAAATGTTACTGCATCTTTTCTTAAGTTGTCATTTAGTAATTAGAAAAGGATTGACCAGTACAGCACAACGAGAAGAGCTTACACTTTATTCCTGGTGAGCCCAGCATAATGTTTTCTGAAAGCAACATGAGCTTTTCTACCATCTTTGGTGGATTTGATTTCAGACTCCCTCAGGGCTATGTAATGTGCAAAGTTACCTAACACAGTCAAAAATGAGAAAATTAAAGTGCATTACCAGAAAGCTTGAATCAAATTGTCACCAATTCTTTGATTACCATTGAAAAGCAACAGTTTTGTTCATTGTAAAAAATATTAGTTTCAGTTTCACAGTATTGATAGCCATCTGAGAATTTTTTATTGAATTTTATAAACATGGGAATATTATGAGCTTCACAATAGTGTATGGTTTTATCAAGAATAATAAATCAAAACAATTTTGAAGTTTCTGGTGTTGGTATTACAAATACACAAAGGCTTTTTTTGCATTACGGGTAAAGAAACTGACTGACAAAGAATTATTTCCATCTGGAATTAAACAAAATTTAAAATCTTGAAAAAAGGCTTAAAAAAGTGATCTTCCCAAAATTCATATGAGACTTGACAAAATTATCTGCTTTAAATAATTTTAAAATGGTTTGTTTTGAATATGTCTTTTCAGGGTTTATCTTACCATTAACTGAATTCTGGAGTCAAAAATATGGTTTCAACAAAGCACAAAACTTTTCAGTTTGAAAACATCTGAGGAGGATAAACTGGTTATTTTGAAAAATCTAACAAGTATGAAATACATAAAACCCTGATATTTCCATATGAAGCATTATGGATTAAATGAAATGATGTTGACAATAAATGAAACATTGCTTCAGGAAAGTCCTGAGGGCAGATGAAAATGTAGTGATGTAGGTCAAGGAGAAGAAAATAAGGGGCAAGAAAATTCACTTTTCCAGAAGGTTTTATTCCAAATCTGTATAAAGGTCCCTTAGGGCTATTCAGCTGTGAATTTATCATACTTTTGATCCGTGTCCATGACAGAATTGGTTCTATATTGTCACATAATCAGATAAGAAGTGGACCCTTTATTTTATTTACTTCTGAGTCCCAGGTCTGCCTTCATAAGTAAGATGATGACTGGTGCTTGCGCTTCCGCAGTCCTGAAGTTGAAGATATCTGCAAGAGTTTTTGAGATCCTAATGAAAAATCTCTAAGTGGAATTTAAGTCCCTTCAGAGCTTGCTCACTCTGAGCTGGAGATGACCCCATGTTCCCATGGGGAGACTGAAGGGGAAGATGCGGAAATCAGCCTGGCACAGTTGCAGTTCACATGATGGTACTGGGCAACCCAAGTGGCTGGGAAGGCAAGTGGCAGCAAGCTTGAGAGCCCAAAATCACCTCCACTTTCACTGCTAGAGCAAGTCTCACCTTACTGAAGGTGTGTGCAGAGTCTTCAGCACGAGCTCTACTATTCTCTGCACCTCGTGGAGTCTCCAGCAACCCCTGGCAGGCAAGAAGGGGCTCATCTTCCCCCCCGCCCTGTACCACAGTCTCTGCCATCCCCAGTAAGGAAGGCTTGTATGAGGGAGAGGCAAGACTAGCTCCTGAGAGAGGTCTGCCCACAAACTGGGTGCCAGAGCTGATGCAAAATGCCAATTAAGGTGGTTGGCAAAGTTTCCTCTCCTGCATACAGCTGGCCAAGGGCAGCCTCTAGGCTGACTCAAACACAAGAGCAGACCTGCTCAGCAATCCCTGTTCTCACATCTCTCATTGCCCAGGTCAGAAAAAGACACAAACTCCAGGTTTTGCCTGTGTGCTTGAATAGCCCACACAAGCAAACATAAACTCCAAATTTTCTAGTTATGAAACCTAAGAAGGAAAGTATCCACCACTTCTAAGTGCAGCAGGAGAACTGGACCAATGGGATTAGTACTGGTCTAACAAGGAAATTGTAGAACAAGTCCCTTCAGCTTTTCAGACCCTGTTAATTTAATATTTTCCCTACTTATTTCAACATCTGCAGAACTATTATCCAGCTAGACAGCACTGAGATCACAGCCATTCGACTGACTGTTTATCTTCTACAGTCAAACACAGCTTTTATTTTTACCCTGCCCGAGATGAAGCATGATAATCCACGTTAAAGATGGACTTGTGACATTAGCAGTCAGATTTGATAACTGTTTACAATTCCAGCTGGGCAATTAAACAGTGTTAATTTTTGGAACCCCACTTCACTCAGTAATACAACAGGCACTTTCCTGATTAATAAGAAATTAGACTATCCATAAACTCTCTGCTGGATGCTAAAGTCTTTCACTGTGTGGCAATTAAGGCACACTTCTAGCTTCCTAGTTTCCAAATTTTCCATGTACTGATATGGTCCTTTGTCATCATTACTTCCACAGAAAACGCATAATATCTTCTCATTGGCATCTGCTCAGAATCTGACTCAAAAAAAGGCTACATAACAGTGGTGTTACTCAAACTCTGTTTCTGAAACACAAAAGATTTAAAAAGCAATTTAATCATAATAAAGGGGAGTTTTTTTCACTGAGTAAAAGCCATCCATAAGTACATGACCAAGGTATGAGACAGGTTGCTCTACATCAATATCTAGGCTGCAGCAGTGACTGCTGCACCCTCTCTCTCATTTTAATCGGTTTTGGTCTTCATGAATTACATGATCTTACTTCTTAGATGACTTACTCCTATATACAGCCAGTGCCGAACATCTGCAGAAAGAAGTTATCAGGAAGAGATGATTTCCCGCCATTTTGCATGCCCAGCCATGGCTGAACTGAGTTTTGTCCCAAGTTTAGTGGATTCACTAAAATGTAGAGGTGATTTTTCATAAAATAATTACTCAAGCTCACATGCAGAAGGCACAAATTGCTCTAGTTCTTACTTTGGAAAACAGACTTTGTTATTTAGCTCAGAGCCCCTTCCTTAGAGCAATGAAATCTAAACAGGTATTTCTCTTATCCTACATGTCAAGAAGAGTGAGACAAAAGATATATGGAGAAATTGTAGGTATTTCAAAACTATGGAGAAATTGTAGGTATTGCAAAACTGTCAAGAAGTCGATGTTCAGAAACAAGTCATAGAAGTTCTCCAAGTTAAAATGCCTTTTTGTTGTTGTTGTTGCATATCGTCTTTAAGAAACGTTGACTGTACCATTTCTTAAGCTCCCAAAAGAAGTGAATTAATTAAAAAATAGCCCCAAGAAAGAAGACAGCATAATATTCAATTCTCACAGTTACTGCTTTTCAGGTTCCTTATGGCTTAATTAGGATTCTCCTAAATTAGAAAGCAAAAATTTTCCCACAAGGGCATGGGCCCACGTCACAAGCAAAGATTCAAGCACTCCAGATGTAAAAAGTTTGAGATGAAATACAGGTTTTGAAACAAGAATTCTGTGCATCTTTTTTCGTATCTCAGATACTTTATTAATGAAAAAAGGCAAAGTATGGCTTTTTTACTAGAATTGTTACTGCTTTAAATTAAGCTTGAAAATTCTAAAAATCTAAAACAACAGAAAAAAAACCCCAGCATCCACGTGATCATAGGACCCATGAGGCTGGTCAGGTTTTGTGAATCAGGTCATCTATCAGTAACAATCCATTTGTTGCATCTTGAGATCCCACCAAGTAGGCCAGTATTTTTTGTCTTTATAACATAGGAGTTTAGAACTCCTATGGATGATCTTATCCACGTTCTGTTGGTCATTCCCACTGTAGTATAAGAACCACTCAGGCAAGAGACATAGTCATGTTATCACGATTTAACTAAATCCTACAAGAAGGAAAATGTGAGATAAAATCTATTAATACCTTATTAAAATAGTAGATATCATTTGACAGACAAAAATTGCATTTTAATACACTAAATCTTAGGGGTTTCACTGCTTTCATATGGCAAGAAAACCCCACCACTATTGATTGGCTGATGCTCTCTCTTGCATTACAGGCACCCAAGTCCTTCATACACCACTATTGCGGTCAAATTAAAAAGGCAAGTATTATATAAATATATATATATACACACACTAAATTATATCTATATGTTAAATTATAATAAAGAATGAGGCATGTACTCTTACAGCAATTTTCATATAACATCTGTGAGTGAATTGGGAGTGAAGAAACAGTGACACATGTTTTAGCACGAGATTGCAACCCTGGTTCTTACCCAGGATCCTCCATTTTCAAGGGAAAAAAGGCCATTGAGTATGGCCCAACACAAGGTCTTGTATAGAGAATGAACTTCATGTTCCTTGTGGCCACTCAGCTGGGCAGAGGTGGAAAGCTAGTCTTTAAAAACATTTGCCTATTTGTTTTGTGACGACAAAGGAAAAACTCTCTCTTCCCCCCGGCTCCCCCCACCCATATTGGTAGGGTTGAAGAATTTGTTTTCTCCCCAGCAAGAAACAAAAACAATAATGGAAGCTCTTCAAACTAATGTTCAGAAGAGGAAAAGGGAGCCAACAGATTATTAACTTCACATCAGGGAAGACATCATTATAGTCAAAATACTTCAAAGGCCCTTTTCTTATGCAATTCATTAACAGACTTTCAGACCTCTTTGTACTCAGAAGAAGAGTGTATATATTTCTGCAGTAGTGTGTCTTTTGGGGAGTTGAGGCTAACAGGGCAAAGCCTTTTGTCCAATTATTTGTCTCAAATATGACACTTTTGTAAATGTCACTGCTAGATGGGTATTAAAGTCATCCATCTGTGCATGGTCTCTGAGCTTTGTAAACAATAAAAGAAAATTGTGTCACTGCACTCTGGGAAAAAAGGATTTTTTAATCTTTGATACCCAGCACGTTAAGCTTAAGCATCTTAATTTTAAAACCTAATGCAGGTTCTGCATATTAATGTAACTTCTAATACTAAGTTAATGGCAAATTCAAAAACAAGAGGAAATCCATCTCCTTTCTACCACAAAAGAAACTTTTTTGAAAATTATGCTGTAGTTCCCACTGTGGAGCATTATTTTAGTTTTGTGGATGTTTTTGTTTTCAGATAAAAATACATTTTCAAGATCAAACTTAGGTTGCAAGCACTTTATAACGGTATCTGAATTTGTTTATCAGGCACTAATAAGCCTTAATAAAGGTATTCTATTATAAAAATTAATAACTTTATGTTATAATAGTTGAGCCTTTAAAAAAAAAAAAAAAAACACACAAAAAAAACCCACCAAAAAACCAAAACCAAAAAACAAACCACAAACCCAAAACCAAAACAACATTTCCTAGCAAAGGTATTCATGGAATTCATTTTCTGAGACAACAAATACCTGCCCAATATTTGCAGCTAGCTCAAGCTCACAACTATAAAGATCCTTACTAATCTTATTATAAGTTATACTGATCCAAAAGAAAAAAGAAATGTGTAAAATGTGCTGTAAATACAATCCAGGTATAAATTTCCAATACAAATACATATACGCACAGGAATAAAGACAGTATCATTCATACATTGAAAGAAATCATGTTGTGGCTAAAATCACACAGAAATACTGATTACATTCACACAAACCAATTCAGATATTTGCTATATTTGTAGTATGCTTAAAGATAGCAAACTGATTACCTCAAACATGAAAGTTATAAAAACGTAACTTCTAGAGCTGGCTCATTCTTTAAACCATTAATGGTATAATTGCTCGCCTGACATTATATAAACTGACTAAGAAGACATTTAAAATGTGTGGAGGTTTTACCCCAAAAAAAGATAATTAAAGTAGCAAAGAAGTGAATTTTGTGTGAGTGTACAGTACAAATAAATCATTCCTCCTGCCACCCAGTACAGTATACAAATATAGCACACGCTGTAGTGCTCAGACTTCTTCTCTATTTTTGATTCTTACAAATAGGAAACTCCTCCTAGAAATCAAGCCCAGTATATAATATATGACACCCAATTTGCCAGTCACACAAACTTATTAAGAATGTTACCATGTACAGTATTTTATTTAAACTATATGGCAGACCATAATAAGCCCATATCGAGTTTGTGATTGTGCACAAAGTTGAACTTCTTTGTTTTATAGCATCTCTGTAAATATTTTTTAAACCTTTCAGGTTTATAATACAGAAAAAAATCTGCAATATGCTTTGAGGAAACTTCCTTTCACCAAGAATTTTGACATTTCTGAGCCACCGCTAAATCCAAAAGCTTAAACCTCACAGGAAAGGTTTAGAGGCAAAGGTTAACTTCCGACAAGTGGAAATATTTTCTTTCAATTTTCTTTTTATTTTGACTGCTTAATTTTGTATATGATATGTTTAAATTAAGTCAAGGAATCATTTCAAAGTCAAAAATTGAAATGCTTTATTAAAAAAATCACTACTTGGCATTCTCAGAAATTTTTCACAAGCTTTTCTTGTAAAAAAATCTTTGATGAAATCAAGATTTCATTAAGCAAGAAACTTTTCAAGAGCTCCATTCTGTGTTAAAAAAAAAGCTTGTAAAATATTTTTCATTTCTAACTGTAACCTATCACATATAAACCTTTTGGTCTGCAGCCTATCTCTAATTTAAAACATCCTGTAAAAGGTCTTTTCATGAGCTATAAGATTTAGCAGCTATCAAAATAACTATTCTTATAATAAAAGAATGCTTATCAGCTTGCACATATCCACCATTATCTGCCCTTCACCCCAAAGGTCAATTTACTAGAAATGTTAAACATTTTCGTCATTCACTTCTTGATTTGAAATTCTAATACCTGCAGAGCAGCTGCTATGTAAGGGTTGTCCTGGGTTCAGCTATAGCAGTCATTTTTCTCCTTCTTAGTAGCTGGTGCAGGGTTGTGTTTTTTAACTTTCAGCCTGGGAACAACGCCGATAGCACCGATGTTTTTAGTTGTTGCTAAGTAATGTTTATTCCAACCAAGGACTTTCTCAGTCTTGTGCTTTGCCAGGGAGGAGGGGAAGCCGGGAGGAAACAGAGACAGGACACCTGACCCAAACTAGCCAAAGGGGTATTCCATACCACAGCACGTCATGCCCAGTATATAAACCGAGGGGAGTTACCCGGAAGGCCCAGATCACTGCTCGGGTCGGGCTGGGTGACGGTCGGCGGGTGGTGAGCAATTGTATCCTCTCCCCTTGTTATTTCACTAATCATTATTATCATTGGTGGTAGCAGCAGTGGTTTTGCATTATACCTTAGTTACTGGACTGCTCTTATCTCAACCTGTGGGAGTTACATTCTTCCGATTCTCCTCCCCATCCCTCCGGGAGCAGGGGGAGGAAGGGGGGGAGTGAGCGAGCGGCTGCGTGGTTCCAAGTTACCGGCTGGGCTCAAACCACGACAGTTCTTTGTGGTGCCCAATGTGGGGCACAAAGGGTTGAGATAACAACAGATCTGACCGAAGTGTGTCTAATCGTATTTGTGATAAGCATTCATTGTTACTACTCGTCACAATGGTGATTATTTGGCTCTCAGACTTGTGGCGTTTGATCTCAGAGTTTCAGCATGTTGTACCTTACTTACAGCCACTATTTGCTGTTTTAGTGTTTATCTGCTGGGGGGCCTGGGCTAAGGTTCTTGTTTCACTGTACTTCATGGTAATGACTTGTAATACAATAAACTCATTGATCATGAAACTGGTCTGGTTTGTGCTTCCAGCGTGGCCATCACCTCTATACTTTGGGAGGTATATAATGAAATATTTTAGCAATTGCATATCTTTTTTTTTTCTCCTCGGGGGGTAAACTTACGAAGGAAGCATTCTTTTTCACCCTCAGTTCCCCCACCAGCCTATTTGCAACAGCAGTTGAGAGTTCTGAAGGTTTTAGATGGCCTTTGAATACCCTTGAAACCTGCCTGCCGATTGTGCTGGGGATCAGCATGTTGCAACACATACGGAGTGTGTTTTACCCACGGCCATCCCGCCCTGGGAACACCCTATTTTGTCTGATCTCAAAAGTTAAGCAGTATGGGGTTCAAATCTGGTCTAGGGTTAGACGACGATATAGGAGGACCACCAAGAGATTTTCCCTGAGGCTGGACAGTCATGAGTGGCAGGGTGTGTGGGATAGTATGGGCAAGTATCTAGCCCAGTGGGCCCCTCCAGTGCTTTGGAACTTCACCACTGAACAAGTGCAACATCCGGAAAAACTAGTAAAACACTTAAACGAGGTGTGCTGTCGTCCTGGTTATACCAGAGAGGGACAAACCATGGCAACGTGCTGGGGCTTGGCCTATGCCTACAGAGCCCTGCTCAACACTATCCAGCACCTTCAAAGGGAAAAAAACGTCTCTGGATCTGATGGCAAAGCAACAGACAATGCAGCTATGCCAACTACAAGCACAGCAGTTACTCAAACCCTGACCACAACAGACAACACCGCTACTCCAAGTACAGCAGCTACATCAACCCCAGTGACAAGCACAACAGCTACTCAAACCCTGACCACAACAGACAACGCAACTACTCCAACTTCAAATACAGCAGCTACACCAACCCCAGTGACAAGCACAGCAGCTACTCAAACCCCAACAGCAACAATGCGGCTACTCCAAGCACCGCAGCTACACCAACCCCAGTGACAAGCACCGTAGCTACTCAAACCCCGACAGCAACAGACAATGTGGCTACCCCAAGCACTGCAGCTACACCAACCCCAGTGACAAGCACAGTAGCTACTCAAACCCCAACAGCAACAGTCAACCTGGCTACTCCAAGCACCGCAGCTACACCAACCCCAGTGACAAGCACAGTAGCTACTCAAACCCCGACAGCAATAGACAATGCCGCTGTTGGTGTTACTCAACTCCCAAGCACAACAGCTGCACCAACCCTGGCAACAGACGCTGCAGCCATTTAGATCTTCTTTCATACCAAAGCAGACTGAGAAGCCACATTCGGTGTCCCCTACGATCCTGTATTCTTGACTGTAGCTGGGCTAATTCTCACTTATGGCTATTCTTACTCTCCGCCTTTCCCTACTTGCGACACATACCCTGCTGAAGCCAAACCCATCAGCCAGCCCTGTCCCAAAGTTGAGGTTTGACCTTAGGCTTGCCTGGTTTTTAGCTTGTTCTCTGCTTTTTTCATCCTGTGTAAGATGTTTCCCATTTGAGATTAAAGCCATGAAATGAGCAACAATTGTGCCATTTATTCTCCAAGTCCAGAATCTCGATCCTCGTGTTTCAGAACAGCCATATATTGCCATCATTTTGTTTCCAAACATAGGATGACCGTACTAAGTATTCGGCATCAGCCGCTGGTTGCATTGGGCACTTAGAGACGGAGGAGTCACAAGCAAATAAGGTGGTTTCATGAGATAGTCTTCTGCCTGTCTGCCCATACATTCTCCCATTATGACCACATAGAAATCTAAAAGCAAAACAGACAATTATCTGACATCAGTTTCTCATTTGTCTTAAAGAAAATAAAAAAATGTAAATAGTCTCAGTTTCTAGAAATTTTTAGTGAAAATGAAGTGAGTCTTTGTAAGGCATTTTCTTAAAACTGCTAACCAGCTAGTAAGCAAGTGTTTGGGAAATCACAAAAGCAGAAGAAGATACTCTCTTAAAAATAAATAAACAAAACACAATTCACCTTAGCAACAGCCTGCCGCAGCCCCTACAATGCCACACACTGCCTGATCCCTTTTGGCAAAGAGGCTCCAAGGTTTGCCACCAAAGCAGGCATTTTACAGGCAGAAACAAAGTTTGGATTTCTCAAGCTCCATGCTCATTAATCCCTTCCCTTCTCCATTACTCATCTCTGGCTCTTCTTTTGCACAAGCTTTCATGTGACATGTGGCATGTGGAGCCACGGAATGAGCAGGGAGAGGGAAGCCTCTCCTCCTGCTCTGCACCACAGTCTGCACAGACATCAGGGACCTCATCCATGAAATTGCAAAGTACTGTAAAAACAAAATCTGTTACATAAGCCATCAGAAACGTCTCAAAATGAGTCTCAAACTATAGGTAGTACTATGTGGGAAGAGATTCCCTCAGACACAGGAGCTCAGAGGGCTCCCACTGGCATCTGTCTCAGAGGTATACGTGCTCGCATTATGTGATAAGATTATGGCCGTGTGGCTGCAGCTTTCTTCCCTGCCATCAGTCTAGGTCTGTATCACACTTGATGTCAGCAAACATATGTAAAAGAGCTTTAGAAAATGGAGGATTTCATTACAGGGGATGAAATTATAGAGCCTTGGCACTATTAAATGCTTGATCTTGTTATAGTTTAGAAGCTTTAACAACTCATCATCCTTAAGCCAGAATTCCTAGTCCCATTAATGTATTCACACACAGAATACACTAAATTAATTTCTGATATAGTGTTGAGTTTTCCCGTATCTGTGCTAACAGGACATTGCACAGGGCTATGGCACACTAATACCCATTGAAAAGAAGACTTTCCTACTGACCTGAGAGAAGCAGACTGGGCCTCTTGGAAATAAAAATGGTAGGGACAAAAATCATCCAGCATCAGCAGCATGCATCCAGCTGAGCACCAGGAGGAACGCAAGATACTTTGGGTTAGAAATAAAACAGTGGAAAAAGTAGTCTGAATGTTACAGGAAAATGATATCTAAATCAATACCTAAAGCACGTTTGGTTTTTTTCAGTCTCATGGACTTCTTTTCTTACATTGACAAAATGCTTTTCTACTAAATGTGCTGGTGTTCTGACACACATCAGCGCAGCCCTTCTCCCTCCAGAGTGCCACCCTTCTGCAGAAGACTGAAGCAGACACACTCCAACACATTTAGATTAGGATACAGCAAACTGATATTGTAAAGTTCAGGGGACCTGATTCTCTGGCACTCATTGTGAGATTATACATGAAAGTGCAATGGATTGCAAAGTACAGACATTATGCAAACAAATCTAGATGAAGATTATGTACATTAATATTGTAGAAAAAATTTAAGAGTAACCCAGAATCTGTAAAACAGCAGTTATCACTGGATATAGAGACTGTCTTCAGTTGTTCACAGAAGCTTACAGGAGAAGACAAAAGTCTACCAACTAATAATTATCATAACAATAAACAATAATTTCTAACAATGCTCAAGGCAAACTGGAGAGTGCGTGGGCCTTCACTAACAAAGACACTTAGAGGCTAGTCATAACAAAAATGCAACCTTGTGGGCTGAGTTCATATTTGCACTCAGGCTAAGTGTAAAGGAGCAAGTAAATTGACATGTACAAGGTATAAAATGTGGATGATATTAAAAACGAGGGATTTATAGAGAGGCATTGTTGTGGTTTAACCTCAGTTGACAGCTAAGTACCATACAGTACAGAAAGTATACCAAAAAAAGATGAAGAATAATCATTGGGATATTACATTTTATTCTCCTATTTTAATCATAAACATGCAATAAAGGGCAGCTTAAAAAATACAGAGTAAAATCAATCTTAATATGATAGTAAACTTCAGGGAATTCTTATGGCTTACCAAACGAGCTTCAAAGTGAAAAAGAGCAAACTACCAGCCTCCTGTCAGCTTTGAAACACCCCCTCTTACTTCTGATAACAATATTCATTATTACAATCACTGCTCCCCAAATCCAGGGATTGAAACTCTTGTGATTTACTTGTATTAATTTGGCGTGATAACTCTCTCTGACTAACCCATTTTTATGGGCTGACAAAGGATTGAAACTGGTAAAAAAGCTGTTTCCAGGCGGTTTACACAGTGTCAAAACTGACATGAACTATGAGGGATGCTACACAGCAACATACTGTCACCACATGCCTATGGGCTTGAGATTGTGGATGATATTTCCCCACCCAGAACAAGTGAGAGATAAAGAAGCTACAGAAGATTTTTAATCCAAAATTCAAGTAGAGGTTGTACATGTGAGTCCACCAGCTCCTCCACTGCGAACAGGAAGGTTTCCAAAATCACTACTCAGGCTCTGTGAGTCAGGCCATTGTAAAAACAATGCTCCATGAGCAGCATATTCATGTTACTAATGATCTTTGCTTTCTCTGGCTGGCTGCTCTTTGTCCCCTAAACACCACCACAGAAATCCTCCCTCTACCCACATATGTTCCAGTACTTCACCTCCACAGCATTGCTCATGCTGACCGGCCAGTGCCCCAGGGATGACTGCCAGCTGGATGAGAATAACCAGAGCTTTGACAGCTGCCCCTATTATAATCTCACTCTCTGTTAAGCACTGACCAGCCTGTGCAGAACTAGTGAAGATTTGCATATTGTGCACATGGTTTGCAAACTTACACAAAACAAATAAACAATCCCTTCTGCTTCCTTTAATTAAGAAATCAAGTGAAGATTGGTAGAAGTGAAATTCCTTTTATTTTCCTCTCATTGAGGATATTCTGATGTTTACTTTTCAGGTTCTTCTCTTTTTCACTAAGACAGCTAGAACAATACATTCCTTTCTGTTACAGGTAAATTGGAAGATTCATCTTTACATGAGCCAGAGCTTTAGCAACCACTTTAGCTTTAGCAAAACAGAGCTTTAGCAACCACTGTGAGGTTGGTGTTACATTTGCACAGGCTGGCATCACTGCTGTGCTGCAGCCCCTTAGCTCATCTGCTAAAAAGTACTTTCATGGAGAAACAGTATTGTAATGATGCCAGGGACTATGAAGAATATAAAACATAAGTGCTTGATGCATGGAATGAGTTAGGGAGAAACTAAATATGCATTTATGTAAGCAGTTGTAAAAGTAAGTATTTTAGGCGAATAAATACAAGCTATGCAGCAGGGGCAGAATATAACAGAAATGGAGGAGGAAAAACGGAGTGAAAAGATCTCAAACTAAAAAAAATGAGAGGCATGCACCAGAGCACAGAGCTGGCGGCCTTCACCATGCATGGCTCAGCCTGGAAACAGCCCCTGTAACAGCAGCTGCCCTTGCAAGCGATCAGCCACTTTCGGATGAAAGAAGAGCAAACAGTGGTGGGAACCTTTGGTACTTCCACTTACTTACATTGTCACCCACATGACAGGTAACATTGGGAATGAGTGAAAGAGAGTGGCCTCACAAAACCAAAACTTGAGTATGGTCAACTGGAAGATTGAAAACTGAAAACATGACCCTGCACTTACCTTTTCCTCTTGGTAGGTCACATCTGCCTTCATACTGCCACTGGGGAAATGTGCACATGGGTGATTCAAATAATTTTTACTTGCATCTTCTGAAACAATTTTAAAGCTCCCCTCTCCTCCAGTTCCCGCTCTCCAGCTGACCAGTAACACCAGTTCTACGAGATAATCATCAGGAAAAAACAGTTAGCTGGCACCCTCAAAAGCAAAAAGTGCCCAGCAGAGTTGGGGCATCTGTACAACCTGAAACCACCACTAAGTCATTTTAAGAGACAAACTATGCTTCAAATCTGTCTTTCTGGCTGTAACCTATTTGGTCTATTGTTCATTAGGCCTATAGAATATAATCTATAGAACAAAAATTTTGCAATAAATGGGTAGAAACAGATGTATTGTCGTAGAGGCAATGGGGCTGGATTCACATGGTACTTTACACTAACCCTTTTAAATCCTTGGCTCATAAATACTGGAATTATCAGTCTTGCTGGCAGAAGTTAGCCAGCATTTGTGTCCCCTCATGTGTCTGCCTTTTTTTCTTTCTTTTTTTTTTTTTTAACATTTTGTTAAGAACTGAGGCAAACAAAGAAATCTGGACAAAAGTGAATGCTTTCAAGTGCAACTGAACAGAAACACTGCTGCTGCAATCTTGTCTTGCTGTGTGCGGCAAACAGGCAAGGTCTCTCTGCGTAAATCACTTCTCTTGTCTCTCGCTCCATTTCACATATTTGGATTATGTTTTGTTAAAGCGATTTCTAGCAGTTTATGCAGCTCTTGAAAAGCTGGGATTTAAAACTACGTCATGCCACTACTCTTAGCAGAGCCTCTCATCTCTGTATCTTCAAATAATGCTATAAACCAAAGGTGTCACTTCATTCAAGGTATGTTTCATTAGAAGGATTAAAACACTGTTAGAAACAAAGATCATATAACAGAGCAGCTCTAGGGAATTCCTTCATAACTGAATCCATCCTTAAAATCCTAAAAAACTACTAACAAGTAGTTAAGATTTGTCTGGGTATTTTCTCCATTCCATTAAAAAATTGTTTTGTTCTGGATAATCATTACTAAAAAGATCCAGAGGCAATTCTACATAAAGGAGGGGATAAGACTGAGTACATGGACATTCGTTTCCCATTTCCACAATGAAGTTAACTGCTTTCACAGGGCAAAAGTCTGGGCACCCACCAAGGCTGCCTAAAATGATGGAGAGAAGAGAAGGGGTTGTGCTCATCTCACTGGAGAGAGGAGGGAGCAGCAGCTCAGCACAGGAGCACATGATGTACCAACTAGGCCTATGTGGGAGGCTAAACCTCACTACATTCCATGTTCAGACAAAAGCTGAATTGTGCAGTGACACCCAACCTGGGAGGGAACCTGCAGGCTGGACTAGACCAGGACCCCAAACATGGCCTGGTCACAACAGACACTGATTTTAATCAGCCTTACAAAGGCTATAACACGACAAGGACATTCAGACCAGGAAATGCCCACATTCACAGATGAAGTTGGCACCAGCTGGCATTAGTCAGACTGTTGAGCATGTGAACAAAGCAGTTCCCCTGCAAGGGAATATGGGGTAGGCACATGCCCATGGCAATGAACTAAGGTAGAATGTAATCAAAGGAATGAACAAGGGTTTGAAACAAACTGAAATGCAGATTTTTGTTATGTTTGTGTATTCATTTCACAATACCTTAAGACAGCTTGCATAAGGTACATTACTACTTCCACTCTTAATCAGAAAAAGTGTGAACTAATACATCTGGCCAGCGGGAGAAAAAGGGGATTTATATTGAGCTTTGTTAGCCGTCAAAGTACTGAGATACTGCAAAATCTGAATGCATCTTGGGAAAAGATGGCAACATATCTCTTGACCAATGCATAATTAGTAATATATTTTACTGAAGATGTAATACAGATCAAAACAAAAATTCATGATGTAGAAATGGAACAATTTTATATAAGAATGAAATAAAACTGTACATGACCTTTCCAGAGAGTTCTTAGAAAGAAAAATTGATGAACCCAGCTTGAAAATGGCAATAGTTGTGCTGAATTTCAAGAAAATACCAGGTCACAGTGGGTCTGGATGTTGATTTTTACAGGCCATTCACTCTGAAGCTTTTCCCACATTGCACGGAATTGTACAATCAAGTGTTAGATAATGCCATAAAACCACAAAGCCTCAGGGAACCACTGATTATGACTGCCAGTGTCCACATCCCCAAACACAGTAGACCTTTCAATTACAGAGATTTGTATCAAACATGCAATTGTCTTCCTATTGCAGTCTAAGAAGCATTTGCCCACAGTCTGTGGGGAGCTGGCTGACCTTCTTTTTCTCCAGCTGCCAAACTGCATTAATGGATTAAAAAACATACACCAGAGACATTCCTAATAATATTTGTCAATAAACAACAGCAGTCATACCACAGAGACGTTATGCAACTGAGAGTACAAGCCATGATACAATTTCCATGTTAAGAGAAAGCCAGTGCACCTGAGCTCCCCGGAAGCACAGAACAAAGTGAAAAGCTTTGTCAGCTAACCTTGGTTATCCACATTTTCTCTCCACCCTTCCTTTTGTTCACACCCTAGTCAAATTGCCAGATTTCCTCCCTGTCCACACTAGCACAGCCAAACCTCCTCCATAGCAGCTCTAACATCTGAACCTTTCTATAAATGCCAACATGCACCCAGGCCCTCTGTTCCCATTGGTCATCTGCTGCTTCCTATGCACAATTTATGTCCAGCTACAGACTTGTCTTGCATGCTTCCTTGAGGAAGCTGGAATAAATAGGGAGAAAAAAGTCCATGTCTTTCATGAAATCCCTGGAGTAAGGTTTACCATCAACATCTTTTCATTCTTAATGTTTTCATGTTAAATTGAATAAAGCAGAACTGCAGCCCGAATACTTTTCCCCTAGAGTAACCCAGGACACATGGCTTTGACTGGAGAACGACCCCATCTCCCTCCTAAACAGAGTGCTGCTTTAGACTCCGTGGTGGTCCATCACCATGAATTGCTCTGTTACCTCCTCTCCTGGGTGTGCAGGTCAAGAGACTGACAAAGTTTTCAGGCTCCGTCAAAACTACTCAGTTTTGTCAAAAAACTACTCAGAAGTCCCATTTGTGCATTCCTGTGCAAAATGCTCCAACGTATCTCTAGCTACCAAAGCTGGAGTGTCTTAAAATGGTGCTAGAAGAGAGCTTCTTCAGTGTCCTGAGTCACAGAAACCCCGTGGGAATTATAACAAGTCTCTGACTATGCCCAGTTCACAAAGGATAGCACTTATCCTAGCTGCACCTTCTAAGTAGCAATGGTAGCTCAAGCAACAGTTGCTTTCACATGCTTTTAGCTCTAATTGGATTCCTAAAAGGCTCCTGATTCTAGTCCCAAATACAATATAGGCTGCCGTGTTTTGGGGAAAAAAAACCAACATTGAAGCTGCTGAGTATAATGACTGCTGCAATTTGATAGAAAATTCTCTAAGAGCGCTGCTTTGAAATGAAATCTTTCTAACTTCTCTTACAACATAGAGCCAGTAATGCTTATCTTGCTTTCTGCACTGTTCAGGGGGGATCCAAAATTGCAATACAGAAGGTATTAATGGTCTGCTAGGCTTAAGTGAGAGATATCCACTTTATGGTTTTCTTTTTTTACATTCAAACATAGGACAATGTTAAGTCTACTGCCATGACAACATAATGTCAAGTGTTATTCATTCTTCTTGCAACCACTGCCATCTTTTAACTCGACAAGTATTTTAAGTAGTTCTTCTAGTGTTTATTCTCCTTAGGTTCATGTCTGTGTACCCCTGGAGACTTCCTTTGCTCCCTCTTTTAATAATGACCCCATCAACTATGACAGACATGTTGAATAAGAGTACACAATGTTGAATTCACACAAATCAGCAGAAGAAGATAAATTTGTAATTTATGTGGGTCTTTAATATTGCAACTTTGCTATTTCTCCCTGTGTTCTCCCCTGAAAGTGCCCTCATAAGGATGTGTTAATTTTTCACTGTGGATGTTGCATACTGCTATAGCAATCACCATCCTCACATGCAGCTTCCTTTCTGACCCATCATAAGTTACTTTTGGAGTTCATTCCAATACTGCAGCCCTGACCCTGATGAACTTACTCAGTATTAGTGTGAAAGGGGCACACAGTCTCTTTCATTATAAATTAGTAATTGTCAGGAGTCACAGTTTTTCCAATTTTTCGTGCTGAAAGTAAGCCTTGCAACAGCTTTCAGCATTAATAAAGCCTTGAAGGGGTGACACTGGGAAAGGTTCTAAAGATGAGCAATTTAATAAAGAGCAGAATTAATGAAACTCAAATTTCAGGTTTCTCGGCCTTCACTCTCCACTGTGATTTCTGATAAAGGGTGAGTCTCAGCCTTTCTATCTACACAGGCATCTGTCTCCTAAGTCTTGCAGGAACTTACAAGCTGAGAGGTTTTCACCGTTCAGTTAAAGGGTGTTAAAATTGAGCAATTCAAAACTTGTTAAAGGGAGTTCAATACAAGCACATGCACACACAGTAAGACTGCACAGGACTTATTTCCTTCAGAAATCAGGGCATAAAAAACAGGATAAGAAAATAAAACATACCTTTGGGGCAAAGTTGGGAAATAATTAGGAAAAACTCACCTTGTTCTTGGGAAAAGAAAGCATCACATAAAAAAAAGCACAAGCAACCACACTTCTGCTCAGAAGTAACATTAATTGTGCCATGACAGCCTGGTAAAAGGGAGGTAACTTCATCCATGAAAGCTGACATGCCTTAAATTACACTTAGTCTTACAGCCTGATAAACAGACTGTGGAATTTACAGTAGCCTTTGGGATTTCCATTACCCGGAATGACTTTGTTGCATGCCATTTATTTTTGCTTAGTTTTGTAATCATGAAAGATTTTGAAGGCTACTAAGAAATGCAGGCATCAAAGTATTTAGTGTATTTCATGTGTGCTGTTACTGTATGTTTCATAGTAATAAAGACAATGATAGCAAATGTATTTCTTACCATGCCAAGCATTCATGAAATGAAGAAACAAAGGCAGCACACTACCAGCAATGACAGATACCCAGATGTGCCATGTCCCACTATGATACAAAAGGTCAGAGATTGACAGATGTCACAAAAGTTCTTGTTGATTTTGTCAATTTAGTAGTAGCTGATAAAGTAAATACAGAAACAGTATGTAAATATATATCTAGCATGTTACATCAAAATGTACCATTACATCTCCATTTTGGTCTCCACAGCAAATTAAATTTTAACTTTCTGAAGCAAAATCATGTTTTTTCACAGGGAAAAAAAAAAAAGTGAGTGGCAGACAAAAAAGACGCTTATCTATGAAATACAGTTTTACAGAATGTGAATCAGGGCAATAATTCATCTTTCTTGCCATTGCTTTTACACATTAATCACTGCCACAAGGTTTTCATCCCTATAAATTACATCCTCCCAAATCACTACACTGAATCACAGATCTTTCTGATTAGCTGCTTTTATTTAGCCACCTCATAATCATTTGATTCGCTCCATGCAAGTAAAAAACAGAGCTGTGATCCATCTGTTAAGTTATAGACCATAAGTTCCCATCTGTCATTCATGGACCAGTGGTAGTCCCCAGAGCACTCTCTGCCCATCTACAGAGAGTCGGCTGCTCTCCTGGTGTGGCCTTCTCCTCATCTCCAGCTGTTAAATCACATCAAAAGATGTGTATAAAAACAGAGAAGAAAACAAATGTGAATAACATTATTTTTCCATGTAAACAATAGTTTTAGCTGCAAGAGGCGTGTTACACAATTGGCAATGAGCAGGAACCTTGGAGCCACGTGCCTTTCCCAGTGGAAGCTTTGCGAATGCCGAGTCCCTGCCAGTGGCTGCAGCTTGGGCTCCAAGCAGTGTGGCTGCAGGGTGCTCCTCCAGAAACCCAGGGCCCTCGTTCAAGTGCCAGCACTGTTAACAGGTTCACTGCTGATTGCTTTGATAGAAATATCTACCGCTTTAGGTAAGAAAAAGCTGATTTCTCTGGATTAGGCTGGATCAGTTGCCCCCCACCCCCTAGCTGTTCATCTGGTCCTGCATCCGAAGCTCCAGGTTGGACCACAGCTGGGTGGTCTCGTGACTACCCTCCCATCTCCACAGTTTACAGCCTGGAGTAGGAAACAATTTTTGTTTACTTCAGTCTGCTAAGCTGCCATAGTTCAAGGGTTGCTACAGATCCCACTCCTGGAGGTGAGAAGTCAGTGAGGCATTTCAGCCATCCCAGTTCACTCAGACCCCACACAAAAGGTGACACTGCCCAGCCCCTACCTCTCATGGGGCAGCAGCAGCAGTAGTTTCTGTGCACTCCATCCTCCCACTCCACCTGCCCAAGGCTACCAACACCACAGCTGAACATGCTATCCAACCACCTCACTCACAGCCCAGCATGTGAGTTAAAGCACCATCAGTTCTGGTTTGGTTTAAAATGGCTCAGCCCTTGCGTCCCCAGTCCCTGCAGATGATCTGATGGGGTAAATTCTTCAGCTTCACATCAAAATCTGACTGAGATCCTGAAACCTATAATATGATCCCAAACTGTCTCACAGATACTTGAACCCATCAAACTGTCTTTCAGCTAGCACCCTCCAGATGTTGCACACAATATTACCATTGCAGATGAGACTGAAAACTGAGGATGCAGGAACAGCTTAACCAGTCAATACTTAATTTCACATAAGAGTACCTGATGGGAGGGTAGGTGCAGTAGTGGCTCTGCTATCAGGTTTTACTCATATTTAACTCAGTAACAGTTCCCATTTTTGTTACCATTCCCAGTAACAAATACCTCAAAGTATTTCTGTACACCATGCCAAAAAACACACACGCAAGAACTACATGGCAAAGTAAGATTTAGGTGTATTTGGAGTTGGTACATAACGTTCAGTATCATCTGCACAGGAGAAGCTAACACACATGGGTTACCACCTAATAGCCCTTTGCCCACCTGAATCTCTTTAGTAAAACAAAACTATTTCCATGGCCAGCAGCATACCAGAGAGTAGTGTGGCTGACCTCCATCATGAGTTCAAACAGCCCAGCACCAATTTACTGCTGGGTCTGGTGGGAGCACCCTTACGCACACAGGTGGGACAAAGCTTCAGTTCATATGTGGATTAACAGTGGATTAACACTGAGATGGCTCTGCAGCTCTGCTACCAGTCCTGACATCAATACGTCTAAAACCAGGCTGACGTGAGAGTACTCTGACACAAAGTAAAATATCATCCCTTACTTAATTCTCCCCAAAAGTGCTACTTCAAACCTTAACTCTGCATTTTTGGAACACACATTCTTGGAACACACATACGTGGCAGTACTTACTGCCAAGTAAAACCAGACCTACTGCCTACAGCTGAATGACTCCATAAGTGAAAATGAACATGTTTGTAGGTGTCCATAGCATCAGCTTCTTGGGGTCAGTTGCACCAGGCTCAGGGTTCTTAGGTCTCTTAAAACTCAGCGTGTGTTTAAGCACTTTATTGTGTTTAATTCTGCTCTTATGGGAGCCCAGAATACTCCACATACTGAGTATGTTAAACAATTGACCAGTCGGGGCCCACAGTGTCTTTCAGTTATTCATTTGGAACAAAGGCTGTGCTTTTCCTGGACTTTATGCTTTGCTAGCCTGGAATTAGCATTTTGCCAGCCCCTAAAGCCCAAATCTGAGCTCATCCAAACTTTTGGGAAAGACGGATCTGGCTCCAAGCCCTGTATTTCAAGGCCATCTTTAATCTAGTGCTAGCAAAGGGAGTTTTTTTAATGCTAATTCCTCACTTTCTCAATCCACTAACGGAACAAAAAGGAGGAAAAACTATCTGGGTCCTAGGGATATTAGCTTTCCTTTCTTTGGGAAAGACATAGATGATGAACCAATCAGGCTGTGAATGATAAACACTGCTTTAAATAGATAAGAAGCAAATAGGCAAAGAGACAATAAGGTTATTAAGGGATAATACTGGGAAACTGAGTGACAGATGATTATCTGAACTTCAATTTAATTTCAAATTTTAGCATTTCTTTTATGTTCACTCCTATAATTTTTCTTTCCCCTTTTTGTTCACATTCAGTTTTCTGCAGGGAAAAAAGGGGAATAACTTCAAAAATACTGAATTTGTCATTATCTGAAGCAAAAATTAAATGACTCACAAAAAACTTGGTACTTTGCCACAGGTCTCCAGGGTCACATGCAAGGGATTTCATGCAGATTGTACCTGTTCTTGCTCTTCGGACAGAGGCCAGCACTGGCTGATGCAGCAGCTGATGCACAGTTTGCTCTGTTCTCTGCTGCCCTGGACCATCGGCAGAGATGACATGTTGGTCATGCAGGCAAACACTTCAGAAACTTTTGTTTAAAAACACAAATATAAAAGTTTCACTTTGATTTTTATTTTCTTTAATTAATAAGGTGAAACTTACTTGTGAGGCACATCAGTTCATTTTGTTGTTCACTTCCCTCAGAACAAACAGGAAATTCGATTAACTGATAGCTTTTTGCTTCATAGGGCCTGACAAGCGATGTCCTCTTTTACCCATACGCGTGGGAAGGGCTAAATGCTCTTCTGAATAGTCTTGCTAGTTTCTGTGGCACCCAGGGAGACAAAGGCAGAAGGACTGGTTGTGCTTAAAAACATCTCATGGAAGGAGCAGCAATGTCCTGCTCCTGTCAAAGCTGTCTATTTTTAAACTGCTGACCTGCAGCTCAATAGCACTGTCATATACTGCTCCCAGCAGAGATGACATCAAACCTTCACCAAAATGCAACAGTGTTCTACTCCTCTTCATTTGGAGCCCAAACCCATCCAAAAGTACAGATGTTTCAACCCTTTGTTCTAAATCTTATCACCTTAAGGAAAAAGAAATCCTCATCCTCTCCCTTCTCCTCTATCTTCACCATATTCTATAATGTTTGGTTATTCAGGGATGAGTAGCTTACTCTTTGAATAAAGCATCAGCAATTTTTCTATGCACGGTTTCATTCATTTGGCAGTTTCACAGCTGCCACAACTGTGGATAGCATCCTTCTAAATAATGTCCAAAAATAATGTAATTTTATTCAGAGAAAGTAGCAGTTTATGTGTTTTCTACTGGTTTGTACCATGAAATATGCCATTCTTGAACCCAAAAGGTTCACTTGTTTTAAATATTTTTTTAATCCTTTCTAGAAGGAAAGTATAAAAAGTCCTGCGTTTATAATAAATTAAGACCAACATCTCCTGCAATAATATCTCTAATTTATGTGCATAGGGAATACAAAGTGATATAATAAGCAGAACTATAGTGCTGATATTTTCATCAAAAGAATAATTCAGTATGGAACGACATCAGCACTCTAACTAATATTTCTTCATTGGTTTTAGGCAAACATCAAAGAAAATGTTGTGAACTGATTTTTTCAGTACAGTTAATTGAAGTCACCTAGAAACTTTTTATGACTTTTCAGATCAGAATTATCTAGTAGGAAATGTTGGGTAGAAGTTGGTAAACTAAATAGTCATTGCCCAGTGCCATGGAAAACAACTTTTCCTTTGTGGAAAAAACAGACTATTAATATCCCTTATAGAGATTCGACCAATCAGGTTCTAAAGAACTTCTGCAGGGTTTTATTAAAATTACGCTAAAACCTCAGTACCTTCTAGTTGTTTTCATTGGGTCATTGGGGGGGGGGGAAGGGGGGAGAAGGAGCCTGCTGGTTTTCGTGAATTCAGTAGAGATATTTTGCTAAACATTATTTGATTTATTTTTCAATTGTGTAACTGTTCTAAAATTCAGTTAAATTCGACAAGGCTACAGAGAAATAGTTCCTGTTTGTAATACTGAAGAATGTGAATAAAGCAGGAGAGAGAGCCTTTAGGGAATGCTGTTGCAAATCAGTGAAAATACATGTAGCTTGCCATGTGTTGAACTCCATGAATTTATGTAATAAATGAATTCCAACAAAATCCCAGCTCTGCAGATAAGAAGATAATACAGACCCTTTACAGTCATAAGTCACTCCATCTCAACATCTCTTGGGAGTAGCACTTATAAGAAAACCCCCAAGGCATTTATTTCACTGGAACAGCTTCACAGAGTTAGTTCATGGAAAATACAGAACAGGCTAAACATAACCTCATTTGCCTTCTAAAAAGTGTAGTTGTGTTCTTTGGGAATGTTCTTATTGGCACCAAATTCTTTGGAAATCAGAGCAAGGGAAAGAGTTCCTATGTCTTCAAAGTGGAACTGTAGATTAGAATTGAATCTGGATTTGAGCTAAATGGACTACCATCATGCCTTTCAGAACCCATCAAGTGGGATGGGGCACCAAAGTAAAGCAGATGAGCTGCTTCAGCAGCAAGGTAAAATAAAGAAAATCTGTTGTGAAGAATACAGCAAATCTAAAAAAAAAAAAAAAAAAAAGAAAGAAAGAAAGAAAAACTGATGTGAACAGCCTGCTGGTCATTGTCCTCTTGAGAAATATGTTTAGAGCATCATACAGCCAGAGATACTGAAGAATCAGTAATGCTTTGACATGTATCTACGCTATACTGCTTAGGAAACAAGCACTGTTCTTGTTGCCAGTGAAGCCCGGAATTACATTTCTGATTATACATTTTGCCTACCAGAGAAAAATAAGGTAAAAGCTTATTAGTATAAAGCTTGTACAGAACTCGTATCTAGTGTAAATCTAAATCACATAACTACATAATGTGCACTAGACTACTGTTTGTGCTATGGAGCTACATCTGTCAAATACAGCTACAGCAATGCAAAGAAAACCAATCCATCTACTCTTTATAGTTAATATAACAAAAAGGATAATCTGTAGTAGTGGGTCTGCAGGTCTTCACAAGAGATGACCGCGTGAATGCTAAAAAGTGACATAATTTCCAGGGGAGCTGCTCGCATGAGAGAATTCCTCTGCTATGGGACACACAGAAACCAATTTAGTCCAGGAGGTGCCTGTGCTGAAATTACTAAAGGATAAGAAAATATAAGAGGGAAGTATTACAAATGTTTGGCCTGCTCTGGCACTTTCCTAGACAGTGATGTAACCGGGTACTTACTGACACAGTGGGATACTGGGTGTTGAACTAAATGGATCTCCCGGTCCTAAGCCAGTATGGCTCATTTTATTCTGCATGAGAGAAGGAAAAGAGATTTTTTCAACAGGAAAAAAACTATCACATAATTAGGTTAGTTTATGATCATGAATTCTTGTGCTCCACTCTACCAAAGAGAAAATGCATCAATCTTCACCCAGACTTCTGCACCAGTATTCAGGTTAAAGACACTTCTGCTTCAGAAAACTGAATTTTACAACTACATCTTATGTTCAGCTCCCACTGATTTCAAGGGTTCAGCAGTCATGAAATTCTGACTACAGGATTGCAGGGTAGGAAGGCAATCAAGCTGTTTTCTACAAATGTACAAGAAAAAGAAAAATTATTTTTCCTAGACAAAAATTGTCACAAAATAGGAGTTATTTCATCAGGAATCTAGGAACCTAGATTAAGGAGGTGATCCTGCCCCTCTACTCTGCTCTTGTGAGACCTCACTTGGAGTACTGTGTACAGTTCTGGTGTCCTCAACATAAAAAGGACATGGAGCTGTTGGAGCGAGTCCAGAGGAGGGCCACGAGGATGATAAGAGGGCTGGAGCACCTCCTGTATGAAGACAGGCTGAGAAAGTTGGGGCTGTTCAGCCTGGAGAAGAGAAGGCTGCGTGGAGACCTCATAGCAGCCTTCCAGTATCTGAAGGGGGTCTATACAGATGCTGGGGAGGGACTCTTCCTTAGGGACTGTAGCGGTAGGACAAGGGGTAATGGCTTCAAACTCAAACAGGGGAAGTTTAGATTAGATATAAGGAAGAAGTTCTTTACAGTGAGGGTGGTGAAGCACTGGAATGGGTTGCCCAGGGAGGTTGTGGATGCTCCATCCCTGGCGGTGTTCAAGGCCAGGTTGGACAGAGCCTTGGACCACGTGGTTTAGGGCAAGGTGTCCCTGCCCATGGCAGGTGGGTTGGAACTAGATGATCTTAAGGTCCTTTCCAACCCTTACTATTCTATGATTCTATGATTTTAACCTGAGGTGTTTTCTGTCTACCATCCTTCAAAGAACATGTTGTGATTCTGCACATTAACAAGCCCAAGTCAGAGCCTTTCTCAAAACCATTCTCCAAAGACTGGTTTCTTTTTGTCAAAAGGGCAGCTAAGGAGCACACAGGACTATGCACATCCCAAGCTGTAAGACAGATAAAAACGCTCAGATCAATAAATTTCATATCCTGTGGGGGTTTTGTTCAATACAAGGAAGTACTTATAAGCTTTCTACATTTTTCATCTTTCAATAAATGCTATAAAGATTATTTTGTCTAATATTTAAGTAGTAAAACTCTACTTAAGCTTAACTGTACTTCAATTTGACAATTGGATAAAAGGATTGTGTGGAGTATGAACTACTTGGAAGAAAAATCATAAATCCTCCTGTTAACAAGATAGACACCAGCTACCTGGACACAGTGCCAGGGGGTGGCATAGGAAAGTTGTCGGTGGTCTGGGGAGAAAGAGGCAAGAGAAATAGTCAGCCTCAGCCCTCATTACTTCATTATTAAAATAACTGCAAAGGGAGACCATCATGAGTCATTTTCTTTGGGGCCAAATTTTTCTTACTTTCAGTCATGTTGAGCAATACTGTGCTGTATGCTGCAGAAATCAATGTGATTCTCATCAGATATTATTCAGTGTTAGTCAGAATATCTGCAGGTGGATTGTAGAGTTTAGGAGTGAATTTTGAAACTAGCTTGGGATGAGGAAATACATCATGGCATGAATAGAATCCCAGTCCTGGGATCAGAGAGGTCCGATATCCCATTGCTGTCTCTGCCCCTGCTTTCTAAGCTTGTAGATTATGTCCTGATTTTGCACATGATTTAGATCATCTGTCACATAGAGCAATCTCTTCTCCTGCCCTGAGAAAGAGACTTTCACATACCTGACATTAGAAAAACTAGGGGAGAAAGGTGGGAAGCTAATAACTTTTTAAGGGAAACTTGACATTGGTAGATTGTTAAGGCATTTGGCACTCCTAAGCATGTTGGAGGGGGGAAAATAAAATATTGGTTATTTGGTTTAGCATAAAGGTTTGTTGGAGTTCCTGTTTATGCTAGAGACAGAGAGACTATTTCTCCATTTATGAGCTGAAGTGATTCAGTAGAAAATCACATAGCATTTACCAATCAGAAAAGGTAGTTAACACTTGCCAGTGTGGCAAAAGAGTTATGTCAAAACTTATTTCCTTCTTTAAGATAACTGCATTCATAGAGATGAGTGCTGGAGTGATGTCTCCACTTCTCAGATCAATGTTCTCTAAAAGCATTAGGGAAATAGAGATACTACAAGAACTATTTGAGAGTTGAAGAAAATCCTTTATGGTGAGAGACCAGACAAGACAGATCTTAATAGCTCATCTGAAAAAGTACATTTAGAAAAGACCTGATTACAGTGCATAAATACTGCACTGGAAAGAAAATAACAGGTAGGAAAGGCTGGGTAATCCTGCAGAAGAAGGATCGTAAGGATCAAGAGCTGAATTCTAAGCAAAACTAATTTAAATTAAAAATTAGGCATCACTGCTTAATTACGGGGAATGAGGTTAATTACTGGGAAAAGCTATGAAAAGAATCTGAGCATTCCCCATCTCTGGACACCCTTGGAACATCATGTTGCTCCTAAAGCCAAGATGTTGGCATTTGAAGAGGGAATTGGATGAAGCTGAATGATCTATGATAACAGGAGGATAAGACTAGCCTTAGCAGTCAGTTCTGGTCTTAAAATCAATAGAAAATGACATGAATCAAAATTTAGAAAGCTGAAAAACATGGTAAAGAATTACTCTGCAGACTTGATGGAATCCACTCCCACCTAATGCAAGTGCTGCTATTGGAGTACCACAGTACTTAGGAGCAAAGTCACAGCCAGAAGGGCAGTCTGCTGTAGTAATATAACACAGAAAAAAGCAAGCAAAAATGCTTTGGTACTCTTGGTGCTTGAAGAAAAGTAAACAAGTTCCATATTTTTGTAGTGCTCACCAGAATAACAAAAAGTTAAAATAATTTGTATCTTAAAGTCTTTTTAATGGATTGGTGCATGTGGGCTGATGGATCTTGATGAGATGATGCACACAGGAATGAAAAAGTACTATAAATAGAATCTGAGTCTTTCTAAAACCCCAGAAATTGAAGGAGGAAATTTAAAGACATAGTTTTGCCTATCTGTGACAAGATGCACTGTGGAAAGTCATTTCATAAACCTCAGATTTAACACTTAAGGTGTTTAACGCTTGAGTAATAAAGAGTGGTGGGAAATGGCAAATGAAATGCTGGAAATGTAGCCTGGTACTTATGTCACTTGATAATCAGATATTCTCCACTGTATTTTGCTTTCCTCATTTAAACCCACTACCTTAAATTCTGAAATACGGAAAGTAACACTTTGAATTTAAAGGAGCAGTTCTTAGCAGCTTTGTTGGTGAAGCGTCAACCATATGGCAGAACAATTCTATCAGACCTAACCTGTTTTCATCTTTACACATGTATCAGCAAAACAAAAGTCCTACAATTTAAATGCTTTTGTTTTCAGTGTAAAATAGAATAGTTCTTTTTTGCAGTGCTAATGTGGCTCATTAAGGTGAAATGGAAAGAGAGCTAAAAGGGCAGCTGAACTTTAACAAGGCTCCTCTCCTTATGCAAAATTCAGTGAAGTTGTTTCCAACTTCATTTTAGCAACACATTACCTGCATTATTTTAATGTAATTTACTAAAAGGAAGTGGCTCAATACAATACTTATTAGACCTTAGCATTGATTTATATGATGATTATCTGAAAATATTTTCTATGCTTCAAATGTCATAAACGTGACCTTTTTTATTACTCTTAAAATGAATCCTTCCTGATATCAGTGGTAAAAGGACACTTGGTGGTTTTCTTCTTCATTTTTTGATATTATTCCTTGTTAAAGAAATATTATTTTCACTCTCCATCACCGGACGACAAGGATGCCTTTGCTTTTCAGAGCAGCAGAGAGAGGGATGGACTTGAAAAAGAAACTAACCTTTCTATTTGGTATTTTGCATTTATTTGTCAGCTGCAAAGGCTCTGTTTTTTTAGAAGACAGTACTTCTTGGGTACATGGGATTTAAATAAAAACATAAGAACTTATTACTTGTTTAATTTCCTCCCTAATTGTAAAAGTAATGTTGAATATCTTTACGTATATTGAATAAAGATAATGATGGTAAAAAGCATTAGCTGAACATGGGGACATACGCACTATTTCTGCAGGGAGTAGTACACAGAAGACAGTAATAGATTAAATTCACACACAGCTGCACCACTTCACCCATGTACTGCATTTCGGCAGGAGGAAGTAACTGTAATGTCTGTAACATTAGACAACAAAGAATTAGACTGGAATTTCTGGCATATTTGGCATAAACTGCTAAAATTGTAAAAAGTGAACATAGGTTGGATGACACCTAAAATATTCATGAATCAGAGATGGTAAAGATGGTCCTGAGCCATGGAACTCCTCAAAAGAAAAATAATGACCATTCAACATTCATTAATCTTTTGGTGTTTCTGCACTTCCTTTGTGCCTGCAAGCTGCTCTGCAGAGATCAACATCACCTAGCCACCATTTCCTTCTGAGCTTCCTACTAAGGTTTTTAGAGTCTCCTCTGCCTTTTCAGCACTCCAGCTTAGCCAGAATATTCCTTGGTGTTGGCTCATTATTGCCTGGTTTCACTCAGCAGCCCAAGTTGTGGCTTTTGCAACTTTGTCAGTGGCCCATTTCCTCCAGCACTTTACATGCCAGCAAGGATAAAGAGCTGCTTGATGTCACAAGGCAGAGTTATGTTGTAGACTTCCAGGACTGCATTTTGTTTAAAGACCTACACATGATGAATAATTCTTATCCCTTGAAAGTCACCTTCAAAATAAGAATAATTAACATTTTTCCATCACTGCGATTTTTATTATTAGGCAAGTCTTACTAAAATAATGTGCTGCCTTGCTTGCTATCGACTCGTTTTGAAATCTAGGTTACTTTCCAAAGGTTGATTCCATATGGACTGATTTACCATAGAGAAAATTGCTTTTCAGTTTAAGGAGTACATTTAATAGACTATGATGTGCGATCTGAAATGGAGGAAAGCTATCCTTTGTGCAAGTTATCCTGTCTTATCAAATCTGTCTTGCAATAAATCAAGATGGAGGGAGTGATGGATAAGAAATAATTT
The DNA here is from genome assembly GCF_004027225.2 of Strigops habroptila. Classification (NCBI taxonomy): domain Eukaryota; kingdom Metazoa; phylum Chordata; class Aves; order Psittaciformes; family Psittacidae; genus Strigops; species Strigops habroptila. The sequence goes on from NC_044277.2 coordinate 39,203,075, forward strand.
ACTGCTAAGATAACCTTAGTCTATGTGAGCCTTGCAAACTGCAGCTCTAAATTATTTATCACGGTTTACAGAGTTTGTCTTCATTTGACAAATGTAGACATGTCTTAGGCAAAGCTCTGATTGATTTAACTGAAAATCTATAATCACATACATTTATTCTTTACTTTGCCTGTTTTGCATCCTGCTGCCTCTCTGCTGCTTTCTGCTAAAAATTTAAAAAATTTGTGTTATGAAAAGTTGATATTTCTGTCTCCTGAACCTTGAATAGTAAAAGACATCATTGTCTAATCAATGGAAATGAACATTTCATATCTATGATGCTATCAACAGCTTCTTAGACATAGCTGCCTTGTTTTCAATAAACAACTCCTGTGACAGGCAGTTAACATTTCTGATCATTATCTGCTGTTATCTACATTTTTAAAACTTGTTTACAGAACTGATTTGGGAAACTTCAAGAAATTTGAACGAAATTTTTCCCCTATCAACATGAAACATGAGGAGTCATCTGTAATGAAACCTGTAAAGCTGCCGCCTGACAGAGTTAAAACTCCAGCAAACAGAAGGCTATAGCTGGCTTTAAAATCAATGTAAATACTTATTTAAATATGAAGAATTCTTTCACTTTGTTACACATATGCATATCATTTACATGACAAATGTGCAACTGCAATTTAGCTGAGTTAAAATTACAGGCAGAATATATAGCACATAAATTTTGTGTATGCGACAATAGAGTCCTTAAATTCTATATACACAAACACTTATAGTACCCATAAACTGTGTTTTGACAGCAAAAGAAATGGCCATCTATTCTATAATGCCTGAGATGCAGCAATGTAAATGTTACAAGGGAAGTGTCATTCAAGAGCACAAGGAAATGGGAATCACAAGGTTCTGATCTTCTCACATGCAGATCAGGTTATGGTCATAAACCTGAGATCACAAAGAAATGACAATTTTTTGTAAAGGTCACCCTTGAAAGGTTTAGTAATCTGAGGTTTAGGTCTTCAGGTGAGGGATCACCTCCCCCATATTTTTAGAGGAGATTAGAGAAAATTGACAAAGTGAAATCAGAAAAGTTCAGAGCATGCGGGAAAACACAGAAGTGAATGGTATAATGGTAAAAAATATAAAAACATTGATTAAGAAGGAGGCAATTCGGTGACATGGTAGCAGTAGGAAATTACATAGATGAACACATGAATTCCTAAACCACATAGAGTGAACTGCTCTTGCAGGAATGACACTGACTAGCTTGTTCAACCAAGTGCCTTGAGATGCTTGGATGGGAAGCATATGGATACAAAAAAAATGAGCAACAATTGTAAAAGAAAATCAAATTTTTCTTGATTATTTAAATGTAAGTTTGGCTTTGCCAATAGTAACAGAATTAACAAGGTCTGCAAGGCCTATCTTCAGAATATAGATATTTATGGGATTATAGGTACATTCTCATTAAAACACACTTTGTGCATCAGAGGATCAAAATAAGAGGCAGAGTGACTTCTCCTAAGCATTCTTACTGCACTGATATACTGTTCCCCACTGCATAATTAAATCAATTGGCTGAAACTGAAGCAATAGGGATGCCACCACTTACTTCATATGTAGCTTAATTTTGGAGTACAGTCTAAGCACTTCTTTACATTAAAAGGTTTTCCTGAAAAGTATGTCAGACGTTAGCTCAATTCAATGTCACTGCTCACAATTACAGATTTATCTTCTTCTTTTCTGACCATTTTCCTTTATAACAGAGCAGTTATAAATCATTGTCTGTAATGGAATTAAATCAAATGATGCATGGCAACTAAAAAGATCAGCGCCATAAAAACTGGCAGACTGGAAAAAGTATTAACATGAGTACATGACATGCAGATCAGGAAAAGTAGTTCTGAACTTCATTTAGAATACAAAATATGGTATGACTGTAGCTACATGAATTTGGACAAGCTGAGATATCGGCACTAAATTTCTAAAGGGTCACACTTTGTACTCCTGAGCCACAAAATGATTCCTCACAGGACTGAGACATGGGATCTCTAATTCTTAGTAGAGATTAAGTAAGATAAGGCAAGGAGGTTGCTCTGAAAAAGGCAGGAAAAGGTGGGAGCACTGAAAATCTCTCATGATTTCATGGGTGAATTTATTAAAGAGAGAGTCAAATGCTGGTGTTCCGGAGCCACTCGAGAAGCCTAGATCACTCAGTTCACAGCAAATTAACCTGTAACCCTTTCCTCCTGCTCAGAAAAGGTGGAACAAAAAGGAGAAGTAACCCAAAGGGTAAATATTAGCCTGGATACTAATGCCCGTGAGTTTCTTTTCTGTAACATATTGTAATTGCTTCCTATTTTAAGTTGATGTTCAAGAAGAAATTATCCATAAAAGTAGCAATTATTTAATACTTAGATCACTGCACTCCAGACACTATTTCCCCACAACTTCAATGTCTTCTGATTTCCAACTCAGCTAATGTCCTGGGTTCAGCTGTAAGATTATTTTCTCCTTCTTAGTAGCTGGTGCAGTGCTGTGTTTTTGACTTTCAGCCTGGGAACAATGCTGTAACACCGATGTTTTCAGTTGTTGATAAGTAATGTTTACTCTGATCAAGGACTTTCTCAGTCTCATGCTCTGCCAGGGAGGAGGGGAAGCCGGGAGGAAGCAGAGACAGGACACCTGACCCAAACTGGCCAAAGGGGTATTCCATACCACAGCACGTCATGCCCAGTATACAAACTGGGGTGAGTTACCCAGAATTGCCAGATCGCTGCTTGGGTCAGGGTGGGTATTGGTCAGTGGGTGGTGAGCAATTGTTTTGTGCATCACTTGTGCTTATTGGTTTGGGGTTTTTTTCTCTTTTCCCTTCCCTTTCCAGTTTTATATTCTCTCCCCTTGTTATTTCCCTTATCATTATTATTATTGGTGGTAGCAGCAGTGGTTTTGGATTATACCTTATTTACTGGACTGTTCTTATCTCAACCCGTGGGATTTACATTCTTTCAATTCTCCTTCCCATCCCGCCGGGAGTGGCGGGGAGAAGGGGAAAGTGAGCGAGCAGCTGTGTGGTTCTGAGTTACCAGCTGGCCTTAAACCACAACAGCTAACCTCACGATAGATACTATTCACAACTCAAAGAAAGTGATGAGTTTCTTCTCACAAGACCAAGGAGGGAGTATGTGATTAAAATTCAACCTCTTTTTTAAATTGGTCTCCTGCAACTGCATGTCATATTGCCACATATAAATTAGCCACAAACCTCTACAAAAGTTAAATGAAGAGTTTTACAGAATTGCATTAATCCTACATTTGTAAGATGCATTTGAAAATACCAGATCCAGTTTGATTTTAGTTTTCTTTCAGAGATGATAAAGGCTTACAGGAAAGTTCTCACCCTGTAGAAATATATGTACTATCCATTTCTGTGTGTGCATTAGTGGACATTACTGGATTCAGCACATTCATAGTGGTAACTTTGTGAGGAAGCTCAAAGTCATAATTTAATTAAACTTCTAACTGAAGATATTAATAAGAGGTAAAGTCACCACCTTCCTTTGAACTTCATGTTGATCCATACTACTTATATTTAATTTAGCATTTTATTGCAATATTTGATAAAATAAAACTAATTAATCCATATCTGATAAATTAAAAATGTACTCATCCTTTAAGAAATTAAAATTTAGCTCTCTCTCCATTATTCTCATCCCATTTTGCTGAGTATTTGCAATGTCTCAAATTACAGTTCCCTTTTTTGAATGGATATGCAATAATACAATTACTGTACTGCATTGCAAAATAATACCTAAGCCCACAGAGGTCAAATAAATTAACACTGCCCTGCCTTTTCTTTTAATTTTTCTCCTTTGTATCTTACAGACTATGATAATCCATAAAGGGTCTCCCAGTCATTGGTTTTCAACTAGCATTCTGTTGTCTAATTTTTTGATGGAAAACTCTGGAGGTGTACAGTAGAAACTAAACATTCATATACACTCATATGCTCTTGTATGAACATTAGCAGAGAAGGCAGTAGCTTATGTGAGAAAGGAAGATGTGACTTTGACTCAAAACACTGAAATCCAGAACCAATCAGCAAAGTTCATCCCAGCTAAGCAGCCAAACCAGGCCCAAAGCACAAACTTTGGATTTCAAACACTGGATTACCTCTGCACAGAGCACATTTTGTTAAAGTGGGTTGGTAATTATTTTCTTGGACTCAAGCGCAAAAAAGGGAGCAACCACTTCTCCCCCTCCAAAGCACCTTTCAACAGCCAATAACAAAAGATAACAAAAACATGGATATCAGACTACATCTGATGATGGGTGGAAGATTTTCACCCATATAATACAAAATAACTGGCAAGAATGAAAAACATGATGTGCCTTATACTTTCTCGTGTCTCTGTTTTCTGTTGCTGCAGTTATATTCTTCATAAGAGCTAATCAGAGGAGGTGTTCATTTGGCCATGACCCACCACATACAAAGACAGGGAGCTCCAGCTTGGATGTAGAAAACGTGAAGGCCATCAAACATCCAGAAGACAACCAGTCTGCAGGCAAGATAAAGCAGGAATCACTGGAACTGTATCTGTCTAGCAGACCTCCACAAACACTTTATTTTGAAAAACTTGGAAATTACATTAATGAAGTGTTTTGTCTGACAATTTCCCTCTTTACTTCTAACTTTGAGCTTTACATTTATAGTTCCAGTTTACTGATTCATACTTACAGTTTATTAATTAATAGTTTGCTTCATATAGTTTATTTCAGTACGTATTTCACACATGCAAGCTGTGTTGGGCATCCCATCTGCAACTCTGTTCCTGAGTTCACACATGCTCATAACAGAAGGACAACCAGAAGCTTGACTGCTGAGCACTCTCAGAGGTTCCATCATTGCCCTAACAAAAACCAGAAATGTACCATGGAGAAAAAAACTGACATCTCAGACATATTTAGAAGGCAAACAGCTGCATATGTTGTCAGTGGTGAAGTCTGACATGGGTCCCCTGGGATTCCCTCCACCACCTGCAGGTAATCCTGTACTTTTCTGCACTTCCTAAAGAGGGGTACAAACATTGGGCTAAGGCTCAAAATGACAGTCCGCTCTTACGCATGTGAATTACGTTATAGATCACATCTTCAAAGGGAAGCAAAGCAGCTGTGCAACAACACACAGCTCTATCTGTCTCCAAGTGCTGAAGCCACAAGCTGAACAACCAGACTGGTGACAGCAGTCACGCTTGCCTAGAAGCACTCTGATCTCTTTGAAAGCCTCTCACTTCCTTCTGTAGGTTTGCAGTGGTATTTTGATCAGTTGACCAGGCAACACTGATGCCAATTATTTTCGCCACATCATTTAGTTTGCTATCATTTAAAGATATTCGTTAATATTTATTTTTGCAGTCTTTCAAATAGCAAGCTTACTGCTTTTCAAAAGTAAACTGACATTAAAAGAACCAGCAGGAAAACACCAGTAAAGAAAGCTCCTCCAAATTCTGGCATCACTCTATTGGCACACACATTACATCCGCTTTTAGCACGATGTATACACCAGACCAATCCTAAATATTCTGGAAATTGAAGCCTAGTTTAGCCATAAAAAAAACAAGACAATTAGACAAATGAGTCATTTTATTTATTGCCACAAGAAAATAGCAGAGCAGTTTAGTCAACTTCATAGCACAGAAACTTTGCTGATGCATTTTTGGGGGAGTAATCTTCATTTCAGTAAATAATTAATCTCTGGTCCTCATGTCCCATGATAAAACTCCACCTCATCCTGAAGATCTGGGCGAGGTGACAAGGCAGTTACTAGATGCTCTCAGAAACAGATGGAGAGTCTGCCTCACTCACTGCCTAGCACTGCTGCCTGCAGACAAGCAGGCACCAGCAGAGAAGCCAGAGGAAGATAATCATCTTGAGGAATGTTTTATGACATAAACTAGCCTAATCTCATAAAATCTTCGCAACTGTGACTTTCCCCATTCTACCTCATCCTAGACTCATTTTTATTCCCCTGCTTATGGTATTCATTTTCTATACTCAAAGTACTGATGCACTTGAATAAGTTGAAGTACAACTTATTTCTGCTTAAAATATATTAGTATTTTGTTATTGTGAGATTTGCATTATTTTATATTCTATGCCTTTTTTTAATGAAATCTTAGCACACACCAGTCTGTGTTTACCTTAGATGTGTCTGAACACATCACCTGGTTAAATCCTAGAGTAGACAGGGGACTCTCCAAAGGTAGATCAAATCACAAAGTTAAAAGCCTAAAATATATGATATTTTAGTCGTGTCCTGGGGGTATAAATACTATACCTGACACTTTGAATTAACTCAATCAAAGGCTACGAAATAGCATCAATTGCTTCATCTACCAAAATCTACCAAAGTGTTAATGGGTCATAACTGATAGCATTTACATTACATCAGAGGGAAGTGGTGAATTCAGCACTCTAAGGTGAGGCAGAAAGCTTTTGGCAGAACTAGAAAAGACATGACAGCACTGGCTAGCTGGGTGACAATGTCATTCTGACCACTTTTGTATTAAAAATAAAACTTGTATTATACCTCCACTTTAGCAGTGGTTGCTACCCTGATTTTACAAGCTCTTTCAAACTGACAAAGAAAAAGCTAGGTATCATGATAGCAAGGCCATATAAAAAACAAAATACAAGATGTATCTCTGGAAGGTGGAAAAGGAGTCAACCACAAGGCAATCTCCTCCGATACATGTATGTCATCCCATAATCAAAACATCTTACCACATCTGTCATTTTCCTTTATTATGCACTGTCACTGCACCTACATTTTCACTCAAAGTAATAACTCTTCTGCTTCCAAAATTATTGAGGATCTTCTCAGCTTCCGCTTAAATTCAACCTTCAGGTTAAACCTGGGCCCCAGTCAAATTCACAGCTTCAGCTTTCAACAAATACTTTCACCAGTTCTGTACAGGAAAAGCAATAAGGGCTCAGCTGGCTGAGGTCTCTATTAGATTCTGGAGTGTTCAATTATGCAGCAGGAGAAATGAAATGACTTTCAAGTATAAAGCAAGTAGCTTTAAAGAAAATGAATGTACACCAGTAAACAGAGCAGGGAAAGGCCAGAGTTCAGTTTCCAGGTTTCTTAATAGAAAAATGAAGCACAAAGAGGTACAAACGATGGCCAATGGAACAAAGATTAAATGTGTGTAAAATGAAGGAATGTGATAATAATGTTTCTTATTTCATTTTCAAATACACTCAGAATGGTTTCTTATGCCAGCATCTTCTTCCCTGTCCTAGCTAGATAACTTGGTTAAGCTCTCATGAAACCCCACCTGGAGTATTGCATTCAGCTCTGGGGCCCCCAACAAAAAAAGAACATGGTAGACCAGTTGGAGCAAGTCCAGAGAAGGGCAATGAAGATGCTCAGAGGGCTGGAGCACCTCTCCTATGATGACAGGCTGAGAGAGCTGGGCTTGTTCAGCCTGGGGAAGAGAAGGGTCCAGGGACACATTTATAGCAGCCTTTCAGTAACTAAAAGGGGTCTACAAGAAATCTGGAGAGCGGCTTTTTACAAAAGCATGTAGTGACAGGACAAGGGGGAATGGCTTTGCATTGACAGAGGGCAGATTTAGATTAGACATTAGGAAGAAATTCTTCATTATGAGGGTGGTGAGGCACTGGAACAGGTTGCTCAGAGAAGTTGCGGATGTCCCATCCCTGTCAGTGTTCAAGACCAGCCTGGATGGAGCTTTGCTCAACTTTGTCTAGTGGAAGGTGTCCCTGCCCATGGCAGGAGGTTGGAACTAGACAATCTTTAAGGTGCCTCCCAACCCAAACCATTCTATGAATCTATGATTAATTAAACCTCCAGCTTTTCTTCCTATGAAAAACACTTTCTTGAATATAACTGTAATTCACATAAAGCAACTGAAAATCATTTACATTGAAAGAAAAATGGTGGACCTTCCACAGGGTGTTTGTGACACCTTCCTACTCCATTTCATAGAATCATAGAATGGTTAGGGTTGGAAAGGACCTTAAGATCATCTAGTTCCAACCCCCCCTGCCATGGGCAGGTATGCCTCACACTAAACCATGTCACCCAAGGCTCTGTCCAACCTGGCCTTGAACGCTGCCAGGGATGGAGCATTTACTGCTGCTTTGCGCAACCTGTTCCAGTGCCTCACCAACCTCACAGTAAAGAACTTCTTCCTTAAACCTAACCTGAACTTCCCCTGTTTAAGTTTAAACCTGCTACCCCTTGTCCTATCACTTGCAAGTCCCTGATGAAAAGTTCCTCTCCTGGTACTGGAAGGCTGCTGTGGAGGTCTCCACACAACCTTCCTTTCTCCAGGCTGAACAGCCCCAACTTTCTCAGCATTGGCATCGAGCCATTGACCACAACTCTTTGCGTGGCGGCCATCAAAGCCAATTCTTTACGCACTGAGTGGTCCATCCATCAAATTCATGGTCTCTCCAGTTTAGAGAACACGAATGTTTGTACAGGGACCAAGCGTCGAACCGCTTTGCACAAATCCCAGGTAGATGACATCAACTGCTCTGCTCTGTCCACCAGTTCTGTAGCCCCATCATAGAAGGCCACTAAATTGGTCAGGCAGGATTTCCCCTAGTGAAGCCATGTTTGGCTGTTCACCAACCACCTCGTTGTTTTTCATGTGCCTTAGAAATGCTTTCCAGGAGAATCTGCTCCAAGATTTTGCCAGGCACAGAGGTGAGGCTGACTAGTCTGTAGTTCCCCAGTCTTCCATTTTCCCCTTCTGAAAATGGGGGTTATATTACCCTTTTTCCAGTCTCAGGAACTCTCACCTGACTGCCAGGGATTTTTCAATATGATGGACAGTGGCTTAGCAACTTCATTTCGCCACGCTCCTTCAGGACCTGCGGATGGATTTCATCAGGTCCCATGGATTTGTGCACATTCAGGTTCTTAAGATGATCTCAGACCTGATCCTTCTCTACAGTGGGGCCTAAGGTCTTCATTCCCACATTCCCTGCATTTGCCTTTCAAGACTTGAGCAGCATCTGGGTGCATGAACATCATCTGTTTAGTATTTGCAGTTCCGCAGGGATTACAACTGTGGCTGTAGCTAATTTAGAGTGAACTCTACCATAAATGAGCACAAAGTTGCTTTTGCAGCTGAGGAATTTAGTTCACCAAGGTATGTTGCAAGGAATTTAGACCAAGGTATGTTGTAAGAGCACAAGAAGCTCCATGCTGCATGCACACAGGCTACAGCCACAGCAGGCTGTAAGGCAGACAGATTCCAAGTGTGGACAAGAGAATTTCCAGCAGAGGTATAACAAAATGAAGTATGACCCTCATTGCTATCTGGATTACCTCTGGGGTATCCCTCCAGCAGAAGAGGGAGAGAACACATGGCCCTTCGCCATGGCTACCTTCACAGCTCAGAGATGGTGTGAGAGAGGTCATGGTCAGGCCATGGTAGGAATGGAAAGGAGAGAGCTTGGTGCCAAACCATAAAACACTCCCTGTTGGGCTGATGGAAATCACAGCAGCCACCACACCATTTTAAATTACATTTATGAACTGCCCAAAATATGGGAGTTCAAGTGACCTCTGCTTGCCCTGCAGCAGCAAGCTGTGCCTCCTGAGGAGTACAGCAAGGAATCACCAGCCCTTACCCTGTCTGCATATAATGCGTCAGGCTCTCCTTACAGCTCCAGTCTGCAAAAACAACTTGCTTTGGATGTTGTGCTAAAATGTGAGCACAGCACTCCCCAACTGGGCAATAAAATACTAGCACTGAAAATGTGGACGGGCTGGAACTGTAGGAAAAGCTAACAAAATTCTGCTGTATGAATGCGAATAATGGGAAAATAGTTGAAAGCTTGCACTTCAGATACTGTTTAGACTCTGGCTTTGCTTGTTTTTCTTAATACCGACTGATCAAAATCTCCATTTACAATTTTTCAGCTACTCCTTCCACATATGCATTAGACACTGCAATCCTTATCATAGATGGAATCTAATACTTTCTTTGTAATGGATGAGTTTTCTTAATTTAAGAAATTAGAATAAATCACTCTACTCATGTGGAGTAGCTTTGTCTTAAATAATAACCACTGTGCCTGGATTCCATCACAGTGCATTTTGCTACTGAGCACTCTGTTTTCTTCTTATTTTGCTGGAAAAAAAAAACCTCACATGGCCTCTGTGGAAACAAGCAACATAATGCTTTTATAACAAATATGTATCTTTTACAGTTTGTTCTACTTTGCAGAACACTGTACTTACTACAGTTCAGGTCTGATCTCAGAGATCTTTGAGTGCACATAATCATGTGCCTGTGAGAAACAGAGAAGCATGTAATAAAGTGACTCTCAGTGTATCTGGACAGAACAGTCTAAACTTCTCTGCTTTGTTCTTATCTTGTCTGATACAGTCACAGGTAAACAAATGCACCAGAAATTGTATTTGTTGTATGCTTATACTAAATCACAGAATCACAGAACGGTTTGGGTTGGAAGGGCCCTTAGAGCTCATCTAGTTCCAAACCCCCTGCCATAGGCAGGGACACCTTCCACTAGAGCAGGTTGTTCAAAGCCCCATCCAACCCAGCCTTGAACACTTCTAGGGTGCATTCCAAAATGGTGTCACACTATTTCACTCAGAGAAAGTAGTGTGAAACCTCTTTCCCCCTCAGAAAGCTACAAGGCATCAGCTGTGAGACGGGGAGAGTAGCTGTTGGTACTCTTCCAGTGAAATCATCTCCTTATCGCCACTGGATCAGCATATGGTCTTGCTTTCTAATAAAGGTGTATTTCTTTCAAGAGCAACAATATTATTAAGTTAGACCCAGCTTTTGTCTGAGATGAAAAGTTTAGCATTCCAGTTCTTCATACAAGCTTGTCTTCAGCAGCTGTGAGCACGAATGTGTGCATGACAGATATCTTTCATCTTCCTTCATATCTTAAATGATACACCTAGATGCATATTAAGGATATACAGAGATATGGTAAGCACTGGACATCTCTATCCTGTAAAGATGCATTTTGGACAGTGCTATACCAATCGTACATTGAGTGTCTCTGTTGGTATTACACTTCCTTTCTTATAATTCCTCTATGCCTACATTAGAACATAATTTAATAAAGATATTTTAAAAGTAGTAATGCATACCTTGTGTCTGTAGGTTAATAACACAGGTCCTTCTAAACTGCTTTGATGCTAAGTTGGTATAGGAGACTTGACCTGCAATGCCTTTTGTGTCTCCAGTTATATATGTTCCCATTAAAAATTAAGCCTGTTTAGACTAAGCCAAAATGGAACCTGACTGTTTGGTCTTAAGAATGCTGTGACCTTTTGCACTGAGCTGAAGAAAATAAATCAACGTGCTGGTTTACATTCCCTATTTCAGTTCTATCAAAAAGGCTCTGTGATGCAAAAAGGGTTTGCTTGGGGTGCTAACAGCATGTTTGTTTCATATTTCTGTAAATCCATCTTCATTTAATGATTTAATAGCAGCTTTACTTAGCATGATGAGTATAGTTTGGAAAGAAAGGAAAGCTGCTCCTTGCAGTAAAGATGTGAAATCCGAGAGAGAGATTTAGTTGCTGCCCACTTCTGGCAAGACTTTGTAAAGTTATTCGATTGTGTTCTTGATCAGTAAAATGAAGATTTCACCTTGTTCTAACTTGAGCCTGGGAGTCTGGACAAGCCGTAGGACAAAAGGGCTCTTGGGGCGACAAGCACACTGTAATACAAATAGGTTTCTTTTGGCCGGTATATTTTTGATGACAAATAAAAAGCAGTTGGTGTCTGTGGTAATTTGGGATTAATATAAATGCCAAAGTTTTTTGTAACACAGGATATTTTTATTATAAAGTTCGTAGAGAGCAATAATTACCATCTTTAACTGCTGCAAAAAGGGATCTCTTTCTTTTTATGCCTTCCTATTTCTTTGTTTCTGAGTCTTCTGTGCTGAGGAAATATTATACTCCCACTCCTACAGTAATTTTCCTTATGTAGTTTTTGCTTTGTAGTATTTTGTCCAAAATTTTCAAAAAATCTCTCCTGTTTTCATCTTCTCTCTGCAAAGAATACTTTCCCCAGTAACAAAACTGAACTCAGGCTGGGAATTACAGCACTTTCATCTGCTGACACGGGGAAAAGTGAGCTCTTCAAGAAGTATTTTCTTAATTACTTCTTCCATGTATTGCTACTCATTCTCTGTGAATATTAGCATCTTTCAGGAGGAAGGAGAGGACTCTGTGTAGCAGGCACTGCTACATCTAGTGGGAAAAGGATAAAACAAGAGTCTGGCTGGGACCTTCTTCCTGTTCCCTGCCCTGCCAGGCCCTAGGGACCCTCATACAACCTCCGAAAGGATGCAGGATGAGGACCAGCAATAGACAGGAACCAGCCAAGACTCAAATGACAGAGGATATAGAGAAGCGATGAACTAACAGGGATACCTGTAGCACTTCCAACAGCCTCAGCTGGATTTCTTCTGCCCAGTGCTGGCTGTGCACAGACACCTCTCCTCTCTTATGGTGTCCCTGCACCTCTGCATTTCACGCCCAATCTCTTCCCATCTTTTCCTCTTCCCTGGTTCCCACCAGCAGCTATAAGACTTATCCACTATAAAACAACCCTCTCCATTACTCTTTTTCTACACAGAATTTACATGCCTCTTATTTGGTCCTTTTTGCTCTTACTTCATCCTTCATCTGTTCCTGTTATAGTCCCGTATCTTATCTGCAGGGATTATCTGCACCTCTGACACTGACTGGGTTTTTGTCATGACCAGATTAAACACAGTAAGTGACATTAAACAGAGTTTTGAAGGACATGGCAGACTGAGTAGCTGAGTGGGCAGGCTGAGCACGGACGTTCCTGCGCAGAACAATGAAAGCAGGAACCAGTCAGTCCAGGGGCATGAGATGGATGCTGCAGGTGGAAAAATCAGGAGGCTACTGGGCTATCTGCCCCATCACACCATGCTGACTAGTACAGTGCAAGCCAATAAATGATGACAGAGCTGAGGGTCAGTAGCAGGGGAGTAATGATGCCCATCACAAAAAGCTCTACTTGTAGAGAGCATCTTTACAGCAAAAGAGGCACTGAATGTGTCACCTCTGGAGTTAGTCAGTGCTTCCCTAACCATCTTAGGTACAAACTTTACAGCATTCCTGCTGATTCAGTGGCATAACAATTTGCTCATTGCTACAAATACAGATCCCTCACATGAGAGCATAAATATACCCACTGGGATGATTTCTAAAATGCCTACCTCTTCTCTTGATGGTTCGCTTACAAAGTTGGCTGATAGTACTGCATAAACAGAAAGCTTAATTCTCTTCTCATTCACACTGAATATAGGCAAGATCTGTGCCTTTGGCTTGAATGGATGTATTTCTGAAAATGCAGACATTCATTTGAGCATCCTTAACCTGAGTGGGATAAGATGATGTAAAGACTAACGGGTGTCAGTAAACACAATTTTCATATGGTAGTACTGACTTTGTGTTAGTTCTGAAGGATAAAGACCTGTCTGTGTCTCAGGTAACAGAGAAGTGTGTGATATTGATGTGCTGCAGCATTAAGAGAGGCAAATGAGATCTGAGGAGGTATAAATTGAGGTGTCTTCCTCCTCCAGGAGAGATAATTATGCATTAATGCCCTAATGGAATTTCAACTGACATACTGCATACTGTTCCCGTCACTCAGGTCCAGAAATGATGAACGCAAACATGCAAAGCAGAGCACATGAAAAGGGCCTATCTCAAGGCAGAAAGCTGAAGAGCACAGCTTGTTCACTTCAGCAAAATGAGGAGTAGGGAGAATAATACCACCAGAAACACCCAGGAGGGGGAAAAAAACTCAAGACAATGCTGAAAGAAGATCAAATAAATATAAACCAGTTAGAAATAATTTGGGGCTAGAAATAGAAGGTGGCTTCTGATAGTCCAATTCTGGCATCTTAGCACTGCCGGGGTAAAGCCCTCTGCAAACAAAAGGTGTCAGGAATCGCATCATTGCTCTACACCAGTTCCCCAGGACATCAACCAGAGCAGAGCAGTGAGCTGCCCCAGCTGCTGGGGTTAAGCACCTTGCAGAAGTGCTTGGGGTTTTGCCTTTATCTGGTTCCTTCCTATTTGGTGCATTCCTGGTCCAGCAAAATTATGACAATAAGGCAAATCTGTCCATACTTGTGAAATTCCCAGTATTTTCAAACCAAAAACCTTGTCCTTCTCACTCGCTTTAGTAAAACCTGCTTCACACACACACACACACACACACACAGTGTTTCACACCTGAGGCACAATGAGAGAGGGAGGCAGCAAGGACTCTCAGCACCAGCGCTCGGCGTTTTGGCAGGGTGAAACCACCAAACCCGAACCCCGCAAAGCCAACCCCCGCGCCCCGGCGCTGTGCAGCGCTCCTGAGGGAAACTGCGCCCGCCGCCCCGGGGAGCGGGGCTCCGCCGAGGGCTGCCTCCGCCCCGGGTGCCTCCCCCGTCCCCGGCGTGATTCACGCCGATGTCTCATCCCCTCCGCGCCCGGTGAAAACTTCTCCCGGTAACTTTGCCGGTGCCGGTGCCCCGCTCCCCCCGACGGCAGGGGCACACCTCCCTCCATCCTTCATCCTCCATCCCAAACCCCGTCGGAGGCTCTGACGGTGGGGCAGCAGCGCTGGGGGGGAATGTCGTAGGTGCTGCGTCAGCGGGAGCCCGACGGCGATTGGGGGAGGCCTCGCTCTCCCCGCGGTCACTAATTATAAAGTGCCGGGGCGCCGCCGCCGCCCGCACCCGCTCCGCTCTGGCTCCCGCTCGGCGTTCTCCGAGCTGCTCCGCTATCAGCAGCCGCAGGTTCCGAGTTCCTCCCCCCGCGCACCTCCGGGGTTTCTCCAGAGGCTGCTCGACCCTCCACTATAAATAACAGCGGCTCCGACGCTGAGGCTCCAGCAAGGCGCGGCTCACTCCCGACCAACTCCCGGGAGCCCCGAGGGGAGCCTGTGTGTGAGTGAACGCTCGGCCTGAGGGGATGGGGGCCGGGGAGGGCCAGGGCAGCTCTGCCGGGGCTGCTCTGCCGGGGCTGGTGCCCGTCGTCGGGGCAGCTACTCGGGGCGCTGCGGTGAGAATCCCTTCCTGGCAGGGGCTGCCGTCCCGTCCGCGGCGGGGCTCTCCTCTGGAGGCTTTACCGGGAAGGGGCGGGATAAAGTCTTTGGGGACGCACACTTTCACCGGTCGGGAGCTTATAGTCGCTTCATCTTCGGGTCCGCTCCTGCTCCGGACGCAGGGCCGTCGTCTGCTTACCTTAAGTGCCTGCTTGCCTTAAAAGCATGCTTACCTCGCAGCGCAACCACGCCGGCTCCCAAAGCGTGTGAGTTCCAGAGTTGCGAGCCATGACTTGGGTTTTAAACCGCGGCGGCCGAATAGTTTCGTGCCGCCTTTTCCTGCCCCGAAGGTGGGGGAGGCAGTGCCCGGGGGTGGGAGCGGGGGGAGGCGGCTGCCGGCTGACTTCTCTCTGTTTCTTGCAGCCCCCATGGCGATGCTCCTGAGACTCGGCTGCTCGCTGCTGGCCCTCAGCACCTGCCTGCTGCGCGGGCAAGGGCGGACTGCGGCCGCGACTGCGCTGCCTGCGCCTACCGCCTGGGACCCCGCGCCGGCATACACCCCCTGGTAGCGGGAGCGGGGCCGGAGGGGCCGCCTACCCCTTCAGACATCTCGGACGGGGCGGCCCCCGCTCTCCTTGGGGTTAACTTCGTGAAGGAGGAAAAGGGGACGGGAAAGGAGGGAAAATAGCAAAAATAAATAGTGAGGGAAGCGGCCGGAGTCGCTTGGAAGACCCGGGTTTGACGGCGGGGGGGGAACACATGGGTCCCTGGAGCGCTGGGGAGAGCGCGGCACAAACCCAGCGCGCCCCGAGAACGGCCGCATCAGCGAGCGGCGGCTGTTCGGGGAGATGGAGGGACACCCCGCGCCGGGCAGCTCCGGGGAGCAAGTTAAAGCCGGTTGAAAACGCCGAAGGGGAAGGGAAATCCGGCCGGAGAGGAAAAGGAGAGGTCGCTGCCGGGCTCTTCAGTCCGGGGATGCGGGGCGGAGGGGGGCGGACTCCCGGCCGCCGGCTCCCCATTAGGGTGAGCGCTGTCCCCGCGGGATGGCTGAGGAGCTGCAAAGCGGCGGATCTGCCCGACATCCCACCAGAAGTGAGGTTCAAGCCTGGTTTGAGTAGCCATAACTCCCGCTGCTCTTCCTCTCTGCGCGGTGCTGCACGGCGTTAGGAATATGCCTGTGTAACATCCCTTTGATAGTCTCATACAACAAATCATGCCAAGAAAACTCCAGAACGCAGGGGAAGGTTTATCCGTAACTTTAATGATATCGAAATTATTTAGAAGTATAGTCACAGAGGCAACTCGTGAAAATCTGGGGTCCCTCAGCCCTCTGTGAAGAAGGTGGGAACTCAGGCTGCTGAGTCCTTTGTTAGTGGCACCTTTGGTTCCTGACCTCAGATAGATGGGTATTGAGACATCATGTTCTCAGCACATCTAAATGATCTGAAAAGTTTTGTTCCTACGATGTCATAGCTTATTTGGAAGCACACGAAAGGAAGGACTGGACCCTATTCTTACACAGGATTAGGAATTACTGAGTACTTGTGCTTATTCCAAAAGTACAAGGGTTCACTCCTGACCACAGCAGGTTCATAAAGGCAATATTCTTAGGACGGATGACAAAACAGTTCGCTACACTTTTTTTGCTTACATTAGCTTTCAATCAAAGCTTAGCTTTAATGTCATCTGGGGAAAAAAAGTGGTAGTTTGGTCTTTTGGAGGGAGAGATGTGTGATATACTTGTTGTGGATGTCTATATTGATACTCTCTTTTGTACACCTTCAGTAGTTATTCAAGAAAGAATCAAAGTCCCATTCAGTGACAACACTTATTAGCTGAATAGGAAAAGAAGCAATGTGCCATACCTTATGTTCATTATACGTGTACAAACGATTTTTAGAAGCAAATGTTTCTAGATTCTAGCATCTAGTAACACGATGACTGAATTTATCACATCATATCTGTAAGATACAAGATTTATCCCATTGTACCTGGTTATTCACATCTACGAGATAGCATATTCATGTTCATTTGGCAACAGGGGTTTATTAAAATTAATTGAGAAGGGGAAAGACCTATTCTTGCTTTGACTGAGAGCAATTTAAAACTCAGCCTCTCAGGCTGAAATGGGACTCAAGAGACAGGTAAGGCCAGGGTTAGGGAGCTGGTCAGTTAGCTATTAGAACTGTGCTGGAATTTAATTTCACACTCTTAAAGCATGTTGAGATCCTTAGAAAGCATTCTCCATAGGCAGAATAAGTGTTTCTCTTACTGAAAATACTGATGATTTCTTCTTTAATTGTTGTGATATGAAAACCATGGACAAGAAGAAAAACCACCGGATTCACCTTTTTTGCAACTGAAGAATGTGGCTTCACAAGAAGTAAATTCCCCTGACAGAGACAGCAGTAGCTAATATGTCCATTATTATCATTACATTACAGGTTATGAGATATGCACACAGGTACTGAAAACTTTCTTTATGTCTTACCTTGAAAATTTTTCACTACAGTCAGAAGCAGCGCAGCTTAGGATTTTTTCCCTTCTTCCTGATGGTCACCACTTTGCATGTCAAACTAGCAAAGCCAGAAATTTGATCCTGCTTAAAAGAGCCTGTATTTCTACATTTGTATTAGTACACATTTGAAAAATCTGCTCCATGAAGAGAAACTAATGGTAACAGACAGAAAGACAGCCTTTAAAGCTATGCAGCATAGTGAAGATACTGAGCAGTACAGTACAGCTGACTGCTTTCCTAAAACTTCCAAATGTTACTTTTAAGATTGAATACACTTCTACACTTTCATTATGAAGAAAACCATAATTGGTTTTTAGCTTCCCAGTAGAAAATAAAAGAATAAAGAATCACAACAACACACCCAAGCGTAAGTGAGGTGCAGGAGCTGTACACGTGGCTTCCTTTGAAACAGAAACATAGTGGCAGCCTTGACATACAGGACCCACGATCCACCTCATCCAGTCTCCTGTCTCTTAGAGTGGAGACTACCATGTCCTTCAGAGAGGGATATGAAGAGCTTCAGAACACACAGGTACTAAATCAGCTGTCCACAAGAGCAGCCCTTCCAAGCCACTCACAGAGAGAGGCTTGCTCACGGTCTTTTAAAAACCAGTAAAAACAAGTCTTTTAAAGACAAGGTGGCAGTGAGGTGATACTATCAAATCTCAGTAAACCACATCCATTTTTCAGGCATGTACACTAGAATGTGAAGGAAAGCTACCTTCTGCCAAAGCCTGGGAGACCTGCAAGGATCTCCTGCAACTGGCAAAGCTGGATGTCTCTGAGGATGGCAACATCGCTCCAGGAGACAAGAAGGAGCTGGATGAGAACCATTTGCTTGCGAAGAAGTATGGAGGCTTCATGAAAAGATACGGGGGGGTCATGAAGAAGATGGATGAGCTCTACCGGGTAGAACCAGAGGATGAAGCTAACGGAGGAGAAATCCTGGCTAAAAGGTATGGAGGGTTTATGAAGAAAGACTCAGATGACGATGCCCTTGCTAATTCCTCTGATCTGCTGAAGGAGCTTCTAGGAACAGGGGATAACCCTGAAGCAGGGCATTACCGAGAGATAAATGAAAATGATGGGGATGTCAGCAAAAGATATGGAGGCTTCATGAGAAGCATAAAGCGCAGCCCCGAGTTGGAAGATGAAGCCAAAGAGTTGCAAAAGAGATACGGTGGCTTCATGAGAAGAGTGGGTAGGCCAGAATGGTGGCTGGATTACCAGAAACGATACGGTGGGTTTCTTAAGCGCTTCGCCGACTCCATTCTCCCTTCAGAAGAAGATGGGGAAACAACTTATTCCAAAGAGGTCCCAGAGATGGAAAAGAGATACGGTGGATTTATGAGATTTTAGTACCTTTCCCTTTATCCTTTTTGTCCTAAATGAGAAAGACTGCCTTATTGGTCATAACTTATTGTAACGTGTTGCTTGTACTGTACAGTTTTTTACTGTCCTTGGTTAATGATGCAACCTGCAATTTGTTGTTTCAGGTTTTGTGTTCTTCCAAGTCAACTAACTAATTTCTGTTTTAGTCAAGTTTCAGTCTGTATTGTAGTTTCCATGCTAGAATTATTTTGATTACTGTATTCATTTTCTTTAGAGGAAGTACCTCAACAGTAGAGTTGCTTAACTGTGTGTACAATAAATTCTTCATCCTAACTGCATAAATTCTAAAACGTTTTTTGTTTTCTCTCAGTCATTTAATCAAACATCATCTCAAATTTTCTTCAAGCAGTCAGGGCAATGCCAACCTCTTTTCTGTAATTACAGAATTTGTATTACACACACAACAGCTGAAACAATTTTGTCTTTAGTTTTCAGTTTCTTAGAGTACTAAAATAATAAACATGCTCTAAAGTGAATATAAGTGTATTTGCTCTAACTCCTCTAACCAGTTAACAGAATAAATGTTGAAAGCCTAAATTTATAATTCATAGTGTTCAACCAGTTCACATGAAAAAAACCCACAAGTGTGTTTGACTTCAAGCACTAAAAACATTCCTCCAGCGCACAACACGATGCCACATTTGATTAGTTACACCTTTTATATCCATCCAATATAGGATTATACAGTTGGCCTTAAAGTTAGAAATGCTAACTCAAAAAGCAGTAAGTCAGTTTGTACAAAATAACTTGACCCAAAACTGCATTAAAAACCCCTTCAAAATCCTAATTTTACAGAGCACCCGATCAACAGTTTTCCATGAAACAGCTTTGTGTTTGATTGCTCAGCTGGTATAAATCACTTTGGCACTCCTGAAATACAGGAAACTGCTGGCCAGTCTTTTCTGTTTCAGTCAAAGGCAGTATAAGTAAACCTGAGAACAAAGCAAGCCCAACACTAACCGCATAGATCCTTTGGCATTTACATAGGTGTCACTTATATCACAGACCAGGTCCCATCCCATTGTGCGCTTCCTTCCATAATTCTGACTGTCCCCCTAGATTCCTACTCCTACTAGGAATTCCTACTAGGATTCCTGCACCTACTGCTACTGGTTACTTCCCACTGAAATTAACATAAAAATCACTTTGACCACCAGCACTGTCGATAATTTACAACTTCTACAGTCAAAATCCTTGAAGCTATTTAGATACGTGATTATTGCTGAAATGGTTTATGGGAGCTAGATGTCCAAAACCATCTGTGGCTCTGCATTCAATATCTGTACTTCAATTTTGCACCACTGAGACAAAGGGCAAATTAAGGGTCTGACTTCTCTTTAACTTCAAGCCAATGGGATCTTCTAGGTACTTAAGCCTTTAGAAATTCAGCAGTGTTTAAACAAGCGCTTAAAAGCCTTATCACATGCAATTAGTTGTGATGATTTTTGGCTTGGCCTTTAGAGGGGGATATAGGTGGTCTGAAGTGGCCAAACTCCTCCTGAAGGGTTGATAAACCACAAGGCATTGCTTTTCCTTCAATAAAAAGCAGGGCATCTATTTTCCTGCTGAATGGAGTTGATGATACCAGGTTTTAAAAGGCAGAAAATACAGCTGCCTATAGAACCTTCGTGGCCTTTTTAAGATTTAGTTGTGTTCCCTATCACCTTTCTAGTGAGTGCTTCAGGATGCCATCAGCCACAGGAAAAGTCTTCTTCCCATTTTTTCACTCCATAGCACCTGCCTACCACATCAGCCTGGCTCCTGGAACACATCACCTCAGTGGTTTCATCCACAAGGACCTCAGGCTGTGCACACTGAGCCTGTTCATGCATGGGATGCAGGCATCAGCAACAGGTTTGCTTCAAACATACACTCCAGAAAGAACTAAAACGATGATGTAGTTGCAACCTTAAGCCTTCACTTCAACATTTATTCACTTCTTTTCCCTAAAACTCACTTCTCTCTAAATTTGTCAAAAAGGGGCCCTTGCCAGCCTTCTAACTAAAACATTGTTGTATTTAATAATGCAAAAGGTTTACCAGTTGTTGTCACCCATCCTTCACAGTTAACAAAAAAAACTGTGATTTAATGAGGAATAAAACTTCCAAAGTTCTAATTACCTAGTGTGTATTTTGCAGAATGAAGTAGATTGATTTACTACACCTTCCCATTTATATCAGTTCACGTAGTAAAAATGTATTTGACACAAACATCTAGCTGGGATATATACATGCAACCCAAAACAGGAGTGAGGACAAGCAAAGTGGAGTCTCTTCCAAGGTTGAACAGTCAGGTGGCAATGTACACGGAAGGGGGATGCGACTTGGATTCTCTGACAGAAATAACAAAGCTGAATAGTCCTCACTCCTTCCTTTAGAATTGAAAACCTCTCCAGACAGACAGTTTCTCGCTTAATAATTATAATTCAAAAGGTGTGAAATTAGAATAAGATCTAATTTCTTCTGTTGACATGGAATTTCTTCTGACTTTCAGTTATGCCATCACTCAGGGGCTCTCTAACACTAAAGTCTTCTAACATTCTCAGTAATTAACATGTCAGATGAAAGTAGCTCAAAATGTGCCAGTGGATCAAGCAAGGTTTCCTGAAGTCTACTTTACTAAATCACAAATCAAAACTAATGTTGAAGATAGGGTCTATGGGGCTGGAAGATGAAAAAGGGCATCTCATTCTTGGTTCAAGTTGTGAAAGGGTCCTCTAATTTTCCCCTTATAATACATTCCTAGAAGTGCCACTTCAGCAGAAGATTATTGAAACAGCTGTATTGCTTTATATAAACAGAAAGGAGGAAAGCCCAATGTCTAGAAAGAAAATTAATTGCAGGAATATTCTGAAGGAAGAAATGTCATCCTGAGGCAAAAATCATATTCTACGTTTCCTTTCCCTTCCTTTCCTATTCCAGAGTATGATCAAATATAGTATCAGTGGTCTAAATAGAGAGTAAGTATAACAAAAACTGAATATGAACAATGAATGCTGGAAGGCTCTAGAATAAAAAGATTAATTTCTCTGCATTAGGAGCAAAAGGAAGAAAAAGGCTAGTTGAGGTTAGGCAAGGATGAGTTTGGCATTTTAATAGGAACTAATTAGAAGAAGGAAGGGGAAAAAAAAAAGGATTTCGTGAACCAAATGCAGTTCACATATAGGAGCAGATCATGAGGGAGAGAGAAACTGATGAATACAATGATTTCCGAATACTAAACTGCATGCAGCTGGAGCTCTGCCTGAAAACCTAGGTATAAATCTTGGGATAACGAGGAAAGGTCATACAGCCATTCCCACATCTCAGATTAACTTGGCATATTCTACGAGCTGAAATATGCAGAGCATAACTTTGAATTTCCTGGGAGTTTCCTGGTAAATGGATATGTAGTATGATATACAATAAATATAAATAACTACAAAATTATTATTACAATAATCAGTTTGTAATTACTTTTAAATAATCATAATTTATAGTTGTTTATAACCGTATCATAAATACAAGTAATTACAACATTAATGTTGTTGGCTGTTTCAGATCATGTTTCCCAAGATAGAATCTTTATAAGAACAGCAACATGTTCTAATTTAATATACTGAAATAAGTATTATTAAACTCTCTTCAGCATAGACTCTAAATATGCACTGGCTCATTCTAATTCTGAAGGGAACTTAATTAACAAGAAGCAAAGTTTTCAATGTATTTCAATAAAGGCCCCTCTGTCATCAAGGATGATTTTGGAGGCCTACAGATAAGGCAAAGTGACAAATTCATAGCACGACTCTACAGTTTATGTATACATCTCAGTGCCACAACCACCTTCTTCAAGCACTGCAGAGCTCTGCTAGACACAAACAGGAAGATTCCTTCTTATGCCAACAGGAGCATCCCAGAATTTCCAACTTCAAAGGCAAATGAATGGTTAAGGTCCCTGAGCCTAGGCTGCTTTTAGAATGAAGAAATTCTGGCATGTGTTAGCTGGCCTTGAACCCATTTTATTTACAGTGGTGTTCTGAGACAACCCTAAGGAGCCTACCATATTTCTGGCCTTTTAAAGATCTGAAGAGGGGTCTAAAAAGTCATACAGATAACAGTGTAACTTCCCTATCAGAGTCTTTAAACTTTCATGCTTCTCTTCAGTTCTCACAAAGGTGGGTAATTCAAGCATCACCAAAGAGATCCCTCTGCCTGACTAAGCTTTGCAGTCTGGTCTCTTTCGCCACAAGCAGCCACTTTGGCAGTGTTCAGACTTCATCTCTTCCACTTCCTTTGCAGCCCTACCACCTCTCATAGAAATCCCTTTTGTCAGCCTCTACTCACGGCCTTGGATGTAACTTCACCACCCACAACACTGAAGTTTGCTTTCTGACTCAAATCACGAAAGACAACTGTACACATCTAATTGGACAATGACTGAGACCTCCAGTTTCAGGTCCTAGCTGTGGAGGTTAGGTGTCTCCTTTTAGATTTTCTGCTTTTAATATTTTGATCATAATCCTTTGCTGCCCACAGTATTAAAAAGTCATACATACCAACAGGACTGCACTAATTACATTAAATCTGTCTCATAACTGTATTTCATAATATAACTATATTGTAGGTGTAAACCATCACTCCACCCACCTGATAAGGGTAGGGAGCTATCATGAATATAGCTGTAAGCAATGAACAGGGTAGCAAAGCCAGCTGTAAATCATTAATCTGAGCATTCAATTACTAATCCCATCAGCCTCATTTAAAGCATTTAAACTGACAGTTGCATATCCAATTAACTGTTGCTATAGAAAACGAAAACGCTTAGAGGTACTTGACAGACAGATCTTTACTGGCCCAGCAGGGATTTAGACTGAATTTGTTTAATTAGATTGTGACTTTACCTAAATTGAGCATTTACTGTAATCCTTGCTGAAACCATGGAATGAAATCTCTTAAGGTTAAACAGTCATCACAAAAGCACATTGCTCTGCTAAATGGTTTGTTAAAAACACTGCACTGCTTCCTCAAGGGGAAGGCTGACATACCCTTGTACACAGATTATGTGTGGTAAACCTTTCCATAGCTATATATGTCTGTATGTATACAGGGGCATACATGACCTTTGCCTCTTGCCATTCTGTCATTACTCCCTCTCTTAGCACAGCCTTCCCCAGCCCAACAGTGACTGCAAAAGATCCTACCAACCCTGTATTTCCCTACTAAATTTAAATGTATGCACTGACTTGCACTCCAACTGCAGACCTCTGATCAGAGCACATCTCAATTCCAATCCATATAAAATTATAGGACACTGAGTTATGAAAACTGTTCCTACGCTCCCATGAGAATCTGCATCTTAACCCTTAGCCTTAAATATTCTATAAACCCTTAGCCTGGAAAATATTCTATAGCACTTATTCAGGTAATGTTTTTTCTTTCTCTCATGAGTAGAAAACAATGGCAGCAGTGGTATAAATAACAGGTGAATTTCTCTCATAAAAGCACTTGAGGCAGATAAGCCACATAAGCCTTTCTTAGAACATATACACCAGCATTTTTCAATCATGACCTGCAGTATAAATGGGTTTTATACTGGGTCTTTCACATTTCTTTACGCTTCCATCTTCATCTCTGCAAATAACTAGCGATAAGGGTAGGAAATGGGGCTGAAATTTCAACTGCATGACATTCCTCCATCTAGAAAAATATTATATAGAAAATATCTTTTATTTTATTATTTTGTGGATATGGCATAGCTGTCATGCTGTGACAACTAATGACAAAGTTAATGTGACATAGTCATTCTCAGAAAGTGATTAACTCATTCTTTGCCCATCAGCCAGAAAAATAAAAAAGCTGTCAGCTTCCATCTGAACAGAAGCAGTGGAAACTAGTCAAAGCAAAGACCTTCCATGGGAGCTCACGCATCCTTAAAATTTGCTTATCCATCTGCAGATCAGCAGACTCAGGATATGGGAGGTGTTTTACTCCCCGGTATCTATCATACTGAGTTTCTCTGTAGTAATGGAGAAAAAAATTACTTAAACAGGTTTCTCAGGCTAGATTAAGAGGTTCAGAAGTAATAGCTTCTCCGTCTGAATTCTTCAGAGATCCCTTAGATTCAAGAAGTTTCACCATCACTGCATAAAATGAATCTGTTCACAGCATCATGACCATTCACAACACATAGCACCTGCAAATGCCTTTTAAACATACCAATCTTCACTGTCCCAGCACCAATCCTTGTGGGCCCTCAAAAAGGTAAAGTCACTGGTGAGGCCTAGCCAAAAAAGATGACAGCACGCTGATACATCTAGTCTACCTTCTTTGTGTAAATGTGAATACCATCATCATTCAGTTTTCTCAGTATCTTAGTGAAGAGAGCAATTAAATCACTAACTAACCTTAACCTGAGGTAAAATGAATAGGCATAGCTAAAGAGAAATGCTTAGAGAAAACGATCTTTTGAATAATATTCCTCACTACTGAAGACACCTGCTCCTCCAAATCCTGCACAGCTTTGAGATCTTCTTAAAGATCTCAGTGGTTCCCTTGTACTGTTAGGACACTCCAGCTGTTCTGGTCTCCTGGTTGCACTTCTTCCTGGCATCATTATTCTTTGTTTGGTGATTTTCAGACTATTTGATTTCTCAAGTTCATTAGATGCATTGAGTCATGCCTTGAGAAAGCTACAACTACTATAAAACACAGCAGTTTGTCTGCCTAAGTGCCTAGACACCCACCAGCACATCCCCTTTGCCTTCTGCCCTGTACTGTTGCACTACCTTTGGAGTTCAGAGTCTCTAAATCCAACCCGGAGATCCTGATCTCAGGAAGTGATCTCAGAAAACAGATCCTTCCTGAGCAGGAATACCATGTTTCCTTCCCATTACCCATCACTATTAGGCTCTACAACAGTGCAGTGACACTGGGTACTGTTTAGTCAGGCTCAAAGAGATCAGACAACCCACCTCTGTAGTCCTAAGCACTACTGTCACTAATGTAAGAACCCAATTTTTTCAGTATACAAGAAAAAAGGCAAATTATTTAAGAGTACTCTCAAGAGCCATTATACACACATGCAGATAAACACCCCGTCTGAGTGAAACAGCCCAATAGCCCAATTGCTTATTATTCAACCTGAAAAGGGTTGAAGAGAGAAAAGAATACACAGTTCCATAGTCATGAATAATTTTAGTCTTTTCAAATAATTGGGAGACAGGGAATATCATTTGACAGAAAGAACTGGTCAGAGTACAGAAGAAAAGACTTTGTATGTCTGACTAACTCACAGAAGACATCATTCTTCTCCCCAGCTTCTTCTGGAGAATACGGACATTCCACCCTGGGAAGCAAAGACAGGTTATTTTGTTGAGGGGTTTTTGCCACCTTTTTCTGGCATCTAAATAGAATATTCAACAGTAAATTGTGCATGGAAGTACATCACTTCCATACAAGTATTAACACTGACAGCATAGAGTTTTCCTCCATATTTCTTGATGTAAATTACATCAATTTATGTGAACTACCATTTTATTTCAGCTGAAATGAAAAATGCCCCATGACTCCCCATAAATTGAACTGTGTGGAACAGAGCACGACACGACCTCATTTAAATTTTTTCCTTCTATGACTTGCTGATGAACAAGAGAAGATCTTTAGTATCACTTATTTGAAATGCAAAGTACAGCAAATAAGTAGTGCCTTCTTCATTTGCCTTTCTAAATAAGGTGCGTGGAGGATGTCACAGTGATCAAGACAAGCTGAGAACATAACAGGAAAAGCACAGTCTTACAAGCCTAAGTGGGAACATGGCTTTCTGTTCAGTCTTGGAAATTAAAATACAGTTCAGTGATGTGGAACTGCAGTTTTAAAGCTGGATAATGTGTGTACAGAAAACTGAGGAACCGCAACTGTTGTTTTAAAGATGTGAAACAATCATAATCAGGTGGTTTCACTGGGGAGACATTTATGATCAGCATCTCCCTTTTTATTCCCATTCCAGCAAGCAGGCAAGCTGGAGAACAGTAATTTATGATATAAACTAAGAAGTGTTTAACTTCATAACTACAATCAAGTAGCAGCAGAGGAAGGGAAGAGCACTTGCTGTCCAAGTCCTCGGCCAGGTCCTTCCTCAAGCAAGATGCTACCATCCTGGCTTGGGCAGGTAGGGCGCAGGAGGGAGGGTTTAACTTTTAAATTGATCTATTTGTGCATTTGCCATGTTTCATATATTTAACAGCTTTGTTATGATTAAAACTAATGCCAGCCATCTGAAAGTTTGTTACTGGAAGGTCAAGAATAGAAATACCTTTCATAGAGATGTATACATAGTTGGTTTGGGGTTTGGGGGATTATTTTACTTTATTTTATTTTAATTTTATTTTAGCAAGTCCAGAGGAGGTCCACAAAGATGCTCAAGAGGGCTGGAGCACCCCTCCTCTGAAGACAGGCTGAGAGAGTTGGGTTTATTCAGCCTGGAGAAGAGAAGGCTCTGGGGAGAACTCAGAGCAGCTTCCAGTACCTAAAGGGAGCCAGAAATACAAGAAATATGCAGAGGGACTTTTTACAAGGGCATGTAGTGACAGGACAAGGGGGAATGGCTTTAAACTGAGAGAGGGGAGATTTAGATTAGGGATTAGGAAGAAATTCTTCACTATGAGGGTAATGAGGCGCTGGCACAGGTTGTGCAGAGAAGCTGCGGCTGCCCCATCCCTGGCAGTGTTCAAGGCCAGGTTGGACGGGGCTTTGAGCAACCTGGTGTAGTGGAAGGCGTCCCTGCCCGTGGCACGGGGGTTGGAACGAGATGAGCTTTAAGGTCCGTTCCAACCCAAACCGTTCTGTGATTCTATGATCTTATACTATTTTTTACATTGTGATTACTGCTCATTTAACCGAGCAGCTCCGCAGGTTCCTGACGCGGGAAACGAGGGTTTCTCCCGACAGCCGACTCTGGGAGGCCACCCAGGCTTGACGCCTCTTCCCTGGAGCCGGGGCCTCCCGCACACGCCCGGCGGCGCAGCGCCGTCTGCCCCAGCGCCAACCCCGGGCCCGCAGCTCCCCGGGCCGCCTCCGCCCGCCCTGGAGCCAAGCCCCGGGGCCGGGCCAGCTGCTGTGGCGCGGCGGGCAGGCCGGTGAGGGCTGCCGGGCGCGGCGGTGAGCGCGGCGGCTGCGGGACCGGGGGCCGGGCGGGGGGGGCGGCGGCGCTGCAAGCCCGCGGAGGCAGGGCCAGGGCCGGCGGGCGGTGGGGAGGGGGCCGCGGGCAGGCGGGAGGCACGTCCCCGGCGCTCAGCTCGGCTACCCGAGGAGGGCGGCGGCGGGCTGGGATAGGCGGGGCGGTGGTGGGCGCTCCGTCTCCTCAGCCCTGCCGTTCCCCTCCTCAGTGCCGTACGGGAAATGGTGTGTCTGAAGGCAGGGTGAAAATCAAGGCTCGTAACTCACGGGCCACGCTTTGCTGTGTGGCTGGCAGTTTGCTTTCAAATCAGTATAGCTTGTGCGTTTTGGCCGTACGGCATTGGAATATACACACGGTGTGGATATTTGCCTTCCGAAACGGTAGATCATACTTTCTGCTAAGGAGGACACCCTCCTTCTACGGTTGATACCACACCACTGTTTCCAGTCCTTTTATTTGTTCAGCTCATACCACCTTGCTGTGAAAACAAAGCACTCTATAGCCATTGCCACAGTGTACCTGTACGTTACTAAACTTTAAAAACAGAGATAGAAGCTGAGGACTCTGGGACAAAGCAGCAAGTGTGTAGGGTCTAACAGAAGGTATTTGCTTTAATCCTACTAGTAAAAAGCTGGCAGCTTTCACAGAACCAGTCTTTAGTAATGTATTTTGTACTTCTGCAAAAGAACAAGGTGAAAGAAATAGCTGTTTGAAAGTTAATCTTTCTTTAGTCAGTGTCTCAGTGTTTTGGAGGGCCAGTAACATACTGTATTTCTGCGTTTGTGTAGCAGAAGAGTGGTGTTTGTGCCTGAGAAATCATGTTGAACTTCAGAAGCATCCTGAAGATACTACAGTTCCTGAAATTATTATTTTTTTTATTTTTTGAAAATTTAATCTTACTCGTATTTCCTCCACGCAAAAAAAGTTTTGCTGGGGAAATAGTGCTCATTGCTGGCTCTGCAGATGGGGTTGGAAGACAGATTGCCTTAAATTTTGCTCCTTTGGGAGCAACCTTGGTTCTTTGGGACATTGATGATGAAGGTAACAAAGAAACATGCAGATTAGCCCAGAAAAATGGAGCTAAACGAGTGTTTGCCTACCACTGTGATTGCAGCAACAGGGAGGAAGTCTATGAACAGGCAGACAAGGTAAGATACAGCTTCTGGCTTCTTGCTTCTGATTTTTTGCTTCTTTTTAATAGTGTATCTTATCAATTTATTTGTTTTTAGAGACTGCTGTTCCCTAAAGGGAAGTAGTCATGCAGGGCAATGACTTAATTTGTTTGACAAGTAGCTTCTAGATGGAACTTAAACTCTGTTCAGCATAAAGTGACTGTCTTTAATTTGTTTGGTCTAGATGTGTCCATTTCCAGTCTTTCTTGCCAGATTAGATTAAGGGTATGGTGAAACATGCAGGAGATATTAGCTCCATGTATTAGTTTGTTTAGGCTTTAAAATTTCTTTAAGATACCAATTTTTAAAACCCCAAACAGTGGCAGTTTTAAGGGGGAGGTCCTTTGCCCATTTGTTTAGAAGACTGTAGTTCTGCAAGGGCGATGTGGGGAGTAATGGCTTCAGAAATACCATTAGTACATGGCTAGTCCCCAGTCAAATTGATGATTCAGCTTCAGTTTAATTTTTGGTCAATCCAGCTGGAAAGTAACATCGAGAAAGAATCCATTTTAAATGAGACTCTTCTGCTGTGCTGACATAATGCTTTTTAAACTATTATTTTTTATTATCAGGGTCCAGAAATTGGACATTAAATTAACATTATTAATTTTTACTTGTCTTTAAACTACATACTGCCTGAAAATATTTCCCAGTATAACCTCACTTACAATCCAGTTAGCTACTCTGCCATTTTAGCCAATGATAAATTCTTCTTCTGTTAAACTCTCAGTGTATGTACTTCATATACATGACTCTCAGGTCACATCTTTGACATTCTGTGTCCGAAGGCATACATCAGAGAAATTAGCTAAAATATTTCATGACACATGAATCTTGATAGATTGTTTTGGGATAGCCTTGAAATGTAGCATTAATTTTCCATGAGTTGTCAGGGGGGCTCTGCTCTTTGTTTTGTGGTTGGTGCTTTTAACATCAACCGAAACATTACTTTTTTTCTGAACACGGCTATGAAAGTTTGAAATAAATGTTTTTCCTCAAGAAATGTTCCCAATGAAAAGTAATTCTAAAGGGTAAGTTGGATTCAGGATTATCTGGAACTGCAATTCTCATGTTTGCAGTCAGCAAAGTATTGTTTTACCTGTACTTTACAGCCAACTAACAGTGCACAGAAAAAATCTCCATCTGGGGCCATTGGTGCTAAATGTAAGAACCACAAGTGGTACTACAGCATTAGCTGGGCAGTGGTGGCAAGGATATATTGTACCATAATAGTATTTCTGCAGAGATGAGCAAGTTGTTGAGTGTCCTGGTCTGTTCTGACCTAATACACAGTGTTCAAGGAGGACGTTCTTTGCCCATTACTTGGGCAGTACAGATAACTGTGTAACACTTTGGTTATGACTCCTGCAGTTTTGTGGTCAGTACTTCAAAAGTGACACTTGATCTTCACTTGGAATGATATTATAAATCAAACAGCAATTCTTTTATAATCCCCTTTTTGCAAGGAAAAAACTCACTTTATATTTTACCAAGATCAAATCTCTTTAAAAAAAAATAACATTTTCAATTGGCATCAAATCCCTGTTCCCATAAATGCTATCTGCTTCTTGCAAAGACATGCTCCAAAATTACTAGTTTAGGTAAGTAATTTCTCTGTTGGACTTTCCTGTCAATGATGAACATTTTGAAATGATTTGTTTGTTCTTCATTTAACAGAATCTCAAAATGTTTGTTTTGTGCACTCAAGTTACTCTCAATGTCCAAATACGTTAACTGAATCAGCCACAGAGCTCCAGCCTGTGGAATTTGCTGTGCCCATATTAGCAAAGAGCTGGACTTTTGATCTGATGCAGTACAACAGTTCTTACATACTTACATTTCCATTAGAGATAAAAGGAATTGCAAATACCACTAAACATTTTGATAAGTGAAACACAAGAGGCAAGGATACCTTCTAAAGCTTTCTGTTTATCTTTCTTATTTAGGTTAGAAGAGAAGTTGGGGATGTTACTGTTCTAATCAATAATGCTGGTGTACTGATTGGGAAAAAGTTCTGTGACATTCCAGATACGGATTTTGAGAAGACCTTAAGAGTCAACTTCCTCTCTCAAGTCTGGGTAATGTATTTTTTTCCTCTCCTGTGTGACTGAGAGGTACAGGCAAGCATTTTAGTGTGAAGATCACCGTGGTGGCACCCACCTGGGAAACGCAGTTTGGAATAAGGATGGGAAGGATCTTGAATAGGGGAAGACACGTATTTTTAATCATCCTGTAGTCGGAGACACACCAAATTGGCAGTCTCGCCACTATTGCTCAGTGATGTTAACACAAACCTGCCTGGACACTCTGGTAGATGAAAAGTTTATGCCACTGTATTGTGAAACATGCTCTATCTATAAGAGCTGTGGCTGAGGTTAGTGCTGACATGGTGGCTTGCGACTTTCCTGCTCCTGGTGTTTGCTGGCATCAGAAGGCTTGGTCTAATAGACTTGTAGCATCCGGGGAGGCACAGCCATGGTTTAGTTGTGGGCTTGGCAATAGTAGATTCACAGTTGAACTCAATGATCTTAAAGGTCTTTTCCAACCTAAATGATTCTATGCTGCATGTGTTGCTGTCAGTCTTCAGGTTGTATTTTCATTCCTAGTCACCATCTGCTTAATGTGCATAGAAAACTAATCTGGGTGGTATGTATTATCTTTGTTTTGTTCTCACACCTCTGAAGGAATTTGCTGTTATTTGGGGTCTCAGTTGATCTTTATGAGGGTTTTTTGTGAAGGACTGTTACTCTTGTCCCCTCTTGTATTTGTTGTTTATATGCCCAAGTGAGCAGCCTGCATCAGGGAAAAATGTAGCATTGCAACTCCCTCCCTAAATGGCACTTCTCAAAGGAAAATCACTGCAGATAGAAGCTCTCTAATCATTTCCCAGCCAGCATTGCATCATTCTTCCAAATTCTCGAGGCAGAGACACTGGGAGAGATGTTCCTCCTGACAGGTCTGAAGAGGTATAGGGCAGGAGGACAGTGACCGTGGGCCTTCCACCAAAAAACATTTACTAGGCAGACATGTCTGAGTCAAATAGACATTGCAGGATGTCTTAGCTATTGAAAAAAAAATCTTACTGCTCTTGTCTTCTGTCTTACCTTCTCCTTCATAAAACAATAGCACCCTCCTTGTATAGTTAGTATCACGTGCAGTGGTGGTCTGGGGTTCCGGAGTTGCCAGGCAGTTTGGTTTGAGATAGGGCCCACGGACAGCTGAACTCCTGATGTGTTGACTTCTAGCTCCCTCTTGTGTACCAAACCTTTGGTAATAGTCTCACATAGACAAGCCATGAGGAACCAGGAGGCAGAGAAAATAACAAACGTTGCTGCTTTTAATATCACGGTTTTAATGCTGGCAGATCTTCAGATAGAGATCAGTCAGTCAAGGAAATGCTGTCTCATTTATAAAGTCTAGAAATAGTCTACATATGTTTATATTATACCTGTATTTATATCTATATATATTTATATTCTATTTGATACATTCTATAAATAAAGAGATAGAAGGTCATTTGGGCTTCTTGTATATTGAAGCCCCACAAAGCAAATCAGGTTGTAAAGCCTAATTTGTAATGCAACATTTTTGGCATGTCTAGTTATAAAGGGGTTTTTTATATGTCTCCTAGACTTGCAAGGCCTTTCTTCCAGCCATGATGACCCGTAACCATGGACACCTGGTTAGCACAGCCAGTGCAGCAGGATTGTTGGGAGTCTATAGAATGTCAGGTTAGTATCATCAAGTGCCATTATAAATAAGATGTACATACCAATAACTTTTCTTGGAGATCTCAACGGCTTAAGCAGTTTGAACTGACATACAAACACTCAGGAAGAGCCTGCAGATATGAAAGCTGGTGATGTATTGAGGAGGATGATGGTGGCATGTTGCCTGAGTGGCGCAGGGAGCTCCTTGCAGATGTTACTGTCTGACTGCAGCCTGTCTTGTCTCCACAGAAGGAGGACAATATAGCATGTACGTCTACAACCCTGCATATAGGTTGTCTAATACTTTCTCGTGCCAGGTTTTCTGCAGATAAATGTTCAGAGTCCTGAGACATACATGGTTTATACCTGGAACTACACATTTAGTTGGAAAATGGTTTTCAGTTCCAGAAGGATTTGGGGCAGAATTTTCATTAAAAATATTTTAAATTAATGGCAGTTTAAGCTATTTAACAGCGCCATACTCTTAGCTGTTTCCCTTAGGAGAGCTGTCTGCTACAGTCCTGACTGTTTAGTCAGCTGGGTCTGCTGCCCTGTCTATCCTCCAGCTTCTCTGCCATCCTGATCTCATTAGGTCACCCTATGAGAATGTGAACTTAAGTGTAATACATATCTCTTGTTTCTTCTGCTGATTGACAGTGTTACTGTAGTGTTTATTTGCCTGTTATCATTGGGTCAGATTCAGTATTGAGAATAGGTCACGTCCAGTTTTCATCATTTAGTTGTAAGGCTTATGAGAGCGGGTCTGCCTATCCATGCATTATAACTTTTTACACCTTAGCTGTGCCGTTTCAGGTCGTATGAAATTACTCTCATTAGCAAAATCGGATTTTGTTCTATCTACATTTGAAAAAGCCTTAGGAAACCACATGTACATTCCTGTATTAAAATAAGGTTCTTAAAGGTTGCAAAATGGTGGAATAATTCGGGTTGAAAGGAATCTCTGGAGGTCATTTGGTCCATACTCCCAAATAAAAGCAGGCCCAACTTAGATCAGATTGCACAGAGCCTTGTGAGGGCAAATTTTGATTATCTCCAAGGATGTTCCATATGTTCCTCAAACAGTAAAAATCAGACAAGATTTAGTCTTTCTGGGCAAACAAAATGGCACTGTAGTTGCAGGGCAAATCAGAAGAAGTAGTAGGTTGAAGCAGCATTTATAAGGAGAGTATTTAGATTTTACCATCAGAAATAGTTCTTACTGAAATGTGACCTATGATACTAAAGGGTGAAGGCATTCTGAACTGGAACAATGTCTGCCTTGTATATGAGTGGCTGGAAATGTAGATAACATGTTGAATAAGCTGATCTTCCTCTTTCTCTGTAGTGCACCGAAAAAAGTCCTCTGGAAATTATTAATCTTATCCTTAGACAACTGTGCAGCAATCGTGGGAAAAGCCATTAATGTTCAGAGTTAGCATCATCACCAAGATGCACAGCATCCTTAAAATGCCAATTACAAGACTGCTAGTTATATAACTAAGTAATATCAGGGCTTAAATAGTATTAGAAAACATTAAATCCTGTATATGACACTTCCTGTGTTGCTTTTGACATATTTTGGATATTTATTCTCTCTTCACATTTCAGATTATGCTGGAAGTAAGTATGCAGTCATTGGAGTGATGGAAGCCTTAGCTTCAGAACTATATCACGCAGGAAAACAAGGCATTAAAACCACAATCATTTGCCCTTCTTTTATCAATACTGAATTAGCTAAAGATTTTCAAACCCAGTAAGTAGAACTTAGCTGTGTACTATTTCATTGTGAAAAATAATCACTAGCCGTATTCAGTCCCTAACTATTATAAGGTTGATTTGCTTTTCAATTCAGTATTTTTGCCCTACTGGCATGTACAGCAATGTCTCTTGACATAATAAATCCAAGACTTGCATACAGTTAATAACTGACGTGCTACAGGGACTGTGTAATAACCTTGCAGTTAAGGAATGGTTAGGGATGCACAGCAGTATTTAAGGCAACCTTGCCAGTAAGAATGGGAAATGTTGAGGTTCTCTGCCCCCAGGTAATTTTGGCAGAGTGATTACAGTTACTGCTGTCAGGATACCATGACCTGTCATTATTAACTATGCCCTCTATCTATATTAGCAGGTACTGTACTGCTCTGCGTGAGAATAGCTGTGGTGGTAGTATCTGGTGGGTGGCTCTATGGTTGTAGTGATGGGAGCACCAAATTAGGCATTGCAGTAGCGATCTTGGTTTCTCAGTGCTCTGCTCCTCCTTTCAACACTCATCATCCTGTAGTAGCAATATTATGTAGAGCACAGCCTTCGTCCTGGCTGGAAACAAGCCTGGTTCTGGCCTATTTAGCTGTCACCTCAGTATCTCCAGTAGAATCGGAGGAGGTGTGTGGAGGGCAGAATTATTATGCATAGAACAGCACATAGTACGGTTAGGCTTGGAAGTTTACAATGCTGCAGTCACTGTGGGCATCAACTATCTTGGGGTCCGAGCAAGGCTTGCACAAAAGTCATTAAAATTCACACAATTCAAAGTGTTTTCAGTTTATTTTTATGATAGCAGGAACAAAGAGATTGAAGACTCCTTTTCAAGAGTACTTAAAGGGAAGGGGGAATAGTCTTAAATTATTTAATTAAATTATTTCTGTGTTAGAATACATTTCAAAAGTAAAGTTTTATAATTTCATAATGCTTTGTTTCTTTTCTTACCAGAAACCACCTTTTTCTTCCTGTTTACAGTGCAGAGTATGTAGCCAGCAAGATCATAGATGCAATTCAAAAGGAAAAGTTTTATCTAATCGTGCCTCTGAGTTTACGCTTTCTTGCTTTCAAAACGTAAGAATTTGACTCAACTTCTAGCATTGCCTTCCTTCCTTTGCCATATGCCAGCAAAATCAGCAGGAAAGTTTAGTAAAAACAGTCCTTTAGTTAGTATTCCTGCAGTCAATCCAGTTATATCCAGTCAATCCAGTTGTATATATATCCTGTCAACCTAATTATGAAGAAAGAGAGGGTTTAACTTTTAATAATCTAGGTGAATAGCATTCCTCTGGCTGCTTCTGTCTCTAATATACATCTTAAACTATAGATGAGTATAGAAATTCTGCTGGGATGGTGCGCTGGGAGCAATGCCTAGGCTAGAACTGTCTGCTTCCAGTAACTACTTCCACTGCTGGTTGGGCTTCCACAAAGTGGCTTGGTTTGTCATTCATTTCTCCCATTTATAAGATTGAAGCGCCAAATGTGTTATTGCCAGACACAGAAGGATTGAGCACATAGAATAAATTTATCATTTGTTTATTAATATATTTTTCTAAAAACCATAAAGCTAACTTGTCGTTCATCTCAACAGTCTCATTCCTAGAAAAATGGTACTACTCATTGAATCTTTCCTTAAGATTGCCAACAGCTTGGATAAAGCCTTCAGCTGGAAGAAAAAGGACTGAAACTAAAATATTCTGAAGACCTCAATTGCCATCTACTCGAAAAAAATCAGTAAAAATTAATTTTGAATCATGTTTATTCTTCGACAGAAAATGTACTACTTGTGTGATATTTGACATTGGTCAGCATCCAATTTAATTCTTCATAACTGTCTTTTAATCACTGATGTTTAACTACAATCCGCTCTCTCATGACTGCACACTGCTTTTACCCGAGCTCTCAATAAAAGTCAGTAAGACCAGGCAAGGATGTTTGACTTCATTTCATACTCTTTAATTCTCAATTTCCATGCAAAATCTCGAAGCATAGGAAAAACACATCACTGTTCATGCAGAAAGAAAAGACAAAGCATTTAACATATTTCCCTTTCAGGGTCAAAATAGCACTGCAGTTCACACAAAACCAACATGAAGAAGGGTGCTGTGCATAGGATGAAGTGCTCTGGCTGGTAGCCTGTGTGCTGAAGAGGAGTGAACTGCACTGAGTGCTGATAAAGTGTGTGCAGTGCTGCCACTTACCGTGCTCCTCATTAGTCACAGCACACTCTTCTAAACACAGCTCTATGGGATATGTGTGCCTCTATTTTAATCCACAGCTAAAGGCTGATACGGAATCATTTATCAAAGGCTGTGGCTTAGAAAGAGCATTTATAGAACTAGTGGTGGCAAAAAATCATGTGCTTACTCAGGAAGGAAAGGTGATGAAGCCTCACAACTAGAGGGAGCAGACAGGAAAAAATCTGTTATAGAAATTACTTTTGTGGTAATTGATTGCCTCTATAAATCTTGTAAAACATTCCTACAACAGAAGAGTCAGTTTGTAAACACAGGCTCTGCAGTGAGCATCTGCTGCAGGCAGATGAGCAGCTGCATGTTGGAACACTGGTGACGCCCAGAGGCATCTGACTCCCTTCTCTAACCCTGTAGACTCCTATGCGGCTTTGAAGCACCCTGCTGAGGCCAGATAACTGGGTTCGAGCTGTTGTGTCCCAGTTTGGGTCCCTGAAGTCAGCAGCTGAATCTGGACCTGCAAGCTGGTCCACACAGTTCTTTTTAGTTTCAGTGACCTTAGTAAAATTACTCAGAAAATTAGTTCCTTACAAGCATTGTGAGGAATCTGTACAAGAAAGAAATCTTTGGCAATTTTCTGAGTATTTTTTTTAAAAAACATTAAAATTTAAAATTAAGTAAGTATTTTAAGTGACCTATCATCAACTTTGCAGGGACTGCATTGCTTCCAGACGCTGAAACTTCAATGAGGTAGCCTGTTTGTTAGGGTGAAACATAATTCTGCTGTAAGCCATGGGAAAAGGAATATAGACAAGAGGAATGCCTCATGTATGCTTGGACAATTATGGGCTGGTTTATGGGCAAAATGTCTTCTTGTATTTAGAGAGGTGTCGCACACATGTCCTTTAATTGTCTTTAAATGTCATTACAACCTAAAGGGTCTAAAGGAAAAAACTCCCCAAGGACAGGAGGCCAAAGATTAGTTAAGCAAAAGTATGTGCTTGTTCTTAGTTGATAAAAATCAATCCTCATGCAAATTTCCCAAAAATCCTAACATAAAACATTCATAATTTCCTTAATTTAAAAACAAATATGTTTCAGACCAGAATAGGGAATCTACAAAGTGTAGTTTATAAAACTTCACTGTAAGGAATTAAAGAGAACTTTGAACAGTCATCTATTGCCCACATTTGTCACCGTATTTCTATTGTACTTAACTAACCCCATGCTTACAAGCTCCCTTCCAGCTATAAATGCCTGTAAGAGCGCACACCTTTTTTTTTTAAATCCCAGTGTTTTCAAAGTACACATACATTCAGTAAATTCTTTCATGTGCCCTGTAGATATTACAGGGGAAAATTTTCGCTGAGTAAAGGAGAAAGGAGATGAGAAAATTAAGAATAATATAAAGGAAACAATGCTTTATTTTCTAAGCCATATTTCACCTACTCTGCAGAGCCACACTGCAGAGCTTTATTCTGTATTGCTGCAATCTCAGCCAAGGGCACCCTTTGGATCCATTTCTTCTAGCTAATCTGCTTGTCTCAAGAGGGAATTTGTAAAGCTTGTACTTTCTAAGTCCCACAGTGATCTGCCAGAGCTTATCAGCCCTAGAAATCAGTAACTCATTCTTTTCTGTGAAAATACCAGGAAAATATTTCAACTTTTATTTGTGCAGAAAAGAAGTGTGATGGATCCTGTAGCGCAATTCTAAAACTGTCAGCCAAGAACTTCCTATTAAAACTCAGGAGGTGCAATTGGATGCTGTTCCTGGTTTTTAATATGAAATTATCTTTTGTGTTTTGAAATATAATGTACCATATAAGAAGTATCTCAGAGTTACTGACAACTCCTGAGAAATGTGTGCTTTCCTTCTATGAGGCTTTCATCTTATTTATAAATTCCTCCACACACAACCAGTGTTGCAGGAGAAATTCTGTTACTACTGAAGCTGCAAATGGGACTGGAAGGCAGGTTTATCTTGATTTTTCTCCTTTGGGAGCACTCCTGGTTCTCTTTGGCTATGCAGTGTCATAGCCAAAGCAGGATAACCATCTGAAGTACATAGCTCTAGTGAAGACAGCCACTGCATGGAGATGGAGATGTTACACGTTCTCCTACATTTTTTGGTTCATCTTTTACTTGAGAGACAAATGTTTCCCAACCTAATCAAATTAATTTTATATTCCTATAAGTAATCATTGCAGTTTCTCATATATACCCATATTCATGCATATATGCATGTAACAACAGCTTAGAGACACTGAGATGTAACTTGTAGCAGATCGTAGAAACAACTGGACTTTCCCGTAAACTCTGATAGCATGTTTAATCACCTAAATTGTCATTATCCCATTAAATTATAAAACATTCTCAGAACAACCTCAGGCTTTCCAAAACCCAGTCACCCTCCATAAATGTCAGCCCGGAAAACTCATTAGTTTAATGAGCTTGTTTGTTTGGATCCCAGTTTTGAAGAGTGAAAACAATCTGAGAGAGTAAATGACTGGTACAGTCAAAGAGAAGACCAATGGAAACAGATGGGGAAAGACAGCATAATGCTGGAGCCAGTCTGAAGATCTTTGTGTGCAAGGTTTCCCTTGCACACCATCCAGATGCCGGTGCTTGCAGGAGACCCAGCCAAAGGTCTCGTGAACCAGATAAGGACAATTCATTTCCATCAGATGCTCTCAGCTTGCACAAAGGCTGCAGATGCATCTGCACACCAACCTCAGAGCAGCACACATAAGTATTTGAACATTACTCCTTGTGAGGAAGATTCCTATTAATTTCACTTAGTGTTGAAGCACGTGCTACAGGTATGTTGCTTACTAGATATTAGGAGTTTTCAATGTCACCTTATTCTCCTACTTTATCAAGTGGTAATTGTGAAACTGGAGAATCTACTGCAAGATTGCCTAGAATGGGAGAAATAAAGGAAATTATTTTAGTAGGACAGCTTTTATAAAAAGACACTTCCAAGCTAATTTGAGGCTAGTTTTATATACTAACAGTGAAAAACATATTTTCAAGTCCTGCAATTTCTGAAGTCTTGTTCATGAGTAACTTGTATCTTCATCTTAGCCTCTGCGTGGAAAAACGTTTTGTTCACGGTTCCCACAGGTAATGAGACATTTGTGGAGAAACAGAGTTGGAGATGGAAGTCAGGAAATTCCCTGTTCCTCTGTCACTACCTTTGTCGTAGGCCAAAGGGTTTAATCCCCCTCTTCCAATATCCTTATTTGTACTCTGGGAAACACAAAAAGTCATGAAAGTGGCATAAAGTATGTATAATTTTCCACTATTTTTCACTATTACAAACTATGGACAAAGAGGCTTCATGCTTATACAATTTTTCAAGCTAACTAGAAATAGAATCCTGATGTCTACTTTTACACCTAGAAAAATGTTATTACTTTCTATATTATCTCATGTTTTTCAATATATAATTACCTAATTTTATCAGGTAGAAAGGCCCGAATTAGTCCAAAGAGCTCAGCATTGATTACTAGTATGGATTTTTTGAGTGCCTTTCTTCAGTCAATACGATGCCTCTGTTCAATATTTCAGGATCCCACAGACTGGTAATAAAGAATGACTGGTTTAATTTAAAAGATAATTAATACAGATCTAATTGCCATTTACCATTGCACTGAACTGTTGCTGAAGCTAAGTAAATGACCAGGTGGCCATCCATTTCATTAACTAGTGTCAGCTGACAGCACTGCCTGAGGAAGCAGTGATTTAAATAGTCTTGAGGCATTGCTTGATGCTTTCATAAACTCCATGCTTCCCGGGTGTTCATTGATCAACTTCTCTTGGCGGCAGTGGCATTCTGGCAAATGCTCTCTCGATTCTTCCATTGCTTCTTTCTCACAAATGTTATTAACAAATTAACACTTTATCTAATATGCATTTTGGGTGCCGTTTAAGTCACCATTCACCTGATTTCTTACTGCTGTCTTGTTTAGATGAATCATACCCAGGAATGCTTTCTCTGTTGCGCTGTCATTTGAAGGGTGCCTAAGTGGCTTGTGTCTAGAGGTGGGCACGATGTAGATGTCTACTTTGGGTCAACTTAATTCCCCAGGTAGTAGGGCAGCTCTCCTATCTAATGGAGGGAAGACTCAGAAATCTCAAATTGCATTTTTTTCACTGCACCACTGTAGCAGTTGAAGCATTGCTTGCCATCCCACCATGCTAAGGGTTGATGATTAAAGGCACTTCTTCATAAAATTGTCCTACACAACACATTTGCTGTTCCACTATCTGCACTAGATGATCTTGAGGTCCTTTCCAACCCTAACCATTCTATGATTTGTAATCTGGGAAGCATGAAAAAATAGTGTAAGTGACATAATATATCACTAAATATATTATTTCTGGTTTTCATTCATGAGAGACGGAAAGATGATGTAAGGATGGAAACTGTTGCTTTATTCCTCCGTTTATCAATTGCTTAGTCAAAAACCCCACAAATCTTAAAAATTCATTACTGACAATTATCTTTTCACTGTTAGCATTTTTAAACTATTAGCATTTTTAATTACATATTTATGGC
Organism: Strigops habroptila; assembly: GCF_004027225.2. NCBI lineage: Eukaryota > Metazoa > Chordata > Aves > Psittaciformes > Psittacidae > Strigops > Strigops habroptila. The sequence goes on from NC_044277.2 coordinate 39,244,634, forward strand.
CTTACAAATAAAAACCTACAGGCATATCATCAGTTCCATATGAAGAAATTGCTCAATAAATATCTTACACTGTTAAATGATTTACTTTTATCAAACTCAGCTCCTTCGAGAAGAAACATCTATAAAGTAGCAGCAATGATAACCCTGGTACAAACAACAGAAATGTTGACACACAAACAGACAAAGCATCCAGAAACAGAATTCAAATATCTTTCTTTATCTAACCCATCTTACCTTATGTAATTAAGTAATTAATTACATAGTAATTAAGAACTACACAAGTCTTGTGAAATACTTCAATGTTATAAGACCCTAAGAGCTCTGTGGCTCTTCAGATGCTGCCCTTATTGCCCATGGCTTAATTTTAGGCATCTCTCTATATTGCAATTTATTTCTTGTTTTAATTTTATTCTTCCTTTTGACTGTATAGTGAGACAAGTTGCATGTGCCTTGCTAAGTATCTAAATTAGATGTTATGAGTATGGTTTTAATCCCTTTGTTTTTCACTTTAGCAGGAAAGACCTAATATACTTTTCAGCCAAGTCATGACACACTCTAATGTGCTTCTTGAGTTTTGGACATTACATAATGTACACAGGATTCAACTGTCCTATAAAGAATGATATAAGGGATTTTAGTCTCGTATTGAAGGAGAGTGCATATATAACTAAAGCAAAGTACTATTGATGAAAGAGGGGGATAAATATGAATTATATGGTTGTAGCTGCTAGGCTCTGTGTATCGGAAAAGTTTCCCCAAACAATTTAAATTCCTTGAAATTTCTCTAGCTGAGTCACACATACTAACCTTTAAGAAGTTAATGCTTATTTTCTCACCTTTTTTTCCCCTATAGTTAAATGAAATACAAATTTCATGCAGATGCAAGCATATATATTCTTCTCTTACACTTACACACATAAAGATACTTTCTTTCCTGCAATAGAATGGGCTGAGTAGAACTGGGTCAAGAGTCAGGAGTGTTGCCTGTCTGACTGGGACAATATGCTAGGAGGTAACAGGAAATCAGGAATTAGATACTGCTTCAGAACAGGAAAAGAGTTTGAAAGAAGCCAGGGACTGTGATAGTCCTGAGAAAGGTCTTTGAAAGCTACTTAGAGCCTGACAGCAAATAAGCTTAAAAAGTAAGAAATCAGGCTAGACCTGATGTCTACTCTGTTATCTGAAGTCCTCCATTTTCTATAGCTTACATTTCCCTGGAAGTGGAAGGAATAGCAGTGCCTTAGCTGCTAAACTGGTAAATTTAAGGGTCACATATAAGTTAAGAGAAAAGCCATGATTTTAACCATGCCTTCAAAATACAGGTATGTTTACCATCTGATAAACTGGTGGTGTTTCTTTAATATATTTAAGTCTTTTATATATGTAATTCTTTAATATATGTATTTAATTTATGTAATTTTTAATAATTTAATATATTCTGTAATATATGTAATTTCATGATAACTGATTGCTTCCTATGCAGACTTTACAGAGACTGTCAACTAATTATTTCCTTCAATCTGCATTTTTTAGAATCTCCTTTCCAAAAAAGGCACATAGTTTACAGGAGAGTCAGAAGCCACTGCAATAACTAAAGAATCAGGAAAATAAATATATTTTATATAAGAAACAAGTTTGTTATATATCAGCAGAAGCAAGAGACCGAATTCCTACATAAGGAACAACCTCCATAATTCAGGAAATGTGGTACACTTCTCACAGTGTAAATCTTAGGTGACTTCAACCGTACGTAACAGCAACTGATACGTTGCTGGGATAAATTATTGTCACATGTACTTTGTAAATGAAAGGCTTGTTTCCATCTTGGAGATAGCATCATATCTAATGACGTTAATACTAATTGATTAGTTTTAGTGGTTTGGACTCCACCAAATGCAAAATATGTTTAAAATAGCTCCTTTGTTATTATTGCAACATAGATGCATTAAGATGTTTATTAATATAACCAGTTAAAATATCTAAAAGAAAAGTGCAGGAGATTAATATTAGGAGAATTTGGTAATCCTACACTTGCAGCATTGTGTTTCTCTTGTACTGATAATAGGAAATGTCATCCTGTGGGGAAATACAAGGAAGAAGCATCTAGCATTAACTAGCACCATTAACTAGCACCGCATGCAAAACAGAGGCGTGGTACATTTAACTCTTAAGCGCACGAGCCCTCTTTTTGTCCTGGTATTTTTTACATTTCAGTGAAATATTTTTGCTTCTGGTTTGTTTGCTTTCTTATTAGAGAATTACTCTTTTTGCTTTTTATTTGCAACTTACAAATTACTTCAGAGACACTTCAATCCCTGGGAATCTTCTTTATAGCTTTTATATCATCCGTGTTTCCTCCAGACAGAAGCAGCAGAACTTCAGATGGGATTGAAAGGCAGTTTGCCTTCAACCGTGATAGAGATGGAGATACCCTACTGCTGTATGCCACTGACAAAGAGAATAAAAAGAGAGATTTAGGTTAGCTGGAGAAAATGAGGCTTAAGGAATGTTTGCCTACCAGCATGGCTGCAGGAGTGGGGAGGAGGGGGCCACACAGGTAGCATAGGATTTCTTGCTTATGTGTTGTTATTTCTTAGAAGAGTAAATCTTCCAAGTTATGTTTCATGAAATTGTGATATTTGGAAAAGGGCATTAAACAAACAGGACTGTGACCTTTTTCTAATTCAACAAAGAAGTTGTAAACACTTAAACTGTGTCTGTAATAAATAGTTTACATGTCTTGGAAACTGCTTCACTTTAAGCTTTTCCATAAAACAGATTAGCTGCTTTAGTCAAAGATCAGAATTAGGTGTAAAAATTTAAGTTTTCCCCTTTGTCTGAGACACAAAGTTTTCAAAGGGTACCAAGAAAGAATAAAAAGCAGGAAACTTACTTCTGCTTTTGTCCTTTATGTTTAGTCAGATGGGTATCAGCAGCAATGCCTGGTAATACTGTGGTTTCAGGGGGGAAGGAAAGAGGTATAAATTATTGGGTGTCTTTTTGTAGCTGCCATGCCTTTCCTTCTTTAGATACCTATCTGCAATCCAGAGCTAATAATTTATTCTGCCAACATCCACTGATGATGCTCATTTAAATTCAAAGTATGTTACATAGAATTGCAGCACACTTCAGACTGAAGATCTCTGAAGCACTTCCGTATTTATACTAAGATTTATTTGCTCACCTGAATGATCCCACAGCAGTACATATGTGATCCGTCTCAGTTAATTTTGGTTATCTGGAGGCAAGCTGGCAGACCCAAGCTACTCATTTCATTGCGTGACTGGTTTCTGATAGCATGAATCACTTCACAGCAGATGAAGAAGTTTGGATGGTTTCCTATCCTGAGATGTCAATTCAATTGTTTAAAAATGGGGTAAAGGAATTCCACCCTATATTCTTAGGAATATTAGACCAAATATTTGGACTTTCACAAAACAGACAGGAAGGATATAGCTTATTTATATTCAAGTTTAAACTATTATTAAAAAACACATATATACTATAACTATATATAATGCCAAAACATCACAATGCTGTTGATATGTTGGATTATTCCTTCTTTCTTCACTTCATAGATTGGCAATTATTTATAACTAATAAATTCAAACTAACTAGGCAAGCTGGAAACAATAGATTGAGTTGAATGCAGCAGGCTATTAAAACACCAGATGTCTTTCCTATGACTACTGAATTAGCTACAGGTGTTCAAATTAGTATTTTAGGTAAATGGCCTTTCTCTGATAAAATATGCTTCACATCATTCATTCTCTGTGGAGATCATTGAAATGTGAAAGATTTTTATGCTTTACAGGATATTATCCTTAGAAATGCTATTGAAGGTTAGGAATGAGTAGTTCCCATTTCTAAAATAGCCTTAGTGAGTGTGGTTTTGGCTAAAAGAATTGCTTCCCTTTGCTTATTTACAGCTTCAGAAAGGCAAACATGTCATGAAAAATACTGATGAAGATGTGAAGTTTGGGTTCAAATTCTGTATTTTTTATCTTTTTGTTATCATGCAAATTGCTAGGGTACCTTACCCCATCCTATGTTAATTAGAAATGCTGCTTTTCACTTATGAAAAGCTGCTATGGAACAGAAAATGAAGGTCCTTGTATAGATAAATAACTACTTAAAAGGTAGGGACAACAAGTAAGAGTGAAGAGTTGATTTCCAGAGTGGAGGTTGGCTGCTCGGGGTACCCCAGCAGATCTGTCCTGGGGGCTGTGCTCACTTCATGCATTTGTTACTGATCTGGAGTAGAGGGTGAAGTAACAAAATCACCTGGTGATATTATGGATGCTTTAATAATTGATTTCACTCCCTCCTCCACTTGGTACCTTTGTGCCTTAGGCATCCACAGTGCAGAGTTAGCTACCAGCTAAAGTAAGGCAAACCAACTGTTTTGGGTTTCTTTCCCCAGATGAAAACCAGTCAATGTTTTCATGTTAGTTCACTGAAGGCATGGCTCCCCAGGGGTGGTGCAGACAGCACTATGGCCAGAATATTGGAGAGAAGAGGAACTCAGTGGCCCAATATAAGTTTGGAAGTAATTTAAAGGTGATTAATCTGGCAGGGAAAGCTTCAGAGACCTGAAGCTGTAAATGCCTGCCTGCATTTACAGTGCAATGCCACAGGGCTGAACAGGAGAGGGCTCAGATTTGGTGGTGCATGATTGCTATCCCTGCATTGCTCAAACTTCATTGCTGCACTGATGGCGAAGCTGTACCCATTCTGGGTTTTTTATCTTAGACACAAAGATCCTAAACTTTGTACTCGCCATTTCCACCTAGATACACACTGGAAGGGTTCAAACTAGAAATGTGCAGCCTATCACCAGTCATCAACACGTAATCATGCTTTTCAATGACCCCCAGTTTTCTTATGGGTGGGAAGCACATGGGCAAGAAGGAGGAACCATGTTATTTCCCCTTTGAGCCTAGCACCTGGACATGGACCTAACTCACTCAGCTTTACACAATTGTAGGTAGGTGCCTGTACACCTAACTGCAGAGCATGCTCTGATACAAAGGCATTGGCTGTAACCCTGCATCACACACACACATCTGTACACCCAGGGCATCCTCTCACCTGTCTGCAACCCGGTACCCTGGTTTCTCTCCTACATACTGTCCATTCGCCAACAGTACTGTGTTGGCTGGGTCTTCCTTCACCTCACCAGCTGCTCCTGAAACCACAGAGGGCAGGAGAGGCCACAGCCCTGCCCTAAACCTAAACCTGTGCTAAACCAGCTCCCTGGCACCTGGGGAGCTGCATGCTGCCAGCCCTCACCCCAAGCAGGGCCGTACACCCCAACACCAGCCCAGCAAGGGGTCTCGCCTGTGCCCAACACCCGCTGTGACATGTGGCCACCGTTCCCTGCTAAGGCCAGCAGTACCATGTGGGCAGCACTGGGCACAGCCAACCCTCCCTCATCCCCTGCCACCGCTGCTGCAGCGTTCACCTCAGCGGCTGTGTTAGCCTGGCATTCATCAATGGTAGCTGCTTTGTATTCCTTACAAATATATTGCACATTGATAGCTATTTAATTCTATTAAACCAGCATCTTCTACTCAAGGAATTTCATCTACGAATGTAACACCATACAAGCACTTATTTTTTTTTTGTTTTCCCCTTGTCCTGGCTTCAGCTGTAACAGTTATTTTTCTCCTTCCTAGTAGCTGGTGCAGTGCCGTGTTTTGGATTTAGTCTGAGAACAATGCTGATGGCACACCGATGTTTTAGTTGTTGCTCAGTAATGTTTACCCTGATCAAGGACTTTTCAGTCTCCTGCTCTGCCAGTGAGGAGGGGCACAAGAAGCTGGGAGGAAGCAGAGACAGGACACCTGACCCAAACTAGCCAGAGGGGTATTCCATGCCACAGCACGTCACACCCAGTATAGAAACTGGGGGGAGCTGGCCAGGACAGGCTGATCGCTGCTTGGGTCAGGCTGGGTATCGGACGGCGGGTGGTGAGCAGTTGTATTGTGCATCACTTGTGTTTATTGGTTTTTTTTCCTTTTCCCCTTTTAGTTTCATACTCTCTCCCCTTGTTATTTCCCTTATCATTATTTTCATCGGTGGTAGCAGCAGTGGTTTTGGATTATACCTTAGTTACTGGACTGTTCTTATCTCAACCCGTGGGAGTTACATTCTTTTGATTCTGCTCCTCGTCCCGCCGGGAGGGGAGAGGGAAGGGAGGAGTGAGCGAGCAGCTGCGTGGCTCTGAGTTACCAGCTGGGCTCAAACCACGACACCCCCTAGCATATAATTCCTAGGACACGTCAATTATTTGGAAAGAAGAAAATCCTTAGAGACTGGCCAAAACAAACGTACATAGTCCTTGGCTGCAGCACGCATTCCCTGAAGGAAGAAGAGGGATTATCCCAGGAAGGCACTGTAAACGAGGGAGTGCCCTGTAGTGAATAACGACATTTATATACTGAAAGCAATACCTTTTCATGACTATTTCAAAGTCTACATGAAGTTTTCATGATTTTGAGCTGAAAGTATTTTCGTGTGTATCAGAAAAATCAGGTACACCTTCTAAAGCATCTTGGAGTCATTCATATGCCTGGGGCACGTTTTGTATTCCTTCTTTAAGGTTTTTGACAATGGCCTTAATACTACCTTAATTAATTGCAAGCCTGGCAATAAGAAAAGACTGCGCACAAGACTGAAATTGGGAGGGCAAATTGTTATAAAAGCACAGCAAGACATTTAAAAAGAAATGTCCAGAAGACTGATGGATCCAGAAGATTAGACATGAGACAGAGCCAAATTTGGAAACCCTTGGTAACACAAAATAACAGAAGCCAGTGAGCTTGCCCAATGTTTACAGGGGGAAAGAAGGATGAACAGAGAAAAATGCAGAAGAGTTAGGGATCGAGTTCCCTGTACATCAGCAATACTAGGGGTGATGGAGATAGTTATGAGCACATAATAGAAATAGTGTCCTCCAGGGCATGATAAAGAGGCAAATAAATCACAGGTCTAATTTCCATTGAAAAGTCACATATTTAGGAGGAGTTATATGCAGGAGACAGTTACTACTGTGCTCATTCCAATGTAGGTTTCCTTTGGCATTACATACAGAGCTGAGATGTCCCGAATGGAGGTTTTCACCTGCTGTTAACATGAGGACATCCAGGATGTACAGCAGTGTCAAAAAACAGTGTCGCCCCTGTGGCCCAGGTCTAGTGCTCAGGAAGGCTTAGTTCTTGCTCCTCATGAAGCAGATGAAGCTTCCTGTGGAGAACAGCTACTTAGCAAATATCCTGAGAAACAAAGGGAAAAAGTATGTCCTTGTGCAGACATGCAGGGTAAAAACTATAGGTGCTTTCGTGCATCCGCTTGAGGGGGGCAGAGACTGTGAGGCAGATATCCACAGGCCCTGCCACTTGCTGGCTCTGCAAAGCCTGCACAGCATGTGAATGTGTTTTATTGGCATATGCAAAATGGAATGACCATGCAGATAACCTGGAACTAATGTGTAGCTCTCCAGGGCTGAGACACCCACTGCATGGCTACGTATGTTTGTGATAAAATCTTTGTACACTCCCTATATGCTTCAGTCCTGAAGAATAAATGCTTTCTCCTAATCAAGTTTAGATTCAGTTTGAACACCCCATCAAATGACACTGAAATTCTCCATGCTCTTACTCCAATTTCCACTGGAAGGCACAAGTATTTCACAGCATGTTATAGCTCCTGATGTGTAACACAGCACAAGAAAGAAAAAGGGCTTTCCCAGGAACTCCAGCATCCTTTTTAGTTACCTAGACAGGCACTATCCCAGGTAATGATGATGTGGTCATGTCAGGCTGTTCCAGCAGAACTGCTCATCAGCCACGAACTTCATCTTTAACACATTGTATTTAATGAGTTTGCTGAGAACTGTTGATCATAATTGCCAGCATGTATTCCCCATGCAGCTAGTGAAAAGACCAAAGAAAAGGAAACTGAAGGCAGATAGTCTGAAGTACTGCTGAGATCTTTGTGTACATGAGTGTGCAAATTAAGTCTGCCTTCCCAGAAAAGTGTTCGTATCACTGCAGGAAAAACCGAGCACAGAGAGTTGCCTTCAGCTGGCCCAGATTAGGCATGCGTTTAAGGAAGGAGAACCCTGAATATTTATACATAGCATGAGTTAGTAAACATTTGAACAAGTTGGTTACTGTGGGAAAAAGTCCTATAAATTTCACCAGGCTCCGGAAGAAGTGCTATTTATTCATTGTTAAAATCTCACAATGTCTGCAGCTGTTCTGACAGATTTTATTGGGAGACAGCTCTGTGAGACTGGAGAATCAATTCTGAAATCATTTGCTTTAAAAGAAGGAAACTTGCATGTGAAACGTTACACTTTTTTAAAAGCCTGTTTCTTATTTTATCAGGTGCACTTTTTCATTTTCTACTTCAGACGTACAGTATGCCGTCAGAAAGATCATACTTGAAATTCAAGTGGAAAAACACAAGCACGCTCTTACTTAAGCACTTAAGAATGTGTCTTTCCTCTTCAGGGTCTCTTTCCTCTCTCTGCCAAATATCGATTAACAAGTATTGATTACTACAAACCTGGTGAAAATGTGAAATCTGGTAGACTGTCAAGCTTATGCTCATTTTCAATCTGAGTCACCAAGAAAAAGTGTTTTCAAATTTTGTTATGCTTTAGGTAAATACGATTCCTGCAGAAACACATGCTTCATATATATTTTTCCAGTCCCATGCATGCATATATTTAGTTCAAGAATTTCCATGCGTCTCAAGCAGAATTCTCTGGCAAAATGCCCTCCAAGGGAGGAATCAACAATTCCCCGCTTCCAAAGACTCTGTTACTGACTGTTCTCTCAACTACAGGGCTCGACTGAAGTGAGGATCCTTCTTCATCTGCAACCTGAGAAGGTCAGATAGATCATGGAGAACGGTGAAAGAAATGTAAATGCAAGATCGTCAAATTTATTACTAAAGAAGATAGTATTACAGTAATAGCTAAATAGCATATTGCAATAACTATATTAATATGGGGGGAAGTTAGATATAATTAAGGGGTATTCAGATACTGCTAGTGACAGGAACATACAATATTTTCAGGGCTAACTAAAAATGTACTGCTGTTCGGCATCTTCAAAAGTGATGCTAGTATCTTTCATTTACCTTGCAATCTTTCATTGAGTGAAATTACTCAGTTCATTAAAGATTCACTCAATGAAAGAGAAATGACTGAAAGCAAATGGCTCTGAAGATCTTAAATGCCAGTAATTTGGCAATTTCTGTGATTGCATCTACCCTGTGTTCTTGGTCATCTGCTTTTGTTGTCTCCTATGCAACATTTTACAAAAATAAAATGAAAATGAAACCTGGAGACCTTAAGAAATACTGTGAAGTGTGGCTTAAGCACTCTGATTTTAGATTGGATTACTGAGGATGAGGAAGGAGAAGGTGATTTCTACAGTTCCATGGACTGATAGAAATTCTGTACTTGACACCTCAGTTTTGCACCAAGGAAAGAAATAATGTTCATTTTGAATTACTTTGGGATTTTCAACCACCTTGATAGATAACATCATTGTTCAGAAAAGGAAGGACTAAAACTAGACAGCATTAAAAGACTGGTACTAGTAATTTAAACCTCTTATTATTAGCAGAATTAATTAGTTATTTAGGTTTAACCCTTGTTTAGATAATATTTTCTGTATAATGCTGAAGATTTTCAGGATGTTATTTTAAGGTCTGCTAAAAAAAATAATGCTGTGAAAATTGCTCTTTATTCTTATATTTCACAATGCGAATACATTATTTGTGAAACTTAACATTTATTAGATGTATCATATATAAATAATATTTATATAAATATGTAGAAAATTTATTCATTTTTTAAAAAAATCACATAACTCACATTGAGTCTCACACTAAATGTAGCTGAACTTTTATCTCTTCCTTATTAAATGGTAAAAGAAAGTAAGTTATTTTAGTATACATTTACACATTGCATGTAAAACAAGTACTTTCAAAGTTATTTTTAACTAATCTCTGTGTGAACTCTGTAAATTGTGTACTCTATTTGCCAGTAAATAATTGAGAATTTCTTCTGTTTGTAATTTCTTGCCTTCTGTTTTGACGATGTATGGGGCTGCGGAGGGTGTATAGGCCATGAAAATATTTGAATGCAAAAAAGCAAAAAGCATATAATGAAATTATATGAATAAGAAATTATAAGAATTAAATAAGAAAGAGGAAATATGCTATTATGGAGCAGGCATGATTTCCCTCTTCTCTAGAAACTAGTTTTCTCAACTGATAGAAGTATTAAACAAATAAACCCCTCACATTCTCAAAAATAAACTATTGCCTTGAACTTCCCCTCTTTAATCATACTTTTTTTTTCAGTATTCTAAAAAAAAAAAAAAACAAACCTCTTTTTGTTTTTCTAACTACTTGTAATTTCTCAGAGTGTGGTAGAAAGAAATCACAAAAAGAATTCCTCATGTTATGGCATTCAGCTGCAAATTCCACCTCAGTGTGTAGAGATATGTACACAGTTATGCACAGGGTCAAATAACACACACAGTAATTTCACATTTAAATATAGAGAATGTCAGTTCCTGTCACAGAGTACTCTAGATGCATAAAAGCAACTGAAGACAATCCCAACTCAGTTCAGTGTCTGAGTCTTTTACTGATCTCTGAAAACAGTAGCAGAGGGTACCCGGAGAAAACGCTCCTTACAAAAGCAAGATCTCGCCTCTGTGAAGGGCAGTGGGCATCTGAACAGCTGTACCTGCCTTCTGCTAATATACCTCTCAGCTCCACCATCCCAAATGCAGTCCCGCACCTGAAGAAGTTGGAAAGCCAAGATGGCATACAAACACAGTGGATTGGGGTGGTATGGGATAGTGGCTCCTAGCACATCAGGCAACTGCAGGCTTCATATTGAGGCTGGGAATGGGTAAGAACATACAAAGAATAAGAAAAGTGCCAGGAAAGATTCTGTGGTCACTCTGGAATTTGCTTGGGCTCTAAAAGAAAATAAGCTTCAATCAACAGTGGCTAGACTTGATACCTTCTTTATTATCTAAGGTTCCAGAAATGTAATCTCCATCCTGGCCTTTAGTATTATGAGTTAAGTAACTGCAAATTAAGGAGCAAAACTGAAAATGTTTCTGGGGAGGAGTGCTAAAAAAGTACATGTTAATAGTTTTTAGAGAAAATTTGATGTGTCAATTATAACTTGTGTTTCCATGGCACTGTCTGCAATGGTCAAAATGACCTATGACCAGTAAAAAAGTGTCTCTCTAAAGAGATATGCTCCATACTTACTTATATATGATGGAAAATTAGACATGGAAATTAATCTACTCTCCCAGGTCCTTCATGAAACTTTGACAGTAATCTCTATCACAGGGTTTCCAAGATGCACTGCACATACTTCTGTTAAGTGCACACAACTCTATCACTAAAGTGCTTTGCAACTTACATGTTAAGTATCTGTAGGTTCCTGCTGAATTGTCAAGACATAGAAGATGGAGGAAGACGAATTCTTATGAAAGGCAGAAGATAAAAATAAGGGCTAAACTACCGTAATTTAGTTTTATTGCTTTATTAGTATTTGTCTTTGCACTTTCCTATCAGCATGACAATCACTTTCTTCATTTATGTTCGTTCATGTGTTGGGTAAGTCTGCCTAAGAGCTTTTGCCACGGATAAAGGAAGCTGTAAGCTTGACAAAAAAATTGGCATCTAGTAGAGAGACTGGAGACTGGAATTCAGTGGTTAAGGAGTTTGGGGATAAGCACAGAGGATAACTAGGGATTGGTTTGTGTTTTTGCAGGGTTTGGGCCTCAATCATAAAAACTTCAACAAGAGAAAAATGTTGAGTATTCACCGTTTGCATATGAATGCAAATGACCTATGACAGTATTGCCAACTTCAAATGGAAGAACCAAGTGAGTTTGAAGGAAAGGGTGCATTTACTTTCTCAAGCCCATTTACATGTTGCTTAATGAAGCAGGTAGCAAAGTTGCACCAGGACCAGCTTCTAGCATGGGAACTAGGCTCTGAGCAACTTTCTGCTCAGCTTTGCAAGAATTCTTTGTACCTCACTCACTAGCATGGCATCGGAGAGTCATTCCAAAATACGTTAAGCAGCATGACTACTTCTCGCTTGTTGCATGCTGTTTGTTCTTTCATCTTCTTCCCAAGGGAAAATGATAAGGCAGTGAAGTGTCATCTTTTGATAGAGTTGGTTTGATTATAAAGGTCTATGTTGCCTCAGTGTTTTCGATAGGGAAGATCAAACAAATGCGTCTCATACTTTGGATGAAAGGTCAGGTTTATAACTGTCCTTATATCCCAAGATATTCATTTCACAGTCTCAAAGTGGTCTCCGAGAACATTCTGTCTCCTGAACAGACTTTTATGACAGCATTTACCCCTACTGAGGTGGAGATAGAGAGCAAAGGGAATGGTCTGCAGGAACAGATGAGTGTAGCTGTCAACACTAAGCTCTGGATGCTTTTTGGTCATCATGGAAAACCCTGCTGCGATGAGAAGGACCAAATCCTGCTTTTGACTTTTTTGTGGGACGGGATTGTAGGCTGCTGAAGACAGGTCTGATGATACACTCAAAATAAACAGCATGGCTGAGGGCTTTTTATTCTAGGTGAATTGTTCTAAGTGCTGAAAAGCCTGGTGACCAAATACAACAGACTCTTGTAGTCCAGCCAGGACGCAAGTGAAGCATGAATAACTGAGTAACGTGTCATTGTCTGCCAGCGTGGGATGGGGTCTTCTAGCCAATCAAAGCTCATAGAAAGCATTACTCATGGGTAATGCTATGTCCAAACTTAGCACAATCAAGGAATGCAAAAGGACTTCTAAATTATAGATTCAGTTGATCAATTACAGATGTGAATCAACTAACTCCAGAGTAGACTGCATTTTGTGCTCCTCAGAAAGGCTTTCCTCACATCATGATTCTTGCATGGGTTCTGTTTCACACAGCTGTTTTTCATCCTTGGGCTAACTTTGTCCAAGTATAGAGCCAACAAGACAGAAACAGCAGCATGGTTGTATGGAGTAAGTAATAGACAGAGCAGTGTATCATCTACCTTTTTCTAGTACTTGAGTTTATGCCACCTGGTCAGTTTAGCTTGATGATAAAGAAGATCCCAGAGAGATTGTTCTTGAACTCGACATGTGAGCAGTCTGATAGTATCTAGCAATTATTCATCACTGCAAGCCTATAGAAAGGACTCAAAGCAACTTAGTGCATTCTCCAGCATCTTTCCCTTTCAGAGGAAGCAACTTGTTTTCATGGCTGACCATCTCAAGTGTTGTGGGAGGGTATGGAAGGGTGTGAACGTGCTAGTTCTCCATAAGGAGTCATTTCTATTTATGTAAGTGACATTTAGCCACACAAACTAAATGGCTCTGTAGGTCAATGGCCAGGCCTGAGGTCAAATAATCCTATTTCTTCTCTAGAGTAAGTTCCTGCTTATTGGAACCCACAGGGGGCTGACATATCATCCACTCCTGAGCTCTGCAATGTCTGCCATTTCATTTTCTTTAGTTAATTGATCATAATGAAGACTAAAGATTTAGTGACTGGAACAGTTATATACAATGAGCCTGTCAGGATTTTTTTTCCAATTATTTTTCAGCCACGACAGTCCTTCACTTTCTTATTCATAGCACGGAACAAACTACTGTTTGGTCAAAACAGATATTCTGTAGCACTGTTTTATACTTTGCACATCTTCATTGTAATGGAATGGGAAAAAGTAATAATATGTTTTCTAGTGGGTAGTTGCCCCTGCATTTGCCCTCAGGATTTTTTTCATGGGAAAACATAACTTGCATCAGTAACAAATTACATATTCCAGAAATACTTTTTCTGCACAGCTTCGGGTATCCATCTCCAGTCATGTCATTTGATATATCTCTACCTATACTAAACAGAGGCAATACCCGTTTCCTGCAGATGACTGACACCAGCAATACAGAATAAAGACAGAATTTCATATACTTCAGGAAAGCTACTACATTGCCTCACAGATCTATTGTTCTTTGAAGGAATCAAGAAGCTTACAGACAAGGGAGAAAATGTTTCAAAGAAGACATTTGACAAGATTAAAAAAATACACTGACAAGGGCTAGCAGGAAAAGCCCTTTTGTCATTACAGTTGTTCAAAAAAAAATAGGAGACATAGGAATAAATGCCAACCGTCACAGACTACATGGAGCATCTCTAGGACCTCTGCTGGGATCCAAAGTATTCATCATATCCAAAATGACCACAAAAAAAAGTGTGACTGAGAAAGAGACACGGTGTACTGCTGATGCAGCTATACAGCATCATGAGGGCTGAAAATGAACTACAGAAGAGCCTCAGGAGACTGAGTGATTAAGTACAGAAATATTTCACAGAGGAAATTACATTTATGTAAACAAATACAAAATGATACATGAAAATACAACCTTAACTTTGCATACAAATCTAATGATGGCCCCAAATTAGCTATTACTAGTAGGGAGTAAGATTTCAAAGACATAATGGGTAGTTACACAAAAATATCAAAACAAACATCAAATATCCATGTTGAATAATAATCTTTTTTTAAAAAAAGGGACATGCTATGAATTGTTAGGAAATGAATACTGAACATGACAAAAAATGTCATTATGCCAGTGAATAAAATCAAATTGTGTGCATTACGAATACCAAGAGCATGACCGAAAGGCCACAGCAGAAATGAAAAGGTAGAGAGAAACCTAGCAAGGATAATTCTGAACCAGAGAGTGGCCTTCCTATAAAGAAGAGGTAGAATAGATAAGGATTAGTAAACCCAGTGAGGAGACAGCTGGAAATATGATAAGAGGTCTAGAAATCAAGGGTAGTATGAAGAAGGTGAATAAAGAATCTGTTCTAAAACATCTGGGAGACATCAAGTGACACTCGCAACACAATGCACTGTAGATACAAATGTGTATATCATTACAGTTTCTTATTCATCAGAAGGACAGCTGCAAGATCTTAAATAATCTTAGACACCAGATGAGCAGTCTTTATGGTACTTGAACCTACTAGCAATACTTTAATGTTTACCACTGACTGAATATTCTTTATGTCTAAAGAGACACCTGAGAAACTACATTGTGTTTCTTGACTCCTTGTGGATACATACAACTTTGGACAATTCTGTGTTGCAAAAAGCATGCAAATGATAAATAGGATGTCATGTCGCTGAGATCTGCAAACTTAAATTCTCTTCCCCAAAAAATGGAGTGGCCTCAGGGAACGATCCCTGGTCTGTACAGTCCTCAAAACCATGGCCACACATTGTTTGCAAGAGTGCTGACTGGTAAAGGACAAACCCCACTAATAATGCCACAGTATAGATAACCTTTGGAGAGTTGTTAGGCTCTGATGCTGTTTTCTTTCATAGTACAGATGCAGACATTGATAGATGAAGAGGAAAACCCAGGGTAGCAGTGATTCTTTGTAACCACTGTACAGTCCAGAGCTGTGTGAATGATGTCACTGTGTTTGGAATAATTCCTAAATCACATGAAAAATACTCATGGGCTGTAGTAAGTGCAGCTGAACTTTGCCAGCTTTCATTTCAAGCAGGAGAATTATCTTTCTTTTTTCATGGGATTTATCACAGAATCATAGATACATTGACTGGAAGGTATATCTAGAGGTTTCTAACCTAACTGCTCACTCAACACAACATGGCCAGCCAGGGCTTCGGCTATCTGAGCCTCGAAAATTGGAATGAGATTCGTTCATCTCCCTGCACTCACTCTCCAGTGCTGCACTATCATCAGTCTAATAAAGCAGTTTTTCCTAATGTCCATCCTGAACATCCCAGGATATTGGATATTGGGTATTTTCCTAATATCCCATCTAAACCTCCCCTAGCACCACTTAAGGCCATTTTGTCTTGTCCTATCACTTGTTACTTGGGAGAAGAGACCAACACCCACCTCCTTGCTCCATCTTCCTTTCATATAGTTGTAGAGAGACAAGGTCTCCCCTAAGCCTCCTTTTCTCCAGGCTAAATCATCCCAGTTCCCTCAGCTGCTCCTCATGAGACTTTTTCTCTAGACCTTTCAGAAGCTCCTTCCTTGCCCATCCCTTGCCCATTCAATACAGGCTTATAAACAGGAACTAAACTGCACACAAATGCACACAAATAAATTTGGAAATTAAATTAACAGAGGATGAGTGAAACAGGACTAGCAAGGCTCTATCAGAAACCTGATGTAACCATACATTGTATATCTTATGGTCTTCCACAGTGTCATCAAAATCAGAATCTACGAATTTTCTTGGGAAGATATGATCAGGTACACATTATTTTAGGCCACATACATAGATACCAGAGTGTATGGCAAGACAGAGTAACATCATACATATTTAACAGTAAGTATTTTAGGGTGGTTACTCCAAAGATACACACCTATTATAACTGAATGAGGATTTAGTTTTGCATAGAATTCTTCTTTTAACGACAAAGATACTTCAATCCCAAAATTCATATTTTAAATGCATAACCTGTTTTTGAAGGAGTTTCAGTGGCTTATGTATGAAAGTCGGCCTAATGAATACTAGTTTATGAAATAATATTCATAATGGCATAAGGAAAAATGGTGATTCTAAGTAAGTAAAAGTTTATTTTATTAAGTACACTCAGGAAAGTTCACATCAGGGAAATGCTTTTGATTCCATCAATGTTTTACTTTTTTGTAAAACTAACTGTATAGCAGAGCTATTAGACAAAAGGTGGTTTTTTCCCAAAAAATACTTTATATTGACATGCAAATACTACTTTTCAGTGCTGAAAATTACCTCTCAGCTAAAACATTAATAATTTTTATATAGAATGAATCAAATAGAAACACTGAAAGTAGAAAAAAATTGCCATGACTGTAATTGTTCTTATAATAGTAAATTTAAATATTTTAGATGGTAGAGGCCTCCCAGCATAAGTGTCTGCATTACTTTCATTCAATACTACTTGCAGTTTCAAGGTATAGCTCCTAAGTTTCTTAAGCTTTTCCATCGAATATATTCATACCATCGTTCTAAACAAAGAGTGTGTGAGGTGAGGTATTCTCTAAGTACTGTACAAATTGCCAGTCTCTTGACAAGATATCAGATAGCTCTTCACTGCCAGTACAATCTGTTCTTACTTAATTCAGAATGACAAAAGCCTCTCATTGAGATTGTGAGTATATTTGGTTATACTGTATGAGGCTGTGACTACATAATCACGTTGATAGTTAGTTTCAGTACATACCAAGTAGCACATGTGTTGAAAGCTAGATTTGCTCTTGCAAACCAGTCAAAGACCAGCATATTGCTTTCAGCAGGGAAAAAAAAAGGACTTAAATCTACAATCCATTCACTAGGAACTGGAAACTTTTCTGAAGAAAGAAAATTGTACACAGAAAATCAGTAACATACTGAAGCCAGAAAAAAATTGAATACATCCCTATAATTCAGAAGCCAAGTTTACCGACTATAAATTTGCAGTGAAATGCCTGGAAAACCACACAGCAGTCTTTCAGCCTTGACAGTGCTTTTCCCTCCTTCTGATGTTTCAGCATCAGCAAGCATAGGGCGCTGCTCAGATGCTTTGAGTAAAAAATGATATAATTTTCCCACACAGTATGTGTTTCACGCAGATTTCTCCCCATCACTGTAGCTGTGTCTATCTCATACCTGTGTTGTTCTTTTTTAATAGTGGAATAAGTTCTTGAGCTCTATATTTTCCACTTCTGTTAAGTTACAAAATGACCAGAAGCAGGTATCTCATGACAACTGAGGCCAAAACTGCCCAAGTTTTTGCTGGATAACCCAGCAGCCTCTTGCCCTGTCCTACTGGATGGAAAGCTCTACCACTGAATTGAGTTTTCCAGAGTCTGATTGAGCTGTGCATATAGGCTAAAAGGAGGGGATGAACTGTGCTCCCTCCAATGCCATTACCCTGGGGCAATCACACCAGTAGGCCTTGGCCACCCCTGTCAGAAAGGTTGAAATTTCTTCCTTTCCACTCAGTTCAGTTCTATTTCTTTTATAAATTTCATAGCCCACTTTGTTTTAATGCATCCAGCAATGACTACATCAGAGTTCTTCCTCCAGTCTTTGAGGGACAGCCTGGAAGCTAACCTTCTTTTCATCCCACTCAAAACAGTTTCTCTCAGATAAGCCAAACCCCATACAGCATTGCCTGCTCCTACTCTACCGATACACAAAAGCCCATCTCTCATGCATTTACAGCAGAACACCACATTTTTCCTATACCATGATCTCCCAGGACATGCAAAGCTCCTGTCCTACCAAGCAGCTGTACTAGAGTTCACAAGGCAGGACTGGGGCCACAGCACTGCTCTTGCCACCAGTGGGGGATCATGAGCAGGACCTCGTACGGAGCCTGCAGCTTATCGCACTAACCGCAACATGTTAGTGTCTAAATTAACCTAATGCCACCTCCACACTGAAATGAAGAAGAATCTTCCTCTGCCAAATCCTTCGTATTTTGCTCCTGATCCTTTTAAAATCTGGTGCAATCATAAGACATTTATGCTAATTCATTGCAAAGATTGTATTGATACAGGTGGTTGAATAAGAGTTTTCTGTGTAGATTTATGTTTTGCTGTGAATTTTGCACTGACATCAGTGGCCAAATTTCTGTACACTTTTTAGTCAGCCATACTTATCCATACCAGCACAGGGAAGGGCTGTGGAAAGGAAAAGGAATGGAGAAGTGTCTAAAAGGCAGATATCTTCTGGTGATGGCATTCCACCTTCCCTAAATACTCTACTTCTTAGACAGGTTTTTGCTAGTCAAGTGGCCAAAAAGATGAGACATCAAGAACCTTCAGCTCTTGTAAATCTTGCAGTTTTACCATCAGGCTAATCGCACACAAAGTTCTCATCAAGATAGTGCTGAAAGTGTGTTACAGTCATTCATATTTCCCTGACTCTGCTCAGACATTTATAATGTCCAAAGACTTTCCTGGACTGATGAATTTGCTCAGGAAAAATTAAAGCTGAAGAATAAACAGTAAATTTAAAAACAATCTGAATTTTAACAGGACTAGATAAAACCAATAAACCTAAGAAGCACTAGCATACCAATTTTGCTGCTATGTTCTTCTTGGAGCAACTTTGCATTACATTGTCGTTAGCAAATCCAGACACTAACTTCATTTTAATGATTAAGTTAAAAGGAATCACTCAGGTATATGATAATCAGTCATAATTTCTACTCTCTTAACCACACTTTGAGATAAAAATGCACTTTTCCTACCATGCTATCATAGAACTCTGCTGTTGGGTTTGAATGGGACTAGTTTAAAGCACCAGAATTAACTGTTTTACAAGTTTTCTTTGAGATTCCTTTAGATCAACCTACTTTGATTTTACAAAGGAGAAAGATGAAGACATGCTTTCCAGCCAGGATAGCAGAATCCAGATCCAAAGGGATGCATTACTCTGAGCACCAGCTCAGCCATGTCACTTTTATTAGAGCAAAAGGGACAATGTTATCGTTGGAAAAAATTATAACATCCTTCTGGAGGACTGACAGCCACAAAAAAAGTGAAGCCCCATTGCAAGTTTAGTTTCTTTTTCTGAAACTTCTTAAAGAGAGAAAAAAAAAACCCAAAATAAGATAATCTGAGTTTCCAGAACGTAAATTTCCTATCTCTTTTTTTCTAGGTTTGCGGGGTTTGGGGGTTTTTTTTAAGGGGGGGGTAGTTTTTTCCCTTTTTATTTTTAAGAGCAAAATAATTCTCTTGTTTTGCTTTGGACTCTTGCCATCTGACTCCAGTTTCTCCACCACTTGCTCTGCTAATTCAACAATACCCAGTAGGTGGCCTCAGTGTATAATTTATTTCTTTACTCTTTTTTTAGTAATTCTGCCCCCTTTTTTTCACTGCAACAATTTTATTTTAGCTGGAACCTCCTGCTTTTGATCACTTTTTCAATGTTTCAGCATAATCTATTTTTTAATACTTTTTAATACTTTTAATTTAATACTTTTTAATACTTTTTAATTCTTTTAAATATTACTCTTTTTTTGTTGGTGGAAAAAAAATAGCAATTTCTAGAGTGCAACTAACAATTTGGAAAAAAACCATACAAAGTCCATACAGTTCCGCTCTGGTATAGAGATACCACCCATATACTTCTGGATTCTCTACTTACCTGCCATTTTACATTCCTAAGGGCTTAAAGAAACACTTCTAGAGAATGTGACGTATTATCCAGGTCCACACAGACATACTCATATGGGCTGACAAACACAGCACGTCCTCAGAGTCTTCAGCTCTGGATCTTCCAAAGAGCTATTGCTGACCTTTATGGTTTTCCCACATCTCCATCTTCAGAATTCACCTAACTTTTGGGATACAGTCAGCACCCAGTTATGAACAAGAGTATTTCCTACATTTGTGATCCTGTGGGAATGCCCTTTCAGATAAAGAGAGGAAGGTTCTTTTGAAATGAAAAAGTGTGAAATGCATTCTTAGCTGATTGAAGATCTTAATTATCCTATTTCTTGTTCTTGTCAGAAACGCTTCTTAGTTTCTGAGTAAGCAAGACTACCTGTAGCTAGGATCATTGATTAAACGTACTGGCAGCTTGTTATATTTTCAAAGATCAGAATGAATTAAATGCAAGTATTCAAGACATATTCAAAGTCATGTATCTGCCCATTACCACAAAATAGGAAATTCTGAGCTCTGCCAGTTAGTGGAGTCACTTCTGTGACATTTTGTCTTGATTAGACTCTGTATTCATTCTACCTTGTCAAACATCATACAGTAAATCCTATAACACAAGATCAGTTGTCATTTTCACTGTGACCTTCTACATCGAAAGAACTGCCTGTGCATATGTGAAATATATTTGCCAATGAGGTATATCTGCCTATCATGGATGTCTCCAAACTTCCTGACGCTATTTTTTTAGGTAATTGATATGTAATAGTCTTTGGCAATTGCTGGAAAGCTAATAAGACAGACAGTCTTATAGTTTCCCTACCATAATGAGGCCTGAAACCAATTTGGCTGGGATCAAGGAAATATGAAGCCTCCAAATATTTCTGGAATTGCCTCACTATAAACTTTTTCAAAAAGACAGATTGAAATGTCCTATAATAGATGTGACTGTTTGCATCAAGAAGCAGATATTTTTAGATTTGTGTTAACAAGGGCTTCCTAAGGAGAAGTTGGTGTCTAGTCCTATGATATCCTAACACCACTCTCAGCTAAACTTGGGATCTTCACTGACAACAATGTGGCCCCAGTCCTGTCTTCACTTAAGGTTTCATTTACATGGGGCACTAAGGAAAATCTCTAGACAAGACAAATTAACTAGTCGATGTACGTAAGTGAGGCTTTATTGTATTTTCATTCAGAAGAAAGGCAGTTTTATTTCACAGTAGGCTAAAATATGGTGACCTAAGTTACAGTGACTGAGAGCATCCAGAGAGGTTTAGTGCCACTTAGCATATGTGCATCAGCTTATTTCATTTTAACATTCCTGAGTGTCCCAGTGCAGGCAAGTCCTAAGAAAACAACATTAGCCCAAATGAAAACTTGGGTTTCCATTTGTCCCCTCCATAGCCTGCTCTGCTACCATGGAGACAGACAGCCCTGTCAGAATCCAGTAATCTCATCTTCAAAGAAACAAAAACATTCTTGGTAAAAGAGCCTGCAAAGCTATACTGGTCCTTAATGTGATCTTGTGCCCTTCATTGAAAACCCACTTCATCACAAAAGGAAACAGAACTATTCTCTGTCACCTTTGTTTTCCTCTCATCCCTGTCTCTAAATGGTAATCAGAGCTTCTAAATTATAAATTGTTCCACAGGCAGCACAATTAATCAGTCCTGGACAATGCCCTGCATCTCCTCAGCACCACCATCACAGCACCCTGTCTCCATCCATTCCACTCCACACTGCAACTCTTCCAACTCTTCCCCACCAAGGCAGGACCCAGAAATACCTTCAGTCCACCCTTGCTCAGGATACTTAGTTCACACCCTTGTTGTCTCCTCTCCATAGCTCCTGCCAGTTTGGCTGAGGACTGACAGCACCCTATCCAGATAGCACTGGAGCACTGGCCAAGCGTTGGCTGCCTCTCAGAGCAGGCAGTGACTCAATCCTTCCTGCATTTCCCTCA
The DNA here is from genome assembly GCF_004027225.2 of Strigops habroptila. Classification (NCBI taxonomy): domain Eukaryota; kingdom Metazoa; phylum Chordata; class Aves; order Psittaciformes; family Psittacidae; genus Strigops; species Strigops habroptila. The sequence continues at coordinate 39,266,832 of NC_044277.2, forward strand.
GTTCAACTCTCTTCTCTCCTACAACTCTTCTCAAAAAAGTATGGAAATGTAACTTCTATGTCCTTCTGCCAAATGTTCCTGATTGGATTACCAGCGGGGCAGCCAGAAGACATCCCGGTTAATATGTCTTGTCCTAGCCAGAAACCAGGCTTCTGAGATGTGAGTCCTGAGGTCTCAACCCATACTAAAAAACAACTTTCCCTGTGCTTCCCATGAAGAGACTTCACCTCACTTATTTCTTTGCCTATGTAACAGAAACATGAAAACACTTATCAAAAATAATGTTCAGAAAGGTGCTGGGAATTTAAGACACTGGTTGTATATTGGGAGGCTGCTGTTCTCTCTCACTGAAGAAAGAACAGGGTAGATCTTCTAACTCAGGAATATACTGAAATGAAGAAATTAAAACTGTATTCAAGTACTTGGGGATATTTGTATTTTGGGGATATATACTGAATACTGACCATAATTTAGAAGGAACACCAACTATTTTTAAAGAGAGAAAAAGTGACACATGGAAGTTATTTTCATCTTAGCTGGACAGACATTGAAGGAAATGCAAATTTAACCCTCAGACTGGAAAGGACAAAACTGCAGTACATTCCACTTTCATGAGATTTAAATAAGTCTCCTCATCACCACAGATGAGTAGACAGAGCTCTCACAAGCAATCTCAGATCTCAGATCTGTTCCTTCCAGAAGCTGCTGCCAGAAAATCTCTTATTTCTTACTTCCCTGGAGCATTTTACACCTATATGGTTATATATGATTTGGGTGACAACCATGATCACAAGCTCTTTGTTAACATACCTGTGCTGTGCATAAATTACTGAGGAGTCACTGGTCTGGGCTCATCTTCCAGCCAACACGTTGATTTATCCCCATCAATGCAGTGATTTAGCTACTGCAATGCATTCTCTATTTCGGTCACATCTTGCTACAAATTCACTAGGCTGAACTGTAGAAGAGTCTTACCCTTTCATTCTCAAAGAAAAATAATCAGGCTAATCCCCCCACTATAAAGAGGCATCTCCACATGGAGCATATCAGGTACCTCGATTAACCCAGAACTACTGCATCCCAAACTAAACTGATGTCTATGGTGCATCCAGCAACAGAAAATGTAAGAGGGAAAGCACCAGCTTCTTATACACAACTTTGCCACTTGCAACAGTTCAATGGCAATTAAAGAGGGTGAGCTGGGAAAGTTGCCCAGGGCAAAGATGAGGTATCTGGGGGAAAGGTGAGCAGGTAAGTGGGAAGGAGAGGGATGTCCCCAGTATGCTGTCAGGATTTGGCAGAGCTAGGCCAAATTTTTTGTTTCTCCCACTGGCCCTAACATATTTTAGCTATTTCAAAGTATGACCATCATCCCTGTTCTACTATAGAGAGGTGTACAGGGAGAGGAAGGATTAGACTAGAATCACATAGCAACCATGCACTGCATTCAGTGTCACTCAAACTTCTGAATTCAGGCAATAATGAGTTAAGTTACTCACCAAAGACACCTAAGCTCTGCTTTCTTTGAGCAACTGTAGTTTAATTCACATAAATATATTTTGCATGTGAAGAGTATAGATATTTTTCTAGAATTGAGGCTCTGACACTGATGCCATCTCATTGCTAAATCTGAGCACGTTTGCATGAGACATATTAAACCAAAGCCTCCCACACAGTTGTGCACTCAAATTTTAGTCTGGTACCCAGAATTAACCCTGTTAAATTTTACAACCATTTCTTTTATTCTCAGCCACGTAACTATTACGCAAGGTTGTACTTTCACAGGCCTACCAATGGACACCCACAACCTCCTCTTCCCTCCTACATCAGCAGCCCTGACGAGACCGTGGGAGTCCACCACTTAAACACGGTATAAAACTTTGGCGTTGGCTATTCTGTATCCCTTAGAAAATCTCTCTTGATTTCTTTTGATCATATAAATGGGGTGGATCGTCTCATGCCTAAATAACAGCTTTCTCAAGCTCCTCCAGCTAATCCCCTAAACCCTTAACTCAGCATCATCTGAAGATGGGGACACAGCTGTATACCAACAGAGTGATTATTGCCCATTCCAGGCGGCAGAGTTAAGGTTGCATTAGTACGTACCTTGATTCTTCACTCTGGTTTTCATAGATCAGAATGTTATAGAACTGCAGATCCTGAAAGAGCGTGAACTGGAAGGATTATTGAGCTAATGGCCAAGCTTTTCAAATCACAAGCTAACCCCCTTCCCTCTCACTCTTCCACATGGAATCTTCTCTCCCCTTGTGTGACTATCCCATTCAGAAAAATTAGGACGCTTTATCTCTCATGAGCCTTTAATGCACTGTTGGCCCTGTTCTACTGGTTTAAGAGCTTATGCATGGTGTTCTTGTTTGCTGTAAACCTAGTCATAAGCCTAACAAGCTTGTTTTTTACCTATGTAAATTACTCTGTAGAGTACAAAATATGTACATTTTTTTCCATAGAGAAAAATATGTTTGCATTTGAAACTGATGTGGAATATGGGAAAAGTTTTGCATCCTGCAAAGACTGTAGCCACTTTCGGTTTTGACCTTCAGCTGTGTTTCTAAGTGTTGCAAAACTGACACTATAAAACCTGGACAGAGAGAAATGGGAAAAGTTTTAATTGAGACCTTTAACATTCAGCTTGTGAAACTGTAATGTGCTTGTGCTCAGGACTTGCAAAAGGGTGTCTAATTTTCACAAGAAACACCTAGTACTACTGTGCTCTTGTCTTTCTAGGAGAAAGCCCTCGGAAGCTGCATTTACACAATCAGTAAACAAAGAACAAGACTGTACAGAAAAGACATAAGAAGTTCAAATATTACAGTAATATGGAGTGTATGACATGTCTGGCTATGTGGATAATAAACATGGAAAATAAACGTAAAAGAAAAGGAACATACGTTTAAATTTAAAATTAACATCTTACTACAAGCACCAACAGAAAGATAACCCATAAGAGAAGAAAATCTTCCCTTTCTAGCACACATAAGTCTCAGAGAAGGTATGCGACTCTGGTAGATGTGAACATGAGCTTAGGGCTAAAGGGACACTGGCTTGGAGAAAAACCCTTCTTTTCTCTTGGAACCCTTATGATTCTATGATTCTGTGACTCTCCTTTTAACAACAGTATAAAATCATTTTACAGGTGTATCTGTACAAGGTGATTGGATACGTTTTATTACTAAACTACACTATCTACACAAGGTAGATAAATCTGCCTACAGCTGATACAAAGGTATCTTAGCCTGTATGAGGCAACGAGTATATACTGCTTCAAATCTAAGGTGCCCTTTTGACTTCTGCTCGTAGCGACAGGGGACCTAGAGGAAAGCTGGAGAGGAACTTTTTACAAGGGCGTGTAGTGATAGAACAACGGGGAATGGCTTTAAACTGAAAGAGGGAAGATCAGACATAAGGAAGAAGTTCTCTACTATGAGTGTGGTGAGGCTTCAGAACAGGTTGCCCCAGAAGTATTCAAGGCCAGGTTGGACGAGGCTTTGAGCAACCTGTTCTAGTGGGAGGTGTCCCTGCCCGTGGCAGGGGGGTTGGAAGTAGATGATCTCTGAGGTCCCTTCCAATCCAAACCGTTCTGTGGTTCTATGACACCTTACTCCTGAGCCTTCTCATCTCTGATGTCTTCCATTCATACGCAGTTCTGTCAGGCCGTGAGAGATGGTCACCAGCAACTGGAACTGTACTGAGGTTACGTAAGGCTGAAAACAACATTACGACAATCTTGCCTGCTTTATTTTGCATGCATTTAATTGCACAAATATGAAAGCGCATGACTTCCTCACTACATCTGCCCCATTTTTCTTGGTAATAAGTCAAATTAAGGTGTCATTTTATTAGGTAGTAAATACCTTGGTGTGTACTTTTCACTGTGTCTGCTGCAAGTCCTAAACAAATGAAGGAATGCACGATTACATCTATGCAGGAGGTGGAAGAACACACAAGATGAAGTTCACAGGCTACACTGATAAAGAAGAAACAGGAGAAACCAAATGAAAGTGGAAATTCAGTGCAGAGACTTTCTACAAAGAGGCACCAGAGATGAGATGCTGAGAACAGACAGACAAGTAATGGCTTTGCTGGAAGGACTGATGAGTCTCGGCATTAGATCTGAAAACCAGACAGCACTGGCTCACCTGTTCAGGACAGACAACTGCTGGCCCAACTACTCAAGAAGCCACATGCCCTTCACTTAAGATTTCACACTTATAGGAGATTTAGCCATAATATTAAAATTACACACAGACTAAATTCCTCTATGCTAGTACAAACAGATCTTCTTTAAAATTAGATTGTTTTATGAATCATTAACCTACCAAATCTGAAATCTGTGTACTGCACTGACCTTCATACATTCAATGGTCCCCAGGTGTAGATATTTTTGGGCAGTTAATGTGACCAGAATGTAAGTCCAAATATATAGAGATGAGATGAAAACTACGCTTTCCAACATAACTTTTTGTTCTCTGACTTTCAACATTAGAGAAGAATAAAAGAATAAGACTAAGACTAAGACTAAGAATTACAATGAGAATAAGAATGAGAATGAGAGTTAGAAAGATAGGATAGGATATATCAGTTGGAGGGACCTACAGTGACCATGTAGTCTAACTGCCTGGACACTTCAGGGCTGACGAAAAGTTAAAACATGTTATTAAGGGCATTGCCTGCCTGTTAAACACTGACAGGCTTGGGGCATCAACCACCCCCTCTAGGAAGCACGCTCCAGTGTTTGACCACCCTCCCAGTCATGAAACACTGAAATGTCGTTCTCTTGCATGCTTTTTGTGTGGCTCTCTGTGGCTCTCCTCAGTGTATCCTGTTAAAAGATAGGCATGTGTAATTTCCAGCAACACCTAATGACTATCACCTCTTCAGTCTCTATATCCAAGTTATGGCACTCAGAAAGCTTTTAAACTGTTATTTATTGTTTTATTATAGGGCCATCAGGAAATAACGTTCAGTATTATAAACTTTGCCAGGGAACGCGTTAAATGCTTCAGAGGACAAGTTAAAAAGACGAGCTAGTTTCAAAGTGTTTACAGTTCAGTTTTCCTCATGGCAAAGCAAGTTGCCAAACACGAAGGAGGTTTAGAGAGAAGTACATGAAATAAAACCCAGTGGGTTTCCTTTCCTATCATATCTGAAAAATGTGATGTAGGACAAATATTAGGCAGATGAAGAAACATAGGTCTATTTCTCTAAAACTAAGAAAGAAAGAATAAACCAACTGCAAAGCCAGTAAGCCTCTGGGTGAATTGTTCTTGAGCACTTTGCCTCCTAGCCAAATTTCATTCACGTTTATTACACATGATTTAAGCCCTAAACATCACAGATGTGGAAAACAAGATACCAGCCCTGGCAACATGGAGCAGCAGGTCTGTTTGTAACACAGCCTGTAACATTGAACCCTTCTGCCACCATGGACATGAAGGGTGGAAACCTGCTCACACAGAAGTGCCCAGGTGCTTTTCCCACTCACAGAGGTGTCATCACAGGGCACACCTAAACCCTAGCCTTAGAGAAAACATTTTGTGACCCATGTAACTATGTTGGATGCCTATCACCTTATCAGATGTCATTGCACAATCACCATCCTTGGTGCACTGAAGTTCACCCGTCCTCAGGTATGTGAGGGAGTTTTGCACCCGGACCCGACCGCCGCCGCCATGGCGCAACCAGCAGGTGCCATTTTGTGGCACACAGGGCCCGACCACCTCACGCAGTAGAGTACAAAATATGTACATGTTTTTCCATAGAGAAAAATATGTTTGCATTTGAAACTGATGTGGAATATGGGAAAAGTTTTGCATCCTGCAAAGACTGTAGCCACTTTCAGTTTTGACTTTCAGCTGTGTTTCTAAATGTTGCAAAACCGACAATATAAAACCTGAATAGACAGAGAGAAATAGGGTAAGTTTTAATGGAGACCTTTAACATTCAGCTTGTGAAACTGTAATGTGCTGTGCTCAGGACTTGCAAAAGGGTGTCTAATTTTCACAAGAAACACCTAATACTACTGTGCTCTTGTCTTTCTAGGAGAAAGCCCTCGGAAGCTGCATTTACACAATCAGTAAACAAAGAACAAGACTGTACAGAAAAGACATAAGAAGTTCAAATATTACAGTAATATGGAGTGTATGACATGTCTGGCTATGTGGATAATAAACATGGAAAATAAATGTAAAAGAAAAGGAACACATTTAAATTAAAATTAACATCTAACTACAAGCACCAACAGAAAGATAACCCATAAGAGAAGAAAATCTTCCCTTTCTAGCACACATAAGTCTCAGAGAAGGTATGCAACTCTGGTAGATGTGAACATGAGCTTAGGGCTAAAGGGACACTGGCTTGGAGAAAAACCCTTCTTTTCTCTTGGAACCCTTATGATTCTATGATTCTGTGACTCTCCTTTTAACAACAGTATAAAGTTATTTTACAGGTGTATCTGTACAAGGTGATTGGATATGTTTTATTACTAAACTACACTATCTACACAAGGTAGATAAATCTGCCTACAGCTGATACAAAGGTATCTTAGCCTGTATGAGGCAACGAGTATATACTGCTTCAAATCTAAGGTGCCCTTTTGACTTCTGCTCGTAGCGACAGGGGACCTAGAGGAAAGCTGGAGAGGAACTTTTTACAAGGGCGTGTAGTGATAGAACGGGGAATGGCTTTAAACTGAAAGAGGGAAGATCAGACATAAGGAAGAAGTTCTCTACTATGAGTGTGGTGAGGCATCAGAACAGGTTGCCCCAGAAGTATTCAAGGCCAGGTTGGACGAGGCTTTGAGCAACCTGTTCTAGTGGGAGGTGTCCCTGCCCGTGGCAGGGGAGTTGGAAGCAGATGATCTCTGAGGTCCCTTCCAATCCAAACCATTCTGTGCTTCTATGATACTTTACTCCTGAGCCTTCTCATCTCTGATGTCTTCCATTCATACCCAGTTCTGTCAGGCCATGAGAGATGGTCACCAGCAACTGGAACTGTACTGAGGTTAGGTAAGGCTGAAAACAACATTACGACAATCTTGCCTGCTTTATTTTGCATGCATTTAATTGCACAAATATGAAAGCGCATGACTTCCTCACTACATCTGCCCCACTTTTCTTGGTAACAAATCAAATTAAGGTGTCATTTTATTACGCAGTAAATACCTTGCCAAGGCGCAACCAGCAGGTGCCATTTTGTGGCACACGGGGCCCGACCACCTCACGGTGCCTCCGCCCGTCCGAGGGGGCTGCGAGCGCGCGGTGGCGGCGGCCGCCATGCTCATGCCCATGCCCATGCCCATGCCCATACCAATGCCTAAACCCTACTCCGGCCGCCACCGCCCGCGCCGCGCTGCCGCCTCGCCGTCTCGCCGTGGCGGCACTACATTTCCCAGCAGCCCCGGGAGGGGGAACGACGCCGTGGCGGCCGCCGGGGCTGCTGGGAGAGCCGTTACCGGGGCCCGTGAGGGGAGAGGGGCCGGGTTCGCGTTCGCCGGGGCAGCTCTGCGCCGGCCGGTAGCGCGGTGTGGGGAGGGAGGGCTGCAGGACGCGGCGGGGTTTCACTCCCGTTTCTCAGTCCCCCCCCGGTTTTCCGGAGCATCAACGGCTCGATGCATCGTGGAAGGAGGAAGGAAGGGAGGGAGGGAGGGAGGGGGGTTGGTGTAGGTGCAAACCTAAAGGGGAAAAGCCCAACAGCCTAAAAAAAGCAAGCCCGCTTGCTCAGCCCGCATTCCTACCGGGAGCGGTAGTGGTAGTGCAGTCAGTACGGAGGAGGTCTTCAGCTGGCTCCAGGTGGTTATGTGGGGGAAGCAGCTCCTTCCTTTGGAGGGCTGTGGCACTTCAGAGATCGATATTTAAGAATCATTTATTTAATTTATGATCTCTCTAATCACTTCACAGACATCCTGGAGAGGAACGGCTGCTACGGGATCACCATGCCTGTGGGCTGTGACACTGTTTATGGGCATTGGTTCCTCATACAAAGTTCAGAGCATGGGAGGCTCACACCATGGCTGTGTACCACTCCACAGGGACTCTTGCCCACGTCTTACATGACCTGAGATGAGCAGATACATCATGAATCTTCTGGTTTCTCATGGCCTTTTGGTCTTTTCTAGGAAAGACCAAGAATGTGAGGTTGGTAGCTGGGCCATTTCTTTGGCAATACCTTCCCAACTACTGTTTTCTCCCCCAATGTTACGCCAAACATGAAAGAACAGTCTATCAAATCACCATAAACAAGCAAACCAAAACTGTACCCGCAAGTATTTGGGAGTGCAAATAAGCAAATACAGACTGTATGAAAATAAGAGCTCCGTCTTCAAAGCTTAGTTTTGGTTTTGATTGCTTCTAACTGAAAACCTGTGGGACAATACTGCACAAGGTGTCCTTTGCTCACGAAGTTAGTAGAACACTTTTTCTTCAAGAAGTTTGGGTGGCCTGTCGATTAAAAGAAAAAAAAGGATGGAGTTCTCCGTGGAACGTGACAGGAAGGTCTTTCCCAGCTTCCTTATTGATCTTCCCTTCTTAATGCACTTTTTCAACTCAGTTTGCGGATGGCTAGAAATTTTCAAATGCAGCTACGTGTCCCCATACGGCAAATTTAAGCCCAGTGAGAAGAAGTTTACTTTTTTAGTTACTGTTGTCATTATGTTATGCATGCTTCCCAGATGATGCAATCCATGGGTCACAGTTTAAGATGCAGCAGAGAGAATCATCATATAAAATCAAAGAATGGTTTGGGTTGGAAGGGACCTTAAAGATCATCTAGTTCCAAACCCCCACCATGGGCAGGGACACCTTCCACTAGACCAGGTTGCTCAAAGCCTTGTCCAGCCTGGCTTTGAACACTGCCAGGCTAATATACATTGTTTTCCAGTTCAGTGGTACCTTCAGTAATTAATCAGTTCCCGTAATTGCACAATATAAATACGTGCTTATACCCTAATGCCAACAAAGGCAGGCAAGTCAAATAAAACCCAGAGACTTTAATTGTATGTGAGTGACAATATGGATAAACTGAAAACATGCACTTTACATACAAAAGGCCTTATTTTAGGGGATATTTTAGAAATATAGATATTTTAGAAATATTTTAGAAAATATCTCATTTATGCAGATTATCCAGAGATGAAAAGGCAGAAAAGCAGCATTTCCATAGTTATTCAGAAGCTGCTGTAATGTGCTAGCACACCAGCTGCATTTGCTCCACTTACTCATCAGGACCATTAACCTCAAAACTATGTTCTGTGGCTTTGGAAGTCCCTGAACTGAATGTGTCTGTACACACTGGGCATATAGCACTGGTATGCTTCCTGCATTGTTTTCCTAAGTATGTGCTGCTGGTTACCTGAGAAGTAAAATACTTGGTTAAATAGATATTTTGTCTAAAACAGTATGGCTGTTCTGCTGTAAAGAACTATGTCGCAGCCAATAGTGCATAGGTACAAGAACAGTCATGTCGGATCAGCTATGTAATTTAGCTTTCTGAAATGAAACGCTTCTTTCTTTAAACTGCTGCTCTGAACAATAAGAACATTCTCCACCATCACTTTATAAGGTGTCCAGTACTCATACCCAACTTAGCTGACCGCTGAATCTCTGAAAAGGGGCTTCTAGTAGGCAATCACTAGAAACACTTGTTAGTAAGTACACTTGTATGGGTACGTATTTGTTTTATAAACAACCTGCATAAAAGGGTTACAGTTTGCAGCGGGAACATCAGTCTGATTTCCAGGGCTAAGGGTGCTGAGGGAAACGGCAATTTCTTCCATTTACAACTTGAGGATAATGTTCACTTGTTACCACCTACTTACTTCCTGTGAGAAACTGAATAATCATTCACTTTATCCACACCATTAGAGATTTTATATTCCTCTATCACACAAACCCCCCAACTCTTCTAAGCTGTTGAAATGTCTCTTAAGCAAAAGCTATTGCATACTGTAGCCAGCCTGCTCACTCTTCTGCATACCTTTTAAGTTCTGCTAGATCCTTTCTGAGATGGGGAAAGATGCAGGGGAATTAGTTTTCACTCAGCATTGAAGATGTTGGTGCACCATGGGTTAAATTGCTATTTTCTTACCCTGAGAAACTATAATTTCACTTTACGTGTTACTCTGACATTCTTCCCAAAGCTTTCCAAGCTCTTTCCCTACTTTGGAGAGGCACTGATTTAGGTTTAAAAAGCAAGCAATTGTCAGCCTGACAGATTTTGAAACAAAGTCCAGTCTAAAACCAGGTTCAGCAGTCATGTTTTGTCCAAGCCTGATTTTTGGGGAATGGGAAGGAGGCTGAGGAAAATAACATTAGCAGCATATCAACTATAGGCAGTCAAATGGACAACAGTGAGACTTTTTAAAAATGGTTTTGTTTGGCTTCGAGCTATGGAATTAACACATTATAGATTTAAAGTCTAGTGCAGAAAAAGTATTTCAGAAATTAAATGAGCAATAGGAAATACAGGTATTTCAGAAAAAATAAGGAACCTATTTCATATTCAGATAGATGACAAATGCCACAGTGATTGCCAAGATCATATCCTGCATTCAAAAGAAAAGGGGGGTGGGTAGAAGTTAACATCTGTAATATTGAGCTGATTTCGTAAGATTCTCCGTGGGTGAGATTTCACACTTGGCTAGGTGTTGTCTGAAAAAAAAATTACATCACAAAAGTCAAAATCTCCTGTGGCTGTTCAGTCAGCTGTGGAAAGCTTCAATTGAGCACTGTTTTTCTAGGTTCTCCAGTATAAAATACAATGAGATGAAGGGCTACAAGAGCAGCAAGAAGCTTTTTCCTTAGGGTTAGCTGAGAGTAAACACCTCTTGGACGGGTTTCCTTTCTTCACAAACTTCATTGAGATTTTTTAATCATACCACTTCGTGTTGCTGTGGTATCACGTGCATCAGCCCTTTGCCACCTAACAACGTGATGCTCAGTTTCAGGCCTCAAAAGCCAGATATAGGCATTAAAATCAGAGGTGAAGTGTGACAACAGTGACTTTTAAGAATATGAATCTAATGTATAATACACAAAGATACAACCGTTTATTGTAGGAAAAAATGTATTAACAAATGCAAATCAAATACGGGCAAACTGATGTAACAAAACCATCGAATTGTAAATATAGTAATTAATGTACATGAAAATGTAGTACAACTTACATAAAGGTTGGGAAATGTATCTAAAAGAGCAAGGATTTTTTTTCCTTTTATATCTGAAATGTTGTTTTCCTTATACTGTCTAACTTTCTAACCCACAAAGCACTGCACAGGCAAGTAGCCTTGTTAGTACTCAAGACCTCGAAGTCCTGAGTACAAATCATCTCCCTGGTTTGCATAAGAATTTTACATCATTGGCTTGCACTGCATGTAGTATTGTGTGTACCATGCCACATAAGCGTGTATCACTGAGGCATATCTGGAACCACCTGGTAGAAATCAGGCCTGTACACCCTTATCTTCTTTTGGGGAGTGGTTCAGCTTATTCCCATATTAGAACACACCCTCCCACCCACTATCATGTACACTCAGTTAAAACTTTGCTGATTTTTCTTTTTGTTAGCTGGCTATCAGCCTTGCAGCCTCATTTCCCAAACATCACTACAGACCTCTGATCTCTCTTGCTAGCTTTGCTTCCCTGCTGTGCCTCTCTAATTTTTCCATCTCAGAAACCCTGCAATACTCTTTATTAGGAAGAAGTTTTTCCAAGTCCTAAATGGTAGGAAGCTGCCTCACTGTTTACTACTCAGTGAGGATTATGAATTACCTTTTTTATCTTTCCCAACTTCTCCCTTTAAATCCATTCTGACAGCCTGTACAGATCTGTATTGTGAATGATGTTTTAGCCCAAACTCCCCAAGTAACCACTCACAAATATATTTTCTTCACAGAGAAAGGAGATAAATCTTGTGGGCCACTTCCTCCTGCAGTACTGGCAGGTTCTCTTAAAAGCAAAGATACTATGAGAAATACAAACTATGGGCACACAGGGGAGCACACAAACACAGTGAGCAAAGAGCCCCATAGCAGCAGTCGTTGCAGCTGGCTGGGGCAGGGTACTGATTATCTGTGTTCGTTGTACATCAGTTATAGCTTGTGCATTTGCACACAAAATTCTAGCCAGGGATTGGAACCCAGACAAGGCCCCATTTTATAACACCACTTGGACACATACTTCATATGTGAGCATATGCTTTAACACTTCTGTATCACTAGAATTACTTGCACCTTTTCGTTCATTTGTCTCTCAGTTCCGAGTAAAGTCGGTCAGCTCTGGAAGCAGATGAAAGCTCAGCCAATGCTGCTTGCCTGCCTACCTGAGTGAGCCCTCAGCTGCCACTCCCAGCTACGTCGTGCCAAATCATGTTTGGGATCAATAGACTAAACACTTCTGTACCCAGAGGTGAGCAGAGTGCCAATTCCATCCCCATTGCAGGCAGTTCAATGAAGTTCTACACACTCTGACTTCAAAAAGGTGATGTTGCTGCTGCCATCCACTTCTGTACTGCTGGGTGAGGGTGGGTATCACCAAGGCCAGATAGCTGTGCTGTATCCACCTGCCCAGCACGACTCAAAGCTCACCAGCTCTGATAAAGAAATTATAACCAGGCATTTGACATGTCCTCCTGGAAGGTGGAAAATGTGGGTTTACGTCCTTCACATTGTAACCCTACTGTAGCAGAGACTGGCACACGTTTTCATGACTGAAGGGCAGACACCCCTTTTACCATTAGCAAACACCAGTTAGTCACAAGAGGTGATGTAGTCACATCCACAAGGAGCAACTGGACTTTAGCATTAGAGGACTAATGTTAACAGGCTTTTCTGTCTGGGAAAAGAAGATCATTTCAGACACGCCCCTGCCTATATGCTACCTGCTGCCAACGTTAGTGGCTTCTGCCCATGCCACACTTTTAGGTCCCATGGGAAGCTCTGATTGAGTTAGCCTCACATTGCAGACTTTCACTCCTCTTTGCACACAATCCTTTGCACTGTGTGGGCATACGGTAAATCTGATCACAGAGCTGGCCCAGATGGAAAAACGAACCCCAGATATTTTCTTGCAGGATTTTACTTGTCAGCTCTGATGCGAGTCACCACACTGCAGTGAAATGCTCAGGGAATGACAAAGTGTCATGACCTGACACTGACCATCATACTCTAAACACAGCTAAACAGGCTGTGAACTGTGGGGTCTGAGCATCCAATGGCTAACTCAGAATGATACTTAATGCTGGAGTGTTCCTCTTCTGTTGAGGATTTGTCCCTTTCTTAATTTGATTTGCAAGGGGTAGAAGCACGCTATTCAGTACACCACTGGTTATATTTGCTGTGTTGTTAGTAAATACCTTGGACAGATGTTAGCGCAGCACGTCTCATCTCCTCACCCTCCCTAAGCAGGACTTGGCACTCTTTCCAGATGCAGTGAATGGGGCACCAGTGGGTAACAGTTTGTCAGTTGTAGAATTGCTGTGTTTTCAATCTGCTGATGGGGGAACTAGAATTCAATCAACTCCTGTTAGAGGGTAAATATGAATCAAACAAAACATATATGATAGATGAAAGTTCAGAATGCAACTCAAGTCTTCTGTGTTCAGGATGATGATCCTTCCCTTTGACTGGAATCTCCTTTGCCCCAGCTGTTTTTCTTCTGCTGGAATAAGGAGAAAAAGTAGATTTTGAAGATTTCTGGCTAAGTGGTGTTTGCCCTACTTCCTTCATAGGCAACATGAGAGACATCTGATTTGTATTAGCAAAGCACTAGTTTTCAAGCTAAGACCCACTCCTCTCTGAGCAGTTGCAATATGTGACTAAAGACAAATCTGTGTAGGCTGCAACCAAAACGATGTACCTGCAATTGCTAAAGCAGCTGACATTGCCACTGGAAACTTCTCAGGATTCTACAGGTTTCACAGTAGATGCATAGAATATAACAGTATATAGGCACCAGTGGCATCATCTGTACTTCCTTTCCTACTTCTTGTCAGTTAAAAGAAAGCACAAAGATCAGACTGTTTGCAAGTATGTTACACTGTTTCCCTTCAACAGCTAGGGTAGGTGGGGGATAAGGAATGCTTTGATATCAAAATATTTATCACGTGTTGAGTGGTCCAATAGAGATAATAATAAAAAAAAAAAGTGTTTAAGAGAGCATAGCTCCAACAGCACCAGGGTGGTGGTGGTGATTATTCTAAAGTGAGGATGAGTATCCTGGTCACCATGCATTTGCATTTATCCAGCTTACAGCAACCTTTATTCTCTATTTGCTTTATCCTCATTTATTGTGACACATTCGTAATCATGCCTAAATGGTAGTGAAGTCGGGTCATTGTAACAAAGAATCTATCACAGATCCACATGAAGCATAACCAGCACTTCAGTGTGCTACTGGTTGCATTGTTCCACTACAGGTGCCAATATCTACACAACAAATGTCAAGGGCTTTCTGGAAATTAAAGTAGACCAAAATACAGTACAGCCCTCAGTAAAAAACAGCTGCAGACTAGCAGTACACTTAGGCAGCACAAGTACTACAGCCAAGCAAACGTGAGAGCACTTACAAAGTTGATCTTATGACTGAACAATCTTGGGCTCCTTTGAAAACACTCAGCACGATGTTACACAAAGCGTACAACCACCACCAGTCCCAGTTCTGCACTCCTGGGCTTTTGCCGAAACTAACAAATTGGTCCAAAATAATGTGTGGCAAGAGGGAGACATCCTCATCTCATACAAATAAGGGTAGTTCCATTTCTGGACTTGAATCAAGAGTAATGATTCCATGTGGGTCTTCTCTGACCCAGGACTGCAGAAGACACTAATGTGACACTCTTAAAAAGGGTTTCTTTGCCTTAAGGCTAATGTTAGCCTTTCATCATACAGACCAGTAAACTCAAGATACTTGGTGAGTTTCATTTTGGCAAGTTTTATTCAGTGAGTTTATTACTTGCAGGAAATCTTCGTACACGCTGGGGAAAGGAGCCAGGTCTCCCACCTTCCAGGCTCCAACCCTGATCATAAGGTATGCCTCAGTGTTAAATGTTATTAATTTCCAAGTATTACTACAAAGCACATTCTATTTAGACCTTTTTGAAAATTAAATGAATGGTTTGTCAGTTTGTTTTGGTTTTGGATTTTTTTTTTTCCCACACTTCCTTGTTTTAAGTGAGCCACTGTAAACAATAAAATCCACAAAAAGAAAGCAGCAGCCAACCCCATATTTCGTCAGTGTCACTGTTTGGCTATCATTAGGTTCCTGAATTTACTGTGTTAATACAGTAACACAGTAACTCCCACTAAATCTTTCTAATCCAGCAGTTAATTTCTCTTTGAATAGCTCTTGAGGGTGCAGCAGCCTATAGTCGAGAGCCTAGACTCTGATCCAAAACTGTGTACCTGAAAGAAAAGACCTTTTGACCCCTTTGAAGAATAGAATTTGCAGGGGAAGCAAGAAAAGTATTTATTTAAACATCACTGCACCTTTCAAACCCCTGCTCTTCTTGACCGTAGGGAGCCATTTGTTCCAAGACAAGCAAGCTAGTAAAGCAACCTGCTCCCTTGCCAGTATGTATCACCCAGCATGCTCTCCATCCTTTCTCCTTGGAAGTGTTTGTGCACATGAAAGTCTTGAAATTTCTTTGGAATTACTGGATCAAGTGGCAGATTTCTGAAGCCACCTAAAGCAGCTTACATTACGAACTGCTGTTTCATACACATTCATTTATTATACAGTATATTAAATTTGGTGTATCATAAACAAGTGTTTGCTTAATTCATCAGGTGACAATAACACTCAGAAAGCTGTGTTCCCATACTTCTACAGGAGTATAACAGCCACACAAACATACCAATCTGCAAAGGAGGCATATTAATCCATGCCAAGAAAACACCTGCAGTCGTATTTTTTCTGGTGGTATGTTTTGAGGTTGCTGAAGGTTGAAGAACAACATGCTCCATCCCTGGCAGTGTTCAAGGCCAGGCTGGACAGAGCCTTGGGTGACATAATATAGTGCAAGGCATCCCTGCCCATGGCAGGGGGGTTGGAACTAGATGATCTTAAGGTCCTTTCCAACCCTAACCATTCTATGATTCTATGAGCCGATCACTACCACAGTGGTGCACTGGTGGCAATACTGCACCAACCGAGACTCCCCAGTTCCCATCTGTAAACTGATCCATCAATTGGAGAGCCAAGGAGTGATCAGCAGGACCCGCTCACCCTTTAATAGCCCCATATGGCCAGTAAGAGAGTGGAGTCTAACAGTAGACTATCGTGGCCTGAATGAAGTCACACCACCATTGAGTGCTGCCGTACCAGACATGCTAGAACTTCAATATGAACTGGAGTCAAAGCCAGCCAAGTGGTATGCCACAATTGATACTGCCAATGCGTTTTTGTCAATCCCTTTGGCAGCAGAATGCAGGCCACAGTTCGTTTTTATTTGGAGGGGCGTCCAGTACACTTGGAACCGACTGCCCCAGGGGTGGAAACACAGCCCTACCATCTGCCGTGGACCAATCCAGACTGCACTGGAACAGAGGGAAGCTCCGGAGCACCTGCAGTACATTGATGATATCATGGTGCGGGGCGATACAGCCGCAGCAGAACTCAAGACTTCGTACTCTTGACTATAGCTACAACACATTTCGCAAGCCCAAGTCTCATTCACTCCCTGGAAAGGGCACACCCTGGAAGGGCCACATTTGCCCTGGTGAAACCCCTTCCGTGCAGCAAGGCTTCACATGGCCAGGTAATCTCTTCATGCCCAAAACATACCCTGGGGTGCAGATCTCCTTGCACGGAGCGACAAGCACACAAAGCATAGCGACTTCTTCACACGGGCTTCCCTAAATTCTATACTTCCCGTAGTCCGGTACTGCCAAACCGGTTCCTCCAAACTTCCTCCGAGGCTACAGTCGTGCCCGCTGCTCGCTCAGTGCCACTTTTCCATCCGCCGCACACGTTTCCCTGCGCCCCCCGCCGCACAGCGAGGCTCGTTCCTGCACCAGCCCAACACCCATCTAGATCAACCACACGAAACTCGCCTGCCCCCAGCGATCACCTCTCCAACAGGAGCTATTTCTTCCCTCGTGAAAATCAAAAGCACGTTATAAATAGTGCTATGTTTAAACAGAAAGTGGAAGGAGCTGCCCCGAGAAGCCCCGCCCAAGAAGCTGCTCCGTCCTTGCGCCTTTCGCCCGGCCCTTGCCTCAGCGAGGAGCCGAGGGGGCTGAGCGCCCCGACCACCGCGCAGACCGCAGCTCCCCTTCCCGGCGCCGGGCAGAGCACGGGCAGCGGAGCGCCTGCTCCCAACTCACATTCCCGTCGCCGGGAGCGCGTCGCCCTTCTCCTCCGCCCCGCCCCGGGGCTTCCGGTCAGCCCCGCGCCGGGGCGGGCGGGCGGCATAAAGGCTGGGCAGCCCCCCCCCCATCTGGAACCACGGTGCTGCCTGTTTCCTGCTCCTGCAGTCTCGCACCCGTGCTGGGGCTGCCAGCGCTGCGCTGCACGGCACTGCGTCGCGCCAGGCAGGCGGGGTGCCCTTTCTGTCCTTCAGCCCCCCAGGCAGAGGTACCCGCGGCCGTCCCGGTGCTGGGGAGGTGGGGAACGGGGGTCCCGGGCCTGAGAGCGGGTCACCGCTGCTCCGAGCTGCCCGTGCGGTTTAGGGTTTGGTGGTGTCAATGCGGTTAGCGGAGGAGGTGTGCCGAACGAGAGTAAGGCTGTCCAGCGTCTTGCGGGTGGTGAGGGTGGTACTATGGCATCCTGGCCACCGGACCACTATGGTTCTGGGGAGACCCAACTCTGCAGATGCAGTGAGTAAATTCACGCTTGCCAGCCTCCACTCAGGTTTGCGTGACTGCGTGAACAACCTTTAATCCCTTTGGCTAGCAGAAGTGTTGTGTGGTTCAGGTGCCAGCCTTAATGCTGCCCTTGTGTTTCCTGAGCACTTGAGAGTATGCAAGAGCCTCTCGGCTGTAAGTATTAGCACACGTGCTAGGAAGTCTGTCCTGGCAAAGTTATCTGTGCTTGAAAAGAAATCTGTTTGATAAGCTGTTGTAAATCCTCAGATGCTTCACTACAATATAAAAGCCCTGTGCACTTATGTCTGTGTGGGTGTAGCATATTAAAAAACATCAGAAGGGATCTGACATCTTATGTGTGCTGAAGGTACCCTTTGTTAATTCACCTGTAAACAGATCCCTGCTTGCTCTAGTTGAGGTGCCAAAATCAGCCAAGTGTCTTGGCTAATGTAATTGTCTATGGATATGCTCGGTTACAGTAGCTGTGTAATTAGCAGTGCTAATGCAGTGAGGATGGAAGGCTCTTGGCCCAGTCAAAGCTGGGTTAGGCAAGAGATGTGTCAGTGGGAGTTAAACATCTCGTTGAAGGATGCAGAGTGGGAGATCTGACAAAGTCCCCTGTGGTCTGTATGCCTGAACCAACTCTATTCCTCTAAAAGAAAGTCAGTACTTCTCTAAGATTTAATGAGCCTCTGCCCTATGCAAGCCTAATACATTATTATTATGCTTGATAAATTACTGACACAACTTCTAAACTGGGCGTAGGTCAAATTGTGTGTTATACTTTGAAGGCAATTGCCTCCCTTGGTTTTCCATAGGGATTAACTGTAACATTCTTATCTATTCCAGAGATACCAATCTCCTTTCAGAGTGTGTTAAGTTAGTGTAATCTAGTTAAATTCAGCAACTCTTTATTTGTTGCTTCTGATTTAGGTCTGGCAGAGAACTCTGTTTCCAAAAACTTGCAGGTTTCTTGATGCATGTGAAATTTAATAACCCTTTTCCTGTACAACTCTGGTTTTGTTTATATCTGTAGCAGTGCTATGAGAGCCTACTACAGGAAATGTCAGTATTAGCTCTAGAAAAATAGTCCTGTGCTGTTTTGATATTTCTTCCATTTCTTACTGGTGTTACTGCCTCTGCACACCTTTTGTCCCTTTTAATAAAGGGAACAAAGAATAGAAAAAAAACGCTTACCCTGTGGCTCCTCTTCTTCAGAAAGAACTTGTATCCCTAGCCACCAAGGTTTTGGTGAATGCTTTTCTGTTATTGGAATGTTTTTGTGATGTCCTAATGTTTTTGACAGAAAAATCTGAAATAACTTGCTCTGTTCCAGCAGTTGCCTATCCCTTTTCGGGACTGGCCTTGCTTCCCATGTATAAAACCAGAGACTCATGATAACGCGCATATGTCCGTCCACATGCTGAATTTCATGAACTTTGCTCAGAGTAGCAGAAATCTAAGTAACTTATCTCTTTGGCACTTGTCAGACATGATTACCTATACACATAGATAGCAATGTTAACTAAGAGATGTGATGAAACTAGGAATGCAGTGCTAAAGGTTGAAGTGTAAGTCCCAGTGTGCTCTACCTTTAGCTGAAAAGGAAGATATTAATCCACAGTTAGTCAACGATTAAAACCTGCTTTAACGATAGCATTCATATACTGAGAAATAAATAGCATTCTTTCAAGGACTTAAATGCCTGCTTGGTATAAATGTTACTGTGATGAGTACAGACTGTGAAGTTAACACACACCTGAGATGGTATGATTCAAGCCCATGACGTTTGCTTAATGCAGGGAGGTGAAGAGAAGAAACTCAACAGCTTTGCAGTGTGTCCCTAAACAAAACACTGTTCAGTTTAAAAGTGGGATCCCCTCAATAATAGTAGTACTGGTAGCTTGTAAGCAAATAGTGACAGCCAGGTGTGGTTTGGAGGTTTTTAAGCATATTATGTTCTGAAGCTCCCTATGCTGGCAGTTTATCAGCAGGGTTGAGACTGTGACTTGGTCTGCATATGATTTCTTAATTACAAGGAGTGCCTACAAAGCAAAAATGCCATGGTCCTAAAAGGAGAATTTTTCCTGACCTGAATTACTAGCTTGTGAGCTCTGACATTTCTTGATCAAGCCGTAGTGTTTGATTTGTAATTGACATGAATTTCTTGCTTAAGATGTTCAAGGCGCAGCTATCGCTATTTTGAGTCCACATCCTGTCAGAGCAGAGATGGAAACCCATGACGTGAGGAGTGGGGAATTTCTGAAGCAGATGAAGACAGGCGTTTCCTGCCTCTGCCAAATATTAAATCAACCATGTGCTGTGTTCTGGAGGACAGTAGGAGCAACCTGGAGGTGATACAGGAAGGACAAATGGTCAGATGTGCAGGTGTAAACCTATATAGTTTTTTGAAACAACACTCAGAAGCAGACTACAGGAAATATGTAGAATGGATCTGAAAATGCATTTTGAAATACCGATGTTTGCTTTTTTTTTTTTTTTTTATGGCTTAACCTGTCTGAAAACCACTTTCTTTTATCAGGTATCTGAAGAAATAGTCTCAAGATGAACTTCTTCCTGGAAACACTCAAAGTCATTGGACTACTTGTCTATTACTTGCTGGAGTCACTACTGTTCTCAATTGTGCCTAAACGGAAGAAGAGTGTTAGTGGTGAAATAGTATTAATCACAGGAGCAGGAAGTGGCATTGGGAGACTCCTATCCTTAAAGTTTGCCAGCCTCGGAGCCACAGTGGTTCTCTGGGACATTAATCAAGAGGGGCTTAAGGAGACAAGTAAACTGGTCAAAGAAAATGGAGCAGTGAGAGTACACTGTTATGTCTGTGACTGTAGCAGCAGGCAGGATGTCTACAGAGTAGCCGATCAGGTAAGTATCATATTTGTGGCTTTGACACTATTCTAAGATGAGTGCATGCGTGTATGTATGGTAAGTTTTAGTGACCTCAAAGCAAGAGATCAAAGTTAATTGATTCAGAATGTACTTCACATGCTACCTATTTCAATAATACTGTTTTTTAGAGTTGACTTGTGTACCTTTGCTCCTTTAAAAATGAAAAGAGCTGGTTCTCTTTTTCAGTAGCTCATTTCAACTGGGCAGCTTCTCATTCATTCAATTACTGAGCAAGAGCTTACTGGTGAAGTGCAGAAAATCGATTTATTGAAGCTAAAGCAGTGTTTCAAGTGCTGGCAGGCTTTTACCAAAAGTAAACCCTAAAGACCATTTTGTAAAAAGGATTAACTGCTTTGGCAATTTTCAGATAATTCCATGGCCATGAATAGATGTTTGCAGACTCACTTTATCAGTTTTAATAAGTGCATCTCAAAGCCTTAAATACTTCTTGCTTTCCTTTCTGAAGAGCTTTGTAAATATAGCACGTGGTTAGATATTTTGGGCAGACTAGTAGGACTGCCAGAAGCTAAAATTGCTTAACAGTTTCCATTATAATAACCTGTATTCATTTGCTTAAGACGTTGCTAAACTTAAGTGTTGGACTGGGAAGTTTCCACAGTGAGTGTTTGCCTGAGGACAAATTC
Source organism: Strigops habroptila (assembly GCF_004027225.2). Taxonomy (NCBI): domain Eukaryota; kingdom Metazoa; phylum Chordata; class Aves; order Psittaciformes; family Psittacidae; genus Strigops; species Strigops habroptila. Next base: position 39,288,201 of record NC_044277.2, read on the forward strand.
TTGAAAAAACAGTAAAGATTCAGCTGTCTTCAGGAACATCTGTTGGCTGCAATAGTGTTCCTCTTTTGGTGCTGCTTAAGAAGCTTTAGCCTTCTGCATTTTTCTATCTGTGCAAAAATGACTAGAACAAACTTCTTGATAAGGGAAGCTTGTGCATGACTTGAAGCTGGTTAGAGGGTGGTACTGTTGTTTTTGTAATCCTGGTAATGCTGATCACCTTTCATGGTGCATCTTCATTACACCTGCTGAGTTGCACATCTGCTGTCCCTGTGGCACAGTTGTGCATGTCTCACCGCAGGCCTGCAGCTGTGCTTCCCACTCAGCTGGGAGCAGGGGAGGAGGAGGGTATATTCCAGTGTGAGGGATGCTGGAATGAAGAAAGTGGAAACTAACCTTCAGTTTTCAGCACTCAAGGGCCACTCTAGCCAAATATAAAAAGAAGAGGGTGTAGCTATGTACGTGACACAGGTAAGGGATAATAAAACCAGAGGCAGACAGGAGCAAAGAAGTGGTAAGAGGGTCTTGGTGCACGATTCCTCACTTATAATCTTCTGTCAGCTGTTCACTAACAGCTAATCCACTAATAATCCTCCTGCTGAGCCACACAGAAAAAAAGACTCTACTACTGTTATTTCAGAAATGTCATGTTCGACTGACAACTGATGCAGAATCATACTGACAACTTTCCTATGTTGTTAGCTGACAACAAGACTCTAGTATTAGTGCTTGGTGCCACTGTTCATTTAATGCAGGGCAGTAGACTTTGGATCGTAGTGTTCAGTGTCAGGCTTTGCAAGATGAGGCAGCGTGGTTCCAGGTTTTGTTTCCCCCGCACCCTGATGATTCAGCTTCACACAATGACTTGGAGTTTTGCAAGACTATAGTGAACTAAATTCATGCAGGCAGGGCAGGATATGGTTGAAAACTTTGTGCCTAATAAAACAGTCTCAAAGCCAATAGAGAATGTATGTGTACCTTAAATACCTGCTTCTGGTACTTCATCAGCCACACAGAGACCTGGAAAGAGTCATTCCACTAGGAAGAAGACCAAAAAGCCCTGCACATGTGGTGTCCTTGTTCCTTTCCTGTACCACCAGAATGAATGACAGCTTTTGGCTGTCAAGAAATTTATTTCTAATATCCCTGTTCCAGAAGTACCCAACCCCAAAAGGAATGTGGCCTTCTCTGACCCACCCCTCCCTCCCTTAACTTCAGCTAAACTTCAAAGAATTTAGAGCTTTGAAAGAGGGAGTAACTCTGGGTGTTTTGATCCTCCTACTTTTGAAGAAACAGTAGTCTTTTCCTCATTATGTTGCAAAATGGCATCTGTGTTCACATTTACTTCCAGGATCTCCTGCATATTATCTTTTTTGCTTATCCATTGTTTTTTCTTGCTGCTTAGTCAAGATGACAGCTTGCAGCCAGTTTTCCTGTTTTCTGAGAATCCTTTCCTGTGCAGAGGAACAACAGTAGAAGCACATTTCCTTGTGGTATTTTGTGCTGCCTATAAAACACCCAGTGCTTTCTTCCACCTCTTGTAGGCAGTTATGGAGGGGTTTGTGGTTCTTACAAAGCTGTTTTGGGATGCTCTTTGGGAATTGCGGTAATTGCTCGCTACTAAACTTCAATATAGAAGCATAAATATAAATGCAGAAACAAACAGGAAATAGTGTTTATACCTGAAAAAGATGTTTGACAAGATCAGCTGGAACATACTTTCCTGTGCTGCACAAATGGGGAGGTTTAGAGTTTTGGAAAGCTCACCTCTCCTAGCAGCTAGGGAAGAGGCTCAGTAAAGGTCTCCTGTACTTTGCCTGAAAGCAGAGTGAGGAAGCCTGGGCTGACTGTCTCAACTGTCATCAAAAGACTCAAGTGCTGTGCAAGCTGGCTTCAACCTTCAAGGTGTATGGCAGCACTTTTTCTGTGCTCAAGTTGCTCTGTGGAAAACACAAGAGGATTTGAATATAACGCAAGGAACCTCGCAAGTGAAGGTTTAGATATTGCAGCCCTCATGTATATTTGATGTACCTAATCCTGGTGAACTCACATGAGGATCTGTGTACTGTGCCTTACCACATGGCGCAACAATGGCCCTACAAACAGAATTGCCCATTGGTTTTAAGATGGTTTACTGTAGCAAAATACTTGTTGTGTTAGTTAAACTCTCTGCAGCAGAAACTTGTCTGGAATAGTCACAGCAAGAATCGGAGCTGCTGAAAGCAGAAGCCTGTGTGGAGCTGTTGGGCTTCATACCTCCAAACAAAGTCCAGTTGTAAGCTCAGCTCTAAAAAGACATCGGGTGGGAACATGCAAGAACCTGAGGCATTTGGATCTGTAACAAGCATAAGAAGTTCAACTCAGTTGATACGTGCTATGTTTTTATTTCTTATGTTTTCATATGTAAAACTTAGAAGGCATCTTTTGTATTTATTTCATGATATCTCGAGGCTTTTTGTTTTAGGTTAAAAAAGAAGTTGGCGATGTCAGCATCGTAGTCAACAATGCTGGTATTGTAACTGGGAAGAGATTTATCGATTCTCCAGATTCACTTGTGGAAAAAACCATGGAAGTGAACATAATGGCACACTTCTGGGTAATACCTGTACTTTGTATATACATACTAAAATATTGGTTTAACGTGTTTTCAGTATTAATTTTGCCTTTTGGAATTGAAGGAAATATGCAAGGATATACAGATCCTTGTAACTTCAATCAGAAATGATATGAGGAATTACTTTCTATGTCTGGAAGTCTGTAAAATAAGAGTGGAAGAATGGATCCTTTGGGAACTTCTGCGATAGGTAGATGGAAGCAAAAATGCTTCATATTTAGAAATGCTCCTAAGAATTGAAGTTTACCATCTGCTGAATTCTGAAGTTAGTCATATGTTATAATCTCAAAATTAATTGACATGAAGGAGGCTCAGCCTAAAAGTTGCTGCTCTGCTAACAGAGAAATGTTCAGTTCTGTTAGTGTTCTAGTTGCTTTGTGGTTATAATAGTTTCAGTAAGAAATACCACGTGTTCAGGCAATGCTCTTAAGTGGGGCTTTTGTCCAAAATGAGTAACTTAATGTGCTTTTTCTTCCAGGGAAGGCAGGTCATCTATATGGTGTTCCTATCATAAATAATTGCAAAGGAGATATTAGAACATGCTTCAGTTTCTGCATAAATTTAATCCCAAACATTCATTTAATAGAAGGAAGAAGTGAAATTCAAGTTTTTGCCATTTCACAAATTCACAGTGAACACTTAATTCCATTTGAAACATTGCAGTGCTGAGCTTTAGGCTGAAATTTAGCAACTAGCTGAAGCTGTATGTTTAGCTTTCAGCAAGTTACCATCTGTCTATGGTGTTGAGGAGAAAGTGGTACTGGTGGGGCCTGGAAAGTCCCAGCTTGGTAGCTGAAGGTTAGAGTTCAAACAACAAACTCGTTCCCCCTTATTTAAACTGTAGGGAGAATTTCTTTATAAACAACACCTTCAAAATATTATAGCACATATCTTACTTAGTAACATGTTTCATTGCAACCCTGACTTCTGTTGCAGACTTACAAAGCCTTCCTCCCAGCAATGATAGCCTCTAACCATGGACACTTGGTTAGTATTGCAAGTTCAGCGGGACTGACTGGAGTCAATCTTCTTTCAGGTGCTGTATTAAAGCTATTGTTCATCTAGACAATTAGTTTGATTTAAACTCTGCTATCAGCACTCACAAAAATAAATCCTAATTTTGAGTTTCTGGGTCTTTGTATATAGGTAAAGCAAATGGTCAGACTTTCAAACTAGCTGACCTTAAGTAGGCCATTCCTTTCAAAAGAGTTTTCCAGGTACTCAGCAGGGCTGTGAAATAGGGTTTTCTGCCAAGGAGCCATGTAGAGCTTTGGCAACTGAGAACTTCAGTGGTGCTAAAGTTAACCTGCAGGTATTTGGAAGAGGCCATTTGGTGGTTTGGTTTTGGCAAGCATGTTCCCAAACTAAGCAGAGCCCTGCACAGGTTTCCTTGATTCAAAGAACTACTAAAATCCAGGTGTGGTGCAGAGGTGTGATATCTCATTTTGCATTCTCTGTCTCAGCTATTCATTCAAGACAGCCCACACAATGATGGAAAGAAAGTGGTGAGATTAGGGCAAACTCAGAAGGCATTTTGAAAAATGTATGCAAAGGGGAAGGAAAACAAAATAAGGTGACATAGCAGTAAAACAAATGTAGCTTCAAGGCACGGATAATGAAGACAAATTGAGTTTCAAGTTGAACCCACATTAGAGAGTCTTGAAAGCTTGAGTTTGCTGCATAAGAAGCTAGCGCATGAATTCAAAGATAAGGTCTGGTATGAAAAGATCATTTCATTTGCTATTGTTCAGTAGAGAGTGGAAAGGTGATTTGCTGGGTTGTGATGAGAAACCCTTTGTTTGCCAGTCAGTCTAGAACAACAGTTAACTTAGGAGGGGGAAAGTAAAGGAGTGAATCACATCAAAGGCAAATTTCATTTGTAACCTAATCCTGAAAACAGTTCCTACTCTGTTGTGTTTTATTATTGGACAGCAATTCCCTGCAGGTCCTGTGTATATATAATTTCTGTAGTATAGTGCTGCTGTTGATACTGTTAAAAAAAACAAACACCAATCTGTGGCAAGATAGTTTACTTGCTAGAACATAGTTTTCTTCCTGTGCTCTGTCGTGCTACCACTCCTGTGTATGTGTTCAGTGGTAGGACTCACAGAACCTGCTTGGTAAAGTTTAATTAGTAGATGAAAATGTTTAACTGCAATGTTTTATTCATTTTACAGATTACTGTGCAAGTAAATTTGCAGCTATTGGTTTTGCGGAGTCAGTTAATCTAGAGATGAGACGACTGGGAAGGACTGGTGTTAAAACCACAATTGTGTGTCCTTACTTCATAAACACAGGGATGTTTGATGGCTGTAGCCCTAAGTGAGTAAACTCTTGTGAGGTTTTTTAGTGCAACTTGCATGCTTAGCATATTGCATACTCCTATCTCTTTATGAAATTAATGAGCTAGGCTTTTCTCTGCTTGTGTTATTTTTAGGGCCTCAGGTGGGTGTTAACAGTGCTTATCCAGTGAGTGGGCAACCCAAATGGCAAAGCCCTTGGTACTTTGATATCCATGTAAGCTGAAACATGAAACTTAGTTGGTGTCCTTTCCTCTGCAGAAGCCAAATGCTCCAGCTGTCCTTTCTGTTTTCTAAACCCCCATTCGCCTCCTGAAAACAGTGGCATAGCTTTGCTAGTATGCTTGTATAATAATAGAGTTTAAGGAGCTGAATAAAAGCCTATTGTGTCTTAATATGAGGACTGCTGGTGTTATGAGAGATCATACAAAGGGAAAGTAACAATGGCCGCTGTCCTGGGTTCAGCTGTAGCAGTCATTTTTCTCCTTCTTAGTAGCTGGTGCAGTGCTGTGTTTTTGACTTTAGTCTGGGAACTGTGCTGATAACACCGATGTTTTTAGTTGTTGCTAAGTAATGTTTATTCCAACCAAGGACTTTCTCAGTCTCATGCTTTGCCAGGGAGGAGGGGAAGCCGGGAGGAAGCAGAGACAGGACACCTGACCCAAACTAGCCAAAGGGGTATTCCATACCACAGCACGTCATGCCCAGTATATAAGCTGGGGGGAGTTACCCGGAAGGCCCAGATCACTGCTCGGGTCGGGCTGGGTATCGGACGGCGGGTGGTGAGCAATTGTATCCTCTCCCCTTGTTATTTCCCTTATCATTATTATCATTGGTGGTAGCAGCAGTGGTTTTGTATTATACTCTAGTTGTGGGACTGCTCTTATCTCAACCTGTGGGAGTTACATTCTTTTGATTCTCCTCCCCATCCCTGCGGGAGCGGGGGCAGGAAGAAGGCGGGGAGTGAGCGAGCGGCTGCGTGGTTCCGAGTTACCAGCTGGGCTTAAACCACGACAGCCACTCACTCTCTAACATAATGAAGGTTCTATTGTTCATAGGACTTGTGGTATTTATTTCTTCTTTTAGTTGACCAACTGCAAAATGGAGACTTCTTTTGAGTAAAATGTGAATTCAAAGCAATTTGTTACAGTAAGAAATGCGTTCTCTTCCAGGTGGCCACATCTGCTTCCCAATCTGGAGCCCGAGTATGTGGCTGAGAAGATAATCACTGCTGTTCGACGGGACCAAGAAGTATTGCTGCTACCACGTGTTCTTTATTTCTTTTTTGCTTTGAAAAAGTAAGTTATGCCTCTCCTTTTCCTCTCTCTCTTTCCTGCCCAGGGATGTTTTAGCTATATACTTGACTAAAAGTGCGAACTAGGCTTCCACTTGGGCAGAACTTAATGAAAATGCACACCAACATTTCTGGAGTTCTCTTTTTATTTTTTTTCATCTCTAGGGGTTCAGTCTACCCTTGGACCACAGAACAGTGACAGAAATGTCTTAACTGTGACCTGCTGACTCCATTTGCTGTAGTTTTATTGTGGGCTGTAGAGATTGGGCCTGCTCCTCAGTAACTGCATATCTGGTGTCTTGCTCTAGCATTAGAGCACTTCTGACTGTTGCAAGCCAGACTGGGAAATTGATCTGCCTAATAACTCAGGCTGCCAAGGGAGTGTAATGGATATTTTGAGAGGACCACTGGTAGTATGTTCTAGAGAGTATAGTGTCTTTGCTACTGTTTGCCAGGAAAACCAATTCTGTGATAAAACTGGACAACTCTGCTAATGTCTGTTTTGGTTTGGTTTTGTGTTCTTTCTCCTCTTTAACTCCCCTACCTTACAGCATCCTACCAGTGAAAGCTTCTGTTCTCCTTATGGAGTATTTTGGAACCCTCCATGTCATGGATGGCTTCAAAGGTCGAGCGAAGAAGGACTGAAAAAGCACAAAATTCAGAGACCAGCAACTCTAAAGTGGACCTTGCTAAAGGTGGTGGTGGGAAAGGACTGTTTCTCTAGCAGCTGTGAACTGAAGGATCCTCACCTCTCATTAGTAACAGGTTTTAAGAAGATTGTTTTTTAATTGGTTCTTAATCAATAGCTTTCACTCAAACTATTTGTTTTTAATTCAGTGTACTGGGTTTTTTTTTTTCACCTCATTGTGGAAAGACGTTAACTGAAATTAGTCCTTTCAGTTCTGTCTGTAATGCCTTAAACATCATCCTGCATCACAAACTAATATTTGGCCCTTCTGGGGGAGAAGGGACTGAGAAACCACATTTATTTGGCAGGGAGCCAGGAAAGCCTCTCATGGACCTGACTTCTCACTATCATTCACTGAACCGTGAGGAGGGGCTGTACTGCTGGTGTCATTACCATTCCCTGGGTAAGCTGAGGAATTCAAGAGCTTCCTGGAACAAAATACTTGAATCTATACAAATGGAAGTTTTATGAAATGAAAAATGTGCTGTGTTGGTGCAAAACCAGTGAAATATATCAATTTTTGGAGGTGGTGATCTTGGGACTCACAGAGGGATTGCTGTGAAACCGTAACAAGAAGATGACACATGAAATGGCAGAGCATCTCAGTTGTGACAGCATCATGTCTGACAGCATGAAGCACATCATGCAGCTCCCACACAAGAGCTTTACCATTGCTTGAAACTTCAAATAGTCTCTAAAAAAAATGACTGGGTTCCAAATTTGACTGGAGTGGCTGCATTGGTTTGACAATTGCCGATACAGTGATTCAAAGACAGTGCAGAACATGATATTTTGTTGCCTGTTATGTTTCTTTTCCATGTGAGTTCATATTCCTGTGGTAGCAGAAATTTTACTATCCTGTAATGCTTCAAAGCACAAAGAATGTAATTTTTCTTGACACTTAACTTGATCCTCTGAGCAAGAGTGGGAAGGAAAACAACAACAGAAAAGTAGCAGCTGAGATACAGGCTCTATTACGTAAATAAATTTATGAATTTGGAAATTGATCTGAAGAGCACTAGGCAGCGGCTTGGAAGCTGGTCTTCATAGTGGTCTGATCTTATTTTACGAAGGAACCAAGCAGATTCCTCTTTTCTGGTAACTTTGCTAGGGGCACTTGATGCTCTGAAGACACCTGTGTGGACTGTGTGCCTCACTAAGCAGCTATCCAAAACCCTAAGCCTTCTAAAATAAATCTTTTAAGAAAATAATAGCTTCTCTGACTGAGTTTTTCTTTGCTGTGACAGTCAGGTTTGGATCCACAGCTACCAGGTAGTCTAGAGGAATGCAGAACTACTGTGTCTTTGGTGAGACTTATGAGGATCACTTCAAGAGGCGGGGGAGCATTACAGGTAGTGGCTTTCGTCCCCTCACTGTATAACACACTTTCCTGTAGTCCCCGGTGTCTCCATCTTAACAGTTCTTTTTTCTGCTGCCAAAGCCACCAAGCTCACAGCCTGATGGTGTGAAGATAGCATATACCTGAGGAAAACATAGCTTTGTCTGGGACAGAGGGGTGGAATAAACCTTCATACCTTCTCTTGCCCTCAGCGATATTCACAGTAGAAATAAGAATGTTCTCATACTTGGAACACACATGTACAAGAAAAAGGTATGACAAAGGCATGGGCTATGTGCCAAGGTGCCTTCTGGTGTTGGGTCTGCTGGGTAGTTACTGCTTGATCAAAACAAACCTTGATTATTGGTACAGCTCTGTTGAGAGATGTCATCCTTATCCAAGGTGGTGAATAACTCATCTACCTAAGGAGATGTGGTTCTGCAGGACTTGTATTGGGAGAGTCTCCCAGCCTCTCTGCCCAGGAGGGAAGAACTACAGAAAAGACGCAGGAGAAGCAGAGCCCTAAGAGAGGCTCTGGCATATTCTGATTCTCCATCCTCTTTGTGCCTTGAGGTCTAGTGACAGCGTCCCGGCCTCTGGCACGGGAAGAAGAATCAACAGAGCCAGAACATGAGCAGCAGCTACAGCACTGTTGGCCAATACCTCAGCAATAGCAAAAAGAGGCTTTGCCTGTTGGCACTATAAACTTCATGCCATGAATGTGCCTGTGAAACCTAGGTGATGGCACAGTCACCCTGGGGAGGAATCTGCATCACCTATAGTAAGTATATCACTGTAAAAGCAGCTTGCTTGGACATTAATGCAGAAAGAGATGTGGTAGCTGAGGAATCTGTTAGGCATGCAGTCCTCAGTGATTACTGCTCAGAAGTGGGAATTCTGGGTGAGAGCTAACTTGGAGGGTCTTCTCTATACTCATTCTAGAAAATACACTTTACTTACTGCTCTGTCTGCATGTTTCTGGCATGATAATGGTTGACCCTGGAGCGTGATCATACAATACACCATGCACAGTTAAGAAATTCCAAAACTGATTCAAGTCATGCTACAGTTATTGCAAAATAGCATACCTGTTTTTTGGGAAGCTTCTAGCAATTTAAGAGAGAGCTGTCAGTTCCAAGTAATCCCATCTGTAAAGGGTGTGTATCCAGGAGGAAATAAATAAAATCTGCAGAACAGCCAGGTGAGGTGCTTGTTCGAAGTGTTTCCTTCAGGAAGTACATCATTTCCACACTCTGCTATTGAGCCAGTCGGTAACAGAGAATGAGAGTAAAATGATGAGGTATCCAGGTGAAATCTCCCTACATGTTACAACTCCCTACAAAAAATGAAGACCAAGTTAATTTCACAAAAAATTAAATACTTGCAGCAAGTAGAGCTTGCTTGTAGAAATTACATCCACGCGCAGGAACAGGCAGAAATCTGTTTCCAACCTTGCTTCTGAGCCGAGCACTTGGAAGACAGCTATAAGGCTTTCTCGACTTTTTGTTCATTTACATTGCTGATGAAATGCCTAAGTGCCTTCACTCATGCTTTATACGGATAATTTTTTCTGCAATAATATTTATATTAACATTTTAAAGATTATGGTTCGTCCTTAGCATTCAGATAATTAAGAAACCAAAGTGTCTTTGATTTTAATTTGTATGGGATTGTAACTCTTTCCATATAAAGTAGATCAGGTTTTCAGATTCCCTTCAAAGGGGAGAGAGCACTTAAAAGAGTCATTTCACAATCAAGGAATAAGTCCTGTCATCTGCTTCTTTCTGGATTTGGAGAGGGACAGCTACATTTGATGGGAGAGAGCTACGGTTTCTAAAGTGGAAAACCACCTCAGAGAAGAAGGCTGGAGGATGCATGAAAAAGTAGTGAGGAAGTTTAATTCAGCAGTTCAAATGGGAGTCTGCTAAACATGTGGAGGGATCCAAGAAAAGAGGGAAGGGTGGTATTGGTGATATTGTTGATGAGTAATTAGTTGGTACTTGGTCTCTGTATGGGAAGTATCAGAAGACATTCTTTTGGTCCTCAGGATTCTTAAAGGCTGGACTTCTTTCTACTGCTTTAGAGAATTTCCTGAGCTAAAAAAGAGGTAGTTTAGTGTCATGTCCTGAAGTCTCAGACAAGGTGGACTAGCAGAGGGTTAGCACTTCGAAAAAGTAGAATATAGGACAGGAAGGGGGGTGTGTCTATATGTATACAAATATACATACACATACATACTTCAATTATACATATATGAAGTATAATATTTGTTTTGCTTGGAATCTGCCTGTAACAGGTAAAAAGAGGTAGCTCAGGACTGTTGTGAGTGAAGGGGCAACATGCCCCCTTCCTGAGGCAGACAGGATGGCTTGTAAATCCACCCTCTTTTCAAAACCTTTTAAACTGTATTTTGCAATTTGTTGTGCTGTAGCAGGCTCAAGCTTTACACCTGAAACCATGCAGTGACTTGCCTGTGCAATGCTTTTCCTCTTGAATTAAATGCTGTCTTTAAAAATAGCAGGCTTTTTGTGGGGTAGCACCCTGACTGCTAAGAACCCTGACTTAGGAGTCACTAAGGCATGTTCACATTCTGTATTTTTTTTTATTCACTAGGCTACAAGGCTACCCTTTTTGCCATTATTTTTTTAGAACATAACACACAAATAATGGATTTTTCACATCCAAAGGAAGAGCTGTTGCATTATTTTCACTGTGGAGGCCTGTTCTGTGTTCTTTCATATACATACACATTTTGTCTTACTGTATTACAGCAGAGAAAGCCACAAAGATGTGCTATGAATATCCATCCATGTTTTCCACCTGAGTTATAGGTTGGTTTGGGTTTTTTTTCTTTTTAATAGTGTTCTCTTAATATCCAGAAAGGAGCACTGAACATGCACACTGATCAAGGGAACAAGCTAGGAGAGATGTTCAGGAATCACGCTGTTCCTTGGCTGAGGATTTTGGAGGAGATATAATAGAGCAACAAATTATGCCTTTACAAACCAAATATGAATTCTCTTATCTATTTTGAAGCACCTGATCTAGCTACTTTGAAATCCAGGAAATCACCCTGAAGAAATCTACAATGTCTGTTCTTACGTTCCTACGCGTAAACCATTAGAGCTTTTGTGGTGACTAATGAAGGTCTGCATTTGTTACAGTTTCATGCCCATGTATTCCATGAAATCTGTTTTAGAAGACACCCTTTGCCACAGGACTGATCTCCAGATTTCATACATTTTCACACCAATATTTCTATTAGTTTTTAAACTGTAAAACAAACATAACCTAAATGAAGAATGACTTGAGGTGAGGAAGGGACGCGGAAAAGGCAGTAGCTAAAATAGACTCTTGCAGAGACTATTTGAGGTCAAAGAGTGCTAAAAGGTTGTGTTTGTTCCTAATGGGGAAGTAACTACCTTACTTATTCTTTCCCTGTTTTGTAAGCAAGCAAGAAGCTTTGACTTTTGTTGGAATGCATTAATAATATCTGTTAATCAGGGGCAGAAACTTTCATCAACCAAATACTCATGGCACTGTGTCAGTAATGACTTACTAGCACTTCAAGATTTCTGGAAATTCCTTGGCACTCATCCTATTACCACTCCCAAGTTGGACTATGAGGAGGCATGGATGGAAAATATTAAAAACCTTTGTATTTTGTCTGTGTAGAGAAAAGACTGCTACAAACCGATGGCTGTTATCTTAGAGCTTTTTAAAGACTACCAGAATGTATTGATTGTGAATGGAGTATAGCCCTTTAAGAAATAAGATCCCTCTTCACAAAAGCAATGGGAAAATATGGGGAAAAAAATACTAGCTGTAAACTTACGTACGCATACATTATGCTTAACTTTATTTTAAAGTTAATAGAAAATAACTAGTAAATAGTTGACTTCACTAGTCTGAGAATTCCAACACTAAAATGGCTGATAGTTTGAAAATGAATTGAGGAAGATAAGATAGATAAAAAAAGGCAAATTACAGTCAGTACAATGCTGACAATACTTGTTTGGCTCAAAGATTTGTGTGTGCTGTCATGCAACTAAGCACACATCTTAGCAGTGGCTTTCCACTGAGGCTGGAATGGTATTAGAGTACACAGTATTACATGTCTCTTAGAGATGTATGTGTACCCTTGCATTTGTTTTTCTGTAAATATTTGGATATCTGCATTCTTCATGTGGTAGTGTTCTGGAACCTCAAATATCATCAAGTCCAATGTCTGCTATTCCAGACAATGCAATATTGTTTAATATGAAAGATGTGGGATGTTAGTGGAAAAATATGTGAAGGAATGCCTTTGAGTAAATATCATATGTTTCTCAAACAACATGCTTATCATAAAGCTAATTTGAAGGCTTATTGAGAGGCGGTAAGCATGATTACATGAGCAAACCTGGCATGCTGGTTCTCGCCAATGTTTGCAACAAAGACTTGGAGATGATCTTCTCACAATGGCTGCTTGCTTGTCAGCAGGAGTGGCTGGTGCTACTGTCACTGAGAACAGGCAGCTGCCTTACACACTACTTTACTTTGACTATAAAGAGGAAGAAGGTACTGACATTGAAAGAAATAGCCAAAAAGACCCATTGATTGCATTAGTTAGAAATTATTGTGGTAAACTAGCATTGATTTGTAACTCACAAACAGCCTCTGTTTGTAAGGACATTTAGACTCACCTGATTGATAGCAACAATAGGTTCTCCATGTTTTTCTCCCTAGCAGCTGGTTGTACAAGTGCAGTGCCATGGGGATGTGGAACCTGGTGAAGTTTTCTGTGTTGTTTTTAGTTTTAGTTCTTTCTCTACCATCATCAATCCAGAAAACAGTCATTTGAAACAGCAAGATTTCAGAAGACTTTTCTAGATCTCGTTTCCTTTCAGGAACAATCTCTCTGGTTGGAAATACTTCATTACTTTCCATGTCACCAACTGGAAAACAGTGAAACATCCCTGATCAGTATTTCTCCAGTTACATTGTACGTGAGCTATTCACTGATTGGTTTTCTGTTGAAGAAAGCTTTACAGCCCTATCATGAACAGACAGTTGCACAAGGAAGCTTTTATTAAACAAGATCTCAACAGGGATTGTTGAAGTCACACTAAAATCTGTGCAACCACCTCTAATTGCAGTGAATCTAGATGTGCAAGCAGGAAAATTCTCCCAGCTGCAGAAGACAATTTTCTTGCTAGTCTGCCTTGACAGCTCACTGTTGCTTGAGGAAATGGAGCCAAGCTATCACTTTTAGCACTGCAGCAGGTGATTCACCAGCAGCTGAGTCATCCCTGTCCAACGTTAGCACATCCAAAACCCAGGGAGGAGGGGCAGCTGGGAAAAGGAAGCACAACAAATCTTCCTCCACTAATTCATGCCATCTGGGAGTGACAGCCCATAGGCCTGCAGCTTTATTTGCAAAATATTGTTTACAATTTTTATTACAAAGTCCATCGGGAAAAAGACTTGATTTTATTTAACAGTTCATCATCATCACACAAAGTGTTGTTCTGGATTCAGCTTCAGAAAACAGGAAGCAGTACTCATAAGATTGGTTTGTCAGGCTGTTTTTTGCAGACTTTTGTTGTTAAAGGAACAATTAGATGGGAAAATTGGAGTTGAACTCACTGTCATGCAACTGGAGTCTTTTGGTGTTAGAGGTCTCTCTGGTGAGCCACAGAGGATATGAGCTGTTGCAGAGTCTTGACTCACCACTTTGGTTAGTGGTAACCCAGGCTTGCATGGGAGGTCTCTTGGCTTTAATGTTCAAAACTGAACAGAAGGGCAGCAGTCACAAATGGTTATCTGTGAGCAGATGCCATGTGGTGCCTGTAGCTCACATGTCCCAGTGCTTGCACAATCACTTTGCTTAAGTGTGAAATTGCATAAGACCAGTCATTAACCCCACAGAAGCTGTTCCTGCTGGCTTAGCAGATTTGATCAACTCGGTGAAAGATCGAGCAGGTGAGAGACCTGGCAGATGGTTGAAGGTGAGACTGTCCTAGGCAAGGGGATGGGGTAAAGGGCACAGGATCTATGCCATCTGACAATGGTGAGCTGCTAGATAGCTACAATTTAACAAACTTTACAACATTCTGTTTACTGATTTCAGATACTACTTTAAAAAAAAGCAGTGATAATTAGTTGCTTTCTATCTACTGCAACCAACAATTAAACACCAAACTTTGCAAGATAAAGTTACACAGTGGATTATTCATTAACCCACAGTGAAGGAAAAGCAAAACTCTGTAATGCTTTAGAACACTTTGCTACATTTAAAATATGTCTCAAAAATCACTTTGATTTGTAGTTTTCATGGAGAAGGAACATCCACTGCACTTCCACTCTAACCATGCAGCGTAGATTGAAAACAGAGTTTTTACTGTCAAGGGTGGGGGTGAACGGAGTGGACCCACTTGTTTTCTCAATGGAAAGGCAAACTTTGGCTGTACCTCAGGACAAGAGAACTGGGCTAGGACTAGGCTCCAGGTTCCCAAATTAGCTCAGTTTCTGTAAAGGAGTATGAGTGGTGGCAAAATATTCCTGTATCTTCTCTCCCTTTTTCCTCCAACTTCCCCTGACAGAAGGAGTCAGGAATTTAGCATATGGTGCAAGTTCTTAATAACTTAAATGAAGGTATAAAAACATCAGGAATGTGATATGAACAGTTAAAGGTCAGGATTTGAGATGTATCAAGCAGTTGGGCATTTCCATACTATGAGTATAGCCTGAGACTTACCCAGAGGGCCAACAGTCACAGGAAGAAACACTGCCTAAAATCACAGCTTTCCATTCTGATAGCTTCATCTAAAACTCACAATGCCTGAGCTTGTTATTTATTTATTTATTTTTAAGGCAGATTTTACATTGGCAATAAAGCCCCTCTTCTAGAGGATTTTTTTTCTTTTAGATAAAAATATAGTTGTATTATTAAATACTAAAACAAATCTGCAAATACTCTCAAATATTCTTTTTTCCATTCTGTTTCCCCTTGCTTGAATTATCCTCACAAATGATACTTAGCTTAATAACATCTAAATAGTTTAAACAGGTCTCAAAGAAAGGCGGGGAAATTATGCTTCTAGTTGTGAGAGCTAAAATGTGATTTCTTCTCCAGAGGGAAAACACGCACATGACCATACACACATAGTGAACACTGACATGTAAACGCCTACATAGATGTGTGCTGGTTTCCTCCCTGGTGGTGGTGTGGGGCTTTTTGTTTGATTTTTAGCGGAATGAAGCCTAAAAGTTTGAACAATGAAAACATTGGTATAGGTTTACCTCGAAAAATACCTGTCTTCATAATAGGATTAGAGATGGCCTCTTCAGGGGAGCCATTAGTTGCTGTTCCTTGCATCATTTTATTCAGCACAGCTGGTAGAATGTGTTCTGTGTGAGGAATCTGACAATTGTTTTTCTGCTTTTGGTTAATAAAATCGTAGGTGTCCTTGACAGCAGGGCAAAAGTCAGGGCAGACATAAGGAGCAACAAGCTACTGCCAGATGTCTTTATCTCAAAAATTAGGTTTCATACTACCTGAGGAAGAAGGTTCTGAGGATATGATCTGGCTTCTTGGGAACAGAAAAAAATGCTTTGGCTTCCTACTACTGCCTTTACTGAATCAAAATACCCTTTAACTCTGCTGAGTGGCCAGAGGCTGCGGGCTTTTTATTTTAATGTCTATATGTGAAGCTAATCTTCACCCATGCTGCTTGCTACACCCCCAGATAAGTTGTTAGGAGAAGATGACACACCTGCTAGTCAGCAGGATGTCACACTTGGGTCTCTCTCAAACAGCTTTGATTCTGTTCACCAAAGAGGGAACGTTTCAAAAGGCTATCCTCATTTGCAGCAACTTGTGACATTCTGAGGTTCTTTCGGAAGAAGAAAGTCTAAACTCCCTGATGCGAGCAATGTGTTTTCTTACAGGTAACTAGTATTTGAGAGTTGAAGAGTTTCCCATCCATCTCACCCAAGTAATCTTACTCCTCCCAGTCACCCAGAAGGGTTCAACACTGAAGCTCAGTCCTTACAGTCTGCTAACAGCTTCTCTCAGATCCATCAGTGACATTGATGAGCGTTCACATGCATGTAAGTTGCCAGCTCAGATCTTTAGGACAGGTTGTGTGGATGCTTCTCCATAAATCAAGGCTAATTTACAGATGCAATGACTGAAATTTCTTCATTGGGTTATAATAGTGGGTAACACTGTTGTTAAAAGTAAGAGAAATTAAAATACAGTGAGGCTATTGAAGGGAAACTACTTGGTGGTGTTTCATTTATTTTGAAGTGTCCAGATTTTTTTAATAAATTGCTTTTAGGAGTCTTTTTTCCTGTTGCCAGAGTTGCCAAACTTTGAAAATAATCAAATTGAATCAAAATATGCTTCTAATTTTAAGAGAACCAAATCAAAACTCCTTTTTAACAAAAAACACGTGACAAGGAAGAAAACCAATATTGTTTCAGCTTCAGAAACCAGGAAATGATGGCTCAGTCTAAAGAATATGTGTATTAAGAAACATAAAATTAACTTGGCAAGCAGATACCCAAATGCTAACATTTGAAAATAAAATTATTTTCTATCTCACTTTGCTAACAAAACTCTTATTCCAGAGGCTGAAGTGGTGGCATCAAATATTGGTTTGCCTGATTATTTTATGTAACATGAAGAAAGACTTATTAAACGCTACCTAACAAAACAGAGTAGTCAGCATATGCTGGGTAATGAAGGCAGAAGTGATGGGTTAAAGTGGGATCATGGGCAGTGAAACAAGGGGCTCGTAGATGCCTTACTCTAAGAAAATCCACACTAAGGACCCACCTTCATAATATGATGTGAAATTGTCATTCTGGCAGTCTAGTAAGTTGTGTTTCACAGTCGGAGAGTGCTGCCTACCCAGAAAGAGCAGGACATACTAGACAATAGCTGTAATGTAAATAAGGAGAATATAAACAAAGTCTTCTTCCTATATCTCTTAAAGAAATCTGATCTTTATGCAGTTCAAGAGCTTGGAGTGGGGAGGGGAAGGCTATAACCTTTTTTTTTTTTCCCTTTGACTAAGCCATTTTAAGGTCATTTGGATAAATACTGCAGAAGTCAGTGTTATCTGCGAGCTGCCTGACAGACTCCGTGTCAGACAAAATCCAAAGCACATGATCTGTAATGTCTCATCCAAGACCCATTGTGAAGATACAGCATATCCCAAATCCCACACACATCTTTCAGTAGAGAAAGTGATACAGGGAGGCAAATTCTGGCAGAAAAATTTCCATTCTCATGGTGCAAGCATCTCTCTTTGGAGAAGTCACACTTAATTATAAAAAGCACCCAACTTTTGTGGTTCTCAGTCTTGACGGATAGAGAGATGACTTACTGTCCAGAAATGTTGAAATCTGTATTGAATATGGGCTTTTGAAAGAACAACTCTGCGTATGCCAAAGCATTCACTACCCACAGAAGGGTTTATGCATGTGAATTTAACACAGTGAATGGCTCCCCTTGTTAGAAACCCCAGACATTACTGTGAGGCTAGAAAGAGAGTCCCAGGATGCCTTCTGGTGTTGTGAGAATTTCCTACTCCAGCCCCCCTCGGGAAATTTTATCACTGATGAAATGGAAAGCAGCGAAGGGGGCATCCAAAATACCTCACCTTTCTTTGGCTTTTGTTGCAAATTATGATATTTTTGAGTTTCAGGGATGGTTGTATAGCGCAGTATCAATCCCTTCTTTCAAAACCTGAAGGAGCAGCAGCACTGCAGTAAGCACACTGCTGTGCTCGTAGGGAGCCGCCCTCTTTTGCCTTGAAACTTTCCAGTGCCACTGGCTCCACTCCTTCCCCTCCAACACACAGCATGAACCAGATAGCTTAGTAAGCACCAAACTATACTGCGCTAATAAATTTATTGGGAAAGTAGTTGATTTGGCTCCATCTAGTTTGATGAAAAGCAGTTTATTAAGTGAATTCACTTACCTAAAATTTGCTGAATATGTTCTTGTAACACCACATGTTGAATGTCCTTTTCAAAGCTTGTGCAAGAACATCTGTGAACCTCCTGTGTCAGAAACATCTCATCAAACATATTAATCCCTCACTGAGCAGAAAATATTATTTCGCTTGGGTTAGTGCAGAATTTAGCAATATAAAAGCTGGACTAGAAATAAATCACGAGGGAAAACATGCACATAAAAGAATTCTCTATAAGTGAATAGCAGTTCTAGACCTGATAAAGGATGCAAAAAACCCCATAAATGAATCTGTTAGCATTTTAAATTAGCAAATTGCTCTGATTTTAGGAACAGCATCAGTTTCTTGCTGCTTTACACAGGCCAATTGGCAGCAATAATCAGCAGCACCTGACCTCACAAGCACATTCACAAATGACCAGCCTGCATTTCCAGACCAGTACAAAAATCAAGCAGATCTGATTTGGGTCAAACTGAGCATGAGGTTTCCCTGACACAAGGAGCAGCTGGCTGTTTGCAAACATCCAGCTTTACAGCAGCTTTTCCGGCAGGCTGATCTCCTGCAGCTGCCAACTGGAGGAGACCGAGAGAGATACTGATGCTCTCTGCCAACTCCTGGCTGGCAGTTTTTCTACACCGCAGAAAACCAAAGCAGTTTGTGAACTCTTCTTGTCCCACAGCGACCCTAAAAGAGGCGAGGTGTTAAAGTATTTATTAACATAATTGATTCTCAGGGTTTTGAACATTAAAATTTAAAGGGCAGAAACCTGATAACTGCTTTTAATGCACAGGTAGGTAAAACCTACCAGTGAGCCTTTTCACAGTGCTTTTCTACTCTTCATATGTGTGGGCTTGCAGCACTTAATTGCAGTGTGATCACATTTAGGACTAGAAAGACTGGCACACTGTCAAGAAGACTATTTAAACTGCCCAGTCGGAGATGCTAGGAAATCATGGCTCCTTCTAGGTTTTGTCTGCCTGCCACCTCATACAATATAGCAGAGACTAAACAATCCAGGAGGTTCCTGGAGCATGTGAAAAATAACTTCCTGACACAGCTGGTGAGGGAACCAACTAGGGAAGGTGCCCCCTGAACCTGTTGTTAGTGAACACAGAACAACTCGTGGGTGATGTGATGGTTGGAGGCTGCCTTGGGCACAGTAATCACAAAATGAGTTTTCAATTCTTAGCAAAGGAGGGGGGTCAGCAGAACTGCTATCTTGGACAAAGCTAGTGAAGGGTCTAGAGCACAAGCCTGATGAGGGAACTAGGGCTGTTTAGCCTGGAGTAAAGGATGCTCAGGGGAGACCTCATCACTCTCTACAACTACCTGAAAGGAGGTTGTAGCAAAGTGGGGATTAGGCTTTTCTCCAAAGTAACAAACAATAGAACAAGAGGAAATGGACTCAAGTTGCACCAGAGGAGGTTTAGATTGGATATTAGGAAAAATTTCTTCACCAAAAGGGTTGTCAAGCATTGACAGGATGCCCAGGACAGTGGTTGAGTCCCCATCCCAGTATTTAAAAGATGTGTAGATGCAGCACTTAGGGACATGGTTTAGTGGTGGACTTGGCAGTGCTAAGTTAGTGGTTGGACTCAATCTTATGAGGTCCTTTCCAACCTAAACTATTCTATAATTCTAAGAATCACAGCCCTTGTGTACTCACAGCTTTGAATACCTAAGTCTCTTTTTCAAGCGCAGAAAACCTTGCTTGACCTGCGATAGCAGCTGTGGCTTCAGCAATTGCTCCCTGTCTTTTGCTATTCACTCGGACACTCTAGACTCTCCCATCCAGCCCAGGGGTACAAGTGTGGCTGCAGCTGCACAGTGAGGTGCCCAGGGGTCTAGCTGGGCTGAAAAGCAACATTTGTTCCCTATTGCCCCTTTTCTATTTTGTAGCTGGATACATCCCCCACACTGAAGTGCTGCACCAGCACCAATGTGAGGATCAGAAAGAGGCACCAGCTGGAGGGGCAGGAACAAGGAACTTGGAATGGCAGTTGCTGAAGGGATGCACTGAAAATACGACCATCAAGTAACACAGCACAATAAAAATAAGTTTCCTTTTAGTAGACTTCACAATCAATCCCCAGGGCTAAAGGAATAAAATGCTTATTCCATAAACCCCAGCCATGCCAAGGTGGGGACAAAGACTTGGTCCACCAGCACTGCTGGCTCTGAAGTGCAAAGCAGAACATGAAGCACCAGGGACTTTTGATATCAAAGTGTTTGGCATCCACAGGCTCTAGATGTCTGAACACAGAGACAGCCAATAGGCAATGGGCCCTTAGGGATCTGCATTTTAAATCTGAGAGTCAAAGTGGTCCTTCCACCCTGTATAGATAAGACCAGCCCAGGATCTTAAACTGTCATCTTTAACTTATTTAAAGAGCTGCTTTTGGTTATCTGTCAAGTAGAATACTAAACCACAGCATTTCTTAGACTATAAGTAACATCTGCTCAAATCCATTCACCATTAGGAAACCTAGAGGCAAAAAACTGAAGACTGATATTGCAGGATATGGCAAATTCATAGCACACACCCTGCTTTAGGATCTGTCCCTCTATCTTCCATCCATCCTTTTGTTACTTACGCAGTGAGGCAAGCACTGTATTGCTAACATATTCCAGTGTGACGTCATTCAATTCCACCATTTAACAAAAAAAGGAGAAAATATCACAGAACTCCTGTCACCCTATTTCTCATATGCAACCATGTTCACTGATCACTTCAACAGTTGCTTGCAACTCTAGAACCAAGGACTGCTCAGGGGTCCACATTTCATGACAAGAAAAGTTTTAGATGAACGTGACAAAGAAATATTACCAGCAGGCTATTTCTGTGAAAACACATTGCAATCTCTTATCATCAATGAAAAATGTTTAGATTCTTCAGGCTTGAGTGTTTGCAAGCTTGAATTGATTTCTGCTCTTAGTCTAGCTTTGTCTTACAGCGTGAATTGCTTTTAGTATATTCAGCAAGTGCCTCTTTCTAGCTTGGACATAATCTTTTTGTTCATCATTACACATCACCTTATTCATCTTACAATTGTTTTTCCATTTTGACACACACTAATTCAATTTTGTTGCATGCATATGCAACAAAAATCTGACCCCTGACCCATACAGTTCCTAACCGTATAGTTTGCAGGTACTTAACATCATCCAGCATTCATATTCAACTGCTGTTACTGAAAAGCAGTTGAAGAAATGTTTTCTCTTCATCCCTTCCAGTAACAGTAAATTTAGAAAGAGGGTTGCTTTTTAAAAAAGTTCTGTTGATTTGTTACTATTTTATATCTAGTGATCCATAGCACACGTGAAATGGTGTTTTGCAATGACTGAGGGGGGTTATTCTTATTTTACAGGGCAATGGACAACATTAATATTCCCTGGCACAAAGGACAGGTTTTGTGCCAGGAAACTGTCACATGAAGTATTAAACAAAACATAAACATGGCATAGTGAAGGTGCTGAAGTACAGGAATTTAACAGCACCTTTCCAAAAGAAAAGGCTGAATTAGAAAACCTTTAAGAGAAAAAATACAAAGTATATTGGAGAAGGTGTGAATTTAAAATACTGAGTGGTGAGAAGTAAACATAAAGGACAGGCAGTCAAAGCTGCATGCATTTCTCTTCCACTGAGGATGTTAGATACAAGACAAACTCTTTGCTAGAAGAGAATGAAATACATAGTACAGAGAAAAAGCTACAACAGAAGACAATTATCTGTGGTCATGTCTGCTGTAAAAGGGTAGAAGTGCTTTCCAGGTAAAATAAGAGTTTGGCATTGACAGGAAACGTTAGTTATACAGCAGCTTCTAAACATGGCTCATAGCTTGTATCCACTGATGTGACCCAGAATAAATAAGAAAGAAAGGAGGCAAGATGTTTTTGAAACTGTTTGAAAATGAAAGCAATGTTAAAGAAAATAGCAGGGATTGAGCAATTTTCATTTTTGTTTCAAGTCTGTGTTCTGCCAAAATCACTTAAATACCAGGAAGTGTGCAGTGCATAGCTGTTTATCAAAGTAAAATAGGTAAAGAGGTAGCCCAAGGGTAGTTGGACTTTTAAGAGAGTAGTAATTCACCAGCAATTAATGTTTGAGTTAAAAAAAAAACAAACAAACCCTGAACAATAATAGCAGGTTGTGGAATGGCTCCAGATAGATTTAAATAGATTAGGGCTGGGGCTCCAGACAGAATCTATTCAAACTCAATGTTGCAAATGAACAGGGAGGTTGTGAGTATGACTAATCCTTTGGGGTATAAAGGACCTAGAAGTTAATGCAAATAGCACTATTTACTTAGGAGTGGAAAAACCCTAGATATGGAAAACAATTCTCAAAATCAATTTTAAAAGAATCTTTTTAGGAAAAAATAGATGTATGCATAGCTTCATTGACAATGAAGATTATTAGCTTGAAAAAAACCTCACAGCAAAAGAAACATCTGTCCAGTTGATAGAAGAGCCATGCCATCCAATTTGTCTGATTCTGTTAGATATTATATAATAAATTAAGGAATTACTCCCATAGACAGCATTGGGAGAAAGCATTTCATATTAAATGGCTTTCATGTCAGTCCTCAGATTTGCTAGGGAAGGAACTACTAACAAGAACTAGACCATCTGCCACCTTACTTCAGCATCAGAAAGACATGAAACCTGTCGTAGCTCTCAGCCCAACTTCAGTGTTATTTTTACCACTTCTTCAGTGCCACAGCTGTGTGCAGACTAACAACAAATGGCAGGCTGCTGCTCAAGGAGCCAACAGCCTGAATTACACACAATGAACCACCGTAAACCAAAGAAGACTGGAAAGCTTTTTTGAGAAAGGGCTACCAGAACTTAAAAAAAAAAAAAGAGATGTTTTCACTAGCTGCCTAATCAGCATTTTATGTAGATACACAGGTAGTTTTGGAGTTTGCTGCTAAAGTAGCCTTTTCTGGGTTTTTTTTAATCACAGGGAATTAGGTACAGAAATGTATTTTTGGGTTGAAAGATAGTGTTGCAAAAAAAGACAAAAACAATCAGTTGTATAATACATATATGAGCAGGGAAGATATTCCAGACAGAGATAATGGAAATTAACTTGTGAGAGATTACCAGGCAAAAGGCAGTTAGGAAGGATAAAGCCATAAAACGAAACCTCCAAGATGAACTTCGAACTTCAGGCATGGATAGTGATCAAAGTTACAAGACAGGGTGGAAAGCAGAGTAATTGATAAAAGCAAGATATTATAGAAATCAGGATTGTATTGTACTTGAAGAAAAAGTTAAAATAATAATGCAATAGGAAAACAGTGTCCAGGGCAGAACATAGCATCAGTATGAAGAAGACAAGAGGTTGAACTTATTGAAAGGGATGCTGAAGACAGGCAAGTTGCAAAGGAATTTCAAGATAGCAGCTCAATTGTCAAAAGGGAGGTAATCACATGGGATTTGAAGATCATTACACTGAAGGCCCTAAAACTGAAAATCCTCAGAAAAGAATTTTAAGATAGGACTCATCAGGATAGAAACCTAAAGCATGGCGAGAAACTACTTATTCAAAATCTGACGAGTCTTACTTATTATATACATGGTATCATATGTATAAAGCATACTAAGGGTTTATTTTAATGACCCACTGCATTTAGTCACTATAATGCAGTACTTCCCTCTTAGAATCTTTTTGTATCAAACAGGCTGCAACAAAAATATGCAAAAATCTCAACTAGTGTGTTTCTTTTACTTTTTCCTATTTTCAATACTTACAGAACTATTTCCTCCAGTTGCCTCACATTCTTTCAAGAGAACAGCCTGCAATAGCGTGCTATTTTTCTAAACATTTTTCACAATGAGATTACTTTTTTCAAAGCTCTTTTGAAGATTTGACTTTAAAGATACTTTCAGCACGAGTTAGGGGCTGCCTCCAAAGGCACAGGAACAGAATAACATCATATACTCTACATTCATCCTGTATGTTCTGCAGAAGTTTTAGGGAAACCTTCCCTATACACATGGCCTTGATCACACAAGTGCAAAAGTTTTATTAGGAGACCACTCAGAGCTGCAGCACATGCAACTCCCTGTCTTTCAAAGCTTCAGCTATTAAACCTGAAGAAGTTTTCAGGACTCTAGAGCTAGATGACTTCTAGCACCTTCAAGAGCGCAGACTAATCCCAATTGTGGCAGCACAAAACTTTGAGCCAAACATACAAAGGCCTTGCATTGGGGAGGGATGGGAAAGATGAGATGGTAAAAATGTACAGATGGGAGCCTGGACATTCACCTGAGCCTGACAGAGAGCCTGCAGCTGCTGCTCAGTGCTCAGCTGTGATCAAAAGACCACAGTGAAAAATACTCTTTCCAGGGCCATATTCCAAAGCTTCTTAGGCTACACAGAAACCTCCTATTTCCCAGTAGTGCCTGAAATTGCCCTCCTCTTCCTTTTATAGTGTAGAGACAGCACCAATCTTCCCTTTCTCCTGCATGAATTCTGCAATCTCTGTGGAAAGAGGCTAAAAAAAAGCTCAAGAGAGCCAGTAGTGGGTGGAGTGAGTCTGTTTTCATGCAGTCTGTTGTGCAACAGCACCATCCAGCTGTCAAAAAAATAATCAAACATTAATGCCACTACACAGATTTGGTCCTTGTACCACAAGCAAGATGAAGAATTACACCTATTAAAACCCACAGGTCTTTTCCGTGCTTCTGAATTAATTATACTGGTCCATTGTGTTATGTTTTCTGGGCTAGTACACAAGAATGTGCTTTAGCAAAACAGAATTCAGCCTAGTTTTTCTGCCCAGTGAGACTGGCAGGCTACAGTTTACCTCAGTGTTTCAGTGAAGTGTGGAATGCAAACTCTCCGGTATGAGGAAAAAAACTCTATCTTTGGCTCACAACCAAAGACAGTTAATCACACCACAAAAATTAACGGAAAAAAGAAATCAACAATTTCATACATAAGAGCCTATGTTTTAGCTATCAGAACTTTCCACTCTTGAGCCTCAGTAGTGAAAGCAACAACATCAACCTCCAGTGAAGGGGAAAAACGATGAAAACTTAGACTTAAGTAATGGATTACTCAAGAGACATTATGACATGAGGAAGAAAACTTCTTGCTTTCCAAGATTTTTCATAAAGTTGTCTTATTTAACAGTAACTATAAGGCATATGCAACAGAAATAAATGAGTAAGTGGCATTCCCTGCAATGGTTAACCGATTACCCGAATTAAATCTACAAGGTCACTGCTTAAATTGCCCTCAGTTCTTCACTAAACTCAATTCTGTCATAACACCCACAGAGAGCTTACCATGTGTGTCCAGTGATGATCAGGAAGTCTAATATTAGAATACTGTTCTTGCATTACATGTGCCTTAGCCTGTCCTGTGATCCCACATACTTGCATTGATACTTGAAAGCAGGGAACACATCTCCTTTTCTGACTTTCCAAAGTCCAGTCCAGTCATAGCTCTTTAGAAACACTTTACAAAGCAGTCTAGTGTACCTGTCAAAATCTAAAGATAAGTCTGTCACCCTTTAAAAGAAAACAAAAACAGCAGAGCTTTCCAAGTAAACATTGACAGGAAAATTTTGTAAATACAACAATTAGCCTATGAGAAAGGGCATTTCTACACTCAAAGAAAACTTGAAAGGAAAACCTAGGACAAATAAGATTACTTTAAGGAACTCGAGCTTATGCAAGGAACAATCAACATAACCACATCAAGAGGAGATGCTGTTTTTCTTGCATAGAACAAAAACGTAGATTTTCATGTAAGCCCAGAACATAAGAGCACAGCAACAGGCAAACAGCAAGCACTAGAATAGTAGCTAAAGCCATAGAAGCAAAGAACATGCCCAAAGATACAGCAGAGGTGCCAAATGACAAACCTGTGCCAAGTAGGAGACAAGGTGCCCTTAGACAAGCAATGCAGCAAAACCAGAAGAGTCCAGAGAGACACAACCCTAAGGAAAAGGGGACAGTCAGCTCCCCAAAAGCTGCAGATGAACAAGATTGTCAAGCAGAGGCATGGACAATGAGGAAGTATTATGGCTAAGTTTGACTAATGAAAGCAGAGTTCTCTAAGATGGGTTGAACAGAGAACAAAAGACCTTCAAAAGGAGCTGTATTAGAAGTCATTTCAGGACTACGTCATTAGATCAGAAACAAAACAGAACTACTAGTTAAAAAAAAGCTGGAATGAGAGGAGACCAAAATGCTCAAATTGGTAAAAAAAAAGAACTGGTGCCAAATGCGCAAAAAAGGAAAGACTGGTATGTAGGAGGGTATTGGAAGATGGTGACAAGGAGATGGTGGGCAATAAAGAGCCTTTGAATCTATAATGAAAGTTTGTTCTCCGTTACACACACACACCAAAAAAAAAAAAAACAAAAGAAAAAAAAAAAAACCAGCAAAGTTTGAATTTTAGGTGCAGAGGAAGTAATTTAAAATAAAGAATCTGATGATCTTGATTGAAAAAAGTCTATTTCGCTTGCCAGGAACTGACCAGGGAACTTGTGACATGGCTTGGAGGCTGTACAGCCATGTTCGGAGAACTCAAAAAGCATAGTTACACACTCCTTCCAGTAACAGAAAGGGTATGATCAATCCATTTCAAAACTCAGATGTACAAGGGGAATACAACAGACAGAAAGAAGAGGGAGGAGCAAAAGCAGATCTCCGATTGTTGCTAGTCAGGTCGAATAACAAGGGGGAAGGTGGAAACAGCATAAAAATCCCACTAGCATAGAAATAGGCCTCCAGTGGAAAGAAACAAGACAAGCCAGACAGGAGAAACAGGAAGCCATGAAGTCTTTCCAAAACAGTCTAAATAGAGATACAACACTTTTACACCATCCTCCACGAGGTCAGCCAGAGTTCTGCCAACTTGATTGCAGTGAGTCCTAAAGGATTTCACATGCAACTTGAGCTCATGACAGTGTTTTTTTTGATTTACCACAGGGTACAAGCTTTTAAGCCAAGACACCAGAAGGTACTAGAGGTAACAAAACAGTGTTTCCACTAGACAGCAACTCATTTGCCCTCAGTTTAGTTAAGGAATCAGTCTAACTTAAGATTAAAGTACCTGTTCAAACTGAGCTTTGATAGTCTTGTATGAGTAAGCATTTCCAAATCTAGGGCTTCAGCTGTCCAGAGTCTTAGAGATGTACTATAGTTAAACCTGCCGTGTCACTCAGTATATGTTTACACATCTACAAGTCCCTCCCACATGCCCACCAGTGAAGTATCTATTTACTATCCACAGATGATACCATTCAGTTCAGACCCAAGGAGTTCAGTTCTATTTTCATCAATCTGTCTAACCTCCTAACAAGCAAATCTGATTTATTGCAAGCTTCTGCTCTCACTGATGAGTGCAGTGGCAGACTTAATGACAAGCTTGTTGGATTTGGGATTTTAGTTCATGAATGGTCTTATTTAAACTGGGAACACAGAATACAACTCGTGAAAATAGCGGTAAGATCACACACGGTAAACATGCACTACTAGGCAGAATAGCTGGATAGCAGAAACACGTTGCACATACCAGTCTCTTAACCTGCTCCATCATTAGAACTACACAGCAACACTCACCAGCCCCCTCCTTTCAAACAGATTTTCTGTGAGTCCCATTAATTTTATATTTAGCAAGTTAGTTTCTACTTCCAAAGTACCTAGATGTAAGTTGTGTCAATACTGTGTCTTCCAGTGAGAGGCCAAGTTCTCAAGACAGGAAGTATAAAACCAAGAAGTTTTATCCTAGAAAGTTCACGCATTTCAAAATTTAGGAGCTTATTTTAATCCAAGATATGGCAACTGTAAAGTCCAGTTCATGAAAGGTAAACTTGCTGCTGGTAGATTTCCTATGTATGGTGAAAACAGTCAAGCAATGCAAGCTTCTAGTCAGTAGGGCTTCCCCATTGATTCCAACATTTTCTTTCTCTCTTCTGCTGAGGGCATCTCTGGTTTCACACCATTTCTTCTCCTTTGCATCATAATGGCATGCTGAAAATAGAAAGTGACCATTAGAACACAGATTTCTCAGAGGTCTCTGCCTCTGAGCTCTGAATGAATAAGATTCTTTAATAGAAGCACTCTTTATATATCTAGAGCCTGATACTCTAAGTCTGATTAGCTGATAACTAAATGTGCTAGTATTTAATTGAAGAAATCTGATAGTTTACCTTGCTGCTTCAGAAAATAGTGTAATGGGAATACTGTAATTTCACTATGTCAGACTAACATCTGTAAATATTTTTTTGGTAGTTTGTGCAAGGCTAAGATAGAAGACTCTTTAGTACTATGGCATACGAAAAGAAAATAGAGAACAGTTTAACTGCACATAGTTCCTCATGATGCTTCTCTACCACAAGAGAGAAGGAAATAAGGACACCACCAAATAAGAATGAACTCTTCCTAAGCTTTATCTTAGGTTCAAGTAAACATGACCCAAACCAATGGAAAAAAAGGGAACTTGCCTCAGAATTTTTTTCATTACATCCATTTAAAACAAAACTTATTACTAGAAACATGAGACTCAAATTCAGAGGGAAATATTATCAGGTACTGCAAAAACACAGACTCATAAATCCAAGAGGGTAAACTTAAGAGAACCAAGTGAAGTACTTTGATGTGCATCTGCTTAAATCTTCCAGCAGTACATACTGAGACTACCTAGGCCTGCAAGTCACTGTAAAAACAGTAGCGGTCAGCACTTAGTTTGCAGAGTTCAGAAGGCAGTGTGTCAGAAGTAATGTACTTAAAGCAAGGTTTTACATGGAGTAAAATTTAGAAAATCTACTGTGCTTACCCAGAATTTTCTGCAGTTTCTGTACTTCAAAAAATAAGCAGTACACTTATCCTTGTTATAGTTGTTGTCATCCATACATTTATTAGAGGCATCTGTTTCCTTTAACAGGGAAAACATAGTTCAGGGCTGAGGGAAGTTACTGTACTCAATGTCTAAAAATTCTAACAAATCCCAGAATGAAGATAGGAGGCAGCTTCTCAGATGAAAGAATACTATCAAAGAGAGCAGAGGAACATCTATCACAAAGGATGATCAGTAATTCCAAGCAATGACTTCATTTAAAGAAAACAGACATTAGTGATCTTTAAATAGTAAGGATAGCATCCATAGAAGAGTTGTTTACAAAGATGCGTGGTATAACTCACAAAAGACTTTAAAAAATCAACCAAGCTTGTCTAACCAGGATTTCAGGCTCTGGTTTTAAGGACAGAAAATTGAAGAGATTGTTATCAGCTGTTCTATTCCTATTTATGAGGAATTACTTGTTATTTCACACTTACTATAATGCATGATTTTTCCCATCTTCAGACTCTTTAAGAAACTTTTAACGCAAAATGCCAATGTAAGAGTGCAACCCATAAAAAAAAAATCCTCTAGAAATCGTACTGTTTAACTTTAAAACATACAAACAAGTCACAATTTGATCATCTTACCGCTACACATGGATTTACATCATGGTCTCTAAGTTGTGCATGCCTGGACATTCTGGACAGACACTCGTACCTTAGCTAGAAATAAAAAAGAAACAGGTTAAGTATCCACTTTCAATAGTAACTCAGGATAAAGTCTGGGCTTCAGCATGTAATAGAGGCCCTCCAATAACATACAGTTTGGTTGTCTTAAAAAAGACAACCAAACAACAAACCACCACCACCACCACCACTCTGCAAAATGTTACTTCAAAAGCACTAGCAGCAAGACAACTCCAGCAAGTTTAGCCTGTCACCAAGACTGCTTACTCCCTAACAAATTCCTAAGAGAATAGAACCACTGCAGTGACTCTTACACCAGCCTGTCATATCACTGAGGAAGTGACTGTGTCTAGGAGAAACATCTCCACAGAAGCTGTTCACAGCCAACACACTGTAGACACTTCAATTAATAGTGTGTGGGAGCAACGTACAAGTAAACTTGTT
Organism: Strigops habroptila; assembly: GCF_004027225.2. Classification (NCBI taxonomy): domain Eukaryota; kingdom Metazoa; phylum Chordata; class Aves; order Psittaciformes; family Psittacidae; genus Strigops; species Strigops habroptila. The sequence goes on from NC_044277.2 coordinate 39,318,338, forward strand.
CAGATTTGTGGCTACTCCTTCGCTAGATCACATCTGTATCTTCACTGAGCTCTCCCAGGTGTAACAAGCACCCAACCACCTCCTGTGCTGCTGTATCAGATCTTATTTAACAGAAAAAGAAATGGTTTCACCGCAAGGAGGGACCAGACCCACTCAGACTGCGTATGACAGCTTGAATTATATTTTTCACCAGTTTAGTAGTTTGACAGTGATTCCAGGAACTGTAAGCTTGAGACAGAGTTCAGTGCCAAGAACCTAAACTGATCCAAGATGATGACATCAAGATGAACAGCAGACCCTCATTCCCTTTACAACTTCCTATACATTGCCTCAGGCACACATATGGCCATGCAGGTATTTGTTCCAAACAAACACTAAATCTAACAAAAAATAATGTTGACCAGATGACTGTCATTGCAGCAAACTAAAGTACAGCTGATCAAGGAAACTGCTGAAGAACATCCTTGCTTGATCTTATTGGGGCTTTCCTAAAAACATTGCTGCTAATTCTGATCTTAGACCTGTTTCTGTTCACATAAGAGACTGATAACTGCAAATCTGCATTAAAAAGCCAGTTTTGCTTGATACCAGCAAACAAACAAAAAAGCAAATACTGCTCTTACTAGCTCATAGACAGAAAACAGTGTTTTAGATTGATTCAAAGAAATCACTCCACAGTATGCACTGTAAAGCAAAGCACAAACCTTTACTGGTGCCAGGAGCGTGTGGGGGTTCAAACCTCCATATGCATGTCCAAAGAACAGTAAATCTTAAGGGCTCTTTTATTCCAACTTTTCATCTTGATACAATTTTATCTAAAGCATACATTCAGACAATTTGATAAGTTACATAACTTGTGGTTTTCTTATCCTATTGCGCACTTGGGTCAAGGCTACAATGACAGTCTATGGGTTAGTATTAATCAGGATTCTTACAGCTGTTTACCTTTTAGCTTAGTATTATTGATTAACTGCTAATACCTGTGAGCTACATGCTTGGTTCTTTGTTCAAGTTGTTATCGTATTTTGCCATTAGGGGTGTCCCTGCTTATAAGCAACTTACAGAAGCAGATGCAATGCTGCCTACGTACTAGAGTTCTAACTTATTGTATATCATGCCCTACCAGGAGGGCAGGTCCTTACTTGCAGACAGGTTTCTATTAAGTGTGCACGGTCATACTCTTCCTAAATAGCAAAGTTACGTCAACTAAGGCCTAATGGCTTGGTCTCAATCCCCCCTTTTCTTCAAAATTGTGCAAATTCTTTTGCATGGTCTATAGTATGTACACTTGTTGAGCTACTGTACAAACTTTCCACCATATCCACAAATTAACAATAGTTAATAAAGCCGTAGTCAGTATTAGCATAAGACTGGGGTGGACCAGAAAATTAAAAAGTTGCCGTAGGAGATTGCCATTTTGTCCCTCCCAAGAAAATTTCCCCCCAGTAGTGTTCTCCACTTGTCTTGATGTCAGTGATGATTTCTTTTATTTCTTCTACACTGTGCTTAACAGTCCATACTGCTCAGTGGGAAGCTCCATTGACCTGGTGTATCATCTTCTCGAGTTCTGGTTGATACAACATCTTCTTTGGCATTTCTATTTTTCTGTCCAATTTGTAGGACAGGTATAATGTGGCATAACATATAGTTATCTTGTATTAGTTGATTAGTGGTTACAGGGATGGTATAATTAAAATCACATCCAATGATTTTGGTGAAATTACACACACAAAAGTTGGTAGCATTTGTTTCTTCAATACAGTTATCGTTACATTCTCACACACAGTTCTTAAACAAGCACATCCCTTTTCAATATAATACACTTGGGAGCCTGCATGAGTGACAGAGATCATTTCAATAATGCAAGTGCTATCTTCAGTATCAAGACAGAGATCTTCATTTCCAGTTATAGCATTTTCACAGATAAACCCTAACTGTTCTCTTGGACTACAAGCCTCTATGCTTATAGTTTGGCAGCTTTGGGTCTTAGGGTTAGATTTTGCCCATACATTGTGTCCCATCAGTCTCACTACAACACCTTGGTGTATGGTCCCTAGAGACAATACAGGAAATGTATCTAATACTTTGGCATGTTCAGTTGCCAACACAAAAGCAGTAATTTCCCTCTGAAAGGGGTTATACGTGAAATTTACTAGTTTCCACCACGCTTGATATGTTTTCTCAAAATCAGTGGTAGTATGATTTCTAGCAATAATTGCTCCTACCTCTTGTGGAAAAAGTCCTGTTTCTCCTTCCCTAATAATAGCCGCTGCAACAGATTGTAACCAAAGTTGTGACTGACTACAGCCTAAAGCTAGGGACACATTTCCTTGCAAATTCCCTATAAAATTAGTAATGTGATATAGGTCCTGAGAGCTGTGTTCTGCTAACACTGTTGTAAGATCACTTACCAACTGCTGTGTTTCGGCAATGGTAAGGAGAGATGATATGCGGGGAATTTCTAGATTTCCTAACTCGAGATGACTGTGCTTAATTTAGTTACTAAGACTTCTTGATCAAAGGAGTTTTAAGACTCCCATTCCAGATATGAACCATCCCATCAAGTCCGTTCTATGTCTAGCACGGAGTATTCTAGACTGAATACAGGCTCCCCATCCTACAAAGTTTTGGTTAATAAAAGGTTTACATTACAATTTTATGGTTAAGATACCAGCTTGTAGCCTTACCAACACTTTCTTTAAAGAGTATTTGGGGCCTAGCACCAATTTTTGTTCATTTGATTGCCTTACTACATGAGGTCCCGCCAATAAGATATTGTGATATTTGACTGCGCATTCTGAAGGGGAGAAGGGAGTAGGTGTGGTGAGTCTGATGACTCCCACTCTCAGCCTAAGGGATATTCCATCCAGTCCTTGTGTCCAGTTAAATGCTAGAGTATTTAGTCCAGTCACTGTAAGATTAAGTCTGCAGGTTTCCCTATAAGAACAGTCAGCTAGAATTTGATCTTGTCCTATTCAGGATATTGTAAACTCACGGGTATAGTTTTTAAGGCTTTTAAAAAGAGTTTAAGATAGAATATGTTTCCATATCTTTGTGCACATATCCGGGTTTGGATGTTATTAACAGATATTGTTGGGGAGTATTCATCCAAGGGAGTTCTTACAGGTACCTCTTGAATATCATTTCCAACCGTGTATCGTAAATAAATCGCCCCTTCTATCCTTCCCCCAAGCGAAAGACTCAAATTACATTTATGGTGTCCTAGGATGGACCTTTTCTCTTTTGATGTAGTAGGATTAGAGGGATCTGTTACCTGTTTAGGGTCTTCATGGGTACTTATTTGGACCATTGGCATATCTTTACTAAAGGGTATTATCATAGTGGACTGATCTTGTGGTATTTTAATGTTAATTCATCTAGAGGCTCGTCTCCATTTTTGGTTCTCTACCAAATATCCTATACAGGATAAAATGCTGTCTTCTTGGATGTTAAAAGAGTATGAACACTCTGCACTCATGCAGGATACAGACAGGGTGAAGTCTGGATTTTGGCTTGGTATTGCATAAAGGTTCACCATAATAACTGGCCATGCGGGCGAATTTGCCTCAAATTGGCATGCCAGAGTGACAAGTTGGGAACCCCTTTTGGTAAATATAGGGGAGGGTTGTAAGTTTTCCCATTCTTTGTGAGTAGTTGAGTGACTGCTTATAGTCAGGAAAGTATATACTGTTTTCATAACCGCACCCTCGTTTCAGTCTTCCCCTTGATATTGTACAGTATATGTTCGCCCATAAAGCATTTCAAAACAGCTTAGTTTCTCTTTTAATCGCTGTTTAACCCTTATCCACAACAAGGCTAGAGGTAATGCTTGACTCCAGTTTAAATTAGCTTCTTGACAAATCTTTGCTAATTGTTGTTTAATCAAATGATTCATCTTCTCTACCTGCCCACTAGCCTGTGGTTGATAAGGGGTATGTAACTGCCAATCAATTTGTAATATCTGACTGATTTGCTGTACAATTTGTGCACAAAAATGAGTACCTCTGAAGATATGGTTGCTGGTACTCCAAATCTGGGGATTATTTCGTTAAGGAGCACCTTTGTTACTTCTTGAGCCTTGTTGCTCTGGGCTGGAAAGGCCTCCCGTCAGCCAGAGAAGGTATCTGTTAGTACTAAAAGGCACCTGTACCTCCCTTTTCTGGGTAGTTCAGAGAAATCAATTTGCCACTATTGTTCAGGGAGATTGCCCTTCCCAATTGTCCCTAAATTGGGTTTACTAGTAGTCTGGGGGTGATTATGGAGACAGAGTTTGCATTGTTTTGTAATTTCTATTACTGTGGTGTACAGGTTACATCCCACTATCCGTCTCTTTAAACTATCATATAGGGCATCTGCTCCCCAGTGTGCCTTATTATGTTCTTCTTGAACTATTTTCCATAATATTCATTCTGGCACCACTATTTGCCCTTCAGGAAGAACATACATTTTATTTTTCAGTTGTGCTTTTAAATCCTGAGCTAGTTTTAAATCTTCCTTTGAATAAGAAATTTCAGAATTAATACTTACTATTTTTCTATCTGGTATTATGGCCAGTAGGTTTACCTCTCCTTCTTCTGCCTCTCTTTTTGCCTCTAGATCTGCCAGTCAGTTCCCTTTTTCCTGAGCCGTGTCACCCCTTTGGTGTCCTCTGCAGTGCATCACTGCCACTCGATTCGGTAATTTTATAGCTTCAAGAAGCCTCAGTATTTCCGCAGAGCGCTTGATTTGTTTTCCGTGAGACGTCAAAAGCCCACGCTCTTTCCACACAGCCCCATGGGCGTGAACTACTCCAGACGCGTATTTTGAGTCTGTCCAAATATTAACATCTCTTCCATTGGCTAATTCTAGTGCTCTTGTTAGAGCAATAGTTTTGGCTTTTTGCGCCGATGTTCCCACTGGGAGGGCTCGGGCTTCAATGGTTCGCTGAGTAGTGGTTACAGCATATCCTGCTTTCTGAACTCCATTTTTAACAGAGTTGCTTCCGTCAGTGAACCAGGTTCCCATTCCCGGCAAGGGTTCTTCTTTTAAATCAGGCTGGCTTGAGTAAGTGGCTTCAATGGTTTGTAGGCAGTCATGAGTTACCGGTTCCCCAATGGCTGTGGCACTGTTGAGGAAAGAGGCTGGGTTGACATTAGTAGTGACTATATCTACATCATCTTGTTCTACCAATATTGCTTGGTACTTAAGGAACAGAGAGGGGGACAGCCAGTGCCCCCCTTTTTGTTCCAGTACCACAGATACAGTGATACCAGGACAGTCATCTTTTGTCCGATAGTGAATCTTTGAGCTTCCTGGATGTTTAGGACCACGGCTGTCACTGTCTGTAAGCATCCAGGCCATCCTTTGCTTATTTCATCTAGTTGCTTTGAGAAGTAAGTTACAGTTCTTTTGTAGGGTTCTGTATTTTGAGCTAGGACCCTGAGGGCTATGCCTTGTCTCTCATGTGAAAATAACCAAAAGAGTTTGGTGACATCTGGGAGTCTGAGGGCTGGGGCCCTCATTAATTCCTTCTTCAATTCATTAAATGCTCATTTTCCTTCCCCAGTCCACTGTAATTCCCTCATTTCTGTTTGCAGCAATTGGTATAGGGGTTTTACTAATACGCCATAATTATAGATCCAGAGTCGACACCAACCTGTCATCCCGAGAAGCATCCAAAGTTCCTTAGGTGTCCTGGGCTGAAGAGTTTGGCAGATTGTCTCTTTGCATTCTTGTCCTAATTTCCACTGCCCCTGAGACCTCATATCCCTGGTAGGTGTCTTCTTGCTTCATTATTTGTGCCTTTTGCTGAGATACCTTATATCCTTTAAGTCCAAGAAAATTTAAGAGGCTTACTGTCCACTCCCTACAGCTGTTTAAGGTTTCAGTGGCTATCAATAGGTCATCTACATATTGGAGCAAAACTCCTTCCCCAGTGGGTGCCATCCAGTCAGTCCTCAAGGTCTTTCACCAGTTGGTTTCCAAATAATGTTGGGCTATTTTTGAAGCCTTGGGGTAACATGGTCCAGGTGAGTTGGGATTTCCAACCTGGCTCCAGATTTTCCCATTCAAAAGCAAACAATTTTTGGCTCTCTGGCTCCAAGGGCAGGCAGAAGAAGGCATCTTTTAAGTCTAAAACAGTAAACCAAACAAGATTCTCTTTCAGTTTTGTTAACAAAGTGTAAGGGTTGGCCACTACGAGATGAAGATCTTCTACTATTTTATTGATAGCTCTTAGTCTTGTACTAATCAATAACTTTTCCATCTGGTTTCTGGATTGGCAAAACGGGGGTGTTGTATTCGGATTCACATGCTACTAAAGGGCCAAATTTCAGAAAAGAATCTATTATAAGTTTAATTCCTTTCCTGTCTTCTAGTTGGAGGGGGTATTGTTTCTTACTGGTTGGGTCCCGGGCTTCAGTCTTACTTGGATGGGTTTGGCATGCTTTGCCTTACTGGGTGTTCTGTTGGCCCACACTCCTGGATAGACTTGATCCAAGATATCCAAGGGGACCGGCTTTGTTACCTGTGGCTGGATTAGAGCTAAACTTAATACTTTGATTAACTGGTCGTCTTGAATTTGTATTTCATCATTTTGACGCTTGATCTCTGCTTCCAACTTTTCTAACAGATCCCGTCCTAGTAACGCTTTTGGGGCATTTGGCATATATAAAATTTTGTGCGTTCCTATCATTGTACCCATTTTATATCGGAGAGATTGCATATATGGTACCTTCTGTCACTGGCCTGTCTCCCCAGTCACATTTAAAGACTCATTATCGATCAAAGCTAACTGTTGATTTAACACAGAAAATGTAGCTCCGGTGTCTACTAGAAATTCTACATTTGTGTCTTCTTTCCCCAGCTTCACTACAGCCAGGGGGATCGGCCAGGGTTTGATCCTCCGGTCCCCCCTATTCTATTTCTAATTCAGCAAGGCATGGGAGATGTCCCTCCTCCCTTCTCAATTTGGGACACTGCCTTTTCCAGTGCCCTTCCTGTTTACAAAAAGCACACTGATTAGCCCTTACCCTATTACTAGGAGCCCTCATGTTACAACCCCGAAAGGATTCTTTCCATGCACCTTGAGTTTTTCCATCTCCCTGATAGTTTCATTTCCCCAAGGCCACAATGGTCACGAGTGATTGTTTGACCTAACTTGGCTGCAGTGCGTCTAACATTAAATCAGTATCATCCCAATCCAGGTCTAGGGCTTTAGTGAAGGTTGTGTATTTCTTTGCCACGCCTGCGGGATTATCTCTATAGGTCCTTGCTATCGCTTTCCAACTTTCTAAGTCTCCCATAGAGAAATTAACCTTTAGCCTCATGGGTCCCTCAGGTCCCGCAGCTTCCCTAAGGGGGGCTTGTATTACGCCTTTATCTTTTACTATAGGCGAAGCCGATCAAGCTCGCAACTTGGCCCATATTCTCCTGCTTTGCGGCGAAAAGGACGGTGAGGGGGAGTTTTGTTGCCTTCCCCTCTCCTTTTGTCACCCATGCTCCAGAGATGGGGGAGGAGTTAATGCTTTTTCTGCAGTTTCCCTGGGACTAACAAAATCTTCTGTCATTTCCTCAGGCCCCTCCTCCTTGTATTTCAAGCACTTGTGGCCTATAGAGCATGATGAGCAACACCGCTTCAACTTCCCTACTCCTTGCTTCTTATTCTCTCTTTCTAGAGTTAATACAAATGGATCTTTGAATGCAATGTTTATCCCACACTCTTTCTGCCACTCTGGATGGTGTCTGAGCATGAAAAAACGTATCTGCGTACAGGACTTCATGCCACTTTCCTTCCCTTCCTAAGGAGGGCACTAACTGTAGCATCATATCGTAGTTTAAGGATTCATTTTCTGGCCATTTTTCTCCCCCTTCCAATTCATACAATGGCCACCACTAGTTACAATATTTTATCAATGCCTTTTTGCTCATGCTTCCTCCCCCATTTCCTTCCAGTGTGTTAAGATGCATCCCAGGGGACTTTTAGCATTAAATTTTGACTTTCCTGGTTTCCCATTTTCACTTGCTTTGTGATAATATCACATCCCAATTGTGCTTGTGTTACTTGTGCACTCACTCTATGTTACTTTCGCTTCATTTGTCTCCGGCTGTTTCCCTCACGAGGGAACAGAACTGCGGATCGGAACTCCACAGTCGCTTCATACCTAATTGTATGTCTCTCACATACGTTTACTCATTCCGTATCATGCAGTTATAGTTCAATACCTAGCTCTTGTACCAGCAAATGCTGAACTATTTCTAATTGGATTTCGTAAACCAGGTTGTCTTTCCCTCATATCAAATTTCCCAAGAAATGCACACTGATTACAGATAACACAAAAATGGATGAACACTTTCTACATTTAATGTAGAGTGATAATCCTACCAAGTCTACAGCACCATCCTCTATGGATTCTTCAACATACGTTTAGTCACTGCTTAAAGATAGACTAGAAAACAGAGTAGCATTTACTGTGAGACAGACGTTATTCAGGGTACCAAATTCAAACGCTTAAAACATATCCATACATAATAAGTTAGCAGGCTGATAACAGCTAAGATTGCACAAATTCCAACCTCTACCCACACACATGCCAAATCGGGACTACAGCCCGGAATCTGGGCAGGTGGGACTTTAACCAGCAATCCACACAAACAACAATGGGGACTCTAACTCCAAGCACCTGTGTACCGCTAGCACGTTGGTGCTGCAACACCCAGTGTATGACTTATGGGTAGCCCAAAATCACAAACTAAGAATTTCCTTCAAAGTAAGGTAGTGCTTTGAAGTTGCGTACCTGTCTCAGGGTCTTGTCCGTTCCTGCGATGATCCAACGGAGACCGGGGAGTCTCTCCGGAGAATTCTCCAGGGGTGCCCTGAGGATCCCCAGCCCCAGAGGGTCTCACAGCCAAACAGACAGTCTCCTGCCTGGCTCGCCAACTTGATTCAAAGAAATCACTCCACAGTATGCACTGTAAAGCAAAGCACAAACCTTTACTGGTGCCAGGAGCATGTGGGGGTTCAAACCTCCATATGCATGTCCAAAGAACAGTAAATCTTAGGGGCTCTTTTATACCTACTTTTCATCTTGATGTAATTTTATCTAAAGCATACATTCAGACAATTCGGTAAGTTACATAACTTGTGGTTTTCTTATCCTATTGCGCACTTGGGTCAAGGCTACAACGATAGTCTATGGGTTAGTATTAATCAGGATTCTTACAGCTGTTTACCTTTTAGCTTAGTATTATTGATTAACTGCTAATACCTGCAAGCTACATGTTTGGTTCTTTGTTCAAATTGTTAGCATATTTTGCCATTAGGGATATCCCTGCTTATAAGCAACTTAAAGAAGCAGACGCAAGGCTGCCTACGCACCTGAGTTCTAACTTATTGTATATCATGCCTTACCAGGAGGGCAGGTCCTTACTTGCAGACGGGTTTCTATTAAGTGTGCACAGTTATACTCTTCCTAAATAGCAAAGTTATGTCAACTAAGGCCTAATGGCTTTGTCTCAAGATGAAGGTTCTTCTTTGGGCAGGAGTAAGCTATTCCAGGTGAATAACCCTAAGATTTTGCACCTTGTACAAGTATACTTTCCTGGTGCTTGAAGTATTGGGGGTTTTTTGTATTCTACATGTTTGTTTCCTACAAATGGGCCTTTTAAAGAACAGCATCAGGAAACCCTTCCATCTCCCTTTGAGAACTATCCAGCGTCGAAGCTAACTTTACCGATCAGACAAGCATTTGTTGTTTTTTTTTTTTTTTGTGGCTGTAAGAGGATTTTCGATCAGGCACTTCCAACTCAAATGGAAGCATGCACACGTAGAACACAGTAGCATCACCTCAGACTTGAAGGGAGGGGAGGATTAGTAGAAAGCAAAAGCAGCATATCACAATGGCTCATCTAAGTCAGCAGGACAGACAGAACATTTGTAGAGATTGCTTTGTGCCTCTGTTGTAACTCTGGTATTAGAGGTGCAAGTACCACCTAAGCAGACATGCCTCAAGGTGTGCGGTACTAGACTGACTTCAGCCTCACTCTCTGAGAGGCTATTTGTGAGTCATAAGATGCATCACCATCAGTGTTCATTATACAAGCTGCAATTAACATTTTCAGTTTGATTATACTACCAGAGTCTGCAACCATGCCCAGTTTAAGGAACAATGCACACAATAGATCAAATAGGTACTTAGTGAACAGGCAGTTCAGGTTCTCATGAAGCTGCTTTAAAGTAGGCAAAAGCTTAAACATACTTAGTGCTACCAAAGACGTCTGACCACTCCTGCGCGTGTTCCTCCCTCCTCCGCTCCCAAGTACTTCAGGGTTTGAAACATTATCAGCTAGAAGGGCAAGCAGGTCACACTGAAACGCTGCAGTGTGATTGAATGAGCAGTTGGGCAGGAAGCAAGCCTTCCCCTCCAGTTCTTACACATGCACAGGCTTCCCTTCCTGCTTGCTGACTGCAGGTCTGAACCCAACCACAACCAAAGGCTTGTCTATGCCACAGTTCTTAATTACGCTTTAACACATTAACAGTTGTAAACTGTACCATAGAGAAATGAATTTGTTGCTAGCGCTCTTTAACCCTAGGGCTTTTTCAATTCATAAACCATCAGGATATTTTTCTATAGGCTTCCTCCCATTGAAAGTGTTTGAGTTTTTTTAAACGCATATATACATAGAAAATTGCTAATTATGCTGCAATACAGCCCAGCTAATTAAACCTTAAACCCCGGAGCGAAGGCCGTATAAAAACCTTACAGTTTTTATCGCTGTTACAGCGGACGAGCGGGGGGCGGGAGGGGGCAGCCGGCGGCTCCGGACGCTCGGCACCGCTGAGCCCGCAGCTCAGCTTCCATAAGGCTGGGGGGCAAGTCAGGTGCGGGCAGGCCGCCACCGGGACGGCCACAGCAGGCGTCCACCACCCAGCCCCGCCGCCGGGGCCGGGGGCGGCTGTCCGGAGGAGCGCGGTGCTCTGTCCCCTCACAGCCCAGCCCAGCCCCGGGCCCCTCCGCCCGCCTCGCGCGGGGAACGACCGTTAGCACCAACGGCCACCGGTGCCCCAACGGCCGCCGCGCGCGCAGACTCCCCTCAGCACCACCTGCCGCCAGCAAGCGGTGCCCGGGCCCCGCCGCCGGGCCCAGGCGAACAGGCGAGCGAGCCTTCCCCCTCTCCCGGCAGGGAAGGCGAAGCGGCGCCCGGCCGCAGGCAACGGTAGGCGGGCGGGCGGGCAGCGCGGGTCGGCTGCGGCAGCACTCACCTCGATCCCCGGCCGTGTCCGCGGGAGCCCCGGGCGGGAGGGGGGCAGCCCGTCTCCAATTCGAAAGACGTCAGCGGCTCGGGCAGCCCGCTTAAGTATGGGCGCAGCCTACCCCGCTCCCGGCCTCGCGGCTCCCCCCCGGCCCAGCGCCGCCGCCGCCCACGCCCCGGCGGCGCTGAGTGGCAGCGCCTGCCCGCCAATGGCGGCGGCGGCGGGACCGCCCCGGCCTTGAGCGGCGCCTCCTTCCACCAACGGGGCGGGCGGCGCGGGCCGCAGGCGCCGGCGGCGGGGCGCGGCCGCGGCCCTGACTGACTGGGGGAGGCGTCCAACCCGCGGTGCGTGTGGGCGGCGGGCGGTGTGGGCGCGGCGTGTGCGGCAGGCTGGGCTGCACCGCAGCGCATACACTACAATGGCTGCTGGAAAGACGGGAAAGCAAACAATTTCCAGGCCCGCCGCGTCCAGCCCGAAATATGGGGAAAAAATTACAGAAAAATCGGAGAACACTGTAAAGGGTGGAAACGGGGCGCAGAGGGGATGCTGAGGCTCCCGCGGTGAGTCTGCTGCGGGTTTGGGGGGCAGGCGCCGGGGTTTAGCAGGGAAATATCAGGGTTATTTAAATTATGAAGGGGGAGGAGGAGAAGGAGGGGGGAGAGGAGAGAGGAGCAGCGAGCAGTGAGGAAAAGTTTGTGTTAACCATCCCTCCCTTCCATCCCTCTCCCCCCCCTCGTCTCCCGCAGCCCCCCACCGCCCCGCGTCGGACTCCCCCGGAGGGGAAGAGCCGGGGAGGGGAGGCGAGGCGAGCGGTGCCCCCCCCTTCCCCTCCCTCGGAGGGAGAAAGAGATGATTTTGAGGAAAAAAAGCCCTCTCTCAGGAGTTTCCTCCACTCCTCCCCTCCCTCCCTCCCCGCGGCGCTATGTTGGTTCGCGAGCGAGCGGGCGAGGCAGCGGTCTGCCCGGGGGACGGCAGGAGGGCGCGGGGTGCCCGCCGCCGCCGACCCCCGCGGCGGGCCGGGGCTGGGGCCGGGGCCGGCGCCGCGGCATTGGGGCAGGGGCAGGAGCAGGAGCTGCGCGGCCGCCCCCTCCCCTCCTCGCCTCTCCGGAGCCTGTGCTGTGAATGCAATGACAGCGGCGAGAGCGGCGAGAGGGAGCGGAAGACATTAGAGACCGCGGTGCCGAAAAATGAGGGAAAAAATTAATATAAATTCGCCCCCCGCATCAAACCGGCCGAATTTCGCACAGAAATTTCCCCCGTGGACCCGGCTACCCGTGGGGTGTCCCCCGGACCTGGCGGCTGCGTCTTTGGGGGGATCCGGAGTGACTTTGGGGCACTCGACTCCCCTTTCCCGTCGTTTTTTGGACAAAAGTTTTTTTTTTCGTAATAAAGAAACGAATTTGCCTGCTCTCCCCCTCCGAGTGGCCCAGAAGCTTTTCCCTTCCCCATCGGTGTGTGTTTAGAGAAAAGTGTGGACCCAAGTAAGTGCTGAGTCGTGTTGCATTGGGGAGGGGGGTTTGCTAACTGAAAGCAGGAGAGATCCGGAGAGAGAGAGAGAGAGAGAGAGAGAGCAGGGACAGCTTGTTGTCAGTATCATAAACAACCAAAATGGAGGGAGAACTGAGGCATATAACAAAATAAAAATCAGAAAAAAATGCCAAAAAATACCTAAAAATCGGGGCTGCTCCCCCTTTTCTTCCTCAAGGTAACAGAATAAAACCCGTGTCTTCCCGAGACCGTTTTAAGGTTTCAGGGAGCAAGGAGTTAATATTTATTATTTTTTTTTGTTGATGAATTCTTTGAAAAGGCAAAAGCCTCTTATAACTCGCCACCGACAATGAGAAAACGTGAAAATCCCTTTCAGGAGAGAGAGGTAGGGGGAGATGATAGTGCAGAAAGTGCATAACTTGGGGGTAATGTGGAGTGATCCTAGATAAGATAAATGCTGTATGTGCTGTTTTATAACTTCCTTTTAAAATGCTTTTTTGTATGTTTGGGGGGTTTGCGGAGGTGGGGGCTCCCTTCTTTTCCTCTGTATTTTTCTTTCTTTCTTTCTTTCTTTCTTTTATTCCCCCCCCCTCCCCTTTTCTTTTTTTTTCTTTTTTTTCTTTTTTTTTTCCTCCCCGGACCGGAATGTAATGCCTTTGTAGTGTCACTTTCCTGATCTAATTAGGATGTGTGAGGCAAAGAGTAAACCTTTCCGGTTTATAAAGTGCATTTTCGTTGCCTTTGAATTTCCAGTTTTCCTGGTGGCTCCCTCCTCTCTTTAAACCGAATTCTTCAGAGTAGTGTGGAGTTGAGGTAATGCTCCATAGGGAAAGCAGAGAGGGCTCAGGCACAGGGCACCTCTTCTGCGGGTGGTTGCTGATTTCCCTGTCACGTTCAGTTCACCTGTTTCTCCTACAAAGAATGTGTTCTGCAGTCTCCTCGTTTTATTTATGTAAAATAATGATGCCTCATCTCGCCTCACATTGAAGTTAATGCGAAAGTGCTGCTGATGTTGGTTCCACGTGGGATCAGGGACATAGCAGGGCATTTTAAAGAGACAGCTTCTCTTTTCCTAGGGTTATCATCACCTCTGCAGCACCTCTGCCTCTAGCAGAGGGATGGTTCGTTGTTTATTTTTGTAATGGAAAGGTATCAAATCGGCCCTGGTCTGATAAATTAAGGCAGGATAATAGGGGAAAACGTGCAGACTTGTTTGGATCAAAGCAATTCTTTTGTGTGTAGCAGGTCTTCAGGGGAGTTTTCTTGGTGTGTCAATTAAAATGCTGCGTTTTGGAGAGCGTTTTTTTGGAATGGGTGTCACAGAAATGAAATGGTCTCAGGTTGTTTAATATTAAAACCTGGTGCTGTTCTGCTGGCTAGGAGCTCCCTGGGAGGAGACTTGTGTGCATAGGGCAATTTCACAGACATTTTGCAAAAGTTGCAAAGTGCATTATTTTTACTTTGAATAAGTTCAGTTTTGTTGGGGACACCTGAGTTTGTTGAAAAGTATTGTGGAGCTGGTTCTATACTTAAATTTTCTGAACAGCCCCAAAAGGTTTGGAAAATAGTGAAAATAACTGTAGGTTTTATTTGGCCAGAGTAGGGGCTTTTTACAAGTACACCTCAGCTGTGTAATTATAGCATCACTTGGAAGAGTTGCTTCTGGCTTTGTTTAAAAAAAGAAAAATCATCCTAACTGTGGTCTAGTTTCATGTGTATGTGTGCGTGCATGCGTGCTTTTAGCATGGGTTCTGGCTGATACAGTTTTTTTGCTCAATTTTTAACTTGTAAATGTTGGACTATAATGATGTGAAATGCTCTGCTTGTCCCTACGTATCTTAATTTTCACTGACATTTTCTATTTAAGAAATTTGCAGTCTCTTAACATGGCAATTTGATATCTTTATGTGGAGTTACGGTGTTTCCTTTACATGTGCCTTGTTTTCGTAGTCTTTGTATTTAATTTGAGATTAAAAATTGAATACAGGTATGTGGTTCTCAAGAGGGAAGATGGAGTACTGAACTTGTGGGGAGGCTATTTCAGCAAATGTTTTTTTTTGAACTTGTGAAAGTTGAGTATCAGTTGTGATAGCTCTCTGTGTTGAATAGCATGTGTTTGCAAATGATCTGTACCTTTTCTGCAAGTGTGACCAAAGAAGCTGTTGTATAGTAGTTGTTGACTAGGATAGTCTTGTGGTTAGAGATTTTGGAAGAAATCTCAAAGTTTTCCAGTGACTCACAGTTGTGAAAATTAAATCACATTAACTACTCTTAGGCTAGAAAAAAAAAGGGCTCATTAAGGAAGACAGATTAATCAGTTTGTATAAAGGAATGAAATTTAACATTTTTCCAATGCTTGTTTTTTATGGTTTAGAGATCTCTTTTATAGTTAAAAAGAATTCATACTTCAAAGTTCCTTTCCAAATATTTCATACATTGATCTCTTCTTTTTATTGACTGAAGTAACAGTATCCTGAAATGCACAGAAATTTGATGAATTAATAGCAGCACACCATGTGTTGGTGTTTTTGATGTACCAGGGTAGGTAGATACTAGTAGATGTGAAGAACTAACTTTATTAATAAAGTAGTTAATGGTACTAAAAGCAATATTTAAGAACTCCTCAAATACTGTGACTGTGACCATCAGTGTAAAGTGTTTAATGTGTTAGTACATTTTTACCTAATTAAGAGCTTTTAAATCATTAATATTGTAATGCTGAAAATAGGCATAGGCATTGGTAAGAACATGAAAGAAGCACATGTTCTAGAGTGTCTTTCTTGACTTACAGTTATGTATTACAAAGTAAATTCAAGGTATCCAATCACAGTATAAAATCAGGACATAGGGATGATGAGGAGGAAAGGGTGTTCTCACAAAATTTGATACTCTCCTAAACTGGGTTTAATTTTAAGGTATAATCCAGATGGGGATAATAATAGCAGAAGATAAATGTTGTTTAGGATTGTTTGTTACAAACTCACTCTCTTTTTTGTAGAAAACTGAATTCTTCTTGCAGGGATGATGTGGTGTTTAATAAAATCAGAAGTAACTTTCAAAGCTTCTTTACTTCTAAGAGTTAAGATTATCATCTGTATTATATGTTGCTTTGATTCTATACATTGTTCAGTATGATTTTTTCAAGATTTTCTAAAATCTAAACACCTGAGGAAACAAATATGATGGGCTGTTGTTGCCAAAGTTACCCTACTTTTTGTAGGTAAACTGGGGAGTTATAAATATATTAAAATCCTTCTCAGACACTTACCACTCCTATTCAATAATGCTTAAAAGTTAATAATTACAGTATTCTACAACAGTACAGCAAACACAGGAACCTAAATTGACATGCATTCATCTTTTCTTGAATGCTTAGTTCAAGTGTCTCTTGGTGTATACTTTTCATTTGGTGATTACCCTGAAAAATGAGTTTCCCAGTGTAGGACTTTGAGATTTAAATTAAGAAACTTTTTAAAGTTTGTGTAATTCCAAAAGGAACTGCAGACAAAGTGCAGGCATTTCTAATGGTTGTCCATCTCTGCAGCTAGTCAGTCAAAATGGTGCCCTTAAGTCTCCTCCTTTCAGGGTAGTGCAAGTGTTTTAAAATTAATGGGTTAAAGAGGGCACTGCTCATGTTCTAAATAAACCACTGTTTGTAACTGTTCATGGTTATTTTGTTAAAAGAGATGTTTTACTTTAGAGTCTAAAGCATGAGTGTTTTAACTTTTGTATCTAGAACCTCTTACATATTTAAAACAAGGTTTTGTCAGAAAGTACCTTTTGGGAGGGTTCTTGAACAAGTTTATCTCTTTACAAAGGGGAGATACTCTGGAAAACGTGAAATATATTAGAGCAATTAGACCATTCTCAAATCAGTGTAGAGTTAAAAGGACCTAGTAGCCACCACCACCAAAGTGAGAGAGCACTTGTTTTCAAGGAGATACTCTCCAAATACCTGCTACTACTGAGGATTTAGCTTACATTGCTTTTGAAAGAAATGTGTGTTGTCTATCCACTGAACTGTTAAGCATCTTTAACCAATTACCAAATGTTTAGGTAGCCTTAAAAAACTATTTTAAAATAATTCAAATATTAGAACAAAGTAACATTTTGTATTGATCAAATGTAAAATGTTTAAATTTCTGAAGTGTAAGGGATTTTTTTTTTCATTTATCTGAAGATTTTCATAGTAGAAGGTTGTGTATTTTTCCTGCTAATAAAAAAATCACGTATAGAATTTAATTAAATTTATATTAATTTTTAAATTGTACGAACTTGTAATTTGAGTGTAAAACATCGATTAACTACCAATATAATCACTTATACAGCTGCCTATATTTTATTTTTAATTTTTCAAGGAATATAGTGACCCTTTATCTGAAACTCAATAGATTGCAGTTACTAATGCATTTTAAATGAATAGTTGTCCACCAGACATCAAATGTGAAAAGTTCTAATTGTAGGCAAGTTATGAAAGCCTAATATTGAACAGAACTGGTCACCACTACTGCAAGTTCAGTTTTACTTTTATTTAGATTGGCTTGTTAAAGTGTTTTTTGTCTGCTTGAGTATCAGTGTTCACCTGTTATTGTCTCATCTTAGAAGGACGAATTAGCAGAAATGAATAGAATTAGATGAGGGGGTTAAATTTTTTACAAGATATAACATATTTTTAAAAACAGTTATGTGATAATAGTTATAAAGTATGGGGCCTTCTCATAGGATATAATAAAATTTTTAATATTTAAGTGGACCCTAAGTGTCTTGTAAACAGTTACTGTAGGATCATGGCATTAAAATTAACCACTGTACATAGCAGGGTTTTGAGATGACTGCGTAAGTACATGCTTAACAGTGAAAAGTGGGAAAGCTTATATTGTTATTCTCACGTTGAAGAAATAAATCCGTTCCTATTATAGCCGCCTTTCTAATAACTTCTGTCCCTTTCCTAATTCACTGTCTGTCCATAGTGTAGAGATACCTTGTCAAATACATTAAAATACATGGCCAGAGCGATGGGCTATTTTATGCGTGCCCAGCTATGGTGGTTTTAATAGACTTACAAGGGGGCACAAAGGAAGTAGAATGTGGCCCAGTGTGCATAATCTTATTTTATTTGTTTAAAGGAAAAATAAAAAAACAAAACAAAACCCCCAAAAAATCCTCTCAAAAAAAAAAAAACCCCAACAAACAGGTCTGAACTTGTATAAAACAAAAAAGTGAGATAGATAAAACAAATGTATGTAGACAAGTGTGGCTATAATACACAGAACAATAACTCCAAACTCCAAAGTAAAATAGGTCAAATCAGCTTCGAGAAGTGAAATGGGAATCAGGAAAGTAAAACCTAGAATTGTCATCAGATGCAATTAAGAAATAACTATGTAAAAGAACTTGGAAAAGTGCAGAAAGTGTCTGTTATAGAGAACTGAATTGCTATAATCTTCTTTTGCACTTAATGTGCTAAATTCCTCTCTTAATGGAGAATATCCCTAGAAATCAGATTAGAAAGTGTATAAAGGGAATTATTTGTCAAAGTTGTTTTTTACTAAGGTTAGGATAACTAATAATAATCTAACAATAATCTCTTCCCTATTGCTGTGAATAATACTTCATTTGATATCATTTCACCATGCAGATTGCACATAGACTTATGCATGGTACAGGTAATTTACCTGGTAGCCTAATGTTGTGTATCACTAACTTTCACCCTAAAAGCTTTTCTTTATGGTTGTGGGTCACATTACACGTTGGAGCCTGCCAAATCTGCTGTATTTCTCATGAAACAAGATGTAGATGGTTGATTTTGTCTTCTGCATGTTTACTGTGAATTGCCAAGTAATCAAAAAGCAGGAATGTCTGAAAGCTTATCTTCCCTCTTCATTTATTGAGTATGTACTTGTATACTACAGGGTATCAGATTTACTAGTGCATGAGTTCTCTAAAAAGCCCTGCAAATCATCTGATTCTGAATTAATGAGATCTCATTACCCTAAATGTTTGAGCAGCTGAAAGACCATGTGTATGCAAATCAGATTTACTGTCTCAAGTGCTTCTCACTTCTAATAAAACTGTTTATTGCATGGTACATGTATTTCTCATGGATGTTACGTTTATACATAATACAGATATACACACACATCTTTTAAGGAAACATCTGGCTGTTTAGGGACAACATTATGTCTTTTGAATCAGTTGTTGTATAGGATTTTTTTTTTTGCTTGGTGGTTGTTGTTTTGGTTTTTTTTGTTTTTTTTGTTTTTTTTTAAGGAGACCTTTTTGAAGGAAAGGCAGAAAGAGATTCTGGCAGCTCAGTATTAAATTTCAATCAAGCCTGTATAGTTGGTAATAAAACATTTACAAGTTTGTAAATGTTAAGTTTCTTCAAACTCTTACTGTCACGTGTTGAATTTTCATTTGTACTAATTGTTCATTTACTACAGCTGCCTACATACAAGCCTTGATACTGTATTTACCACATGGAAGTACAGATACAATGTATGTAAAAGTAGAAATTGCCTACAGCTGTTCTTAGGTTTTCATAAGATGATACACTGCAAAGGTGTGAATTTATGGTGCTAGCTACCAGTTACTGGTGCTCTTACCCTCACAAGTACTTTAAGAAGAGTGAGTATTAAACTAAAATAAAACAAATTTAAAATTCTGTCAGGGTTTTGTGCTCTGTTTAAAAGCTAAATATGGTCATTGTTCAAGCTTATTTTGCTCGCTGGAAGTTATTGTGGTCAATACACACAGAATTTGTTTCATCTAAGACACTAGGAAATGGTGAACCACGTAGCTTAGAGAAGAGCTTACACATAGCTGATCACAATAAATGCCAATTAATTTGAATCTGTAGAATTTTTTTCTTGTGACTTGACAGTTTTCTTTAATTCTTTTGAATACTGGGATTGTGTTTAGACTAAACCACTTCTAATTATACCCCAGCACAAACATATAGCTTATGGCTATATTTTAATCAGTTTGAGAAAAAGTAATAAAAATATTATTGCATCTGTCAAAGGATGGTGTTGCTACATGCTATTTTAAATGGTGTTTAAGTAGTTATAAGCATACCAGTGCAATGAAATCAGCTCTGTTCCTAAACAACAAAGTTACATTATTTGTTACTTAAAAAGTTAACCAAGAATCGTAATATGTTAATTATCCTAATTATTCAGGCTGGTTTTAATATGTGTTGAAATTGCTTTAAAAAGTATATATGAAATATTTATATCAAACTCATTTAATTTCTCATTACTTGTAAAATGTAATGTTTTCCCTGTTGTAATTTTAAAGGGTTTTTGTCTTAGCTGCACAAGTGTATCGTTTTCTTTTGGATACGCTCTTTCCTGAACCCAGAAGTTCTTTCACTTATTTAATCCTCTTTCATTCCCTCAGAATGAATTTGTATTTCATTAAGTGTTGGTCATGATCATTTTTGTACTAGAAAAAACGTGCTCAGGGGTACTGTGGAATTAACTTGGGCTGATGATGCTACAAGTATAAAAATTGGGTGTAGAATAACATGGGAAACTTAATCATAATGGTATTTGGATGATGGGAATAGTCCCAAACTGGCTGAATGTTAAACTAGGCTATGAGGAAAAGATGTTGGGTTTTGCAGCCTTGTAGCATTAATCAAATATGTGGTATCACTATTTCTCATAAGAAATACTCAAACACACTCCTAGCATCAATTGCAGTAGAAGGCAAACAAAAATCTAGATTACACTTTCAGAAATGGTAAACTATGAAATAAGTTTTGGGGGGAGATGGAGGGAGAAATGGGTTTGGAGGTCTCCCCTGTAATATAATATTACTTTACCTTTGAAAACTTGACCACTTAAGAATATTTGAGAATGTAAGTTAAGTCCATCTTGAGTAATACATTTCGGTTTCTAGTACAGTTTTTTATCTATGCATCATGTAAAACAAACTTCTTGCTCTTCAGTATATTTAAATATTTGTACTGAAAAGGAAGTGCATTTGAGCAGTTTTTAACTGCATTGATTACTATTTCATTTGATTTGAGTAGAAAGGTGCTTTAGTTTGGCAAGGTCAAATATGTATTGTTGTTTTCTATTTTTGTGTAGTTTGCCTAATAAAAATATTGAGCATGAAGGGAGACTAGATGTTTCTTCAAGCCCCGAGTGAAAAGGGAGGTGTGGTCAGGAAGGGGCTCTGATGACTTTAATCACTGCCCGTCAATCTCAAAATATTTAAATCCTAAGAATTTGTGATTTTGGCTGCACAGTAATGTTGCAGCCTCAAAACTGATAATACATTCAGTTATCTTGAGATGAACTCCGCAATTCTTCATTAGGCAGGTCAAATTCCCCAAAGTTTTGTCTGAATAAGTACTAGAGTACTGTGCTGTGTGTTCCAGTTATCAGGAATCAAGGACTAGAAAGTCTCTCAACTCTGAGCAAACCCTCCGAGATTTCACGGATGACCTAAACCTCTCCTGTTCCTGTCATAGTTTTAGTTGTTAAGCTGTGGTTTAAGATCAAATAACCCTTTCTGTTAAGCATCCAACATTTATCGTAAAGGAGGTAGTTTGATATTTGGTGGTAGTTTTAGCACAAAGGTTTTATATAGGTAGCTTAACAAAAAAGCTTAAAGGCAGGCAGAAATTTGCTGTCAGCTTGCAAGTGCTCTGTAACTGTCACCTGAAGTAGTACTCAAATCACATTTGTTTCATTGAGATAGTAGGACTCATAGTTTGAAGAAGACAGAGCTTAACTTTGTTAGTTCTTCCTTTCCAAAGATACATAAAAATTCGCCACCACTTTTGCTGCCAACAATGCTCTG
Source organism: Strigops habroptila (assembly GCF_004027225.2). NCBI lineage: Eukaryota > Metazoa > Chordata > Aves > Psittaciformes > Psittacidae > Strigops > Strigops habroptila. Next base: position 39,339,873 of record NC_044277.2, read on the forward strand.
AGGATTATCCATCCATGTATGTCCCTCTCCAAACCTTTTGTAACTTAGGCCTTTGTAGGAAGGTTGAGAGGTCTAGTGGATGGAGATCATAACGTATTTGTGTCGCTCTTACGAATGAACTGTTACTTAGCAATTTCCTTAATTCATGATGTGATTTGGTGTTTGGGGGTACATCTGAGAGAGTATGTAGTCGAAAATATGTATACTCCCTCCCTGTGCATGGCAGAGATCAGGCCTGAAGAGCCTGAGTATTCTATCTTCTTGCTTTGAGTATTTTTAGACTGGTTATATGGAGATAAAAATGTTTGGGGTTTTTTTATTATTTTTTTTTCCCTGCCAGTTGTCGCATTCATCAGTTGTTTAGGAATTTTGTTTCTTGGTATTTTGTGAGTATGTTGCAGTGGCTGGCAAAGTTTTTAAATCACCTGAACTACAGAATTTGCAGATGGAAGACGGAGACTTTTTTTTCCTGTCTGATCTTGACCAGGTTATTTGAAAGTTTCCTTGGCCTCTTCAACAGTGCTTTGCTATAAATCGGAACCATTTAAATTGAACGGTCAATAAACATGCATGTCCTGGGTCCCTCTGGCAAAGCTTATTAAAATCCAGTTGGACGCTGACAATTCTTTTCGCTGTGACCTTCCAGGTATGCAGCCTCTGCTTCATGCTTTCCAAATACCATCATTTCCATCTATCTCATTCTAGGTGGGTCATTAGTAAATGTACAGTAGTAACTGTATAGTCTGCAATGCTAACATTTTAAGCCTGTCTCAGAATGAAATCTACGTTAAAGTGGAAATGTTTCTCAGGGAGTGAGTGGTACTTCCCCATCTGTTTGTTTCTGGCTGTTTTGTTTTACTGTAACGTGTATTTGAGATTGTTTCAGGTGACATTCTTGAGAAGGGTTGATCTTTCAGGTTGTCAAGAATCAAGCTGTTCAGGGTTGGGGTTTTTATAAGTTGAAACCAGTAATTTTTTTAACATTATTTGGAAACTGCTGGTCATTGAGGGTACATCATGGAACAGTAGAGTCATGTGCCTCTCAGCAGGGGATGCTGCTTAATGATGGGACTGCAGTGTCCTAAATGTGGAAGGAGTAGACCTGCAGTGAAGGACTTGTCTCTTTCTGCTGTGTGAACAGGGAACTGCTTTACTCTGGCTTTAATAAATCAACTATTTGGAATAAGATCCTTCCTTCACTCACTGACATGTTCATTTTTTCGTCCACTGTCAGAAATGGGCACTTCAGGATGATTTTTACAAGTCTGTCAACTTGAAAGGACAATCAGTGTAACCACATATGAAGTCAGAGTGTTTGAAAAGGACACAAATCCTTTTATTAAATATCTTGGAAAAATATTTACATGTCTAGAAAGCAAACACCTACTATGCTAATCTGATGATGCTTCATAACCAAGTAAATAATACTTAGATGTTGTGGGAGATTCATTTAGCAATAGCTTGGATCTCTCAGGGAATGTGTGTTGCATTAATATATTTCTGAAAATAATACATAACCTACCCTTAGAAGAATGTAGTTTCCAGTAAAAAAGCATCAGAATGTGATCAAAGGAAAAAAAAAAAAAGTTTTGTCCATGTACATCCCTTTTTTTTTTTTTTTGAGGTGAAAAGCTTAGGTACCTAGATATGCATAGGTATTCAGAACCCTGCCATGATTATTCCTGTGAGCTGTACAAACACCATGTTCTTCTACTACATTCGGATAGTGCATGATAAAGTGCTTTCTAAGGTTAGTGAGTTTGTTGGTTTTGTGAGTTTGAATTCAGAGTTAAAAGTGGTACGTAAAGAAGTGATATGGTACTGACATAGTAGCACGAAGTATTTTAGTCCAGTGTTGGAAGTGTAGGTTATAAAACTGAATGTAAATATTGCATGGAGTTGACTTACTGGTAATGTGGATTGTACCTAAGAAAACAAGTGTTTTGTTTTGTCAGAATTACTGGTTCCCTCTGGTGTATTTGCCTTTAATTGAATTCTGCTCCGTGATTATTTTTTTTTTTTCCCTTGTTATTTGCACGGAATTGTGCTCATGCTTTTTCCTCCAAACAAATACAAATAGCACTGTACTCCTGCTGTGATTATTATGCATAACACCTCTGACTCAGCAGATCAAAAGTTATGTTTATTGGAAAACAGAATTAACATCTTATACTTTTTTTTCTAAGACCACTTAAAAATAGCTGTGTCAAAAGAGATTATGCTTCTAACATGCTAATCCACTAAGCCATCATACATCATTCTGTAGGCAATGTTTTTATTCCAGGCAGCTACCTCTTACTAGAGTCCATCTGAAAGGTTTCAGGTTATCACAGAAAAATACTCATAAACTTGAATTCTTGAGGAGAGAGGTTTCTTTAATAGAATGCATAATACATGCATTATCAAATTGCAGCCTTTTTTCCAAGAATTGTTTTATATGTCAGCATGGTTTGGCCTGCTTTAAGGCATTCTGGTTATTCGAGACAAATTGTTGATTAAAAATAGCATATGCAAAAACCTTTTCTCAGTGTGTGTGGTGTAGCAATTCCTAATTTTGATGTAGAATACTATGTTGTGATAGCCAAATACCTGAATGGAATGCTATACTGATTGTAGGAAAGATAGAGTAAAGGAGAGTGAGAATTTATGCCAGCTGGATTGGAAGCTCTGAGATTCAACTGCATGAGTAGTTTCAATTGCTAATCTTGCTGCATGTTCCTCTGCCACTTTGTTTTCTGAAGTTGTATTTTCTTCATTCAATGTTTATAATTGCATACTGTCACTGTGGAATGTGTCACGTGAACGTGGGAATCAGCAATACTGACTTGAGAGAAAATTCTGGGAAGTGCAAAAAATACAACAGAAAAATATAGTTTTACCTTTTGACTTCAGGAATCTTACATGCTACTTGTAAGAACAGTAGATATGTATGTGTCAGTCTGAAATTTGACTGTAGGTTGACTACCACTCTGTAAATCAGTGACTGCTTTTTAATACCTATTTTTTAAGTATTAAATACCAGTACAAGGAATTTGCTTGTATTCAGTTGAATTACAGTGCAAAGTTTGCTGAAACAGCTTAGAAATAACCATTTTCATTTGTTGTTACAAATGCTGATTCAGAATGGTACAACAAAAGTGAAAACTTTAGTTGTTACTACTTGATACTCTTCTGGCTAGTTATGGAGCTCCATTTAATGTTATCTGACAGATTAGAGTATTTAACTTGAAAAAGTGCTGCTGCTCGACTGGTGAGTTGGGACCTTGCCTACTATGATTTCCTACTGGCAAGAAGTCTGTACAGACCATTTTAAGGCAAGCTTGGTTGTACTTGAAACTAATAGAGTTAGGTAAGGTTTGACACGCTGCTTTCTTCTTTAGGGACACTAAAAACCTTTTGTAATTTTTGGGCCAAGGTATTTTTGAACTGGAGAATTGTGTTTCATGTAATCTAAAAGAACCCTTGGTTTTTGTGGAATTAACCCTGTACCTTGAACTGTGATTCTGTGGGCTTTTTGTTACATTGGTAGTCTGAACACCTGTGGCCATAATATGAGCATAATATATGTTGTTGATCACTTCCATATTCAACTGTCTGCAAAGAACAGTGCCATAATAAGACACAGGGAAAATATGGGAAAGAGTACGATATACAGTAAAATGAAACATTGTAGGGCCTATACTGAGGATACAGTGACAGTCCACAGAAGATTATCCTCACTGTTTTGCTGTAAGGCTGTGCGCTGTTTGTATGTGATAGCACTTCCTACGTAGTGCCTGTAGATTATGTTAATAAATAAAGTTATTTTCCACAAGGAGTTTTATGTATCAGTAGACAGAAGCACTGCATGGAAGTAACTGTGCCAGTCTTTATGTAAATTGTTTTAAAATAGACTGCTGAAGAAGGTGGTGTTCCAAACAGTCACAGTTTAAAATCCTGATAAGGAAGGAATTGTTGTAAAGTGTTTTGTTCCGAAGCTGTATGCTGAATTGTCCTGGCAGATAGAGTTCCTCATTCTTTCAGGGCTGGATTTTCACTGAGCTATTAGATGAAGTTACCTACATTTGAACTGATTCCTGAAGTTAGCCTAGCTGGAGTGAAAATGATAATGCTGAAAACCGGTACATAAATCACTTTTTGGAGCTGGGTTTTTAACTGCATTAGTGAAAAATACATTCTTTGACTCACCGGTTTAAATTAAAATAACCCCACCAAAACAAAACCAAAAAACCACCAAGAAGAGTTTTGTGTGTGATTAGGAGAGGGTATTACTCAATTTATATGTATGACCAGTGCAGAAACAGAGAATGTCTCTAAATTCAGCAAGTAGTGTGTGTTGCTCTAAAGGCAGCAAGTGACTCATGTGACTGTCTTAGCAGCTGGGCAGCAAGATTAGAGAGCTACTATGTACACATTCCCTTACTGAGGGGTCCAAGCTATTGCTAAATGAAGTTGTATTCCTGCCAACAGCTGAATAACGGGCATAAGAAAATATAGTAAATGAGTGTGTCATCAGGTTAGTGCAGTAGTTCAGATAGTTATTAAAGTGAAAGAAAAAAAAACCAAACCAACAAACAACCAACCAAAAAACAAATCCCAGTAACTTTTAACTTTTCCAAGGTTCATATTTAAAAGATTTTTGTCCTTTTTTCAAAGACTCTAACTTCATATGAGATTACATGTTAATTGTCCCTTTCAATTTGCAGATTTGCAAAAATCATCTTGAAAGGGTTGTTTCTGACACCACAGGAAAAAAAATAAGAATGTGAGTGAAGAATCTTATTCCAGAGAACTCATTTATTTGTAAAAGTACTAAAAATATGCTTGTATCATGAAGTATTTTGATTTGAACTGAAATTGGCAAAGCGTATACGTCTTGGTCACTTGCTAATTTGAAGACTTATTCATGATGTTATTCCTCATGTATTTCCTAATTGTAAGAATTTGTGAAGTTTGTTCCAAATTGTCTTTAAGTTTTCCTGGCATGCCAGTATGGATTAGAGGAATATTAGAGGAATATGTATTCTTTTTATTTTTTTAATGTTTCCCTAAAATGATTTTTTTTTTTAAACTCAGATACTTGCTTTTCTTAAGAAAGTTGCTAAACACTTGTGAATGCTTTGTCCTTTATATTTATGTATTTACAGTTACACATTGATATTTCAACTGTTATTTATGGATTTATACTCAGAATTGTCACCCTGTCAAACATCTCTTTAGGACTAACCCTTGTAAAGAACTCAGTTGTGAGGACGAGAGGAAATACAACGCTTGACAGTTGCAATCAAGTAAATTGATACAGAAATCAAGAAGACATAAATACGAAGCTCCTTAGTGCTATTTTTAGTGTCAACTTTCAGACCATAATTATATTTTAAAGATGAGAATGTATTTACCAAAGAGGAACTTTTAAATAAAAAAAGCCAAGACAGATGAGAGGTCAATCCCATGATAAATTCTTTATAGTAAAGAGGAGGAGAAGAGTGTGTGTTCCTAGCCATCAGCACTGTATCCCGCTGCCCTCAAAATGATTAAACTGTTGATTATTCTGCTTCAGGTTTTCTGGATTTCTGCTTTCTCTCTTTTCCTGCCTAGTAATGACTTGTTTCCCACCTTGTTATTCATTCCAAGTTTGTGCAGTTTTCCTCAACAATGGCTTTCATTTATATCTCTAGAAAAAAAATGGGAAACATAAAATAAGGTTGTCCAGAGATCTCAGTGCATTTGAAAACTAACTTCTTAAGGTGGACCATCATTTTAATACTACTTCAAAACATCTTGTTGATCTGGCCCTTTTAGTTTTGCATGTGTTTCTGCATGATTGAATGTCTTATTGTTTAGTATTTTGAAATATTTGATTTATAGGAAATGTTCAGTTTGGGTTTTATTTTGATTCATCCTCTCATGCATGTTTCATTGCCTTTTTTTTTTTTTTAATGTATCATTTCCCCGTACCAGATTGCTTTTCTACTCTGCTTTCATAATTTTTCAGTCACATATTACTCATCAGTTGCAAAAGAAAAATGTTTGTGTGCTTATTTCTGCACAGTCTGATGTTGCTCTGTGACACAGGAGCACTAGAAAACAGAGGGTATTTGTGTATTGATAAGTAGTTTATAGATAAAGCACTAGCAGATTGTGACCAAGGATATACCTGCAAAATATGTTGATCCTCTAACTATTTGAATGCTTCAGTGGATTCTTTTGTGCTATCCTTAACGCATTCCTTGAGATGAACCATCAGAAATGTTCATCTGCCAACAGAGTTTCAGGTCCTGGGTCTTGCTGCCTTGTGTTACATGCTGCAGCAGCTTCCTGGGCTCGGACTCCTCCTCCCCAGGGAAGAACTCTGCCGTAGTGCAGGTTGTGTTGAGCTGCTTCCCTTTCTTCTGCAACATGCTCGTGTTTGTTTAGAGCACCTTTTGCACAGCTGGAAGAATTATATAAAATAAACAGCTGTCCTGAGGGGATATTTGCGTGAACTTGGACTTTGGCTTGTTTGTTTGTTCTTTTCAGAATTACGCCCAAAATTTCTTAGCCACAAATTTGTGCTGCTCCACTGAACCGAAGAGGGAAGTATCTTCGTGTGGATTCTAAGGAGGAAAGCTCCTACGCTACCTCTATGAAAAAATACAGTATTTTATTTAATAAATTTGTTTTCCAAGTCGCCAAGGGGAAATAGCCCAGCAAGATCAGCCAAAGATATGTCATATTTATATGAGGTTGCCTCTTGTAAGCAGGCATGGCTTAAGAAAGGAATAGGAAAGATTCTTGTTTGATACAGTCCTCCTCTTTTCCCTCATGCCATTCTGTTATTAGGATGGGGAGTTACCGTGGTGTTTGCTTCTTTAGGGTTGTTAGAAAATCACATACATTTTGAAGGAAGTTGAGGTACTGTTTTCTGATGCTGCTTCTGTCCTTCTGATGAGAGTTTCACAGTGTCGCTGTGGTGGTGTGTGCCACCTGCCCAATATGCTTTCCTTTGGCAGGAAGACCTACTGCTAAGAAGAAAAAAATGGTTTGGGGGAAGTTGGTGGCTCTTTTTTTATAAAGCTCAGCCTGTGCTCTCGGACAGCATTTCTCAGGGCTAGAGTTGCAGTCTCACTGCTTTGCTTGCACTGGGGAGGCCTGGCAAGTTGGCTGGAAGTTGTAAGCTGATCAGGAGTGACTCTTCAGCTCTGCAGTTTCAGATGTGATTTTGGTATTTGGCTCTCTTAAGGAGTGATGAGCTTCCCAGTGATCTGAGAGAATTTCAGTAGCTGCTTTTGGAAAGAGAGAAATCTTGGTTCTGGTGTCCTCTGAGAAAGCAAGCCTTCTGGGGCAAGCTGAAAAGTAAAGCATGGGAAGGATCAGAGCCTAGATAACTGAAGCACTCTTCTCCAGTAACTATAGATACTGTGGTCTTTCACAGGAGAGCAGTAGACAGGAAGAATGTTTGTTTCTAAGCACTGATGACCGGGTAAGAATAAATAGAACTAAAGGAGGCTTTCGGAGTTGTGTTGCTTTGTTCATGTCTTTAAAAAAAAAAAAAAAAAGTAGCATCCATTTTTAGGATTCAGTGTACTAGAGGCTGAAAAGAAAACAGAGCAGGCATCTGCCCTTCCCCAGGCAAGCTTACAGTGTTACTCAGGGGAGGAGAACTGAGGCACGTGGAAAGGAAAGAGGCAAAAGCGGGTAAAGTACTTGTGGTTGCATATATGCACCCTGTTTAATTTTGCGTGTTAATATAACAACAGTGTCCGACACTACTGATTTTAAATAAAATAGTAAATTCAGCTGCCCCTCATTTACACAAAGCCAAATTATGTTTCTCTCAGTCATCGCCATGGGCACTCCTATGCTATCCTACTTTTCAGGCCCTGGATCACTGAAGGCAAATACCCAGTGGGATGCTAGTTCTCGGAGATGTATGTATCCCGCAGATGGGAGTTCACAAGCCAGTTTGCTGGCTGGAAACTTATACATGGATCTTGACAATGGAACATATTTATACTGAGTTCTGGTATGCTCCCTAGCACGTTTGATGTTTTGCCTCAGGCTCTGGATACTGTGAGAAATCCTGCCCTACAGCCACAGTCCATACCCTAGTGAAATACCCAGCTGCTTGTATATTGTTTCTGACCCTTGTGATGGGAGAGACGCTGCTTGCCCACCCTGCATCATGATACTTGTACTGTAAGCACCTTGATACCAAAGCAGGAAAGCCTGCAGTGCAGTGCATGCACAGGATAAAATACAGAGTGAGAATAAAGTAAATGGATCTTGCAGGGTTTTTTTTTTCTGAGGGTTGTTTTTTAAGAATCAAGTTTCTAAGGCACCTTTTTTTCTCTTTTTTTTTTTTTTTTTTTTTTTTTTTTGAGAACCTGTTTTTAGATTCCTAGGCCGAAAAAAACCATTGTCTTCATAATCTGTTTAGAATGCAGCTTTCACTGCTTTCCACTGCAGCTGCAGGCACTAAGTATTTCTGCAAATCACTCCTTCTAGACCCATGCCAAGGACCTGGAAAATTAATGGCCTCTTCTGTAGCATTCAATTTAAATAACACAGAGAATGACACAGAGATCTCTAGTAGAATCTGAGTCCTCTAGGACAGTGTTCAATTATCTGACTCAAAAGATTGGTTTCTGAATGACTAAAGGGTTTGTGGAATAAGTAATCAAGAAATTGGCCTAATTTGGGTAGAGTTCACAGAAATGACTGCCTTACCACTATCCCCATCTTAATTTCAGGTCTCCATACCAAAGGATAGGGGTTCAAAACTCTAGGAAAAGGAAAAGCCTGACAGAAGCTTTTGGCACAGACAGAACTTTTTTTACATTAACCTTTGTTTTTTGAAATGGCTATACTGTTTTGAATGAATAAAAAGCGAAGAAACAAAACACTGAAGCAGACACTAGCTTGTAAAATTTCAGCCCAAACAATGGCAGTTTGGCAAAGTCACGATTTTTCTTATGTAGAAGAGTTTGTCTTACAATGGCAAGTGTTTGGCAGCATGGTGAAATGTGATCCTACTCATTCTGCCAATAGTAAAATATGCTGGATTTGAGTTAGCATTTGTACCTACTGACACAGCAGTGTCGGTTCATGTGCACGTTAGCAGAGGAATTGTCCTGCTTTCAGATCAAGAGCTGTTATAGAACTGTTATCACAGGTCTTACCAGCCAAGTCAAGGCCTGACATGACAAATACTACTTTTAATCAACCTGATACATGCTAATCAAATTCTATGTTTGCATTTTATATATTAAGAATAGTTACACTTGTGTGCATATCAAAGCCTTGTGTTCTGTTTCTGGCAGTGGCAAAACCAAAGGTGTGAAAGGTGCAGAAGCAGGGCAAGCATGCAGGGCTGGCTTTGTCAGAGTATTCTCCTGATCTTTCTTGTCAAAGGCTTTCTGAGCCAGACATGGTGGGTTTGTATTTACTAACCTTTACTGGACTTTTTCCATAACTGCTTCCTGTGACCTCTTGAGCCTTTGTAAACTCTTAGGTGTCTAAACAGCCTGTTGCAAGGAGTTCCACAGCAGAAGCATGTGAAGAACAGTACATTTCCTTCTTGAGTCTGTGTCTTTGTCATCTCATTTCACATCTCCAGCTCTCTTATTGGAAGAGGCAGTAACTACGAGTCTGTTCAGCTTCACCTGTCAGTCTCTAACCACTTCAGGTATGCCTGCATGCCATTCAGTTGCATCTCCTCTATCTACATGTGTATTTACTCCTCCAGAGTACTCCACTTGCTTTGCAGAGCTTGATGTCGTTTTCCAAGCTTTGTCACCTCTTTACCAATATGTTGTATTTGTTCATGTGTCCTCCTACCACCCCCCACTGTTATTCAAGTTTATGCTCACTTGCCTGAAGTAAATGTCAAGCTTACTGTAGTACTTTGGACATTGGGAATTAATTGTTAGGAAAGCAATAAAAAAGGCAGAAATCTGTGGTGTGTCTGTCTCCTGAATACTATACAAAAGATAGATGTAGAATGGCAAAAATACAGTACAAGGTAATGAATATGAAAATAAGTAGTGAAATGGCTTCCATGCAAGGAAGGGGTAACTAGGCTTAGACTTTTCAGCCTGGTAAGAGACTACAAAAGGAAGACTACAATAGAGGTTTCATATCACATAGGGGATCAGAAAGGAATCGTGAGTGGCATGGATGGGATGAAGAGGGAGCAAAATCGTTAGCTGAGAGAAAAGAGAAATAGTGGGAGATGGGTTCGGAACAAGCTAAAAGAAAGCAGTTGCTAATAAAATGTGAAATTTAGCTGTGGAACTCCTTGCCATGGGATGGCATGAGTGAAAAAGCTTACATGGGCACAAGAGGGGGCTGCCAAATTAGTGGAAAAGAGGGCTATTAAATCTGTCTAGCTTGGGAAGTTCCTAAATCACAAATGGTGATACTTCCCAAAATAATACATGCTTGCCTGCCTCATGATCTGCTATTGACTGGTACTGGAGCAAGGATGCTGGGCTGGATGGGCTTCTGCTCTGACCTGCTAGGACCATCGTTGTGTTCCTATGAGTATGCAGGCACGCAGAACTGGAACGGATCACCCTGACTGAGCCAAATGCCTTACTGACACAGAAAGCATGTCTGTCTCTGTGAACCTGTATAGATCCACTTGCAAGCTAGTTACATTTTTTCCCTCTAATCACATCCCACATGTCTTCTGACACGTAAACTTAAAGCCAGTGTTTTGTTGCTTAGGAACCCTTTTAATTTCCAGCCTAAAGTTACTTTCAATAAGCTTACACTTATTCATTATGCCAGCCTTGCTGATTGTCTCATTGGCATACTTAAGACCGTTTTTTTTTTCTGTTGGTCTGATGTTTTGTTGTGCTATCCCAAATAAATTTTTAAGAATATGTATTACCAATTTATACATGGTGTTCCAGCAAGACCTGCTGGAACAGTGGCATCTGCTATAGTGGCATCTGTATGTCCCTTTCTGCACTGGAAATAGAGCTGCTTTTCCTAATCATTATATTTTCTTTCTTCTGAAGCAGGTCTCTAGTGATTTTTTTACTAGCTGCTTATAGGATGGTTATACACAAACATTTTCATTCTCTGCTACTTCCAGCTGATGATTGGTCACTTTTCAGCAGAACCCCCTACTTTCTGTTACTCTCCCTTTTGCTGTTACTTTTCATCCCACTTCTGTCACCACTGTCCTTAAGATTTGTTGCAGTTTTTCTCATGTGTTGTTTCAGTCTGCACTGTACTTCTGGTACCTCCTAGTCTCGTCTTTTCTACAGATTTTGGTAGTGCTCATTTAAAAGTGTAAAAAAAAATGAAAATATTGAATCAAAGACTGAAGACCAGTCTTGGCAGAATTCCATAAATAACATCCTTCCACCTTTCAGAAAGAAATCTGTTGTCATCTCTTCTTGGTCTGCTGTTTTTCCTGCCATACTGTTCTTGAACTAACCCTTCTCTTCTCAGCTCAACAAACTACTGTTCAGGTGGTAATATATCAGATTTCTTACCAAGTGAGACTTGAACTGTTGCGCTTCCTTTGTATAAAGAATATTTTGTCATGTTGAGGAAAAGTTGGATGTTTGACATGGTTCAACTTTTAAGAATCATGTTTCATTTTATTCGATTTTCTCTTTACCTTCATGTTTTCATTCTTTCTTTGAAAACGTGCTCCAAGTAGGAGGGCATGCTGTCATTATGAATTGTATGTCCAGACAACTTTTCTCTACCTTTCCTCAGTACTGAAATAAGGCGAAAAGTGTTTATTTGGATTTGATGCTGCTCTAAGACTCTTCCATCTGATCACATGGCAGACTCACTTTCTGTTAAATCATAACATAGTATTTCAATATGAAAGGTAAGGTTATATATGTACAGCTGATACTTTTTTAATTCACCTTTCAGAAGCCCCTGTGTTGGTCTCCGTGCTTGGTAGCCAACTCTGATGCAGAGGACTGTAAACTTCTACCTTATTTTCACTGTAGTGGAAATAGCGAGTTGAAACAATTGGCTGATGCTTCTCTCTGTAGTGATTGTAGATGTTTGGCTGACTTAGTTCTGAGCAAGTTTATTCAAGGAAATCTGTGCACCACCAGTAATATGGACTTAGTCAGTTAGTACCTCTCATCACCTCTTCTAAGGTGAGAGCATCTCACTGTGTTGTGACACTCCATTAGTCTGTTGTGCTCAATCTGTTCTGCCAGGCTGGTTCCCCTCACTGCCCTCCTGGATCTTGGGTCTGCAAGACAGAGGTGGTGCCAAATCCCCTTGTTTAGCAGGGTGCTGAAATTTCTGCTGTTCCTCATTCTGAACAGCTGCTCAATCCGGTTAGTGCCAAGAGGAAATCTGTGGTTCCAGTTTCTCAGTGATTGCAGGTTGGGCTGGAGCTGCAGGAATCCCAGTCTGCTCATCCCTGTACCTGAGACAGCTCTTCTCTGCCTCCTCTTGTGCTGGCACCAAGATACTCCAAAATTAGACTGCACTGAAACAGTCAGCATTTTTTCTGTAGGGTTAATTTGGCTGGTTTAGTTCTCTGGTCTGGTACTGTATGGCCAGACAAGCACCAGTGCAAGAAGGAAAGGGAGGGAGGGAGGAAGAAGCACTGTACCTAGAGCTGTTTCAGTGTGGAGGCACACCTGAAATAACTAAGCTCTGGACAGGCTGACAGGGGGCTGCCCTGTGCTCTTTTCAACATGACAGCTGGACAGATGTGTCCATCTCCAGCCCCAAAGCGTTCACCAAAGTGCTGTGCCAGAGCTGTTACCCCCTGGCCTCCGAACTGCTTATGGGCGCTTGAACCTGGCACTGCTTTCGCTGTGCAGCCGGGCCAGGAGGGCAGCTTGTGTCCGGCCAGCTTGGGGTGTTGGCTGCGCACGGCTGTCTCTGCCTATGGACAACCAGCGCTTCCTTAGGTGGAGTTACCTAATTCTGGAGGTAGCTGCTTTGCTTTTGGGATGGGGTCCAGAGATGAGAAGGTAACTGCTGAAGCTGCTTGCCAAGGCAGCTATCAAATCTGATGAAGGATCAGGCCTTGAGGTTAACTCACAGCAATTATCTTACCAGAGCTATATCCGTGCTGAGTGATTCTTCAGTGTTTTCTTTTGTGTTAGTTTTGTTGGTTCTTTAAAAAAAAAAAAGTGATGTCTCAGTGCTGGTTTCTGTGGCACTGTGATTTAAGGGAAGTATCAACACTTGTCTTTGCAAGTACAGGCTTTTGGGTACAAACACTGAAGTTTTGGTTACAACTGTGGTAATAATGAGACTGAAATACAGATGTCTGACATGTTCTTATGTTCCCTTTTGGGTTACAGGCTCCTCTGAAATCACCCCTCTACTTTGGTAAAGAAACAAAATTATTTCAGAAAGGGACATTTTAAAGTCATAAGGCTGTTGTACCTGTTTTGGTAGCGTTGTGTTGTTTTTCTTAGCCATTCCTTCACATAACCCAGACTGTCTTTGACCATTTTGTACCTGGCCCTTTAGCAGAGGTTTCTCCCCAGCTCTAGCCATGGCAGCAGCTTATGTGAAGTGGTGGGGCTAGGAGAGAAAACTATGTTTGGGGAGAGGGATGGTAGATTATCATTGCCGCAGGTCAGGAAGAAGTGTATTGTGTGTGGTCGATAATATGTAACAAGTGTGCCTTAGTAAGATGAGCTTCCAGCTCTCTCTGCAGGAGAAGGGGGTGCATACTTTTCTTGACTCCAGCAGATTCCGCGATATGATAGGAGGCAGGAAAGAAATGTAATTTCTACGGCCAAGTTTCAATGCGTTACTTTCTCACGTGTTCTTAATGCTAGAAAACTTGGGTGGGTGCCGTGCTGTCAGGCTGTATTACACATCGTTGGCTGATCGTGAATCCACACTTCATGTTCACAAGTATTTCTCTTTTTCTTGAAGACTGTTTGTTTGTGCAGTTATAAACACTGCTGGCGTGGGCACAAGTCTCCACATCTCCCTTGCCTGCCCTCTGGTACTCAGATTTGGGTAAGCAATGCAGCTGCAGTTTGAAATTTGTAGTTGTAACATTATCTGTTAGCAGGTTGATTATTTTTTCTCTTTACTGCTAAAACACTACCGTAGACCACACTAGGTCTGCTTCAGGTAAGTCTGCCCATTATTGTGTGCAATTACACCAAGTGTTTTAAAGGATTAGTAGATATTATATTTTAAGAGATTGGTTAGTGGTAGGAAGTAAGGCTGCCAGTGAATTTTTTTTCTTCTAGAGTCCAAATGCAAAGATCTCATATTAAAATTTATCCAGTTGTTTAGCTTTTCTTAACAGAAGGTTCATAGGTCACAGAAACAAGTGTAGTATGAAATTTCAAACCCAGTAGTCACCTGCTTTTAAAGCAAAATAGTAATATTCCCTCATTTTAGAAGGCAGTGCAGTTACTTAACTACTGCTTTGTGCTGTCAAAATATGCCCCTGTTTGTTTACATTTCTGTGTATTCTGAACAGGTTTGATTTTTGTTTTGTTAGTTTTATTTTTAGCAGTAGAATCCCATACAGGTTCCCAAGCATTTCACTGGCTTTCCTTCTAGCCACTTTTTCCTAAGAAAAGGTGACCATACCAAGGCTTTGAATAATCCTCTGTATTCAAATCTGTTGGACAGCAAATGCCTTGCAATTTGTTAACACTGCTGCTTTGCCTCTGCTTTGCTCCATTTCTCTATTCAGGCCTCCTTTTCCTCTTCATGGGATTCCCCATTTTTTGGGTTTTTTTACCAACTTGTCACCTGCCAGATTGCTTTTTTGGTCCTAATCCACCTATAATTTGTCTCTGCTTCCCCTTCCTTAATCTCCTTTTGCCTCTATCTCCAAACCTCACCTTCATCCTCGTCGCTCCTCCCTCCCCCATCTTTGGTTTTGGAAGAAGCCAGGAGGCGTGGTTAGATGCCAGAAGAGCTCAGTTATTACTTACACAGGGACACTTCATCCTGTCCGACAAGTATGCTATTTGTAGCCTTGAGGGATACAGCTAAAGGGCACAGAGTTTCCACTCAAAATTTAAGTAGATTAAATTATGTATACATATTTGTTGTGACTTGGCAGGTATCCCAGTGCCCGAGGTCTTAAAACATATACTTTGCTATACTCGAGGCAAGCTCAACTGCGTGTTTCAGAAGATGCTCTGGAGAGATCGGAGGCTGCTGTTTGGGGTTCATAAAAGTGTTATACTCTCTAGATCTGATACAGCACAGGAATTTTGGAATTCTGACTACTGTTCTGTCTAGTCCTGTATTTTGTCCTGATATTAACTATTAGATGATTTAAGGAGTGGTATAACAGTAAGATACAGAGGAGAAGATCCTCTCATTTAATTCTCTGCCGGTTTGGATTTTGTCAGGGGGAAAAAAGAGAGTTGGTATTACTCTTTTCTGAAGCCCTCTTGAAGTCATATTATAATTCTGGATGATCCAGTTAAGTATAGAAGTGTATGCTACCTTATGGCAGTAAATCTCACAGGCTAATACTTTGCTGGTAAAAAAATAAAGTATTGGTGTTTATTAGTTTAAAATCTGCTATGGTGTGGTTTTATTGAATGTGTTTCACTGTCGCAAGAACAGATGAAACCATCTGAGCACATTATTTTAATAGTGTTATCTTGTAGTCTTGTTTAAAAAACCAATGCAGCCCCCAAATTCAGGTGCTGCAAAGATGCTGGAGGGAACTGTGAAGTTAAACTAGCTGTATTTTATGAAATTCTGTTTGGTATGGCACTTTTCCTTATAAGGTCCAATGACCAATTGTTTTGATTATTTAGAAGGAAAAAATTCCATGAGAACTGTTACTGAAAATGACTAACTTGGCATTAGTGATCTGTCGCTCTCTTACAGCATTTGATGCAATACTGAATTTAATTAAGATAGCTGAAATGTCCAATTAGCCACTCAGTGCTTCAGCCCTTCATATGTGACCCGTTTATTACATTTTCTTGTAAATTGCTAATGATATCTGTAAATAAATACTCCTCCTGTTTGTAGTGGGGTCTTAACATCCAGGCCTTTGTAAATAAAGATCAGCCTGTGTATCTAATAGAAAGCTCCAACACTTGGTTCTCAGTGCACAGTGACCTACGAGCTTGTGCAGCAAGGAGCTGAAGTGATTCCTCAACTTTTGCCATTAGAGCAGTGAAACCTTTGAAGGAGTGTGGTGCTGCAGTTGCTAATGGATGGCAGAGGAGCTGTGAGAGCAGAGTGGCTGGGGCCGTGTGTTGGGAGCTAGGGACGGTCTGGTCAGGTTGCAAGAGAAGGGCATACTTGACAGAGAGGTAGCCTGGATTTAGTTGAGTGGGTTTGCTTCTTTATTTAAGCAAGGATTGCAGGTTGATAAAAATGCACTAGCTGATATGCAGTAGGTATGAGCTGCTTTTGCTCAAAATTGCAGAGGGGTACGTGAGAGAGAGAGGACCAGGACTATGCAGATCTGAAATGTACGTCCACCCAACTTGTTCTTTCGGCGTCTCAGTGGCTTAGAGAAGATATGCTTGAAAACAGTTATACACTTGTTCAAACCCATTTGTGTTATCTTTTAGAGTAGTCTTTAAGGGCAGAGGATGAGGAATAATCTGTTGAGAGCTTTTTTTATTTACTTTTTTTTTTTTACCTTCTGCATGATATTCTTCATGTATGGTGAAAAAAAAGATTTGCTGTAACAAACAGAAACTGCATGCAAACGATACTGCATTCTCAGGTTCGTTCTTCTATTTTGCTTTTCTAAATGTGAACACATAGGATTCACTCAAGCAGATAATAGGTAGAATTGTTCCTTTGTAAACCTTAAAATGGAGGTAGTGAGAGAGAATGTCTAGGCTGTTGATCACTGGGAAATAATTAACAAAAACAATTTACTGTGGCGTAGTCTGCAGTAGGATGTTACCTTGAACACACTTCAGTTCCTCTTACGGCATCATGTGTCCATGCTGAACTTAATTCTCAAGGTTATATCAAAAAGGACTACTTACTCTAGCAAGTGCAGTAAATGCTTGTTGTGTTGGGTTAGTTTCCACTCTTAAGGTTTCTGTGTGTTAATTGTTTATAATCTGCTGGAGTTTGTATTTGTTTCCTCCTGACTTGCTACCCATGTACTTTTCTCCAGGATCATCCTGACTGGAGGTAAATGTTCCATACGTGTTGTAGGTAGGCAAGAGTTGCCTTTTTATGGTGGGGGTCGTAAGCAAGTTGTTTGTAATGTCTGATTAGTTTTGAAGAGTCTGCCAAGGCTCTGGTGGTCTCCCATTCATCTATGTCTGACCCTACTCAGATACAAATCATTACAGGATGGATAGGTACGGGTCGCTGCCCACATAAATGAAAGCACACGTGGACCTGGCCTTGGGGATGAATCAAAGGATGTAGCAGAAGACAAACACAACAGAATTCTTGATCAGTGCCCTTGTACGTGCGCTGGACTGTGGTGTTGCAAGTGATATTGCTGCTGAATCCAGGAGTGATTTATATTCCGCCCCCTCCCTGGGATGCTGCACAGTGCTGTAGCTGAGGCCCAAGGTAACAGGTTAAAAATCCAGCAAATAGAGGTCAGTAGCATCACCTATGGCATAGTGTCCAGCTGGGCCTGGGCCTGTTGCAAGCACTGTGACTCATCAGACGTGAACAATACCCAAGAAACGGCTACAGAATCCTGCAGAGGCTGGAGGAGGAAGCTGATCTGGTAAGTATTGCATGCCCAATTGCACAATAACTTCACAGGAGGTGAAACTTCACAATTTAGAAACTACTTTTTGTGGAGCAAAGCTCTCTCGCTCAGGTAGCAGCTTTCCCCTTGCCGTTGAACTTAGCCATTCTCAAACTTAGATCAGACTCCTGTTTTATTTATTTGCTCCTTGTCCCCACTGATGCACTGTCAGTCACTCACTGGCCACCTCTGCACTCCAGCTGCTGTCCCTACATCCCTACATTTCTCTCACCCTCTTACCCAGATTAACAGCCTTTGCTGTTGGTATCCCGTATCCCAAAATTTTGCATGTGAAATCCAGCAAATTCTTTTCACCTACCCTTGTCTAGTTATCAGTCCTCCTGTACTGAAGGACTTCTGAGAAACTTTACTATATCATTTCTCTTGTACCTCCATGTCTTCTCTTTCCCCTCATTCTCTGCATTCTCTCTACCCTCTGTGTAAAAGATCCATCCCATGAGGTGCGTCATGAAGTTATCTTCACTGCCCAAGTCTTTGCAACCATGCCCCATAGACACCTTGCCCTGTGTGGGAAGGCTGGAGATCTCTAGGGGAGAGGTGACCCTGCTCTTGGTGCTGATGACAGTGGTGAGCACGCTGCCCCCTTGTCTTGGGGAGCCCTCGGGCTGTGGGGAAGGCAGGAAGCAGCCTAGCCTGGCTGGGCACAGCATGGAGCATTCCTGTCCCAGCTGAGCCAGAGCCATGGCACGGCTCACCTCCATGCTCCCTAGAGCTCAGCTCCTTGTGTGGGTGCAAGGAGAGACAGTCTGGAGGCTGGACGGGACCATGTTTTGGGGAATGCACAGATGTAAAGGACAGATGGCATTATATGGGGCTCTGTGCTTCCTCCTACTGCTGCCTACACCCCTGCCCATGCGACATGTCCTTCAGTTTAACAAGTGTTGGTATGCCTTGCAGCCAGTGTCATCTGTCACATCTGTGCTGCTGACTCAGAGCTTTGTAGTTTCTCCAGTACCTGACACCACAAATACCAGAGCTCTTGATCACACTTTCTGATGCTTTTATGTTTTTCACTTTTGTTTTTTTATTTTTTTTTTTTTAATTCTTGCTCCCCTCCCTGAAATGGCATCTTCTCATTGGTCTCACTTTAAAGCTTTAATGGTATATTTCTTTACTGTGCCAAGTCCCAAACTTGTTGTACTTTGCTGCCTCCTCCTCTCAGCTGATTCGATCTCCTCTCATTTCCTCCTCGCTAATCACAGCCTTCTCCAGCTTTGGTTATGCTGCCCCCCTGCTCCAGACCTTAGTCATGCTCAGTGTGTTTATAAATCTTAATGCAGTCTCAAATATAAAGCTGTGCTGTCGCGGAGTTTCGTTAGCATGCTCAATCTTTGCTCAGGGTGAAATACACAAGGAATTTTGAACTGTGTTGCTGTTCTAAAACTTCTGTTTAGTAAAGTGATCTTGTGTATATCTAACAACTGCTACAGAATTTTCTTAACTTTGCAGTGTATTTTACAGTAATTTGTAGGAGCCATAAAAAGAGCAAAAAGAGTGTGTGGGAGGGAGGTTTGACACAAACATTGCAGGTAAAGGAGGTGGTGGGGTTTTTCCGTATTTTTCATTTTTATCCCCCCCCCCTTTTTTTCCCTCTTTAAGGAAATGCTCCTCTAGCACTCCTGGATAAGGCTTGTTGATAGATAGCCTTGCACTGTATTATCACAGTTTGCCTGTTGTTTTTATAAATGAGGCCCTTAAGTCTCCCAGGAATTTCCTAGGGAGTAATATCCTTCAGCATAAGGACGGCCAGTTGCACATGTGTGCAGTTACAAATGTAATGCCTACTGTTTTTTTCTTTTCTTTTTCCTTTTTTAAGAAGAAAAACAAATCCCAAAGCAGAACCCTTTACACTCAAATGCCTATCCGACAGTGTATGACCATTTTGAGTTTTGAAACAATAGCAACCAACTTACCCCATTACGTATGTCCCAGAAAAAACCTACAACAGCATATGTAGTATGTGGAAGTAATTTGGAAGGCATCTTGCAGTTTTGAAGGGAACACGGTGAAAAGAAGAGTTGGGTGAAAAGAATCTGAATGTGGTCATGAAGAAAGAAACTCATTAGCAGCATTAAAATAGAGATTGTAATGAGTGGGGTGACTAGTAACATCTTTCTTTTTTCTGATTTCTCTTAGCACATAAAAAAGCTGCAGCCCATGTGAAGAGGGGAATTATTAGCTAAAAGATAGCCATCAGAGTTCAGAAGATAAACGAAAGGTGGATCTGAACCTTGAAATTATCAGCTCAGCTCAGCAGGAGGTTGCAAAGGCAGAGTGGTGAAAGGAGGGTTTCCTGGAGAACTCCCAGAAGATTGAAATGGATTATACGATTCTGGAAGGGGACAAGAAACAGGCAATGCAAAGGTGCTAAACATAAACAGTTGTAACAAAACACTGGTCAAGCACTTCACCTCCAACACCCTGCAAAACATGGAAGATGTTCTGTATTGAGACCACTGTGTCAGTCGAGCTAATCAGAAATGTTTCCTGGACAGTATTCAGGGTCATCCGGAGGAGCACTCCTTGCATGACCTACTTTGTTTTTAAGGTCATTTTTTCATTGAAAAAATTTCACCATCAGTTAAATCAGTAAATAAATCCATTTTTCTAAACACCTGTCTGAAAAATTAATTCAACATAACTATTGTAAAACTCTTCACAACTTCTTAAAAATAAAATTAAACTAAACCATACCTTTTTGATTGCAAATTTTTGCTAGCCCACAGCTACTTTCCTACAGTGTGAAAGGAGCTCAAGCATCTTGTTGGAGAGCACTTTAGAGGAATACGTTCTCTGGGACTCAAAATCATCTCCATTTCATGTTTCCATCTGCCCTCCAGGACTTTTTTCCCATTATGTACATGAAACATTGATGCATGCCATACAGTCATAAGACTATTTTTAATTCAATCTTTTTTGTCACCACCTTCCTTTCACCTTTCTGGAAGCCTGCTCCACTGGCAGTCTGCAGCTGTTTAAGGCAAAGTCTTGCATGTGGTTTTTTTTCCCATCACTTACTGTAGGCTTGGAAATCAGGGAAGCAGAGTCTACTAAGTTGTTTTAAAAAAGAGGTGCTCTTAAAATGCCCTGGTGTCTTGGACTGTGCAGGACAAAAATTACCTTGCAGAACACAGGTCTTTCATCACAGAGCACCCATTATTGACATTGGTGAATGCTTACTGTCATAAACTGTGTCCAGCAAGACTGTGAAGGAATACGCCATTATGTTAATAAAGTCTTAGGCCTGTGTGTTTGGGAGGTAGAGCTGGGGTAGAGAAGGGCAACAGGTATGCGTCTCTCAACCTGCTTCTGTGCCAGCAGGGAACCCTATCCCCTCAAATCTATCCGTGCCCTCCTGTGCATTGACAAACCTTCTCATGCTCCATCTGCCTTCCTCACTTGGTTGCCCTGCCAATAACAAGCTGATTACCTTGTGATTTAGTGGTAAAGTTGTTTGGTGACTACATCGTTACGACATTTCATCAGGCTGACAGGAGCTCCCAGACTGGTTTTCTGTTGGTGCAGCTCCAGGGTAGAATCTCTGTGGACTTCTGGCGGGTTCTGCCTTTGCTGCCTGAAACTGAATCCAGTGGTTGCTGCCAGTCACCTGAATCCAAAAATTGTACTCCAAGTGATTGTTCTGAGTACTAACTGCCTGGCTTCATCTCCCTCTTCTGTGTTCAGTCGTGCATAACTGCTTTTAATTGTTCATCAGTCTGGCATAAAGTCTTAGAATTCTTACACATTCAGATGTGCATCCCAAAATGTGTTGCATTACTGAAACTGAAGCAGAGCACTGTAAATGAACTGCACAATGTGCCAAGTGAGAGATGGGAACAAATGCAGAGCTATTTACTTACCTTGTTAACAAGGATACCTTCATAGCAAAACGGCATGCCAGCACTCTGTGAAGTCATCCTAATGAGAGTAAGCTGTTTAGGTGTATGCTAACATCACTGCATAGGCAAAGCTGGTACATGAACAGTCAGAAATATATTCAGTGTTTGTGCTGTGGAGGATCTGAAAGGCTCATTGATTACAGCTTTGAAGAGGGATTTGCTTTGGTATTACCCCAAGTATTCTGCATCTTTATTTGTCCTTTCCTAAGGCTTTTGTGGTTTAGCTCATAAGGTCATTGACACAATCATCCAACATCACAGCTGTAGCAATAGTAGTAAAGGACATCATGACTAAACAGGACACTTTTTACTTAAGGTAAAGTTACAATAATCTATAAAGTGTTTTCTTTTCAGACAGAACAGCAGTTCCTCAACTGTAGGGTGTATTGGAAGATTATCAGCTGCTTGGGAATTGGGCACTCCTTAATGTTGCCTTTCTTTGGGGGCTGGGACAAAAGTCAGAGGAGACTGGCAACCAGGATTTTAATTGGAATTTAAATCCAATTAAAATCAGCATTTTAATTGGAATACCCCCAACAAATCGTATGAAAGTTACAGAAAAAGCAATGCTAAACCCTGTCACAGCTTTTGCCCCCTGGCAGTGTTGTTCAGGCAGTGTGATATTCAGGGCAGGACTGGACTTCTGCTACATTCTTCGGACTACCCCATAGTTACCACCTACATCCAGGACATGGTGTATGTGCTGGAGACACTACCCTTTCTCATAGTCACTTTATTTCTGTCCTTCATGAGTTGTCTTTTGGGAGTCTTAGGGAGTTGGAGTTCTTTGGAGGCATCAGCAAGATGTTCTGGTTCAAAAATCGAAGTGATCTTTATCAGAAAGGCTTTTTAAGGAAACTAAGGAGCCATGTTGTAAGAGGGATATGACACAAGTATATGACAGATTAAAAGGTAGGATCAGAGGTCAGAAGTAAACAGTCAATTCTCAGTTAAAGGAGGGTCCTGGTTATGTTCCACAGAGATCTGTGCAGTTCAACTCATTTGTAAATGGTATCAGTAAAGGGGTGAGCAATTGGGTGAGCAAGTTTGCTGTGAAGAAGAGAGCCAGCTGTGGAGAGCAGTAGAAAGGCATTGAAGTGCTGAAGACAGTGCAACAAAATGGGTGATGAAATTCAGTGTAGATAAATGAGAATAACTGAGGAGCACTGGGCAGAACAATCCTGATTATATATGAAGATAATAAGTTTGAGCTGAGTATTACGGTTGAGAAGTAAGATTTGGGGATTGTGATTGGTGACTGTGAGATCATGAGCTTATTGGTCACCAAAACACAACCCAGTTGTTAGAGGAAAGAAATACAGAATAAAATTGGGAATGTGATTACGAGAGCGTATGGTCCAGTTCCCTTCCGAGTCCTGTGTGCGCTTCTGGAGCCGTCATCTCAGAAAGGATTTATTAGAACTGGAGGAAGCTTAGAGAAGGTCAGCAAGGATAATGAACTACCTGGGGTGGCTTCCACATGAAGAACACTTCCGTAAACTGGGGCTTTGGTCTGGGAAAGGAATGAGTTGAGGGCAATGTCATGGAGATCTGCAGAGGAAGGAAGAGGCAGACTAACCACTGCCTTTCAGAACAAGAACATACACAGTGAGGAGGGAAGGCAGATTCAGAGCCTTCAGAAGGAAGAGGTTCTCTATAAAATCACTAGTGGAGAGACCTTTGGGGCGACTTTTCAAAAGTACACTGCGTATACTAGAAACTGATACTGTTTCCAGGGGAAGTGTGTACTATTGCTTGGAGCAGTGATGTGCTGAACCTTGCTAAACTAAACAGAAGCCACATACGGTTCAGGAAGTCCCTGACATCAAAGTAGTTGGAGGTCAGAGGAGCATCAGGAAATATCACATGTTCGTGACCTGTTCTGTACTTTTGGCTGTTACTGGAGATGGATGTACCATTTATCTAGCCTACACACCTAATCTCATTTTGAAATGTCTTCAGACAAAGGAAAATAATATTCCTTACAAACATCAATTAACTTCTGATCATATTAGTATATAATCTCATATGCACTTTTACAATGTGTGTTTGTGTTTACTTGTACATGTTGAGGATTTGATTAGGGTTTATTATAGAATCATAGCATGGTTTGGGTTGGAAGAGACCTTCAAAGCTCATCTAGTCCAATCCCCTGCAGTGAGCAGGGACACATTCAACTGGATCACGTTGCCCAGAGCTACATCCAGCCTGGCCTTGGATGTCTCCAGGGATGGCACATCCACCACCTCTCTGGGCAACCTGTGCCAGTGTTTTACCACCCTTATTGTGAAGAATTTTTTCCTCGCATCCAGCCTGAATCTTCCCTCTTTTAGTTTAAAACCATTACCCCTTGTCATATTGCAACAGGCCCTGCTAAAAAGTCTCTCCCCATCTTTCTTATAAGTACCTTTTTAAGTACCTTTTTAAGTACTGAAAGACTGTGATAAGGTCTCCCTGGAGTCTTCTCCAGGCTGAACAACCCCAACTCTCTCAGCCTTGACATGGTCCTGTATGCAGATTAAACCGTAACCAAACTTTGTTTTCACAGAAGCATCATTACTTTAAAAATGGATGCAGATTATTCTTAGGGGGTGGAATGGGGTGGTGTGATTCTAAAGCACTTTTACAGGTTTTAAACATTCTAACAGTAATGACAGTATCAACATTATTTGTATCATAGCCTGTCCAAAATTTTTTAGAAAAATGTGTATGCAATGCCATAGAGATTCTTAAAAAGCTCATAAAATCAGAGTTATCAGATGGGTTAACTCTAGGCTGCTCTTTTTTCCTTAAATTTAGTATATAATCAGGAATCCTTTGCAATATTTAGTAACCAAAACTGAGCTCTCAGAGTTAAAGTGGACCTAAGCTATTTGAAACATGGAAAGCCCACAGAGAGATGCTGGATAGTATTGCGATTTTTTTTTTTTTTTTCTCTAAATTACAGACTATTAGGTCGTGATAAAACAAACGTTGGTAAATTCATGTTCTACTTTTCCAGAAACTTAAGAAGAAAAAGGCAGGCATGATAGAATTTTTCTTCTTCTGAAAAAGGTTATGTAATACTCTTTCTAGTGTAGCATCTTATAAGAATGAGTTATTTTCTAAAATTAAAAATCTGATTGTTCAAATTTCATGACTGTAGTATAGCTTTTAAGAATTGCGAGTGGTCTTACAGTCATGAAGAAAACCAGGTCATACTTCATAGTCTAATCTATATAAATACCTATTTTCATATGAGGGTTACTGCCCCACAGCAACCTACTGGTTTTTTCCTCCAAATGCTTGCTTTATTAATTCATGACAGGTATGTATATTTAATAGAAGTTTGCTAGTGTAATCTGTGTATTTACAGATAATAAAAATAAAAAAAATGGGTTTCATCATTTTAGTGCATTTGTTCCCCTTGCTACCCACATTTCACACTAGTTTGAAAGATACGGGATTTTTCCTGCTTTATGCGTATTCAGTAGATTTCTCTGTTTGTGGATGTTTTCCAAAAAAAAAAACCAAAACACCAAGAAAATGTTTGTTAAAATTTTGAATTGATGAAATACCTTAATTCTTGTCTTTTTATGTCTTTATCCCTTCCATGTAATACCCTTTGCAGCATAATCATTGTTCTGCACACAGTAGATATTAGCATGTGCTGTCACTAACAGTAGACTACAATGGTTGCCTGGGTTTAGTTTCAGTGCTTATGTTAATTCATTATGTTCTGGATGTTAGGCTGTTTCCCTGAGGGGTAAAGTCTTATGTGTTATTATCTCTAAGTATTTCTTATGTTTATACCTAAGATCACTGGATAGATATTTTCACTGTTTTGCCCACGCTGTTCAGTTTTCCTGCAGCAGCTTTCACGGGCAGTTCTCCTGCTGCATGCTTGGAGTTGCTTGTGTCTTCCTGCAGCCTGTGCATGCTCTTGCTGCTGTCCTGCCACGCTCTCTTGGCCACCCTTCTATAATGTAGGCTAGAGCTTGAATCCATGAAGGATGTCTCTGAGCTCAGCTGCCGGCTATAAGGAGAAGTTCTGAAGTTCAAGATAAGATAAATACAGCCTCATACCTATTTTTTAAAAAAACAAACAAACAATCTGTTCTTCTGTTATTTGTATGTGTCTGTGCTCCCCTTTATATGAAACACTGCTGTACGGTAGGGCCAGCGCCTACATCTTTGAATGGTTATTCACAGTAACTGTTGCCCAAAAATGCAAAAGGTCAAGTGGCTTCACCTACCTCTCAGTGCCATCTTGTCCCCCTGGGGCCTCAGCATGCACCCCTTTGTCTTCTTGCATCTGTTCTCTCACAAGCTGAAGGAGAGGAGCTGTAGAGCCTTGTCCAACTCCTGGCTACTGTCCAGTAGTGTACCTGTTGGCTCTGACCCTCTTGCTGCCTCCCATATGAAAGGCCATAGTGGCCAGAGGCAGGGCTCTGGGGGTTGAGATCGGTCCCTCCTGTCATTTGACAGTGCTGTGTTTGTAGACAGTTGTGCCAGGTGTCTTTACTGCTTGGGGCAGAAACATGTGCATACATGTTGCTTCCTGTTCAAATCGCTTCCAAATTACACAATAAAACAGGCAGGAAATTAAATGAAGTATCACTTTGTGAAAGTGCAGGCATGAGCCCCTCCTAGCATAGGCAGGCTCCCTGGTCAAACCCACCTTCTGGTTAAGTCTCACCCCAGTAATGCCTGTTCTTCCTCCTTCTTGTCCTCCAGTATCAAAGCCTCAGCTTGAGCTTCCAAATGTAGAAGACCTCGGGCCACAGAGTTCTCGCTTTGTTTCCCCTTTCCACCTCTGAAAGGGGCTTTCTGCTGCAAAAAGCCTAGCATTTTCCTACAAAGTCAGTGAGACTTACCATTCTAAAGTAGTGCAAGTGTGCAGTAGGCACATTGATCCTTGATGACCCAGAAAGGATGGCTGAACCTTTCAGGCCTACAGGTCCCAGTGTGCTGTCCTAGAGGAGAGCAGGCACTTCACCGCTTATACCCTCAGCCCCTTCCAACAGCTGTTGTAGCAGAGGTATTTGAAGGAAGTAGGGCTAAATCTGCACCTCTACAAACTGAACTGCCTAGTGAGAGGCTTGTGTGCAAGCCCATAGCACAGGGAAAGCAGGCACCTAAATGGTGCTCCTTCTTCAGTTGCCTTGACCCAGGGGTAGATCCCTTCACCTTCAGGAGCACTGGCGACATTTGCACAGTTTTAGCAACCCCAGCCGTGAGGAGCAGACATGGTGAGAGCTGTAGTTCAGTTCTGCCACCCTGTAAGAATGATGCTGTGTGTCACTTTGGCTCTTCTGAGCCACAATACATGGCTACGTTGGCTGTTGCTTGCTGATACTTCCTTCAGCTCAGCTCCCCCAGCTATCCCTGACTGCTTGGACAGAGCAGGTTTCCTCTGTCACAACATTTTTACTCAGGTGACTAATAGTCACCTGATACAGAAAAGAAGAAAAATGGTTACTTATGCTACAGTAATTGTGGTTCTTCCAGGCACGCTCTTCATAGAGGCACCACAAGCAATCTCTTGTCCTTCTCTCTGAATGAGCCTTTACTGTTGGCAAACCTGAGAGAGGTTAGACTGGGGCATCCTGAGCTTAGTTTGCTCCATTACCACCCTGAGCAGCAGCAGCTCCTGGCTTCCTTGGGCTGCACGTGTTCATCCTCCTTCTTCCCAACCCAGGATGCCAGTCTGTGTTTCAGCTTTCCAGTCCTCACACTGTGCTCCCAGTTAGGGCAGCAGCTCTTGCCCACATACTTTTCTCCCGTGGCCCTGCTCCTTTTCTTCAGCCACAGCAAACTGTGTCAGCTCCTTCACATCAGCATCAGGTTTGGGAGCAGCAGGGCTGCATCAGCTACTGAAGAGAGAGGTTGCCACCTCCCAAAGCAGTACGTTGATGGCAGTGGCGCATGTAACGGCTCTCGCCCCATGGCATGAGTGAAGAGCAGAACTGGGAGCTGCCGTTGCTGCAGAGCCTGTTAGGTGGTGCAATGATGTGTGTGGCAGTGGTCAGGAGCCCTTTGCCTCACTGCCAGTAGCAGCTGGGGGAGTTCACAGGCACAGCCTGGATGGACATTGCTGTCTTCAGAGAACTTGATCCTGTTCATGTGAGTACATGCTCACCTGGGAGCTGTGTGGACAGCACTTCTTAAAGAATCACAGTTTCCATAGGGTAAGTAACCGCTTTTCATTTTGTTTCCTTAAAGAAATATCTAAACCCCAGGATGACTCTGTAATACTATTAAATCCTTAACCAGTTCCACCATTATTATGACTAATGTTTCTAGGAATTTTCCTCTGGTTTAAAATGGATTAATTTCAGGATTTGAAGCTAGATTCATTATACTGTGTACAAGGCAGAATGACAGATACGGTGTTCTCATTATTGTTCTCTTATTTTGAAAGAAAATAGCCATGAAACTGGTGTTTTCCTTTACTGTGCTTGGACACTTAAGAAAAGTAAGAATTGCAAGTTAGGAGGAGGATTATTGGTTGTATTCATGTAATATCTTCATTATCCTTTTAGTTTAGATATCGAATAGTGTTTTAAAACATTTTCAAGTGCAGCTATTTTTTCAGATTTTTAAACATGAACTGTGAATTTTGGAAAAAAATATGTTACTCTTTTTTAATATTAAAACCAGGAATAAATGATTTAGCTTCGGGTTTGGGTTTTGTTTTGTTTTCTTTGACTCCTTAGATGGTAGAAATTCAAATATTGTCTAACCTGGAATTAACAGGGTGCCTGGAGAGTTAGCAAAACTAGCGCCTCACGGATACTGGAAAAGCTGATCAATTCTAGGAATTGTAATCTGGCAAATCACAGTAGTTGTATTTTGTTACTAGTTCGCAAGGGGGTTTGGGGCATGTGCATGTGACAGTGCTTTCTGCAGTGTGACACTTCTCTGCTTCACATGGACAGTAATTTGAACTTTGTTACTTGTTTAAAAATTGTTCCTAACTCATCTAGTTGAGAAGAAAACGTAATAACACTGTAACTATAAGCAGTTATGAGAAGAATGGTACATCTTTGTCCAGTATTCTGCCTCAGAGATTTCCTAGGTCCAAAAGCTTCTGAGAAAGGTGGTCTAAAATTCAGCGTTGTCATGGACAACTTTTGTATTCTGTGCAGAAGAAAAAGTCTTTTATCAAATAGCTGATTTATTGTAACGAAGCAAAGGAATTATTGTACATTTTCTGTTAATCTTGTCAAATGTAGCAAATGTTTTCGTTATTCATACAAACTTACCCCTTTTTGTGTGTATGTTGTTGAGTTCTGCTTAATTATGGTCTAGAAGTTGAGATCCCAGCTAATTGTAGGTATAGCATTGCCCTTATCTGGATCCACTGCCCTGTGATTTTGCTATATTCATAAGGTAATGAATAAGAGTACCTCCAGCATTTTAACTACATCTGGTGTTTGTCTTGCTTGCTTACTTGTTCCAGTTGCTTCAGTTTCCCTTGATACAATAGTCTTTCCATGCCTCTAATGGCCCATCTCTGAGGACATCTGCTTTTTGCTAGAGAGACTTTAGATGTGTGGTGAGAACTGAGTACCATAAGCATGTAAGAGAAAACAATGAATAGTGTTGAGAGGGCATTATAATATTTTAGACAGAATTTGGGGGTGAGGGGCATGTACGGTTTTGAACAGGGAATAGTCTGTAAATACCAATAGTGGAGGGACTAAGTCCACGAGGACTTAGTCCATTACATTATGTGGCTGTCTTAAATATTGTCTACTTAGTGTGAACTACATTAGCAGAAAAATCTGAATAGTGAAGCTCTTCCTTTCTGCTGTGGCAGTGGAAGATATTGAGAATAGGCATTGCAGGGTAACTAATTTATAAGGGTCTTGCTTGGAAAGTGAATGAGGAGTCATTGGCATTTTCACCCTGAAAGAAGGTGATTTGGGGACCTCCAAAAGAGATGAGGGTTGTGTTCCCTCTCTTGCTCCTTAGGTGAAAACAAATCTTTTTCTTTGGGTACTGGAGCCCCAAATAAATGCTCCTCAGCTGTCAGAAAGCTTCAGCTGGTTGCCCTGGAGCACTTTTGCCTTTAATAGGTGTTCAGGGACACCAGTTTGCTCACGTTCATGCTTACCAGCAGAGGAGGCTGGGGCTGTGTGAAGCTGAACTTGGTACCAAAAGGAAGAATACTTTGATGAAGCAAATGGGAAGTGAGAAGGGAAAATGGTTTGTGTAAGGGAAATGCTACATTACTCCCGGGTTCCTGCCAAATACCTTCAGCCTGGTGTGCCACGTGGGGTATGTGCACTGTATAGGGCTTCGCCCTTAAGTATCTGGAAGAGTTGAGGGGATAAACCTCCCTGCTTTCTGTTTTCCACTTATACCTGTGTCATCCAGGAGGCCTTCTAGCAAGAAAAGGAAGACATGCTGCAAATTACAAAAGGATGGTGGCAAGGAAAAGGGAGATATAAGGGAAATTCCAGAAAGGCCCTCTGGATTTGCTCAGGCACACCTAGACTTGCCTTCCATTGGGATTTACCTGTAGCATGTACATCATTAAGAGGCTTTATTATTTTTTTAAATTAATTTTATTTTCCTTTGCAGGTCACCTTTTATGCTGTTATTTCCTGTATAATTAAGCAGAATGAAGGCATTAGGTTCTATTAAAGCTGGGCCTAATCCAGAAATCTTCTCTTATTCAGTCCTTCCTGAGTAAGAAACTCAAGTCTGGGCCCAGCATTTTACATGTTTTATTGTTATTTCTAAATTATTTGTGGTCTGTGGAAATTTTTTTTGTTATTTTGTTTTTAACTTTATTGTAAACTCCTTTGCTTTTGTCTGATTTTATCTGTTTTATGTGTTACTGTCCAGCATAGCATTAGTTGAAATGATGTAAGTATACTGCAAATTGAAGTGCGTAATTGCTACTGATAATGCAAGAACGATTGATTCCTACGGTTTATAATTAACAGTACATAATGTTCTGTGCATGGGTTGGATCTATCCCGTTTAACTTTTCCTTTCTGATTTTTTCCATCCCACGGTCTTGCTGCATCCCAGCCTTTCTGAATGTACTGGTTTCGCTGGAGTCTAGTCCGTTCTTCCTTTTGTTTTTCAGACCAGTAAAAATGGGAAGTACTGGATTCTGGTTTCCTCCAAGAAGAGTCAGCGGAACTGGTTAAGACCAAAATCTGAGGACTTTAGTGGGCAAACATCAGGTGTGCATTGAACAGAGGCTGCTTTAATTCTGCTTTAAGTATATGCTTGTTTAAAAATAGTATTATATATGAGCTTTTGTGTAATGTGTTTGTTATATTTGATACTGCATATAATCATTCATCCTGCAGTTGTGAAAGCACCAGTAAGAATGAGGATTTTAAGTGATAATGTGTTGAGACACAAGCAGGCAATATTACTCATAAAATTCTTTCAGCTGGTCTTTGGAAAGTATAATATTTGAGGATCAGTGGTTTTTTAAATTTTATCTCCATTGCTCAGTCTATATATCCACAAGGAAAAAAAAAAAAAAAGTGGTTATTTGCTATTCAGAGATCAATACTGAAGTTCTTCATCTGTTGAGAAATGGTACTGAGATAATAGTGCATACATGTCTTTTAATAAAACACTGTCATTGTCAAAAATTGGATCCACACTATATTTATTCTAATGATGCATATTTAAGGACACTTATGCACAGTTCAAAGTCAGCTTAATTCATTTTGATCATGGAGGAACAGAACCTGAATTCTTCATCTGTGTGAATGTTCTGAATTCTTTCTGGTACAGCAACTAGGCTACCTGAAGTTCTGGAAATTACAGTAATGTTGTATTGGCCTGAATATAGAATCATGAAATCAACTAGGTTGGAAAAGACCTTTAAGATCATCAAGTCCAACCATTACCCCAGAACTGCCAGGTCCACCACTAAAACGTGTCACCAAGGGCCTCATCTACGTGGTTTTTGAACACTTGGAGGCACGCTGATTCCGCCACTTCCCTGGGCAGCCTGTTCCAATGCCTGATCACCCTTTCAGTGAAGAAGTTGTGCCCAATATCCAGTCTAAACCTCCAGCCCGAGATGTGATCTTTGCATTGAGAAAAGGAGGGGGAAGTTGTCAGAGTTGTTAATTTAAGCTCGTATGCTGTTCCACAGCAAAGACTGCTTTTGGCCTCACATCAGACACTGCATATCACCCTTCTGCATGGCCTAACATCCTGCATCTCCCAAACTTGATGCATGTTCAGTTCCTCCCCACCTACCCCCAGCAACTCCTATCCTCATGTCCTTAGATATTCCCAACCCCTGTGCAGCACTCCCTGCACCTCCCTGGCCCCACACCCCCATCCGAGTTCTGTCTGTTGTCCCCTCTGCAACAGCTCACTCTCTCTGCTGTATCCTACCAGCTGTGCCTGCTTCCCTTGTCACTGGCTGGGCAGAGAGGCCACTGGCTGCTGGACTCTGGACTCAGCATGGTCAAATTAACCACGCTCCCCTGCTGCAGACTGTGAAGGTGGTTCTCTTGCCCTTTGCTGCTAATGCTGCCTGCCTTGTCCCAGGCTAGGTATGGGTTTGGCAAGGGAGGTGAAGGGGGTCATATCCTTTTCTTACCAACTAGGTGTCCTAGCCACGCAGTGAGAGTCATGGCTGCTGCACTGTCAGCTGTGTGTGGCAGGTCTTATATAGGTGCCTGTGTGGTATAGATATACTCTCTGTTAAGTAGATCAGGTTGGGGTTTTTTCCTCCCCCCCACCTCAAACTTCATTTGTCAGGAGAAGTTAGGCTAAAACAAGATTTCATTCTGTATTCAGGCCAATATGCATAGAAGACCAGTTTGTTCATTTAGAGGAAAGCAAAATTAATTTTATTACCAGATTCTGATTGAAGCATATGTTGGAAAAAATCTTTCAATCCACAAGTATATCACAACTTCGATGTGAATGAGACCCTCCTTTTCATTACACTGACGGCCTCATTGACATTGGAGCTGGTCTTCATTTACTTTTATTGCAGAAAATTGTTGCTCCCAAGTCTCCGAGCAAATTTTTCATTTTCTCACTTATGAACTAGATAGTTGATTATGAGACAGAACATAAAATTAAGCTGATCCTTTGAAGACCTGTGCATGTTCCCACTCATGGAACTGATGTCTGCAGACTTGGTCCCATGAGTGGGAATGAGTCCGAGACAAATCTGAAATCGTAAGGGTCCTTAGAGAAAGACCTTTCTGTCACTGGGTATCTTTAAAGACGTTAGTGGTTCCATATATAACTGAGGGGAGTAAAGGTGGTCTTACAAAACTTCTTGCTTAAAGATGATAGCAGAGTCTAACCTGCCGTTCAAGGACGTTAGGTTGGAAGGCAGCAGATTTCCATCTTGGTGTGCCAGTACTTCTATCCTTTTGTAAAGACAAAGGAAAAGTTATGGGGAGGGGGGAGGAAGAGGCATAGACAACAACATACTCTGTGTACATGTTTCAAATGGAGATGTCAGTCTGAATATTTCATAAAATGCAGACATTAAAGAGGCACATCCCCTTCTCCCCCTCCCATGCTGTCATGCATTGAGGAACACACAGGCTCTCCTTCCTCCTCGCCTTCCTCCAGGACCACGCTGGGGCTCTTGCAGCGACCATTTAGTTCTGCCCCCATTGCACCTGGGCACCACTCTCTATCTCAGCTGAGCCTCAGCAGGGAGAGAGGACAGCTGAGGCCAGCCCCAGACTGCCCTGAGCTCTCCATCCTCCCTCGCTGCCAGCAGCGAGGAGTCCGCTCTGTTCGTTGGGGAGGTGGCGCTGGGCTGAGCAGCTGTGGCCTGGAGCTCCCTGCCGGCTCCAGGCTCCCGGCTCCCGGCTCCACCTGTCTCAGCAGCTGCTGGGGGGTGGCTGGCCGCTGAGCCCCAGCCCGGCCACAGCCTCCGGCCTCCGTGCCGCCCGGCACAGCCGCCCCTGCTGCAGCAGCTGCCCTGGCTCAGGCCGGAGCGGACAGCAGCTGTGAGCTGCGACACCGGGGCTGGGGGGACAGCACGCTTTTGAGGGAGAAACGCCACTCTTTGGGGCTTTCCAGCCGTGCTAAATACTTGTGTTGTGTGCTGTCCTCCTGCTGTCCTCCTCCTCGCCCCCGCTGCCGCAGACCTCGCACCTTTCCTGCACTGGGTTTTGGTATCTGTAGTAGCGGCTGTGCTCCGATGGTGAAAAAATGCTGTCAGCTACCCCTGACAAAGGGGGGCTGTTGAGTGCCATGTAATAGCAGGTGCCCAGTTGCTACTATACATTACCAAATGATGAAATTAAAGCTGTTTGCCCGCAACTCAGACACGAGCATCACGCACCTCCTTTAGCTGAAAGCTGCTTGTTTAGTTTACGGTTTGCAATGCCCCAGCAGGACTGAGAGCCTGCATCCTGAGCTAGCCTAAATCTGAACATTTACAGCCTCTACATCTTCCAGGATAGGGTGAGGAGGGTGGGGGTCTCCAGCACTGCACTGCTAAAACCCTAATCTATCCCTAATCTATAGGATTTCTGTTGTTAATACATCAGGTCTCTGTTAGCAGAGGGTAAGTTTACAGGAGAATTTCACCTGGTGTTAGCAATCAGTGTCAGTGCGTACATTTCACTAGAGTAGATGCGTAGATGTGCAGTAATCTCAGCGAGGAGGTACACCCAAGAGCATGAGCTTTTCCCCCCAGACTGTCAGCAATGGGTACTGGCGCTTCTCACACAGGTTTTCGAACACTTCGAGCCTTACAGATCCTCACTTTGATAAGTGTATGCATGTGTGCGTGCGTGTGTGCGTGTGTCTGTGCAAACACCACAGGCGCACCTTTAATTCCTTTGAAATCCGAAGCTGCCAAAAGCCATCTGGGTAGGTAGGTAGGTAGGTAGGCTCTTTGCGGGGTGCCTCCTGTAATCTGACAGGAACTTTGCTGTTCTCCATCAGTGCTTGAGGGGAAGGTTGCGAGGTGTGATTTCAGGGCATATGTGGATCTGTTCATCCTGAGCAATGCATTGTAAGAGTTGCAGCAAATAGTGTTTAAAAAAAAAACAAACCTGCAGGTATTACATTAGACCAGCTGAACCTAATTTTATTTTTAAGTTTTATTCAGAAGCATCACATAGCAAGTAAACTTCAAAATCTAAGTTTAGTTACAAACTAGTTGTTTCTTATTTTTTTTTTCCAGTCCCCTTTTGCTTTCTTTTACGACCACATGAAACTTGAGAAGCCATCTAAAGCTAAATCATTTAGTGGAGTTGGGCAATTCCCAAGTGTCCAACAAGAAGGCCTGGTTTAGGCTGCGATGGCCACTGTCATTCCTGGTGATTTGTCAGAAGTAAGAGATACCCAGAAAGTCCCTTCAGGGAAACGTAAGCGTGGTGAAACCAAACCAAGAAAAAACTTTCCTTGCCAACTGTGTGACAAGGCCTTTAACAGTGTTGAGAAATTAAAGGTTCACTCATACTCTCACACAGGAGAGAGGCCCTACAAGTGCACACAACAAGACTGCACCAAGGCCTTTGTTTCTAAGTACAAATTACTAAGGTATTAAACTCTATTTATCTTTCAGATTATATTATCTATTTTATGTTGGCTGTGTTAAGCCGTGTAAAAGTATATATTTGTGTACGCCTTCAGCTCATTGCAGAGAGGATGTGTTAATTAAAGTAGCCATTGGATTGTTTCTAGAATTCTAAATTACCTAAGTTTGCAAGCTAATGTCTTTGATTTTGTTTCTTAATTTGTTTTCTGCTTTTGTTTTCTGTTTGTTTGCTTTTAGTTTTATTTTGTTTTTTTTAAATGAGCGTAGAATTTTCATTTGTATAAGGAATTGTCACAAGAAAAAGAGTATGGACTGAAAATTTTTTGGCTATGGACTTTTACATGAGTACTTTCATACTTGCCTATATACCCCTGTTACAGTAGCTAAACCCCACCAAAACCTAAAAGTGTCAATTTAAGAGAAATGGCTCGCGTTTTGCTATATTTAAATTTGTTGAACTGTCTATGTAGTGTCATGCTTTCAGTTAAAAGGTTCTGTTGCAAAGCAGCCTTTAGTGTAGTATTTAGCTGCCATTAAAAAATGAGCACGTGTGTTTTTTGATCAAAATAATTACTTACAGAATATATCTGTGTTTAAAGGCATATGGCTACTCATTCTCCTGAGAAAACCCACAAGTGTAATTATTGTGAGAAAATGTTTCACCGAAAAGATCACCTAAAGAATCACCTACATACACACAATCCCAACAAAGAGGCCTTTAAGTGTGAAGAATGTGGAAAGAACTACAATACCAAGCTTGGGTTCAAACGTCACCTGGCTTTGCATGCTGCAACAAGCGGTGACCTCACCTGTAAGGTATGTTTGCAGACTTTTGAAAGCACAGGAGTGCTGCTGGAGCACCTAAAAACTCACGCAGGCAAGTCATCGGGTGGAGTGAAGGAGAAAAAACACCAGTGTGAACACTGTGATCGTCGGTTCTACACCCGAAAGGATGTCCGTAGACACATGGTAGTGCACACTGGAAGAAAGGACTTCCTCTGTCAGTACTGTGCACAGAGATTTGGGCGGAAGGATCACCTCACGCGTCACATGAAGAAAAGTCACAACCAAGAACTTTTGAAGGTCAAAACAGAGCCAATGGACCTTCTAGATCCCTTTACCTGCAATGTTTCTGTGCCTATTAAGGATGAGCTGCTTCCAGTGATGTCTTTACCTTCCAGTGAACTGACATCAAAGCCATTTACAAACACTTTGCAATTAAATCTCTACAACACTCAGATTCAGTCCATGCAGAGTTCTGCATCTGCACACCAAATGGTTGCCACATCGTTACCATTGGGAATGCCTTGTCCAATAGATATGGAGTCTGTCCACCCTCCTCACCAGCTATCGTTGAAATATCCGCTCGGTACTACCTCATACGCAATTTCTATGCCTGAAAAAGAACAGCCATTGAAAGGGGAAATCGAAAGTTACTTAATGGAGTTGCAAAGTGGTATGCCTTCTTCATCCCAGGATTCTCAAGCATCTTCATCAAAACTAGGGCTGGATCCACAAGTAGGGCCACTAGATGATGGGTCTGGGGAGGTTTCCCTTTCCAAGGGCTCCGTTCCTATTAGCGAACCTCTAAACACCCCATCATTGGACTTTTCTCAGCTGTTCAACTTCATACCTGTAAATGGCCCTCCCTATAATCCTTCCGTTTCAGTGGGGAACCTCGGAATGAGTTATACGCAAGAGGAGGCACATTCTTCTATGACTCAACTTCCACCACAAACCCAGGATCCACAAGATCCTAGCAATAGTATAGGTCTTGGGTCTCTGCACTCGTTGTCAGCAGCTTTCACAAGCAGTCTAAGCACAACCACCACCCTACCACGATTTCATCAAGCTTTCCAATAGGATGTACAAAGCTGGCTTGTTACTGTCTATTTGTAGAAATGCCTTAGGTGACCATTTTTAACTTAGTGCCTACTATAAGACATTATAAATCCTCTGCTTTTGTACAGTACCAATCTCATGAAGCCAGTAAGAAATTTAAATTAACTTTTTAAAAATGTTTTGAAAGTGTTTATTCTCAGCTGTGTTTACTTTGTTGGGGTTTTTTTTTAAGCAGTCTCATTGTATTGTTTTCATTTTCACTGCCAATTGACACATTGAAAATGTTCAGTAGAAAGTCATCCCAAGCAAACTCTCAGCACTCATCCCTTTTTTATAACTTTTTCAACCATACCAGCTATTCTGTTTTATTGATGTCAGTGGTAGAGCTACCACCAGTTTACCTTTTAATATCTATTTTACTATTTGCAAAGAATCCAGCTAAAATATGTATCACAAAGATTCCTAAAGATCTGGGGGAAAAATATATATCTCCAGTCCATTTCCAAACAAATCCTCTTCCCAAATGGTGTCACTTCTGATCTGTTCTATAATGACAAATCTAAATTTTTTAAATAAATAGAGAATTCAGATTTTTCTGAAAACTTGTGTGTGTATATATAGAAGTCCATATATACACATGTACATATATATAGCATTTGACTTGTATTAAAGTCATTATAAAAGGTGTTAAGAATTTTGCCATTTTCTGGCTTAAATTTTTGTGGCCTGTTACAGATAACAGATGAAAAACAAAAGAAATTAGTTTAATTCTCTAAAATCATGGCTGAACAGAATTTCAACGGAGAATCTCTGCTTGCCTGAATGACAAATGTTTCAAGTTGAATTTGGAACTGTGGTGTTGTGCTTTCATGACTCTGGTATAGGGAAACAGGCGAAATTAATGGCTGATCTTGAAATATAAAAGTGTTGTAATGTAGTAATGCAGACTATTTTGTCGCAGTTTTTGTTTTAATTCTTGCTGTTTTTTTCTCTTTAGTAGTATAGAAAGAGTACTGCATAGGAATCTTCCAGTAGTGTATTCACATTTGTAGGCATCAGCCTTCTCCCAGCTGCCACCGCCAAAGGGTGGTTCAAGTCCAGCCAGAAAGTGTGTATCTATTTTCAGTTCAAAACTAGCGTGCAGTCAGAGAGTGAATGTAAATTTGCAAATACCGGGTTTTGGTTTTGTTTTGCCTTTTTTTTTTTCTTTTTATTGGAATGATCTTTTCAGTTGTGTTACATGGTGTGTTATGTCCTCCTAAGCAACAAGTTAGATGTTAATCACACTTTCTACACCTGGGTACTTGGTTAGGGACTTTTTGCCCATTGCCAAGGTTTAAAGACAGGACTCTTAGGAGTGAAGTAAAAGCATATTGCTTACACCACTTTTACCTAATGCAATATATTCTATTCCCCAACCCCTAATAACCAAAAGATAAAAAAAAAAAAAAAAAAACAAACAACCCTGTGATGCATGAAAGCAAACTAGATTTGCTGTACTTCAACAGTAACATTCTTTTCCTTGTCATTTTTGTACAAGGAATTAAAAAATAGAAATCAAGTACATTAGTATCTCTCAAACCATAATGAGGATTTGTACAAGGTTTTAAGTGGTTAAACTAAATATACTTCACAGAAACAAAAGTTGCTCCCATTTAAGGAGCTCATGCTCCGGATGTTTTATCAGTAGCTCCTACTTTTTTTTTGTAATTCTAGGAGCAATATGCAGGTGTAGTTTTACTATTTTATACATATGTGTATTTAAATTTTATTACTGAAAGATAACATTTTTATAAATGTGTTTGTGTTCCAAAGGCATTAAAATAAGGATGTATTAATAAGGAAAATACCTTTTGAAATTCTGCAAACTACTCCTAGATTTTGGGTTTAGGAGCACGTTATCTCAAAGTGGGCTTTTAGCTCTGCTTCATGACTGCTTCCTCTGGTTTCTGTGAAACAGATTGCTCGCTTACTTACATCTTTAGTTGAATGATTTGTTCAATATTGCTTCTTTTCTCTTTCACCTTTCTAAAGGAAAGAAAAACACAGATGAACAGAGCACAAGGTGAATGCAACCGAATGTAACTCTAGTTTAAATCGGCAACCATAACGCAGCTAGGAAGAACTCGGGTTTATTCTCAATCCTTTAAATCAATCTGAGATGAAGATAAATGGACTTAATTCCTCCAGTGGGTTGGAAAGTTCGGAGTGCTCAGCATCCTGCAGCCAGCCCAGCAGTGTGGCTGTGCAGCCTCAGGCACACAAATTCCCAATCCATAGCAGCTGTTTATCAGGCTCAGTTGCCGATTAGACTTCATTTACAAAAAGAAACCCCAAACAGACACGTTGCCAACACCCGCTTCTTAGCGCGTAGCCAGAATCCTTACTACTTTGTTTGTGCCTTAGCTTCCTGAAAAGGGATTGACATTTCACTTTGGAGTTAGATGTACATTTCACTTTAGAAATAGGGACCTCAGACAAGATATTGAACCTCATTCAGTCAGGGTTTCAGTCAGTGGCTGCACCGAGGGTGTTTGCCACTGGACTAGGATGTACGGTAACGTGGAAGCAGACTGACACTGTAAGCAATACTACCACCACCGGAGTGCTTTTGAGTATCACTTAGGCGGAGTCACTATTGGCCACTACTAAACCATCAGTTTTCAAACCCTGTCTTCTCGATTTCAGATGGATTCTCGGCGGGAGGGGGGAGGGCTGGCTGATCATGCACCACTCTTCGTGCAACTTCTAGACTTGTAGTAAGGTTTTTTGTTTTGTTGTTTTGGGTTTTGTTTCTTTTTTTTTTTTTTTAATATATATATTTTTGTGTACTTGTTGCTTGTGCTTTATTTAGTAGTAAATTGTGGAATAGAGTGATTTATTGTTAATTTGGCAGTAGCGGTTTTTAAAAACCATATACTGACTGAAACATGAGCCAGAGCTGATTGCTTTATTAAGCTAATAATGAATGTTAAGAGTACATATTTTCAGGATCATTTGCCTAGTGAGCTAAACTTGTATTATAGGCCAATATTTTTTAAAATAAAGCTTGGTCAACCTCTATGTTACACATATTACAAGATATAGCACTTTCAAAAAGAAAACCTAAACCTTTTAAGAAAATTTCTTACAGGTTATGCTTTTTATTATAAAACCTTTTATTATAATTTGTTTCAAGTGCCATTAGATTACATATATGTAGGCCTTTGGTATAATGCTTTGTGTACAAAATGGTAGACATTGTAATTTTAAACAGGTACATTTTTACAGTGTTTTCTTATCAATTTGCTATATTGCACAGAACCAGTGTGTCTTTCTTAAGGGTTTTACAATGGTTTTTACTAGGTTTACATGTTTCAAACTACACTGTCTTCTACTGCCATTTTGAATACCAGTCAAAAAAAATAGAGGAGTTTGTCCTCACCAAATGCAAACTGTGTCCTCTGGAGTTCTGGATGGTAAACTATGGCAAAAATGTTTAACATGCAGTATTTCATACAGATTTTTTTTATCATATCCTATCATCGCTATTGCTGCTGTCTGAAGTTGACTTAGGGCCTGATCCTGCATCCGTAAAGGTCAAGGGGAGCAGGATTGCATCCTTCGTTATGTCTGTCTCATACACTGGTTTAGCAGCTCACCCTGTATTCTTCTCGCTCTACAGATAAGCCTCCAAAATAAATGTACTTATCTAGCATGTAGTAAACCGCATAGGCTTCGCTGCCCATCCTGCATCCTCCCAGTGTACAGTTAAAGCCACAGCCTATTTAGCATCACACTCAACGTACAAATAATGCCACAGTAGTTCAAAATGTGTTTGGATAGTCCCAAAGCTTTTATGCAGTAAGGGTGTCTTACTTTTGTTGGAAGGCAGTGTCTTTTGATAACAGTTATCTAGCCCTGGAAGTGACACAGAACTATTGCTAATCATATGTAAACACTTTTCAGTATAAGCTTCAGTGGTACAGTTGAACCAGAGTGAATGTTTATCTCCTCAGAAACACTCCTGCAATATTGTTATATTGGATCATGCTGCTAATGTAACTTGGGATACAACTCCTCTCATGGTGCTACAAACCTCCCTGTCTCATTCAGATGTATTTTTACCCATAGAAAAAAGGACTATACTAGACCTATAGTTGTATGATATATTTTTATACTGTGACTTAATTTGTCATTAATGAACTTTGTGCAACACCACAATGTATTCATATGCACTTGCAAAAGTAAAATTTTGGACATGCAAATTTAAACGCTGACAAGCCCAGCTCTTGTTCACAAACATAGGTGACTGCTAGTTAAACTCAAATGTGGGCTTTTTATATGGTGTGGAGTGAAGAACATACTATATATTACTAAAAGCCTTTGAATTTAGACAATAACTGGGGAAAGCATATTGGGGAATGATGACACACCCAAACCTGACTTGGATTGCTGAAATTATATTTTTAGCTAGTGGAAAAATTGTTCGGACTTTATGTTTTAATGATAAAAGTTTTGAGTCAAAAATAGAGAAAGAAAAAAAAAAAGAACACAGAAAACCCTGCATTCCAGACTGAATTTGTATATGTTTCTTGCA
The DNA here is from genome assembly GCF_004027225.2 of Strigops habroptila. NCBI lineage: Eukaryota > Metazoa > Chordata > Aves > Psittaciformes > Psittacidae > Strigops > Strigops habroptila. The sequence continues at coordinate 39,381,386 of NC_044277.2, forward strand.
TTTAAAATTTGCTATCCTGTGATATGGGAAATTGAGTTGCTTATCATGTATATGTACTTTAAAATGTATTCACAAACTACTGTTGTATTTGTATAAAATATAGACAAAAAGATTGCATATATATTTTTGTGTATAAGCTCTGTAAAATAGCAATCACATTATGAAGCTGCAGCAGAACTTCATTTTAAACATTCACATCCAAAGAAACAGACTATTTATTGTCCACATACCCTGATTATAAAATATACCTTGCTGCTATTAAACAATAGTGCTGCAGCTTCTTGTGGCCTACAGTGTTATGTTTGCTGTACAAAAATATGTGAACTCCACAAAATATATCAATAAAATTACAGAATGGTTTTAGTTAATGAATAACTTATGCCTGGCATTTCAATAGATAACCTTGGTCTGAACGTTTGGGATTACAGAATACATCCAGTTTTGCTGGGTGTCGTTATTCTGAGTGTGCAGAGGTGTAACTGTCTTTCTAATTTACAAATGGTAAAATGTCAGTTTTTCAGACAATCTTAAAGCATAAGTATCTGCATTTCATGATTTCACCAAGGAACAAATTGGATGATGCTACTGTGTCTGTGACAAGACAGATCTGAACTGAAGGAAGCAAGTCAGTTTGCCATCAAATTGCACTTTGAAATGCTGTGAGACACTGGAAAGTGAGTTTGGGATTCCATAGTGGGACCACTTGTCTGGGAGATGTAGGTGAGTGATTCTCCATCATTTCCGGATTAATGCAAGTCATTTACATCAATAAACTGTAAGAGCGTGGCATGTGCTAGACCTAGTATGTGGGTTGTCTCTCTTAAATGCTCCCAGGAGAAACTCCGCTGCTTTGGTCCTATAGATCTGCCCGTGACACTGCCAAAGAAGTCTGACTCTAATGCACGGGGGGAGGAGGTGCTACGCAGGCAGATGAGCAGAGTAATAAGTGAAATGTGATTGCATGGATGATATCTATGTTATATCCAGAGATCTCTTGGTGCAGTCCCTCCAGAGCTCTCCTTGTTAAATTCAGAGCCATGGGCATCTTCCCTGCTCTCTCTCCTGTAATCATTCCTTTGTAAAACTTGTCTAAAAAAGTACAGAAAAATGGTCTTTCAGCACCCTCTATACCTGGTCTTGCTGCCTTCCAGGAGTGGAAAACTATTCTGTTTCACCCCTTCACTCTGTCTTTTCCTTCCCACATACAAGCATTTCCTAGGATTTAAGAATGGGGGTTTTTGACAGCGAAATCCAAAACTGTGTTGCTGAGCTCCTGCTGGACCAGCAAGAACTGGGCAGCTACATGCTGTTGGCTTCCCCGCTTTGCAAATCAAAACACTGTATTAAATCAGATAGAAATTTAAGTTTCCTAAAGTGGCAGTTTCTGCAGTTGGCACAGCAAGGGCTGGCCATCACAAACAGGCAGCAAGGTAAGTTCTGTTGCAAAATTTAGTGTGTGCTTAAAAGTTTGAGAAGTGTATTGAAGGATTAACTGCTGCTTATCATTATGAGCTGGAGTCTTTAGCAAATAAGCAGTAGCACTGTGTTTCTGTGTTTTGAACAACAGTGGAAGTAGTGGCGTTGAGACTGACAGGCCACAGCAGTAGTGTGAAGTTCCAAGTTCCTGCTTGGCTACTATATCCCAGGTAATTCACTATAAGCTTTATCTACTCCTAATAAAAGTGTAATGTCTTGCCCAGTATTTTTGTATATTTATTTGTTGTAATGGTCTGTGTGTCCTCAAGAAATGAACATATTCAGAGAAATAAGTATTTTAAAAATACATAATTAACAGTTGTGTTCTTCAATGTCATCATCATTCCACAACCTTGTCTCCTTCAAGGACATTTGTGTTGTAAAATCGCCAGCTACAAAGCTGGATTGCCTCAGAGGGAACTGGAGAAGCATCAGCTGTCAGCTGAGCACTCACTCTGAAAACAGGACTCTAGTAATACACACTGTGGCTGGGTGGGAGCCTTTTTATTTGCTCCTTCATAGTTTGCCCATTACATTGATTTTCATTGTTTCACTGAATTACAATGTACAAAGAAAAAAATGGTTCAGTGTTATTTTCATATAATCAGGCAGATCATAGAATCATAGAACAGTTTGGGTTGGAGGGGACCTTCAAAGGTCATCTAGTCCAACCCCCTGCAATGAGCAGGGACACATTCAACTGGATCAAGTTGCCCAGAACCACATCCAGCCTGGCCTTGGATGTCTCCAGGGATGGCGCATTCACCACTTCTTTGGGCAGCCTGTTCCAGTGTTTTACCACCCTCACTGTAAAGATTTTTTTTCCTCACATCCAGCCTGAATCTTCCCTCTTTTAATTTAAAACCATTACCCCTTGTCCTATCACTACAGGCCCTGCTAAAAAGTCTCTCCTCATCTTGCTTATAGGCCTCTTTCTCTGCTTGATGCATGTAAAATAATGCAGAGAACCTGAACAGTCAGTGTTTCTGAAAATCAGTACATTGCTTAAACTTTTGTATATGCATGTGTATATGTATGTATGTATGTATGTATGCATGGGAGGGTAGCAATCAAACCTGGAAAAGTTGAGACATTTGTTTCATTTCGGTTTGCTTCAAAAAGGTTAAGTGTAAGGTGTTTGTGCTTTACAAGTCCAAAATGAATCATGCAGTTTGTAAAGCTATCTCCTCGTTAACACAGCGTGTGGTTTCCCGGGCAGGTTGGAAGAGCTGCTGCCAAATACATGATTAATCTATGAGCGACAGCAATTTATCTTCAGGGCGCACAGACTCCTGCGGGGAAGGTGTTTGTCAGATACCCTTGTGGAGTGCTAGATACAATTTCAGCAGAAAAGTTCTGTAGGCTGTGCCTCTGAAATTAAGCTCTGCTCTGGCTTACTGCCTTTGTGTTAAATTGCTACACACGTGTTCACGGGTGAATCCTTAAGTTCCCTCACAAGATCTTACATTGAAAATACAGGCTCTGTATGGTTATATGCCACAAATGAGCAGCATCTGAGCTGTAACGTAATATTATCAGATATCAAACATAAATGACAAATAAACACAGACTAAACTCCCCAACTCACTGAAGTCTCTCCTCACCTGACAGTTGTCTTCTCTTACTTTGTCAGTGCCTGATTCCTTACGCCAATAAAGCATTACAGGATTGCCCCATAGTTTATTTGCTCCGTTCAGCTTAATTACTGCTTCTTCAGCAGTATTTTTACAAGAAGCTTCTGCTTATTCACTGATGCAAACCTTGTAACAATGTACTTAAACTGTACAACCCCTTTTAATCTGGGAGGTTTAAAACCTTGTAACTTAGGGCAACCTCTGATAATTGGCTGTGGCCCATCAGTGTGCCCAGGCCATCATTTCAGAGCCACCACATCTAGGTGATCCTCCTGCACCTCCACATCTCTCTGAAGGTGTGCTGTTTGCAGGAAGCCACTGCATTTGCTATGGCAATGTGTTTGATATAGTCTGGGCATGATCTGCATGAATGGGATTGTGTGAGCTGCTGGAAAAGACTGACCTTTTTACACTTCAGTCCTAGGTGTCAGCAATAATGGGAAGGCAGCTGTCTCCAGGCAGTAGAATCACACTAATGTTACCCCTGGGCCCTTTGCTGTGGGCATTTCATTCTTCTCATTAAGCGTTGAAGCTGTTTTCTAGTCCTTAAGTACAAGTCTCAGATTCCACCATTACTTCTTGTCATCATCCTGTCATTCAGTAAAGTCAGTTTTGCCCCAGGGGCAAGAATGCAAGACCAATACTGCATAAGGTGCCTGCCATATGAAAACAGTAAATCTGCCAGGATAGGTACTGTCTTTGCATGGCCGGGAAGTATTGCTATAGGTAAGAGCCTGCCTTTCACATTTATTACCTTTATCCCTAAGTTTAGATTCCCTTAGCTTGTCTAAAGGTGCTCTTTTGTAATTGTGATATTAATCAAGAGCAGCAGGTCCCAGATTGTTATCCCTGGTCCACCCTCGTCAGTGGTGGTCACGAAGGCCACAGTAAATACCTCACCTGCCTTCCAGTGCCTCCAGTCAAAACCGCAGTGCACTCAGGTAAGGAGAGCCTTTGCTTCATGCTCTTGAACACACAGAGTAACCTTACTGGGAAGGGAAAAAGCACCAAGCAGCTGCTTGGCAATGTGGGTTTGAAACTTATTATTTATAAACTAAGGTTTAGCCTTTATTGATTATTATGTCTCTCAGCAGTAAAATAGCATCACAATTCTTGCAGATGGGTTTGTTCTTTGCATTTGGGTTTACCTCTGACTGCTTTAATGAAACCTTGCTTGTATTTGCTATTCCAAGTTGTCATTTCTCACCAAAACAACCAAACTGTGAAACATGAACTGGATTCTCGTCTGGTGTGTGCTTGTAGTAAAAAACCCCATGTTAATCAGTGGCCTATCTTCAGAGAAAGCCTGTACGGACTGGCTTCAAATAATGGTATCACTTACATCTGTGCAACTGATCATATCAGAACTGCTTTCAGGCAACTCTGAATATCATCTGAGGTTGATGAGGTGTGACTGGAAGCAACATGTGGACAGTGAAACACTATATCCATAAGGAAGAATGTAAGTTCATCATCAGATCCTAAACTGAGATCACAGGGACTGACAGTAAATGGAGAGAAAAAGAAAACTTCAATTTGAAACTGGGAAGAAAACCTCTCAGAAATCACTAAGGCACAGGCTAAGGGATAGTGTTTTGAGAGTAGGACTGTAATTTAAGTACTTAAAAGATAAATTCGACTCCTTTAGCAAGATTATAAAGAAATCTAGTAGTAATACAATGCCGCCTCTACATTGTAAAGCAGTTCTTAGAAGCCACTGACAGTCATGCCTTCAAGGGTTTGTTACATGGTACACTAACCAAATGTACAAACTCATGATTGTGATATACTCTTAAACTCTGAAATCAGTTCCAATCCCCAAATCTGACCTTCTCCTGTTTTAGATAAAACTTTGGCTGCTAAGAACCACAACAGTAATGCATCCTGATCAAAATGAAACTGGTGTTTGGTGAATGTTCTCTGTTGTGGTAGGTTACATCCATATCAGTCCTTTAAGGCCCTTGCTCATGGGGTTGACTTCTCCTGTCCAGCAACTCAACAAACAGCAATAGTAACTAACCCTTCAGACACAGATTTGTCACTTGTAAAAGTTCCTGTTGCATTCTCTGCTGATGACTTCTGGTTCATACAGCTTCCTCGTGGAAATATGAAATGGGAGCAGTGTGGTTGGAGGCTGCTGTGGGTGCCCAGTGTGATGCCGGGTTCCTTGGATACCCACTGTGATGCTGTGGGTTCCCCTGGGGAAGGGTGGCCAGGAAGGAAGGGGTAGTTTGTCCCCAGAAGCCCTGCTCCCCTCCGTAAATGGGTCCCTGGACCATGCTGTGGCCACCTCCTCCAGCCAATGGTAATGCTGGAGCCAAACAGGGCTGTGCAGTGTGGGAAGGATGTCCTACAGCGGTTGTGTCTTGTGGGAGGTCACTGGGCCAGTGCCATCAATGGGTTACAGGAAAATAATGTTTATTAAAAACCTGCTTGCTTTTAAATCTGCTTTAATTGCATTCACATTGGAAGATGCTGGATGTCTCCCTGCTCCATTCCTCAGCAGTCAGCTTGAGACACGACAGTTACATTAAGGCTATTTAATCCCAAAATATGGTCCTCTTCCTGTTTAGAAATCCAATGTATTCCCCAACAGCAATTCAACATGCCTGCCACAACAGGGTCAAACCAGAAAGGTTTCTAACAGAAAAGTGTTAACAGGAAAATTGCCAAAAAAGGTACACAGCAGAGATGTCCCTCTGTTGCTTTTATATACTGTATGGCACTGATGTCCATGCAAGAATTGGAGCCCTGATAGCACTCAGAAAATAGGCATAAAATTCCCTTCTCTCTCCCCTATAGCTTTATCTGCTTACTGCAGTTTTTCATTTCCATCACAACTGACCTGCCTGGAAAACGTTCGCTGCAAAGATCGGAAGTGAAGACTAATGCGTGCAAGCATAAAATCACAGTGCTGCTCAGAAAAGGAGCATAAAATACCTGTTGTCTTCATGGCTTACTTCACATTTAAAACTGCACTCAAGCTCCTTTGGTCGTCCTTCCACCCCCAAAGCTTCCCTGCAATGTCTGATGCCAAGTCCCTTGTGGGAGGGGCAAGGGAAGAGGAGCCTTGTGCTGTCAGGCAGTCCCATTTGCAGGGACTGTCCACGGAGGGCCCTCTGCACTCTTGCTTGTTAACAACTCCTAGAATGCATATTAGCACCTATTTATCTAGTTCCTCCCCAGCCTGTTTCACACCGGCAGGTGATAATCCAAATTCCCCATTCTCATTCACCTCTGGTCCAAGTTTGCTTCCCTGTGAACTGCAATGACAAATCTCTCCTGATAGCCCTAACTCTCAGCACCGGGGAAGATCTCCATCACTGGTTCACCACAGTGATGCGTTTGAAACCCTCTGGCTGAGCTGATCTAGAGTTCAGGTAGGGTCAGAAGAAGTCTTTGGGACATTATGTCTGTTGAGGTGAGCAACCAAACCCATCTCAAGGTAGAGGACACTCCAGTTCTGATTGCACGTCCTGAGCACCCCTGAAACCTCCCTCAACTCATTCAGAGAAGCAAACCAAAGAGGAAATACCAGAAAAATGCCTGCAGAGCCAGTGCTGCCCAGAGATAAACTCTGGAGAAACAGACACCTTCAATCTTTGAAGTCCCACACCAGGATCTGTGCTGGCAAAGCTGACATCCAAAGGAAGGTTCTGAAGGGAAATGGAGACCAAGCTTTCCAAGATATTTCTCAACACAAACAGAAAGATACTTACTAAAATACCCAAAAGCTATATAGGTCCCTTATGGTGCTCTGATGCGTGTGCAGTACAGCAGGTAGCAAACACAAAGGCAGACAGCATGAACACCGTGAATATGTGAAAGCAGGGTGAAAAGAGCAAAACCTCCTTTGAAAAACTACTGGGACCAGCAAGGTGAAATCATGCTTGCTTGATTTCTGCCACAACAGCTCTGTGAATTTAGCAATAAGCTCACTAAGCAAGATCCAGGGATAAAATACAAACCTGTAGTAACTGCATGGGGTGCAATGGGAAGATGACGAAGTATTTATGTATAATTCTAGCTGCTATATCTAATGGATGACACAGAGCAATCATTTGTGTTTATGCTGCTACTAAGGTTGCTGTCCTGCACAGGCAGAGCTGAGCAGCTAAACAGGAGCCCTTATCCCAGTCATGTTTAAGTGGCAGGTTTCTACAAACACGCTTCTATAGTTGGTTATGCCTGCCACAGCCTCATCAAATGCTAGCAATCACAATTTCAGCTGCTTCCTCTGGTATGACTTTGAGCTGTTTGATGTATCTGATGATGATGATCATTCCTGCCTGGAGCCCTGGTGAAATGCACTCACCAATCCCTGCATTATTTACTCCTGGGGCATTTTTCTAGAGGCATTGAATGCACCAAACATCTTCCTTTTCTCTTGAGATTAGAAATGATGTGAAATACACATGAGTTAATACCCTTTTAGCTTTAAATCCATTTGCCTTGACTTTCTAGAGATTTGCTTCAAGGGTAGAGAATGTTTCCAGGTGAGCCTGATTGGGTTCAGCTAGTTGTGACAGATGCAGTTCATTTGGGAGTGGGAGGGAGAATGGTGAGGGGATGATAAAAGGCTCTGAAAGCCTCTCTGGAGTCCTTTCTGCCAGGGAAACTTTTCAGTCTTCTGTTTTAACAGGCAAAAACAACTAACGACAACCTGCCTGCCTGTTGTTTTCTCCATCTTATTATGCCATCACCCATTCCTCTTAATTGTTTTCTCCATTTTGAGTTTTCCCCATCTGCGGACTTGCGACCCTGCAGCAGCCCTTTAGTTATCCCTGGCAAAGACAGCAAGAGCTTTCTGGGGGGAGCTCCTTCGGTCAGGACCCGCCGCTTGCCTCCACGCTTGGCCTGGTGCTCCATTGACTGGGATCAGCTCTGCCTCCTGCAGCCTCTTGGCTCTGGGGGCTTCGGTTCTGTCTACAAAGCCACCTACCATGGTGCCACTGTGGCTGTGAAGCAGGTGAAGAAGAGCAGCAAAAACCGGTTGGCATCACGGCAGAGCTTCTGGGCTGAGCTGAACGTAGCCTGGCTGCAGCACAATAATGTGGTACGTGTGGTGGCTGCTAGCACGTGTGCCCCGGCCAGCCAGAACAGCCTGGGCACCATCATTATGGAGTACGTGGGCAACATCACCCTGCACCATGTAATCTATGGTACTGGTGGTGTGTGGAGACAGGGTGAGGATGATGAAGGAGGATGCGGAGGGAAGGCCCTGAGCATGGAAGAGACTGTGTGCTATTCTTGTGACATCCTGACTGGTTTAGCCTTTCTTCACGCACAGGGCATTGTGCACTTGGACCTGAAGCCTGCAAATGTCTTCATCACTGAGCAGGGAGTGTGCAAGATTGGAGACTTTGGGTGCTCCCAGAAACTGGAGGAGGGCTTGTCCCAGAGCCCCCATGTTTGCCAGCAGGGGGGCACATACACACACCGTGCCCCTGAGCTCCTCAAGGGCGAGAGGGTCACTGCCAAAGCGGACATCTACTCGTTTGGCATCACCCTCTGGCAGATTGTCATGCGGGAGCAGCCCTACCTGGGTGAGCGGCAGCACGTGCTCTACGCTGTTGTAGCCTACAACTTGCGCCCTTCACTGGCTGCTGCTGTTTTCCACGAGTCACCAGTGGGACAGAGGCTGCAGAGCATTATCAGCTGCTGCTGGAAGGCTAATGTAGAGGAGCGCCTGAGCGCAGCCCAGCTGCTTCCCAGCCTCAGGGCCCTGGAGCAGAGCCTCTAGGAAAACTCAGGACTGTTTCCTTTGCTGTTACCTCTTCTTTCCCCCTGCCTTTTCTCTGAACATAATGATTTAGCCCCTGTGATCTAAAGGCTTTGTTGCTGTGTTTTATACTAAAAAAAAAAAAAAAAAAAACCAACAAAAAACCCCACAACAAACTGTTCCGATGTTTTGATAAAAGAAGATTATAAATAAAGACATTTAACAAAACTGTGGGGTTTTACCATGGAAGGGGATAGAGGCAAGGATCGAGACATTAGCAGCTATGGCTTTTTCTGGTTGATCTGTTGTGTGCTGCCTTCTCAGGGAGAAAATGGGGAATGTGATGGGCAGAGACGTTGTTTTCAAGTAAGTATAATAAAGGAGCTTCTTTTGGAAGGTTCTTTGTACATAATACCTTTTGGTATTTCCAAAATGTCAGATATGAGTAGTTCTTTGCTAGGTTTGTGCATTTGAGCTTTTCCTCTTCATTTACCAATGAATGAGTATGCATCACAAATCAATGAATGCAGAAAAATAAATACAAAGTGTCAGTGGGTTTTCTTCTTGTTCTCAGCTGTACTTAATCTCAGTAAGTATGCTTTTTCTGAAATGGAAAGTGTGAACTACCGGTATATTTCTCAAAATAAGGAACCTTTTTGTCAGTCTAAGGCTATTAAGAGTAAGAAGCAGCATTAACAACTTGGTCTTTTGTAAGACCTCTGTGCTGCCAGGTGTCTGAGTTGCAACTTGCTAGTTGGTATACTGTAAACTTCAGTATTTAGTTCGAACTATTTAGTGTTTTAATTGCAGTATTTAGTTTGAAGTATTATAAGAGTATCTTGTGTGGAACAGGAAGTTCCCAGGTTTTGGAGGTGCAGGGGGGGTATAAAACCAAAAATAATTGGGAAAACATGAAGGGAGAGGTACAGATACAAAAACCTCCTAAAATCAGGGTAAGGAGGGGTGTTACTTGCCCTTTGTAATGCATGGGTCAGTATTAGACAAGATACTGGAAGTACTGAAAAGGAAAATTGATTAAAGCAGTCATAATGGTGCTCTGCCAGTGCTCAAAGCATACACTATTGAACTATCCTCTGTACTGCTTATGTCTTATCTGCTATCTTTTCTAATCTGGTTGTAATGTGTCTGAGCAAGGAAGTGCTGTAGGCAATGAAGACAAAAAGCTCTGATCCTTGATTTATTGGAACTGATAATTATACATCTGTTGAGATCTCAACCCTTATCTGGAGCTAGGAAGATCTGACTGCTGCAGCTGATATTGCTGTTCAGTTCAAAGACTCCACTTCTTAAGACAGGAGAGTAAGGGATGTTTCAGTCAAACTGTTTTTCTTCGTTCCCCTTCCTCCCTCTTGCTTCCATTCTGGAGAAAAATCCCAAAGGAATTAAGCCAGTTTCCTGGTTTTTGACACACATCTGTTCTTAGCCCCATGAAATCCTGGAAATGAGCAGCTATGTGAATTTGAGATGATTCTGTAGGTCTTTATGGTATTTGGGTTGGCCATTGAAATTGATGCTTTACAAAGCATATCTAAGCTTAACTATTTCTTGCTCTTCTGTCCCCCTTAATTGGAACTGTAAAATGCTGCCTGGGATCAAAAAACCGAAGGTAATTTCTGGAATAGATTTCCTGTGTTTTTTCTGTCAAAATAATTATGCTATAGAAAAACAACTTGTTTTTCATGTTGCATAACAAGAAATATCTTATAAAGGTTATCATAACGAGCCAGTTACCTTTTAAAATGATTAGCTGAGAGCATGTAAGATAAAATGTCAGATAAAGAGACTGGCAAGCCTCACCTTAACATTAAGCCTTAGATAAAAATGTTTCTCCAGTCTTCAAAAGAATATAATAAAAAAATGGAATTAAAGTGTTTTAGTAGTTCCTAGATACTTACGTGTTTTATTTATTTTGCCAATCTAGGTAGCTTGTTGCTTAAACTGCTAGGAACTTGCTATTGTGCTTAATGATACTTTAGTGTCAATAAGTGCTACTTGAGTGTCTATGAAAAAACAAGCACCCTTCAAATTCTCTGTTATACTTGACAGAAGAATACTGGATGGCCAAGACCTGCTCTTGGAGGTGTAATCAGCTCTGCAGATGTGTCTGTTGGTTTTATGGGGCTCGCTTTTGAATGGGAATGAGAACTCTGCACAGCACTCAAGATAGACACATTATAATCTGCTGTCATAATGATGTTTTCTATTTTTTAGCATCTGCTAAGATTTGGTATGCTTAGTTTTGGTTATTAATGAGCTTCGAGTTAACTCTAATCAAGAAACATCTCAGGCCTGATGGCTCAGAATCCATGGTTCTACGTGATAAGGATTATTTTGCCTGTTTGCCTCACTTTACATCCGTCTACCTTGAATTTCCTTCTGCCGGTTTGTAGCTGGCCCTTGCACTCATATCCTAAATAAACAGATTTGCTGATGGTGGGGGTACCTTATGGCTCACCTTCTTGCACTTCATTTATGGATGTGCTGAGCTGCACAGGACCCTGTGAGACACCAGTGGGCACTTCCTAGTTGAGAGAACTGACACATTTACCCTCTGCTCCTACCTTTTGATTTATCCAGCCCAGGATTTTCTCTCCTAAACACAACTGCTTAGTACCTTTAAAAGTTTGCAGTGAAGGATTTTCCAAATACCTTTGGAAATCCAAAGGGAACAAACGTATCAGTCAGATCCTTATCTGCATGCTGTTTGCGCTCCTAAAGAATTCCAATACAATTCAGCATAGCACAACTCCTTCCAACCAAAGCAGTATTGGCAATATATGTCAATCGTGATTAGGAAAGGGTTTTTTTTTAAAGACTTCCATGGGCTATGGTCCTGGAGAGGAGAGAGCCCCAGGATACCTGGTTGATAGTCAAGGATTGCCGTCTAAAAGCTCAAGATGGGTCCATCCCAATGAGCAGGAAATCAAGCAAAGGTGACAGAATGCTTCCAAGGATAAACAAGGAGCTCCTGATTAAACTCAAACATAACAAATAAATGGGCAAGGGTTGAGAGATCAGTGAGAAGTCCGGAGCAAGAAAGACTGTTGGTAGAGAGGATCAGGTTAGGGAACATTCAAACAAATGAGACATATGTTCATGGGACCTGATGGGATGCACTCACAAATGCTGACAGAGCTTGCTGATGTCATTGTGAGGCCACTATTGATGATCTTTGGAAGATCATGGTGGTCAGGAGAGATTCCTGAGGGTTGGAAGAAAGCAAATCTAACTTCCATCTGCAAGGTGGCCAGAACAGAGGATCTAGAAAACTTCATCCCATGGAATGTGGTGGAACAATCCTGGAAACCATTGCCAAACATACCCATGACAAAAAGGTGATTGGGAGTAGTCAGTGTGGATTTATGAAGAGGAAGTCATGCTTGACCAACATGGTAGCCTTCTGTGATGAGATTGCTGGTTGCTGGATGAGGGGAGAGCAGTGGCTTTTGCTTATCTTGACCTTAGTGAGGCTTTTGGCACTATTTCCCATTACATCCTTGTAGATAAACTGATGAAGTACAGGCTAGATAGTGAAAACTGAGAACTAGCTGAGCTGCTGGACTCAGAGGGTTCTGGTCAGTGGTATGAAGTCCAGCAGGAGACCAGTCACTAGTGGTGTACCCAGAGATCGCTACTGGGCCCAGCACAGGTTAATGTCTCTATTAATGGTCTGGATGGTGGGACAGAGCACACCCTGAGGAAGTTCACAGATAGTACAGAATTGGCTGGCGTGGTCAGTACCTCAGATGGTTGTGCTGGTGTTCTGAGAGACCTTACCAAACTGGATAAATCTGCTGATGGGAATCAATGCAGGGAGCTGCAAAGCCTCGCACCCGATGGAGTGCCAGGTAACCCCATGCATCAGCTCAGGCTGGGCGCAGATCGGCTGGAAAGCAGCTTGGCAGGAAAGGACCGGGAGCTCCTGGCAGACACCAAGTCGAACATGAGCCAGCAATGCGCCCTTGCGGCAAAGGTGGCCAACAGCACCCCGGGGTGTGCTGCGCGGGGTGTTGCCAGCGTTGCTCCGGCAGGTCTGAGTTCCCCTCTGCTCACTCAGACCTGGTGGGACGCATCTGGAGTGCTGTGGCCAGCTTGGGATTCTGCCGGGACAAGAAAGTCATGGATGTACCGCGCCAGGAGTGTGAAGGGCCATTAAGCTGATTATGGGATGGAAACCTCTGCATGTGAGAGAGGCAAAGAGATGGGACTGTTCAGCCTGGAAAGAGAAAGCTCCAGGGGATCTTACCAGTTTGTATAAATACTTTTGGGAGACAGTAAATATGGAGCCAGTCTCTGCTCAGTGGTGCCCAGTGACAGAACAAGATGCTATGGAGACAAACTGAGAGACAAGAAATTCCATTTAAATGCAAGAGAAAAACATTTTTACTCTGAGGATGGTCAAACACTGGAATAGGTTGCCCAGAGAGATTGGAGTATCTTCATCCTTGGAGATATTCAGAACCCAACTGGACACAGTACTGAGCAAGCTGCTCTAGTTGACCCTACTCTGAACAGGAGGTTGGACTAGACAATCTCCACAGGTCCCTTCCAACCACAAAAGTTCTGCAAATATAATAACATTTATAGATGCTTGAATTTCAGACAGCACCCGAGTTCTCCTACAAAAGTGTTCCTAGTATGAGCCTATTTTGTGTTTCATCCTGGGACAATACACAGGCAAGAAACACGCTTTCATTCTTTGCAATGGCTTTGTTGATCAGGGGTTTGGTTTTGTTTTGATTTGTTTTCTTTTCTTTTAAAAACCTGACATCAGTAGATCCATCAGAGGGGCTTGACAGAATTCTTGTTCTTGATATTCTGAAAACTATAAATCATGGGATTATTTTAGTTCCTTGAAGTTTTTTTTTTCATTTATTTTTATGTTTAATCCACCAGAGTTTTATCCTTTCCATTTTCTTCATCTGGACTCAGCTTCAGGTTTTTAAAAGATGAGCTCTTGCTTCTAAAGCTGGCATCAAAGCTAATGAGTGTAGCTGCACATCGCTCTTTAACTTTGTCACACTTGCATACCTCCATATAAAACGTTAGCAGAAGCACATGATGCTAGCAGAGTTGCAGACAATTGTGTTATTACTCTTACAGGATTCTGTTCACGCAGATTTTTCCCCAAGTCTTTCTATAAGCTGGCTTTGTTCTTTATCTCTCCTTCCCCATTCATATGTGTGCAGCACAGTTCCAGATGGTTAGCAAGACATGGTTACAAGTCAGGATAAATCTTAAGGGCTACTCGTACCTAGTTTATTTATTCTCTTCATTCCTGGAACTGATCACCAGCAGCTTGGTCAGCCTAAACAGAAGATGTATTGAAGGCCTGGAGAAAGTGCTACAACCAGGTAATTGTAATTTATCAACATCTTGCTATGCTTTCTGAGCATGAAACAGTGTGAAGCCAGTGCTGAGGATCCTTTGTATGGCTGCTCCAATCAGCCAGCCAACCAAATATAAAAAGGAACATCACTTTTTCTTTCTCTGGACTAAATGCCTTGGCAGGGCATATATAAAAGCATAAAGAGTTTGAAAAGCTGAACTAGCATTCATGTCCTGGTGGGCTCTGAAGGGTCTAGCAAATTCAGAACTATGGGAGCCGGTATTGCACAGATTCAGATGTTGCAGCATCAGTGTAAGTCTGGGCACAGTGGTATTGTAAAATATCTTTGAGCTGTGCACTCCAGCCCTCTGCCGGCAAGGTATGCTCTATTCAGAGCACATGTTATGTGATGCTAAGAACAGGCTGGACCTCCTCAAATAAGAGTGACGCTTCTTAGGAAGGGACAAAGCCTTCTTTGTCCCAGCTGCTAAATGTCAGATGTCTCATGTCATCAACCAAGTTCCACAGCTTGATATAATTATCTTAATTGGAAATAAATAATTCTTGTATTCAGGTTTGTTTGGTTGTTGGGTTTTTTTATGGCAGGAACTTAAGTGCCATTCCTGGGACCCTGGGATGCCATGTCCCAACAGCCATTTTCTCAAGGTGAGCTGGTTTTCTGGTTTTATGTTCTCTGTCCGTAAGTAGCACAAGCTGCCTTCCAAATGTCCACCTCTGCTGCATTGACAGCTAACCATTGAAAACCGGGTTGAGCTCCTGCCCCATAGCAGTCTGGGGTAATCAGAGCCTGCATGGAAACTTCAGCTAGTTCTCATCAACCTCCCAGCACCCAACTACCAAATCTGGCTGCATTTACTAATTTCAGAAAGGACATGTAAAGAAGATACTGTAAAGTGCCTGCATTCTCATGTCTAGTCATGGACAGCAGTAGCTCTGGAGATACTAACCATGTTAGAGTATTGTATGTTGTGCTTTCTTGGTTATACAGGTAGCATTGTCTACCAAGGGAAAGCCTGAATTAAAAGTTATAATTCTAGCCTTTTTTTCTCTCTTTAATAACAAATGGCATCCACCACCCCCAGGCCCCGCTATGACTCCTCTTTTCTCTCAAATGGGCACATGTGCAAAACTTGACAGGATGCAGTTAAGAAAGAGATTTTAGGTAATTTTGTCTAATTCAAACTGAGTCCCGAAATAAGAGCCAATACTGGTCAGTGCTGAAGTGGGTTTAGGTAAATATTTTTTTTCATACTTTTCTTCATGATGAAAAGCAACATCCACGTGATCTTGTGAGTTCTGTGAAGCGCAACAATTACTGTAGCAGTCAAGTGATTAGAGGAAAGACAATAATAGATGGCTAGAAGCATGGGAAGTATGCAATTGTAATAAGCGGTTTCTAGGAAGAATGAGAAAGAAGAAGAAAAAGCATGGAAATGTGATTTTATCAATCTGTATTACTCTTCACTTTGTATAGGTTTAGTGTCTTTGGTTCCCAAATACAAATATCAACAGATTTTTCATAATAAGTTTTTAAAAATGTAAGCATAAGCTACAATTCTGATGCTGCTCTCTTTATTTGGGGATGGGCGGGAGCATTATGATTAAACATATTTGATAACTAAGTGGGGAAGTTATATGTTTCTCCTTGACACAGCTTCTGGCTTATCATCAACCAGGAGCCTCTGTAAGCCTGCTCATGGTTTGTTTTGTTGTTTGCTTCTCTTTCCTTGGAGGCTTCTGTGCTCATTTATATCGTATTTTTTTAAATTATATTTTTCCCTTTTTTTTGGTGCCATGCTTTATCTCACCCCAGAAAGAAAGAGATAACAACACTATCTTCAAATGACAAAAATATTATGTAACTTGGAGGTAGGCACATCCTTAATACAGAAGGTAGAATGGGAAGCACAAAGATGTAAGCACGTATGGGGGGCTTCTATATCCTGTGGTAAGATGCATCTGCAGCACAGAAAACAACAATGTTTTACAGAATATACCACAAATATTTGTGAATTCAACGGGACTTCAGTGCATGCTTGATATTTGACTTGTATATCAAGTTTTGCAGCATTAGCGTCTGTGCTTATGAATTGATCCACTAGAACAAGGATAAAAATAGGACTAGAAACTTAATGATTGTTATTAAAATTAACTGTACTTTGAACATTTTACTTATACTGTATTTTAGCCATTTATCTGCTGCAAATACCTTAATGCAGTGCTCAAAGAGCCTCTTTCTATGCTTCAGTTAACCCAGCTGCCAAATATTTGTCTGCCTGTCCTATGAAAAGCCTTACAACCAGTTAAAGAAGGAAAATGGAACAAAAAAAGCCTACTGGCATCTCTCCCAGCCTGCCATCAGCTAAGGATGCCATGGGACAACCTGACAGTAGAGGCACCATCCGCCCCTGGACTTACCCAAGCATGAGGCTCAATTTCGGTCTCTACCCAGCCTGAGGTTCAATAGCCTGAGTGTTCAGCAGAGCAGGGAGGTGATCGCATTTGCCTTTGCAGGGCACCTGGGATAATAGGGTAATTCATAACTTAATGAATATTCTACTGCACATGTGCCAGGCTACAAAGAGCGAAGTAGGCTGCAAACTGGAAACGTAAATGTCCAGCTCTTTTTAAGTTCCTCCCCTCCAACAAGGCGGAAGGGAAACCAGTTTTATTTTCAAGCCATGTATTTTTCTCAGCTGCTGACTTCAAAAACAGTGAAAGGGTTTTGATTCAGGTGTGGCACATGTGAAGCTGGCCCCACGGACAAGTATAGAAAGTTGCTCCTGAACAGAGGTAAAACAAATCTGACTATAAATATGGGAATTGATAGGCCGGGGAGGCTGGACTGGGTTTTTTTTAATAGTAGTAAATAGCGTATATATATGTAATACATTAAGTTTAGAGAGCTGTCATATACTGTGGCCACATCGTTGTTTCTGAGCAATCATAGCAAGGGTACTAGGAAAGAGCCATTTGCACAGGGAGACAAGGGAGGTGGCTGGAAGAAGCAATGAGAAAAGCCAGGAACATGGAGAGGGGAGACACCCCCAAAACCAAACCTGGTTGCTACAAGCCTTTCAATCAGTGGAGCTCTCACTGAGAACAAAGTTAATGCTGGCACATGAATTTCTGTGCTGTATGCTAGAGCTACCTGCCCACTGGGCTGCCAGGACCTGTGTGGCTTCTAAACCAAGGTCTTGAACTAGTCTTAAAATCAGACAAGGCCACTGATTCAGTGCAGAGTGGTCATCCATTAGCACCAGGTCATACTAGTCTCTTGTTTAGTTAAAACAAGCATAGCCTTCCCCTCACTCCCAGCCCCAGCCTCCCCAAAACCCAGCTGGCCTGTCAAAATGAAAAACTGGCTAATTTTAAATGCTCTACAAACCATTACCTGCCCCCTAACTGTCTGTGAGATTTTTTCTTTCTTTTCCTAATGATTGCACTATGTGCTAATTGTGATGATGGTTAGTTAGTGGTTTACTTTAATAACACAAATGGTTTACCAATGCACACTAATACACAACTAATGATGGATTCTTCACTGGAAAAGATTTTTCTTTTATATACAGAAGATGTTAAGAGTAAAAAGCTCAGTTTCCCATATCCAAGGTGTGGTGTTCTTTTTTTCAGGAAAGAGAAGAATGAATCCCTAAGTATTAGCATGAGCCTTTGTGCCTGCCAGAACAGATTGGCTCTGCCTCACACCAGGAACATTTCACAAGAGTGTATGAGACACAGTTCCTCCTCTGAACATGAAGGGACTCTCAAAAAGGAAACATACCTGCTGCAAGGGCACAGAAAGGGGGCTATTGATAGAACAAAGTACCTGCTGGGTGCCCTCAGACACATCTTCCAACAGTCATAATTACCGAAAGATTATTTTGTAATATATACATTTTGTACTTAAAAGAAAAGCATGAGATAGTCATGCTGAAAAAATTACAGGTATTAATATTGCTGGATTTTTTTCCAGGGGACATACTCAAAAACACCTTCTGTGTATACCACAGTAACTAATTTTATTTGCCTAAAAATTGAATGTTTGACCACAACCCCCTTAAATGCTAATATTACCTTTCCCTCAGTTTTAAACCTGTAGACAGTACTGCTCCCCTTGATCTGTGCCTGGAAAACCTGCTGCTAGTTATCGCTGTGCACAGAGGTAGGAATGTTAGAAGTGCAATCGTGTGGATCTACAGATAGTTGCTCTTACAACATTTAAGTGATTGTTGTGGGGGAAAAAAGACTTTTCTATTTTTTATTATTTCCTAGGAGAATACTCAAACCACATTCCGTATTTGTAACAATGATGTTTTATAGACTGGTATGAAAGGACATGTACAGGCTCCGTTCTCATTATAAGTAGGAACCTCTGACATATATTTAGGTGAAAGTTGAGTTTAATAGACTTGCTGTTCACTCCTGTAAGTTGTTCTCTTCAACAGAACTGCTGGGTCTCCTATGGAATGACATTACAGACTCTACGGTTGTTGTTCCTGCCCTCTACTGCAACCTCGTAATTGCACGCAGTAAACTGCAGCTGCTGCTTTGCCACATTAGCTTTCCAGAGAAGTCAGCAAACCCTTTGAAACCAAAACTTCTTAATACTTGATGCCTCTTGGATCACTTTCATGTGACGTTGTGGATCTGAACAGCTGTTCTGAACAATCACAGGGTAATGATTTCCTCAGTGGCGAATAACTCCTGTTTCTAAAGCACATCTTTAACAGCACAGCATCTCCTTTAGTTCCAGGTCCCAAGTTTGACGTTATTACTCCTCTTTCTGTCAGGTTTTGAGTAATTTAACTTGGCTAGTTCACAGAGGGTCAGGACACAACAGCAGAAGCATTACTAAATTGGCTTTAGTCCTTCTTTATAGACGCCAGTGTTGGGGAGGGCATCTCTTCACAAGTCCCACAGAAGTCAGTCTGACACCTGGATGTAATCTAGATAAAACTGTGTGATGCAAGTAATATCCTGCTCTACAGGAGTACCATCAAGATGGCAATCCCTCCTTGCTTTAAATCTCATCATCTGTGGCAAGCATTTGCTAAATTTTGTGCTTGGAAATGTTCGTAATCTGAAAACCAGTTGGATCAGGAATATCACAAAGAGGAAACTAATCTTAAAGGGATGAGGAAAAACTTCTGAGGAAAAAAACCCAACAAAACCATGATGCAGTGATGCATTCTGTATCAAGAGAAGTTTCTCCTCTAGTCGTAGGGCAGTGTGTGGTCAGGATCATTCCCTAAATTATCCCTGCTCCGTGACAGAGAGGCAGCACAAGGACCATGAAACAATTCCCTCCTACTCTGTCTCGACAAAGAATTAGATTAGATTAAACTGGTCTTTGGAAGAAAAAAATGTGATCAGTGACTTCATAACTGGGCTCTGAAACAGTAGACAGAGGCTCACGGGCAAAAATACATGTGGACTACATAGACTGGTAAACATAATTGCTGTAAAATTAATCAACATTTTCTTCTTCAAGGACAGACATCTCACCATGCCAACACTCCGCTGCTGGTAGCTTCCCCGAAAGCCTTTGCAGGAGGTAGACATAAGGAGGAAAGACAACTCCAAAGTCTTTATTAGCACAGTATCATGGGAATTCGCACGCATCAGCATTCACTGCTAGTTTCTAAACACCCCGAGGACAAAGTGTGCATAGAGAAGCCAGCCAGGTAAGCGTAGCAAGCCAACCTGCATCCTGGAAGCCACTTCCAGTGCAGTTGTTAGAACAGCTTGCTGCGTTCAAAGCATTCTGCCGATATTACTTGAGTGGATGCAACTTGTGTTACAAACTATTGCAGTCTTCTTCAACTGTCTGATTTTACAAAATGAAACACATCAGGACAAACAGTGCCAAGCAGTGCTGCCTCAAGTGGCCAAATCTGGATTGGAGAGAATCCTGTAGCTTGGAATTAATTTTTTATACTTCATTAACCTTTCCACACATGAAGCCTTCCAAGGTGATCTCCAAAATGAAAGCTGGATGCAAAACCACAGGGGTTTTTTTTGTATGTCCACTAGTTCTGCTTTCACTGGACTGATGCTGGGGATTTTCTGTACAGGAATTGCATGCTCCCCTCTTGGTAACATGGCCTGGATAACAACAGGTGGTACAGCAGGAATGCGAATGTAAATAGTGTGTGTGAACAGAATCCCCAAGCCAGCATGTTCTGAGAGGATGTTTGCCCAAAACCTGATAACACTAAGAGGAAATTAACAATAACAAAGCTTGCTTAAGACAATGATCCCCCAGATTAAACAGTAACCAGGGGATTAGATTTCTGAGAGCCTTTAAAAGAAAAAAAGTTAGCTTGAAAAGGAGCATGAGAATTTGTGATTGTTGTTAAAAACCCTGGGATGGGAAAGCAGTACCTGAGCAGCAGGTGTTATTACTTCTAAGGCCTGACAACACCCTCACCATCAGACACGGTCCGGAGCTGCCACACCGCTCCCCCTATAGGCAAGGGGATGAGAGGATGAGATGTAGCAGTAGGGACCCACTGCTCGGGAGCATGTGAGAACACACAGGGTATGCTTCCATCAGCATGTGCATTAGCTGCACAGGTGCACATGCCCACATCTCCAAAAAGAAGGATGTAGAAACAGGGGAATCTGCACTCCCAAAAGTAGAAGTGTGAATTTGTAACCCACACTTCTTGCAAGAGAGGGGATCTGCATAAGAACTGTGTGAATACGTAAGTGGGATCAGTTGTAGAAGAGTGTGTAAGAAATTTGTAGGTGCTTATTAACACTTTGTAAGCATCTAGTATAGTGATTTCTGTTGTATTGCTGATACTGATCACTGATTACTGGCAAATTACATATCGCTAATCAATAAACTGCCTCAGTTCTGTCAAGACTATATGAGTTGCAGTTATTCTCTGCAATAAGCTGCTGTTTCATTATTACAGATTTGACAGAAGCATCCCATCTGCAGAGCAAGGAGTGGAGAAGCAACAAATATTCTTCCAGACAAGCAGACAATATACAATTCATCAATTTGAAGAAACATCTTAACTGAACTAAGGCAGGACAACTTCAAATAACATCCTCCTCAAAGCAGTCCAGATGTACAATCCCGTTTCAATCCCAAGTGTTCAAAGGCACACTGCAGTGATGTATCACAGATTTGGCATCACCAGACATGCTCTAGCATATTAGCAGCTATCTATTTTTTGTCATTGTGATTTGTGTCAAAAGAACAAGGCAAAAGAGGCTGACAAAGGGAGACTTTTTTCTCTAACCAGGTCAATGATATTAGAAGCCAAGTGGACTATCTCTCAGGTATAAAGTACATATTTAGAAGGAAGGAGCTTGTGGTGAAAACTATGAAGTTCATGCTGCCCACTTGAAAAAGTCACTGAACCATCAATATCTGCAACAACATTTGTCAACAGTAAAGGACTCCATCAAAGCACAATTGCTCTTTTCCCGAGTTCATGTTTTCCATGGTTACATGAGCAATTTTTAAGTTAAAGAGAGCCTAGTATTTTATATGCTAAGCTTTATGCCAGAATTGGCAGGACCATTTAGAAAATTTAAAATGGACAGGCTAGGTACAATATGAGAACTCCAGCTGTGGACTGGTGCTCATGCATTCTGTGTTCTGTCCCTCTGCTACCTGCAGAGAACATTAGTTCCTGGTTACAACTACCCAGCTACGCAAATCAATCTTTGAAAAGAGGATATTTTCAGTTCCAGTGGGTTTTCTGGAAGTTTCAATAACTGGGGCACCTGTAGACACAGTAAATACAGATGTTCAAATTCTAGAGAGGACAAAGGGATATTAACAGGTAATACCTAACTGCTGAACAAAGAACTTGGAGGAGAGTTCTGAGACATGATACAACTGCCTAACTTCAATTTAACACAAGAGGATCAGCAGATACCTACAATTAAGACCAAGCAAATCCTGAAGCCTTTCTTAAAATGCTTGAGAATAGCCTTTATTGGATTGCTGCTGACTGGTTTAGATACTCCACCACCTACTGACGATTTCCTGAAAAGCCTTGAGTATGACCCTGCTTCACAGGTATTTTATGACCAGAAGTTCAAACGAAACCTTTAGAAGTGCATGGAGATCCCAGAGACCTTGGAGAAGAAGTGAGTTACAAGTAAATAGGAATATATTTTGTCAATATGTTAATCACCACTGAAAGCAAAGCCTAGAGGCATGAAGCTGGCATAACCCAGGTAGCTTCCAGGGAGCTGCCCACATCAAATAATCCCTATGACAAAGCAGATTTAAGGAAGATTCTGTGAGCCCTGCTAAACCATCCACTGGCCACCTGTATGAAATAAGTAGAATAAATGTATTTAAAATAATAAATGCTGTTCAGAAGCCAATTTGCGAAGCCTGGGTGCATACATCTGTCCTTCCTGAACCATCCAAAGGTGTATCAGAGTTCAGCATTCACCAGAAGACAGCACAAGCCTTCATTTCAAGAAGTTCTTGCAATACTGAGATGCTGAGTGACAGCAGGTACATGTTCGTTCAGCAAACTCTTCAGTCACGTAGGTAGACTCATACCAGGATCTACTATTGAATTATGACCACTCAAGCACTACAAGAACATCTGGCAGATCTCCTTGAATACCCTTTTTGTCATATGAACAAAGGAAGACAGAAGGTTAACTGACATCTAGACTAAATGGATTTACATTTGTAAAACATTGTGACATCGTTTCTGGGTAAAAACTGTATAATTTAGCCTGTCATAGAGAGAAAAACAAACAAAACCCAAACCACCAAAGCTTCCCAGGCAAAACTTAGCACGTTAAATGCAATGGCATTAAGTAGCTAAGGAATCAGGTGACCATCCATTTAGCACAAGTAAAAATGATCAGGCTAAAATTAAGCAAATGACCATAAACCTGACAAGAACTTAACTCTCTACACATAGTTTTTTTATTAATAGGAACTGAATTACTAATTTGGAAGCATAAATTGAATCCATTTGGCTCTACTATAAGCTAGTGGAAAATATACAGATAATATTCAGTTTATTACTCGGGACTGTTTCTGAAGGACAAACTTGTCAAAGGAAGAGAGAAAAAAACCCACAGTAACCTATAAAAGCAAAACCAGAAGGTGTCATGAATGCACATAGAACAATATTGAGCATGTTAAATCACAAAATTAGCTATTACATTGTTTCTGCTACAGACTAAGTCATGTTAAAAGCATGTCTTGCTTCTTAATAGTTTCTCTTCTAAATTACATGACATGAGGAAAACGCTTCTGGAAGCTTAATCTAAAAGGCATATGCCAACAGTGTATTGTAAATCCAAACTCACAATCTCACAACTAAAGTCAGCATTAGCTGGGGAGCAAAACCTACATTAAAACCGATATGTAACTGAAAGAAAACCAGGCATAACACAAAATATGAATTGGAAGCTAAGAATGACAAAATACTCAAGAGGTAAGCAAAAAGTTGTATTCACAATGGATGTTTACTCATATGAATAGCATGAAGGAGTATTTTTTACAGTATATTTCAGAGACAGCAGGAAATTCAGACAAACTTCTGTTCTACATTTGTGGAGAAAATCAACATAGATCAGAAAATTCTAACAATAGCTAAGGAAAGCCTTAAACATAGAAACAGAAGTAAGGCGGTTTTTAAATCAGCAGCTCCAGATAGCTTGCATCCAAGAATTTTAAGAGCTGGCAAAGGACACTTGTGTGCTGTTAATGTGGATTTTCCATAAGCTTTGAGAAATCTGGGGAAGCTCAGGAAAAAAAAAAAAATAAGTCTCAAAGAAAGCTGAGGTGGTGCCAATACTAGAAAAACAAGAAAGGAAGGAACAAATTCAGGAACTTACTGTCAACCTTGCATTAATCTCAGAGAAAAAAAACCCCAAACAACCTGACTTCTACATATAGGAACAAGAAATAAATACGGAAATTCTACTTCAATTACACAGCTTAAATGTATGGAAAACAGATATTTTCAGATTGACTTTTTTTCCTCATGCAGTTACAGCATATATTTGATAGACAATAGGAATAGTGTTGATAAAACACATCTGCACATCAACTTGTTCAGTAGGATACAAACTGACACTGTTAGGCACCTATAGACTTATCTACCATAGTCAGTAAATTAAAACTAAGATTACAGGTCTGTGTCATCAATGAGGACTCAAACATATTTCTAATTGAATCCCACAGGAATTAGTTCCTGGCAGCAAGCTACTCAGTATTTTATCCGGAAATAAAGTTTACTAAGAACTTTCATAAAAGCTCTACGTAAACAATGTAGCAAGACTGCCAATTGGGAACCATCTGGATTAGTGGAAAATTAAGTGTTTCAGCATGATCGGTGTGACGTCACGTATTTAAGAGCGATGAATATAAAACACTTATGGATGGAAAACTTCCTCAGGAATAGCAGATAACAGAGTAAACACGGGTTCCTTATGCATAAGCAAGTTCAAAATTGTTAATAATTGTTAAATGGCTCAGAAAACAAACCACCAGAACCAAACATTGCTTTTGCTGCAGGGAGGAAGAGGCCAGAGAAACAGGACTATCATCAGAACACATTCTTGAAGTACTGATCTCCATCAGCAAAAGACATGGCTGCATTTCAGGAAGCAGCAACAGGATGACAACTTCTGTATCCATGTTTATTGGAACTGCTTTATCAGAACATAGCATCTAGTCCAAACAAGTTATTAGTAAACCAGATATTTCAAAGAGCAAGTACAAATGAGCCAAGTGCAAAACAAGCCTAAAATTGCGCATCAAAATGGAATAATTGGTATAAAAAAAAGTTAACTGCATCACATGAGGCTTAAGGACCATATGAAGACCTATAATGCATTTTGTAGGGAAAAAAAAAATAAAATTAAGTGCAGTGTGATAGCTGAAAGTAAGTTCCTATTAAACACCGAGCAGGCTTTTCTGAGTAACTGTAGTAATTAGTAAGTTTCCAAAAGGCGGCAGTAGTTTTGCTAACATTACACATGTCCATCATTACTGGACAAACCCCCAAACTAGAATCAAAACATTATTTTTAAAAGATAACGACAGTGACCTTACCATACACCATCATTTCATAACATGTAACATCTGTTTCTCCTGTTCAATAAACCTGTTAAGTACTGATGTAACTAGGAACAGGCATGCTCTCAGCAAAACACTGGTTTGGGTCTGACAGTTACCAGTGCCCAGGCCAAATCAATGACTGTTTTCGTTAAAAAACATCTCTTCAATGCCTAATCTGAATAAATAAAAGGGACTTCAATAAACAGGGGCAATGGCTTCAAGCCGACAGAGGGCAGATTTAGGTTAGATATTAGGAAGAAATTCTCCCCTGTGAGGGTGCTGAGGCGCTGGCACAGGTCACCCAGAGAAGCTGTGGCTGCCCCATTCCTGGCAGTGTTCAAGGCCAGGTTGGACGGGGCTTTGAGTAACCTGGTCTAGTGGAAGGTATCCCTGCCCGTGGCAGAGGGGTTGGAACAAGATGATCGTTAAGGTCCCTTCCTGCCGAAACCATTTTGTGATTCTATGAAAGAAAGTAAGTTTAAGGTCTTAAATTTAAGAATGAAACCAGCATTTTTACTTTAAGCTTCTGTGGACCCTCACCTCCACTTTCAGAAAAAGTAACCAAATAAAATTAAAAAAAATAATTAAAGGCTTAGACGGGAACGGGCTCGCTACCGCTGTGCATCAAATCCCGGCACTTCTCCCAGCAGAAAGCCCAAGCCTGCTGGCAAAGGCAACGAGCCGCGCAGGACGCCCGCGGGGCCCGGGACAGGACGGCGCTAGGACCCAGGGAGCGCCGGCCGGGCCCGGTGTGGGAGGTGCGGCAGCCCGCGGACCCGCCTGCTCGCTCGGCACGACCCGCGGTGGGCCCCGGAGCGGAGCTCTACCCCTTGCCGCCGCCGGAGCCGCTCCCGGCCCCCTCTCCTCTCACTGTTAGCACCGCGATTAGCGCCCGCAATGCCGCTACCGCCGGCACGAAGGTGACCGACCGACCCCGGCTCCCCTTCCCCGGCGCTTCCGGGCCGCGGAGAGGCGGGTGAAAGGTCCCGCAGCGCCCGGATGGAGGCGGTGCCGCTCGCTATATAAGCGCCCCGCGGCCGCCGCGCCCTCCTCTCGCCGCGCCGCCGCCTCCTGGCTCACCGCTGTTCGCTGGGCCCGCGCCGCCCCTCGCCCGCCCGGGAATAAGTCGGTCAGGAAGGCCCCGCTGCCGCCATGGTGAGGCGCCGGGCACGGCGGGGAGGGCAGACGCGCCGCCGCCTCTCGCAGCCTGCAGCGCCGCGTGGCTGCCAGGCCCGGGCCGCCGCGTGTGCGCCCCGCCGGTGCCGGCTCGCGGCCGCACCCGGGCCTCGGCGCCAGGGCAGGGCTGCGGGCCGGGGCGCGGGGATCCCCCACTGCTGGGCCCTGCCGGGGTGGCGGGCAGGCGGGTCCTGAGCCCGGGCCGCGGCGGCTGCAGGGTTCCTCCTGGCAGGGCTCCCCCTCGGGAGCGGGGCCGGTGCCCGCGGGTGGAGAGGAGCGGCCGCAGCCCGGCGTGAGCGGCGTGACGGGCCGCATGCGGTAGAGGAAGGTGTCAGTTAATACTGACC
Organism: Strigops habroptila; assembly: GCF_004027225.2. NCBI lineage: Eukaryota > Metazoa > Chordata > Aves > Psittaciformes > Psittacidae > Strigops > Strigops habroptila. Next base: position 39,408,183 of record NC_044277.2, read on the forward strand.
GGCAGCACCTCATCGGTGTGAGAAACAACGTAGAGCATCCACGGGTTCTTAAGACCTTACTTCCTCTCTGTTTTCGCTTTTATTTTCTTTTATTCCCCTGGCCCTCATTAACACCCGGTTACTTGCAAAGGTTTAATTGTATAAGCTCCTCAAATCAATTTCCTGAGTGGCCAGAATGATTCTTTATGGCCAGATCTCCCTTTTTCTCTACTGTTGAAGTTGTTGCTGTTTTGTTGATGTCTTTGTTACTTAATTTGCAGCGAGATTAAGTTGTAAGATAAGTGAAATCCAAAATATGTGTTATTTATTTGTGGCTGGGCAGCCGGCTGTATAGGGGCAAACCAGAGAGGGGTGTTCTTGCAGTTCCCACCATCAGATGCATTTACACTAAAAACATCACTTTTCCTCAGAGCAGTTAGGACTTGGCTCTTCCTTTCTCTTCCCACTACTTCTTCCATGCCACTGTACTCCGCAGATATAACGTCTTTTCAGTAGAATAAAATAGTCCCAGAGCTAAATTGTTCTTTCCACCCTAAAAGTCTGTTTTTAAGAGGCTGCAGATAGTGGTGTTTGGCGTTGACTGTGGTGTCTGATGTTTGTAACTTCAATGTTTCAGGCGTTTAAAGATACTGGCAAAGCACCTGTGGAACAAGAGGTAGCGATTCATCGCATTAGAATTACTTTGACAAGTCGCAACGTAAAATCACTTGAGAAGGGTGAGTGATACTTCTTTTTTAACTGGGGTAGCTTGTTAAGCAGTGAGTGATATGTGTAGAATCAGAATGGTTTGGGTTAGAAAGGACCTTAAGATCATCTAGTTCCAACCGCCCTACCATGGGCAGGGTAAGATATGATATAAAACAGAACGTATTGACACCAGCTGTCTTTAGAGATGTTGGTGTTTGCCTGCTTGTAGGTGACTGGGCTCACGAAGTCAACCCAAAGTGCTTCGTACACTGACAAGTAGATTCTGTTTTAATTTTCAACAGAAGCCGGTGTTTGGGGGTTTTCATCGTGCTGAAAACTAAATGTCACAATGACTAATTTAAGAGAGTGCAGCTTCTTCCTTTTAGTTCCTGTGGGATTTTCAGTTGTCACTGTTTGAATTTATAAAAACTGAAAGGTACCAGTTTCTTGACTGGCATTTTGTCACTCTTTTTGAGAATAGTTTAGAAGTTCATTACTCTTTAACAAATTATTTAATCTTGTGTAGGAACTGGCTTTGCCAGTGTTTAATCATATAATGTACAGTGATTGTTTGGTGCAGGATCTTCAGGCTGGTAATAGCTTAAATACAGCTTGAACTTGCAGTAGTGGCTTTTGCCTGCTGTTGTAATGTGGCTTTGCTTACCGTGGTGTAACTCTTCTGCTTGTATGTGGTTGGCTATGAGGATGACCCTTCAAATGAATGCCAGTGATCACTTCATACGCTATCCTGAGCCAACATCTTCTTTGAAATCATCACTTAAAAAAATGAGCAAAAAAACCCCACTCACATCTGAGCTATTTTGGTATGTTGGTTTTTTTTTTTCAGTCTGTGCTGACTTGATCAGAGGTGCTAAGGAAAAAAACCTGAAGGTGAAAGGACCTGTTCGCATGCCCACCAAGGTACTTAATGCTGTTTTCTTGTCTTAAAAGTTTGGGGGGTTTCTGCAAGTATGCACTTAAGACTTCTGAAATGGAAAAAGAATTGAGATGAAAAGCAGTACTTCTAAATTGAGAGTCACCCCATGTAAACAGGTAATGACTTCACAAATTGCTTTGACACTTGGGGCAACTCTTTAGTGCAAAACATGTTGAACATGGAAGGGGCTTTTCTGTCCTTCAGTTTATTTTAGTCAAGATTGGTTTTGTTGTTGTTTTGTTTTTTTTTTTTTTTTATTAAATTGAATATAGGAAGGAGTGTTAACATCAGTAGAACATAAATTAAGAAGTAATTTTCCAATTGATACAGTATTTTTAGGTAGATTGATTTGATTATAGAGTAGTCCTCTGTATGCGTTATCAACTCATCACCCTGTGCTTGCGATTCTTCCTCAGACTCTGCGAATCACTACCAGGAAGACACCTTGTGGTGAAGGTTCCAAGACCTGGGATCGTTTCCAAATGCGTATCCATAAGCGGCTCATTGACTTACACAGCCCCTCTGAGATCGTGAAGCAGATCACTTCCATCAGCATCGAGCCGGGTGTAGAAGTTGAAGTTACTATCGCTGATGCCTAAGTGATGGTCATCGCTGAATAAAGTTGATTTACAAATTTTCATCGCTGTTTGTTTTCATGTGCATGCCAACAGTCTTGGGTAGCCTCATGATGATTTTGATGAAGAACAACAACAGATCATAATGAAAATGCTGTGTGAGAGGCTGACACGATACTTAAGGAATAATGTGCCAGTTGGAAACATAAGGAAGATGAAACTTGGGCATCATTCTCTCTACGCAGAGAAAAAACCCTGTGTCTTCCTGAAGGCCAGTTTCTGTTCATATAACTATGAGCTGCCTGACAAACGCTTCTATGCTTGGTTTTCAACTTGCTTGTATTTTTATGGGGTGCTCTGAAAAGCCTGGGAAGAACCTGACTTTGTGACTCCAGGCAGATTAAGAAGGGATAAACTGGCAAACAACAGACTAGAAGTGTTACTTCTAGTAACCTCTAGCTGAGGCTGGCTGACCTTTGTGTATAAGCTGTTGACTTTCACCCAAGTAGTCCCTCTGCTTAACCCAGTGGCCTGACTGAAAGCACTTGAAGGGATCTGAGGAGGGCTGGCTGGCTGGCTTTAATACACTTTCTGTCTTTGGTCTTTGCTGTTGGTCAAAACCTGTTGCTATGAAATAGGGTTTTGTTGGCTTACAGCTGGCTGTATTACACAGTGCTCCTTAAACATACCCAATGACCTGAAGTCCCATCTATGTTTTTGAGCAGCTGTGGGTCTTTCAAAAACAAGTTTTCCTTAGTATTATGAGTATCTTTTCATCTGCCTCCAAATTGCTTATGAAAACATACAACTTTACCTTTATGTCTGAGTCTTGTGCTATGCAGATATAAAACTCCCTACTCCCTGAATAGATAGGCTCATACGTGAAGACTGTACACTCTTTACTGGAACAGCAGGCCATTTGCTAGTTGAAGGTAACGGGACCCTCCCCACTGCCATAGTAAACCCTTTGCTTGACCTGCCCCAGTTCTGCCTTTGTGTAACCTGAGCGTTTTGTGATTTGTTTTGCACTTAAGCTTACAACAATACCGGGTGGTGTCGAAGCGGTTACATAACTCTTTTGATGGAAATATTTATGTATCAGTGTCTTCCTCCACGGCACACGCTCGGTCAGGCGAGACGCTGCTCCTCTGACAGCTAAGCTACCGCTGCTGGCGCTGCCTTACTTCGTTCAAACCATTGTGGTTTTTGTTTTTTCAAGCCCAGTGTCTTAATACAAACGTATGTATAAACCCTGCGCCAGGAGCACACGCTGCAGGGCCCGTGTCCCGTCCCGTCCCCCGTCACCCCCCTGCCCGCGCCGGTGCCGGCGGCTCGGCGGCTGCCTTACGCTGTGCGGCGGCGCCCCCTGCCGGGCATTTTGAGTTGTGTGCTTGCACGGGCCTGTCCGTCACCGCTGCTCCGCCCCGCCCCCTCCCTTCCGGCCAATCAGCGCCTGCCCTCCGCCGCTCAAACGCTCCCGCCGCCGGGGTTCGCGGCTTCCCGCGCGCGGCAAGGTAGCGGCTGTGGGCGCTGTGCGCGCGGGTCGCGCCTTGAGGCTTCGTGCCCTCGGCTCGGCTCGGCTCGGCTCGGCGCTGAGCCCAGCCCGGGTACCGCTCCCGTTCCGCCGCTGGGGCAGGCGGGCGGCCGGCGATGCCCCGCTCGGTTCCCCTCGGTTGTCCCTTTCCTGCGTGTAAACGCTTCCCGCTCTGAGCCGGTCATTGAGGCAGGGCACGGTGGCCCCGGGGCTGAGCCGCTGATGCCTGGGGGGTGTTGAGCCTTTCAGGGGTGAGGGTTACAGGCTGTGGTGTAGCACTTTCAGGTGGATGAGGGTGATGCCCACCTGAGGCTGTCAGTATGCTTTCACTTGCGTGTTTCGTTGTCAGTCGATTTTTAAGGTTCCACCATACTCCCAAACTTACTTCAGAAGTGCTTGTTCATGTACAAGCCACCCTGATCTCTACTTTGCTCCCTGAGTGGTTTTGCCTGTTCTGTGAGAAAATGATGTTCGTTTTGGTCTGTCTTCTTTTCAAGTTCCTTTGCACAGAACAATGGATAATGAAGGGAAAAGCAATGTTTCTGCAGAAGCACCCAATACGCTGGAATCAGTTTCTTTTCTCGGTGTATCGGGTAATCCTTCGCCTACGGAATCAACCGTATTGCCTAATACAGAGGAACTGCAGGTGTGGGTTGGTTTTGTACCAGGTCTTCTGATTATGGGGTTTTTAAGCTTTAATTGAGGCAAATACTTCTTTGGTGAGAACTGCTGTATTCCCCCATCCCCAGGATGTGTTTGGTTCTTCCGCTTGGTTCTCACTGCTACAAATTGTTGCCAGTACCAAATGCAGATGGTCAACGCTATGTGATGTGTCATGCTAAGCTTTTGAGAAGGAAGTAAAGGAATTCGGTAACTGCACTTTGAATGTAACATGACTGTACTGTTCCTTTTAGTAAGCTAAACAAGCATATAGATCCTTGTTGAAAGCTTGTTAGGTGCTTGGAAATAAAGATCTGTAATGCTGTGCTGCAGTATGCTTCTGAAGATTGTATTGTCATGTCTGCCTTTCTAGATCTGTAGGTTTGCTGATTGACTTACTTCCCTCAGGTGACTTAATTTTGTATGATTAGCAGAGTGCTGCTTGTGGGAGGGATGTGAGAACTCTGATCAATCCATCTGCTGAATGAACAAGTTGTCAAAGTAGGGATATGGAAGCTCTGCAAGAAAGGAAGGAATGCTGGGATCCCTCTAGAAATCTCCCTGCTATTATTGCTTGACCTGGATGGAGAGACCTCTGTGTAATGATATGGGATGGAAAAGCCCACCTTAGCAACTGAGAACTCTTTCATGGTTATTACTGTGAGGAAGATAAGGGGCTAGTGCCTGGAAAACAGTAATTAAGCTGTCTCTGGAGGCTAAGAATATATCAGTCTGTTAAATGAACATGCACCATACAAAATGGAAGTGCAATACTTTAAAGCAGCTATTAGAAAATACAGCTTGAATTCAATACAGAGTGACACCAGAAGGTGGAAGCAGTGCAATTTATGTCTCTGTTAGCGTGCTCTTTTAAAACAAAGATACTGGCTTTGTCCGAAAAGAACATTAAAGGGGGTAGGAGAGGTTACTTAAGGACATCAGGAATTTAAGAAACAAATGAAAGCTTAGGGTCTGAACTTCACAAGGAAGGAGAAGGTGAGGCAGTAAGATAAAACAGGAAATATGCATTAGAGATGTATGCTGATATGATTTGGGGGATATTATGTTTAAAAAGTGGTCATTATAACTGTGGTTTGTTTGTTGCCTTGTGTTTGGTTTTGTTTGTTTATTTTTTTTTTAATGAATAGGCATACCAACCTTTGAAAGTCTTCTTGAGAGTGAGGCCCTTTTCTGTAGCAGAGCTTGAAAACCATGAACCTCAGGTTAGTTGTAGAATTAAGAAATAAGTTTTCCTTCTCCCCCAAAGTATACTCCACCTAGTATTGTAAGCTGGGACTTTCTTTTATGGAAGTAGTGGACACCTGGGTAAATGTAATGTAGCTCTGCAAAGTTCCACTGGGTACTTTATTTAAAAGTTGGTATCACTCCTGCCTCTGTGCAGTGCTCAAGAAATGAGTTTCATGGAAGAGATTATGCAGTTCCAGGAGCAGTTCGGGCGTCTGACCCTTGAGTTTCCTTGGAATGCTTGAACAGTCTACTACCTCATTCCAGTGACTTGCTGCTCATCCTGTGAAGTTTTTTTTTTTTTATATAACCTCTACAGTTTATATTGTCCGATTCAGATGCTTCAGTGTTTTACACACATACATGTACACATGCAAACACACAGAATTACTCCTCCTTCCTACGCACTGCCACAGTGCTTCCAGTTTGGCATCATTCAGCAATCCGAGCTGCTTGTAAGGGTAAATTGATTTACAAAATCAAATTGAGTTGTTACCATTCCTTTTTGGAATGGGAAATTTCTGACTACCTGACCGTTAGTGAAACTACTTGTTCTTAAAAGCAGGGAAGGAAGAAAAAAGTAAGTGTTGAAGTTTGTACTAGATTTTAAGCTTGTCATGTAGCTCATGCTGGAATAGTTGGTATTCCAACATATTGGTTATATAACCTGTTTTGAATGGTATGAAGGCTTTTTCCTCAGCCTGCAAAAGCTATGAATGCTTGCAAGATCTTCAGCATTTTCTGTTCTCTTAACTATCACCTGAATCTGTGAGGAAGATGCTTGATAACAACTAAAAGAAAACACAACCCAACACCAAAACCCCCTTCCAATCTCTATAAAAAGTAAGCAATCAACTTAATGTTTAAGTCTTTTTTTGTCTGCCATTCATAATTTTCAGGAAAGCGTGTTTGTTCCAAATATGTAAGAGAAGAAAAAAGTAGAACCCAAGCTCTATTTCTTATAGATGTAGGCTGGAGCTTTAGACAGAGACAATCCACAGGTTAACTGACCAGTTGTTGCTTATAGAGGCAATGATTCACGCAAGTAAAGCTTAAGAGCTCTGGATGAAATTCTGTACTCTTGATACAACTGCAGTGACTCTTGAGTGTCAACTGCTGGAGAGCAGGAAGTTGTGTTCTTTGGATATAGACAACGTGTACAGTGCCAGAAATAGTCCAACTCCTGCCAGCTTATCTGTGGGGTTAGCTGGGGGAGACAAGAGCGATGTGTCACCAGCTGGATTCCAGCTCTGCAGACCTTGACTACTCATGAGCTTCTGTGAGGCTGGTGGCACACGCTGCAAATGTTGGATTCTTCTGTAGCCCTCTAGGATTTAGTACATCTGACCTGCATTCCTGCTTCTGGCAACGTGGAGCAAATGTTAAAGAGTACACAGGTTTAGACCCTGGCATAGTGAGCAATTGATTGGTCTAAACTCAGTACCCAGCTTCTTGGAGCTTCTATACCAGTTGATAAGCAGACTTGCTAATTGAGACTCCAAGAGCAGTACCTCCTATGTACATGCCACACTTGGATTATTAGTTTTACCAGCTCTGGCCAGCCTCAGAACACAAATGTCAGATTTGGTTACAATCAATCCTTGCAGCAGATGCTTCGAGACACTGTTCAGCTATACTGGTAGTTCAGTTTGTATTTTTAGTATCCTGCCTGGTGTAAAATTATTTTTCCTGTGATACAGCATTCTACATTTATCGAGTGAGTGAGTGCTTGGTGATTGTACCTCACCTGTACTTGAAACTAATTGTTTCCTTCATTACTGACAACTCTATCTATCTATCTATCTATCAAAGGATAATGCTTCAAACTTACTTTGTTTATGCTGGTCATAGCTTGTTTCACACTGAAAATGATTGAAGTAGAAACCCAGTAGGTTTCTATATAGCTTTGTTTTCACAGGTAGGATTGTGCAAGCCCCAATCACAAAATACCAGGGATTAGAGAGTAGTATTTAAAAAAAAAAAAAAAAAAAAAAAAAAATGTTCCTGGGTGGAATATGAGGAAAAAAATTATACCTTACGGAAAACTCCAGACAATTGCCTTAATTTTGGATACATTGTCTTTCATTTGAAGTGGGTATCTCTGTAGTTGTTACATGCTTCAAGAGAGATTATGTGTAAATTTTGTAAGTCTTTGTAGCTCTAGGCTTTTTGGTTTTGTTTGCTCTTCTATGGGTTGTGTTTTGTTTGGTTGGTTTTTGTTGGGTTTTTTTCAGATTTTTCTTCCTAAATAATTGTGTGGTGTTTTGGTTTACCTTGTTTTGTCTTTTAAGGGTTGTGTAATTATTGAAGATCATCAGACAGTAATTCTTAATGCACCCAAAGAGTCTTCTGCAATGAAAAACAGTGAAAAAGGAATTGGTCATTCTGTTCATAAGTTCACCTTTTCTCAGGTAGAGAAACTGTATTCTAATTTTCAGTTATAGTTTATTTTTCCACAATGTAATGATAAAAATTGATTTTTCTACTGTACCATGCAATGCGATTTTTCTTCTTGGAATTCAATGAGGTGGTATTTTCCTTAAAACCCACCTAGACTGCTTATTATTTACTGTTAAGCTGTCAAGAAAGCTATATTACAATGGAGGTGCCTATTAGATGAGACAAGGAAGGTTCTTTGGCAGCTCTGTTGTTCTCTTTGATTAGATGCTGCGAAAGCTGCTTGTAGGCACAAACTCAGTGTGGTTCTGCTGTTCCCTTATTTGGGAAGTGTTACAGGAAATCACATGTTTAAAGGAGTTGCTTTTAGGAACGAATTTTTGACAGAATAGCAGCCTAACTGCTGAAACCTCCTACACTGAAAGTAAATTTCTGAACTCTGTTACCTGCTGCAAGAAACTCTGTTCTCGGAGTATCAAAATACAGCCCCAGGCATTGAGTCATTCGGACCACTGTAATGCTGATTGTCTTATCAGTGGTGGGTGACTGGTGCAGAGTTGAGGAGGGAGCTGTGCATCACCAGCCGAGCTCTTGAAAGTACCACTGAACAGTAGCTCAGTAGCACTGAGCAGTTTATTTTAGGAGTAGGAAAATATTCAAAAATAAGGGCAAGCCTGGGTGCCCCATAGAATTAAACAGGCATCCTATGAGAACGCAGCAGAAAATGTTGAATCAGACAGGGTTCAGGCAAGATAGAAAACGAAGCTGGTCACAATTAATCAGTGCGTAATATTTTGATATATTAAACTACTTTGTGCCATTTATCACTTTTTTTTCTTTTTTTTTTTTTGTTTTTTCCTTCTCCAAGGTCTTTGGACCAGAAACTACCCAGAGTGAATTTTTTGAAGGCTCAATGAAAGAGATAGTAAGAGCATATGTTAATGGAGTGAATGGACTGGTGTTTACTTACGGGGTTACAAATGCAGGCAAGACGTTCACTATCCAAGGTATAACGTATTTGCCAAAAAGCATGTATGACAACCAAGTGAAAATCTGATGAGAAGTTTGTATGAATATCTACATTTTATCTTGTGTTATTTTTAAGGGACTTCTAAGGATTTTGGTATTTTACCTCGCTCACTTGATGTGGTTTTTAACCACATTAGGGGAAGACATTATCTGAAGATGAACTTCAAGCCATATTTGAGTAATGATGTTAAGAAACTAGAAGATGCACAAGTTAAGCAAGAAGAAGCCATGAAAATGACTGTTCTTGCATCACTGAAAGAGGTCAGTGATCAAATACTTCCTTGTTAATGAAGTTTCTTAAAAGCTTCCTGTCTAACAGACTATCTTTAAAATCTCTGTTTCCCTATTGATTCTTTAGATTTACCTAACTCTACTGTATGGATACTTGGTGAACCTTGGAATAAGGCAACTTGCTGGTTTTGGAGCTCAGGGTAAACTGGAAGAACTTTCTGCAGCAGGCAGCACACAGTTCAAACCAAACACCTTTGCAAAGCCAAAGCCTGGGTTTCTATAGAGGAGCATTTCTGACACTGTGGTGACACTAGCACTTGAAAAGTCTCTGAGACCTGAGTGATCTAAAACCTGCTTCTTAAGCAAATCTTTTGGGTCAGGTTCCCAGGCTGGATCTCAGGACAGTTGTTCAAATTCCAGTACTAGCTTAGGAGAAATGATGGCAACATCTTAGCAGGGGTTGTGAAGAACGCTGAAGAGTTCATTTTGGTGGAAGACAGCCTTAAAGCAGATTAAGCAGCTTGTAAATGTGTGATTTATGTAACTTCATAAAGGAACTTTTCTGATACAGCAAGTGAAGTGAGATTAGACAAAATGAATTTCCTAAAAGGAATACAGCCTCCTTTAGAGGACTGTGTATATCTTTTACTCTGAAGATTGTGGGTAAAATAGAGAAGTCTACTGTTCCAGTCTCCTGTTTTCATTATCTAGTCATTTCTGTTTCCAGTGTAAGAAATGGATCTCACTAGAAAATGGGCACCCTTGTGTGTGTGACTGTTCTATATTTCTAAGCCCAGTTGCAAGTTGTCAAAAGTTGTCTGTTTTTCAGAACATTTTAACCTGAAGTGTGGCTCTGTACATCTAATCCCAAAATGCAGTAGGCTCAGCTGATTATCATTTAAAGCAACTCTGAATGAATTCTGGGAAGTACAGAAGCAATGATTAACTAGGTTTTCTTTTTTATGTGGTCTTTAATACCAACGCTGTTAAAGTACTCCAGTTAGCTCTGAAAGAATATCCTTCTATGGATCAGATTAATATGTAAATTTTGACTCTAAATTCTATTGCTTAATATAAACTCTGTAAACCAAACTTTGTTTAATCTGAGTCTGGTTAACATTTGAGGAAATATCTCAGTCGAAAAATCTCAAAGATGCTAAAGATTACGTATTTGAGAGTTTCTGAAGAGCTCACTTTCACTGTGTGTGTATGTGCATGCACAGGGGGTGGGGATCTTCAGGAAAAATTGAGATGGTCAGGAGGGTAGTAGGTAAATGTTTTGAAAATAGCTTTACGCAACAAGCTTGCAAGAAGGAAGAAGCAGGACTCCGAGGTCTAGAACAGGGAGTCAAACACCTTATTTTGATGAGAACTCAATACTTGACAGATATTCTTTTCTGTTAAATCACAGTCTGACTTATTAACAGTTTAGTTACTGAATGTTGCAGTAGGTGATTTAGATGCTGATGCACTACAGTGAAAAGCAAGCAAGACCACCATCAGGAAGGAAAGGTAAAAATGCATCTAGAAAATAATACATGACAAGACCTTGCTTATGTATTACAATGCTTCCACGGTGATAGCTCAGCTATCCCCATGCTGCTTGATAGCTTGAGAATGAATAGCATCACTGTTCAGATGCTCACTGAAGCTTGTATTCTGAGAGCAGATATGGTTTGGAGAGCTTGGTTTTGGTTTACATGGATTTCTGTAGGCCCTTTTCCCAGGCTCAGTTTACATGTCATGCAGAAAGAGCTTGCTGTTCCTTTCATTTGCTCACTTTACACTGCTCTGAGTTACTGCAATACCCTAATATTTAATGTTCTACTGTTTGTTCTCTATACAGTACTGATGCAAAACCTCTTGCTTGTCATGGTTCGCACCCTCTCTTTCCTTCCCTTTACTTGTTCTATTCATGGGATTAAATACTGTTTTTTCCTGGATTAAATGCTGCTTTACTTGCATTCCTATTCCCACCTGTCCTTGTATTTGATATTAAATGTCAGCTTCTGTCACTTGCAAACAATGTCAGTTCCTGTTCCCACTTGTTTTCAGGCAATCGTCTTCATACTCTTCTCTGTATTCGGTCTTATGATTTGAAGAACAGTATAGCAGCATAGTTAATGCTGTTTTGTTGAAATATTTTTACAAAAATTTACCACATGCACAAGTACTGTGGTACTGGGTGTTTTACATTCCATTTTTGACATGCATATGTGTGCCAGTCCCATACCCTGCTTTAGACTTCTGCTTTGTACTTCACAAACAGAATGAATAGAATCCATGTTTGTGGTTATACTTGTAACTACTCAAGAAACATGGTCACTTATAAAATAAATGACAATGAAATCATATGCTATTTATCTTTAAAATGAAAGATCTGAAAGTATGGCTTCTGTTTGTAAAGATTCCATTTTGGATATACCAAGTGAGTAACGTAGCAGTAGTCAGTCCATAATGAACTCAGCACTGCATTCAAATAGCTACATTAAGATTTATTAGTTTGAATCTGTTCCCCTTTTCTGCTGTAGGTAGGATTATGCTCTATCAGGATTGGGTTTTGGGAAATCGGGGTGAATGTCCTAAGGAAAATTTGTATCAGTGTATAAATATGGGGAGGGAGGTAGTATGTGAATATATTGGAATATCTAAATAGTGGGAGTTGCTTTGTTACGCCGGTTTTCCTATGGGCAATTTGAAGCCTGTTCTTTGACAAGTCTTGTCAGGTTTTTAAATAATTTTGTTGATGTAAAGAAATTCAGCAAATGTGTGTACTTAAACAGACTGTGCTGTTTTCTATATAGTATTTTTAATGGCTTTTTAATTCAGTATGAATTAAACTTAGGCTGTTGCTTTATCAGATCTTGAAGGTTTTTATGAAGTTATTTCACTTTTTCTGAGGTTTTAAAGTAAGCTTGACTCATACTCTCACAGACCTGGCACAAGCCTGTGATTTGCAAAAGTGATTTGTAACAAGCAAGCAAATTAGGAATCTCTGCTGCTTTATTCTCTCTGTTGCTCACCACTCTGCCATCTGCTTCTGAAAGAAACTTACTTCTGCAGTTCTTTTGGTTGACTGAAGTACTGTTTGGATTTGCCCAGTTGTTCATAAAGGCAGCCTGGGCTGTTGCAGTTTGACAGAGGATTTTGTTTCTCCCAGAACTATAAAGTAAGCCTCCTATGTTAGCAGCAACTGGCCTCCAAAACAGGTTGCTGGGAGTATCAGAGAACGATTGTTCTTGTGAGGGAAAGAGCATTTATTGATTTAGTTCAATATTATTAAAAATGCTTCATCTGCAGGCAGAGTAAGGGTGGCTTAACACTTCATACTGTTTCAATATTTAAATCTTAAATACTGGAATTGCTGTTATTTTTACCTTCTGCTATTCTCAGTCTGTTCATATGGATGTAATGGTCTTTTTTTCCCAAGGAGACAGAAGGCAGCTCAAATACGATAACAAATACATGTGATGTGGAGTTGGATTCTTCCAACTGTATCTCAAAAAGTCTTCCTTCTGATTCACTAGGTAAAATACAGTGGAAAATTTTGGGGGGAAGGAAATACAGAAATTTAGGAATATAAGCAGGTAACTGTTGGTGGATTAAAAAAGTCTCTGGATATGTACGTTTACTTTGTAGTATAGTAGTTTAACAAAATTTTAATGGCTCAATTCTGGAGGAAGAGTAAATACGTGAAAATATTCTGATAGCTTTTCTCCTTTTGGGTGAAGAGGGAAGCTTAGTTCTGCATAGCCAATGTATTAACTTCTGGAAGCTTATGTTGGGGAAGGGGCAATAGTTTAGAACTTGGGCATATTCTCATTACAGGTGACTGCTGAGAAATTTGAACGTTCTTGGGTAAACGCAAAATTATGCAGTACTGTATATCTAATTGTACAACATATACAAGCCTCTTTCTTTTAGAAGTTTCTATATACTGTAAAATTTATCAATGTGTTGTTTGATCATTGAACTTTTCCTTTGTTTTGGGTTAGCAGAGAACTTTTTTCCACTTGACGTATACAGGACTAATATACAGCAAAAGACACAAGCATCTGTGTGGATTTCCTTCTGTGAAATTTATAATGAATATGTGTATGACCTATTAAATGTATTATCTACATCAAAAACTCAGAAGCGCAGAGTCTTAAGAATTTGTGAGGATCAAGGAGGAAATTCTTATATTAAAGGTAATAATGTTTTATAACCTTAGCAGTTTCAGAGAATATCTTTGATCATCAGAAATGTATGTAAATGGTCTCTTTTCACAGACTTAAAGTGGATTAACATTCAGAGCACTGAAGAAGCCTGCAAAATACTAAAAATAGGGAACAAGAACCGAAGCTTTGCTTGTACTAGAATGAATGAGCAATCAAGTAGGAGGTTAGTTCCTCTAATTATAAGCATACTCTGTTCCTTTTAAAGGAAGAAGGGGGGGGAAGGGAGGAGAGGACCCTAGAATGTGCTTGAAATTAACCACTCTTCAATAACAGCTTAAGACTTTCCTTGATTATTCTGGGTTTATTATGAAATTCTTTCTTGAAGAAACTTTAATAGTAGCTGGTCTTGGGTTGCTAGTCATGGCTTTGGGTAGCCAAAAAGATGAAATCACATTCATTTTTGGGTGCCAGTAGGGCTATATATCTTGGCAAATGCTAATGGTACTGAGTGGGAATAGCTGTGCAAGGATATTGAAGGAAAAGATGGGTAGCTCTTCATCACTGGCAGTATAATTCCTGGAAACCTGGAGCCTGTCAGTAGGGGATGTAGGAAGGAGTTGTGCAGTACCTTGTAGTGCTGCTAGATTACCTAGATGCTTTTAGATTGCTGTGTTCTAGCTGAGCTTACTTGATATCTTAAGAAATAAGCTTCTAGCTCTTACCCAATTCTGGAGAGAGGTCAGGGAGAATCTGGCTTTATGGAGAGGGAGGAAATAGAGAAGGTGGTATAATTTCTGTTGAAAATGCCTTCTTACTTGATTTTAATGTCCTCTTATTTATTTGTCCTTTAAGTGTGGAAGGGCCATGTTGTATATTTAGCTAATATAGCATTACTAAGCCTGCTTTTTCTATAAAAAACAAGATTTGTGGTGTTCTATATTAGTTAAAGACAACTGCCATTGAATTTCATGCTATGATTCTACCTGAATTTCACTCGAGCTTACAGTAGCGCAGAAAAGAACTGTGTGCTTTTTTTGGTAGGGTTTTGTGCCCAGAATGTCCTCTTTTTTGCTCCAGAAAATATGTTGACTTCCACCTAGTTTGTTTCTAAATTGGGGTGGGTTGTTTTAAGAAATTCAATTCTTTAGTTGCGGGTTGGCACTGAGAAGTAAAGCACTGCTTTGAGTATGTACTGGAGAAGTTCGTATTCTGTTCTTCCTGATTTGCTGGGTAAACTGGGACAGGGAACTTCTGGTTCTTCTTTGTAGCTTGATGTCTAGAACAGAATAACTGGATTTTCAAATGTTACAAATTCAACCTTTCTAGAAAACAAAGTAATTTCAAAACTGAACAAATAACTGTAGGCAAAATTACAGTCCTGACCAACCTTAACTCATTCCCTTCCCCACTACCTATTCCTAATCAGTTCTTCAGATCTACTGAGTTCAAATACTGCCTGAAGCTTGTATATGAAGTGGCTACCTGAGCACTCATCCTCTGATGAGCTGGCTTAAGTGAACTGGCTTTTTGTTTTCTCCAAGGCAGTTTGTAGGTTTTCATGTGACATTTTCCCCTTCCTGTATTAAAAGAAATGGAAAGTAAAATACAACTTGTATTGCTGCTTTTTGCTGCTGAATGAATGCATTGCGAAGGTAACTCATGTAAATTAGTGAATTAATTCTTGTTCTTTCTTCAGCACTGAACTTTGTGTAGCATACAAATTTTACTTTGCTTCAGTGACTGCTTAATTTTCGTAATTATGCTTATTAAAAAGAACTTCTTTCCATTCCAGTCACAGTATATTTTCAATCAGGCTACTAAAGCTAACTGATGAGCATCAGCCGCATGTTCTTGGAGTTTCAGAGTAAGTGAATGCTTCAGCTGATTACTAGAACATAAATGCTTCAGAAAAGTTGGTAAGGTGTAAGTGTGCTAAACTGGTGAACTTTCTTTTAATAAACTACTCCAAGAGCTGAGAAGGAAATCGGAATTCCACTGGCTGTGTAAAACTGGCTGGAAATCCTATAGGGACCACTGTGGAAGTGTTTCCCTGCTCTTGTTCTGTTGAAGTTTGGCTGAAAGAGCCTGTTAAAACTCTGTCAGTAGTACAAAAATTGTGGGAAATACATGTAGGTTGTCTTACACAATGGGGAGGTGGGGACAGAGTAGTGCTATATAATACCACACTGTATATTCATAGCCTTTCACATAGTTGAAATATGTGCCTTAATAATGTGTGTAGTATTAATATGTACTTATTCCAGCTGTGTGAAAGGCTATGATCTTACAAAGGTGTTATTTTGTGTAAATAAGTGTTTGTATAAGTGAGTAATAGTTTGATTACATGAATTTTCTAACTTCCAGAGTATTTAAAGGGCTTTCTTAATATGAAGTGGCAATGAAGTTCCTTGATTATCCAGGATAGTTGCCTCTGATTGTAACCTGTTGTACCATGAGGGACAGTTCAGTGGCCTGAGTTCAGTAGCACGTAATTGCTATAGCGAAACAAAGAGCTCTAAGGTGATCTCGGAAGGACTTCTGTCTTCTTACTTGGAACAGTGAACAAATTGTTCTGTATCCAAAAGAGGCAGACCGCAGCGTACTATCCTGCAGTCCTCTCAGTGCTGGAACTGGTGAAAGTGACTGTCAAAATGCTTCTGTAGTATAGCCCCACTGTGCAAAACTGTCTCAGAAATTCCTGTTATCTCATCTGGAAGTATTTTAGGATTTCAACAGAATTTAGGTTACTAAACTGAATTCTTTATGTAAGAATGCCTCCGAAGTTTTAGATGAATGCTACCAGCAGACTACTTTGATGTGCTGAACAGACTGTCTTAGGAAAAGCAATCTTGTTCAAGTATCTTCATGTAGAATGGGAAGATAAGATAGGTTAGTGCTGTTACCCTAAATACCTTGCGTAGTGTCTTATAGACAAAATGTCAACATTAGAGTACAACTTATCCTGTGATCTAGGTAGGCTGAAATGAGCCACTCATTTACACTTTAGGCACATAAAGAAATAAAAAAGACATACAGTTCTGTTCCCATACTGTTTAGGAACAAGTTTATATGCACGTTCTGGATAATTCTTTCATGCAGGTTGTCTTTCTGTGACTTGGCTGGGTCAGAGAGGTGTAATAAAACACAAGCCTTTGGAGACAGACTAAAAGAAGCAGGAAATATTAATAATTCTCTTCATATCCTTGGAAAATGCATTGCAGCATTGAAGCAAAATCAAAATCCAAAGTAAGTGACAAGTTGTAAACAACATGCCAAGTTTTAGGTTGAAACCCTAAGTGTCCCTTCATGTTTCTGCAAGGGGTTCCATGTGGTCAGAGGAAAAAGGAAATCTACAAAATCCTATACAAATTATACAAATTATTGCAAATGTCACTGGAATATGTGAGATGAACATTTTTTTCCTCTAAAACTGCATACAATAAAAAAGAGCAACTAACAGAAAACTACCAAGATTTTTTAGTGTGTGTGTATGAGCAAAACGGAGCTCCTGTTGTGTTCTCTTCCACTTCCAAATTATACAGGTAGATTTTTCAGCTGACACATCCTGTCCTTAGCTTTTGGCTTATTCCAGTATCTGCTTTGAACAGTTTAATAGTTTTAAATAGTTTAATTTGTTGGAGACCTTATGAGATCCAGGAAAGACCTTGCGCTTTGGTATGAAATAGCTAAGTCTTAAATATGAGCATCCTGCTGGATCTTTTCCTGACAACAAGAATTAAGCTTAGTTACAGTTTCATGCAACTTCGCAATTTTTGTTTTGTTTCACACTTTTATTACTCTTCTCTCCATGAGGATGAAGCCAAGCTATATTCCATTCAGAGAGAGCAAATTGACTCGTCTGTTTCAGCCATTCTTCTGTGGAAAAGGCAAAGCTTGCATGATTGTAAACGTTAATCAGCATGCTTCCACATATGATGAAACACTACATGTAATGAAATTTGCAGCTATAGCCAAACAGGTAAGAATGCATCTACTCCCTCTGCTAATCTGCATTCTTTGTTACCCTTGGTTTGTGAAATTATCAGGTTGTATGGACTCGAGTGTGATTTGGACTTTTGATGGATCATACTAATTCTTCTGCCTGTGGCTTCCTTCTGAAAGGCTTCTGGTAGTCTTGCCAATCCTTACAATCTTCTTGTGGTAATAAGTAAAGATAGCTGCAGCTCTCTGGCTCGTTCAGTTCTACACCACTGACATTCTGTGAAAAAGTAGTTAGGATGCTTTTGGGTATGTCTGGTTATACTATATATGAGCAAATGCAAGATTTTGATTCAAGCTTTTGATGAATTGTTTAACCTGTGTTCATTTAAGCATCTGTTGCACAAGATGACAATTGCTCAAAATTCATTGGACAGCTTGTGGTGGCAGTAAAAGAAGTAGAAACTGCTGCTTGCAGGGAGTGGGAGGGTGGGCTATGTTACGTTTTGTGGCAGAAATACAGTCTTTTCCTACTCTGGAACCATGGATTAGTTCTGACACATTCCAAGTCTGTAATGGCATGTTTAATATGATTTTGGAGAGAAAAAATTCTCCAGTTATCTTCAGCTTCAACTTTCATCGTAAGTGTGCACTGAGGAGACAAGCTTCTCTGGTATGTTGTCCTATGACATAAAATCTTTAGCATGAATTGCTGAATCCTGGTTGCTGTATTTCAGGAAGGAACAAATGTTTTAGGGATTTGCTGCTTTTCATTACCTTCCCAGGAGACTACACTAAGACCTTCCTTACATTTTAGGAGGAGAAAACACCTTTCTAGACAAGCATACTTCTACTTTGTTACAGTACTGAGGTCTTGTATTCATATTGATACAGATGTTTGTCTATAAGGGACATGTAAAATTATGTTAATGTTCTTGTAAGCATTAAATATAGTTCAAATACAACAATACCTTCATGCCACTTCTTCCTAGTATTCTGATATCTGCAATATTGACAGCATTGATAGATCAGTGCATTCAGCTCTGGCTTTTTCAGGTAATCCAGACAATCCTACCCAAAAGTTTGGGTGGTTTTTCACCCAAGCTCGTTGGAGGTTGTGGCAAACCTATCATGCAGTTTGATGCTGGTACATCTGTAGATGACTTTCCTGACAGTACTGAAACCTACAGAGAAGAGGAAGTGGACATCACCATTCTGAGTCATGAGGTAGGTGCACGTCTACTAAAAATTGTACCCAAGAAAGCCATTGCTATTAGCTATAATGTTAGAAACCTTTACCGTAAGAGATGTGCTTCTGCTCAGGGCCAGGCAGACCTAGTCTTAAAGTGTTCTAGTTCTGAGGGATCAAGTGTAGTTGTGGAAGGCTGCCTGTGACTCTAGTTAAGTCAAGTGCTAGATTTGGAATTCAACTGATTGCTTAATGAGAAGAGTAAGGAAGCAGCATGTGTATTTAAAACAACAAAATGCAGCATTTTAAAAATAAAGCTATGCAATCTAACAGCAATGAATTGTAAAAATCAATTAGGTTTTATACTAAATGGTTCTACAAATTAATATTTAAATGCCAAAACAGTAGTAATTTTTTGATAGCAGAAACTATCAAGATAGAGAAAGGTTTTTGGTTTGTGGTTTGTTTTTTTTTTTTGCAGTAGGAAGTCAGGGGGTTGGACTAGGTGCCCTTTGAAGGTCCCTTCCAACCCAAACTATTTTATGATTCTGTTATAAAATGTTTAACCTCTTCTGAAAATACAGGCTGGTAGAAATGCCCGCTCTGATAGCTGTGTGTATGAATATTTAATTTGACACGCATATCATGTGTTTCATATGACGTGTTGCAGATATGTGCTAGTATGTGTTTCTAGCTTGTTTTCTGAATGGAAATATATTGAATTTAGGATCTCTTGAAAACTACAGAGGACCTAAAGGAGAAGTTAGCTGCAGAAAGGCAAAGTAAACTCCTACTGGAGGTGAAGATACGTAGAGAGATGGCAGAAGCAATGTTCCGACAGCTGTTGGAAACAGAGGAAGCTTGGAGGCAAGTCATGTTGCAGTTCTCTTCAAGACTGAAACGATTACACATATATAAATGCATGCATTTGTATGTATATGTAGGTATATTCACATATGTAGATGCAAGATGTATACTCATGTTACTTAGGGAAGTTAGTTCTGGACAGTTTCGCTTCAAAGCTTCTGATGAAGAGGGAAGAAGGAACATGAAAGTAAACTTGTACAGATCAGCCTCTTCCCATGTACAATGGAAAATTAATGCTGTTTTCTGTTGGAATTTTCTCTGTTTAATTTGTAATTACTGGAGATTTTCTGACTTGTTATTAGTATTTAGCAGATGTGGAAAATTGTTACAGGTACCCCACTGAGGCTTGTGATTGTTCCAAGACTTACACTTGGTCATGTTAATATGCATGCATGTGCTTAAGGTAGTTTAAATTGAATCTCTTTAAGCTTTCCTGGATTCATGCTCCTGGATGATTTATGAACCATTCTTAGTTTACAATCTTGTATATTACTGTGGCTGCCTGCACTGATATTACTAATTTAGGGATTTTTTTTCAAGTGTGTCCAGATTGCTTAAGCTGAGTTTACTTCCTCTTAACTCTTCTCTTCTTGAAATCAGTTTCCTGCTGTTTGAATTGCTAACAGAGACTATCCCCGAGTTAAGTTGCCAGCTGAACATGCTGTGGTTTAACACCTGCACTGACTTTAAAATTGTTTGGGTGCTTTTTTGGCCAAACATGTGAAACAGCAGTGACGCCTTTTCTCTGTTGAGGTGATGTTCTGTGTCACTGCTGGGGCATTTTTTTAATTGTGACAGAAGTAACGTGTAATGTCTTGAAATAAGCAGGTGAAGTGAATTTGGCATTTATCTTTAACAAAAGAAAAAAACCCCAACTCTAAAACAACAATGTGAAAGACACTGCCCTGGAAATACGCTTCAAATATCAGGCCTAATTGGCTGTAGTTGTGTCTATCACTACATGTTGGTGGGTTTTTTTTGTATATGTCATGTAGAAGTTATGCCTTGGTGCAAGTCTGTAGGGTTATTGAGAATAAAAAAAAGTACTTCTCGGTCTCTTCACTATTTATGGTTAGATGAATAACTTCGATATTGCCAGTTGAACACACATAATCAAATTGTAACAGCCAGAATGCTAATATCTCAAATAAAACTAACATGTTCTCCTTAGCAACCGTTTGGAAGATATGAAAGACAGTTATGAAGAAAAACTGGAGAGCAAATTTGAAATGTATAAAGAGGCCATCAAGAAACATGCATATGTGTGTGCAATGGAACAAATTGAAGACCATTATGTTCCCGTAGAAGAATTTCTAGCTGAACAAGAGAAAGTTGAGGTATGACATACTCTATATATACTCATATATACTGCTAAAAATTGTGTGCTAGCCTCTTAACTGTAAATTTTGCTTTTCTTCAACAGAATCACTCAGGAATCCCGAATGTAACACTGAACAGTCAAAATAACTAGCAGTACAGCTTAGCTGTTTTGGTGTCCAGTGCTAACTGTAGGGATAAAGATATCTTCTGTCTTACACTACCTGCAGTGTATACCTAAATTTTCTGATCTTTGAGAACCCAGAAAAATTAAATCCAAGTCATCTTTATCTCCGTAGTGCAATGACTGGAACACCTAGACGGATGGTGTATACAGCAGTCTGGCTTTGTGGAGATCCTTGGGACTGTAGGGTGTGGAGTAAAAAGTTAGCCTGAAAGGGCAGTGGGGAATTTAATACAGGATAGGTATTTTGTAGGTATAATGCATTTCTGCTCTGAAAGTCTACATGGAGGATTGTGGGATAAGAAACTGTGATAAGAAATCAAATTTTATGCAGGATTGAACTTAATCTCTTGAAGGTACTTATACCTAGAACTGGTCAGAATTGGCATCGGTAAATTGATGTTCCTTTTGCAACTGATCATGTTAGCCATATGCAACATCAGTCTTTACTTCTAGCCTCTGCGTAGATGGCCAAGTGTATCCAGGCAACAGATGGGACCTGTGGGTTTTAGTCTTTTCAGAAGGTCTGTAGTGGAAGAATAGAACTGTGGTGTACTTTCTCACTGCACTTTCCGGTTCAGGAACTGACAAAGTATCTCTCACTCCAATTGTAGGCAGGTTCCTTTCAAGATATGAGGGAAATAGGTTTCTGTTGGCGATTGTGATGTATAAACACTTCTGCTTTTACAGCTCTCCATTCAGGTGCTGACAAGCAACACTATTGTGTAATTGCCTCTCTTTTTCCAGCTCCTTCACACTTGTCTTTTTTCCACAGTTAGACTCTGGGTTTATGTTCACTTAAGCCCTAGCTACTCATCGTGTTGGAGTGGAGGAAAAGAGTTCTAATAGTGTTCTCTGTACTTATAGCTGCCTTGTACGCTGGCCACAAGGCTGGGTAAGGGAAGATCCAAAGAACAAGATGGTCTTGGTAGCAAGTCAAATAAGAAGCTGATGAAATCCCTAAAAGTCTTAGCTGATAAAGGGGAGTGCAACATAAAATCTGAGTGGGCTGCTTCAGAGAACCGGGATTAGATGAATAATTTTTCTTGATGGTGACTCTTGATTTCCCACTCTGAAATACCACTCTAGCAATCGATAGGTACTGAAAAAGAGATTGAGATTGAAGCTTGGTTCTATGAAATATGTTCTTCCTATCTAGCAAGCTAACTAGCAACAGTGCTTAACACAGATGCACTAAAGTTTCTTTTCTGCCATATGGTTACTTTTAATACAACTTGGAAATCTTCAGACTGGAAGAGTTGACTCCTGTTTAAGGTAAGTTCTTCCTAGAAGGTCTTGTGATCTGAGTGCTATTCCTTAGTGATTTTTCAAGCATAACCATCACAACGTCCACCCGCGAAATGATTTTGTAACTGCATATACATGTGTGTGTAAATGAAAGACATGCTGGAATGCATCAGGTTAAGCAGAAATTTAGACAAATTCTACCATGTGCCCTTCTTTTTTTTAGGATAGAGAGAATAAAATACTCCAGTTGGAAAAGCAACTTGATGAACAGTCAGGGAGGCTTTTGGCTCTGGGAAGTCCCCATTTGGATATACCAACTACTGAAAATAACATGGAACTAGGTAGGAATCTAATCTGGATATTTAAAGTTTGATTTACTTCTAATACTGTGTATAAACAAGCAAACTTTTCTTTTTCCTATAGAACTTCTGAACAAGACGATGAAGAGAGCCAATGAAGGACTGCAGAAACAATGCCAAGAGAAAGAAGAGGTAGCTCTTGCTTAGTATTTAACAAATCTGGGTAGAACAGTCCGAAACTCTGGCCTGGTTCAGTGCTTAAAGATCTGCGCTGTAGACAAAAGCATGAAGATTTCCGTAAATGGGTGTCAAGTTTACAAAAAAGCCCTTGCCCGTTGTGGGTGACTTTTTCCAGAGATTGGCTGTGTTCTGACTTTAGTCTGTAAAGGCATCTACTACTGTAACAAGTTACATGGTAAACATGATGTAAGTTAGAACTAGGGAAGTGTGTAGCCTTGTATTAGAATTTGTTGTAAACATTGCTGCCATGGCCTCAGTGCTTTCCTTCCTGAAATGCTGCCTGCTCGTGTACAGGGGAACAATTACAGAATGTGCTAACAGTTTAGATCTAGAGCCAAAATAGTGCCTTAAACCAGTAATTTCTGCAAGTAGTGAACTCTGCTATCCCCTTAAACTGAAGTAGGGGTCATGTCTCTGTTCTTCAATTAAATAAGATCTCAGTGCTCTGAATAGTACATAGAGGTGGAAATTATGAGCTTCAGGCGTGTTACGGGGCAAAAAATTAATTATTTTTACATATTAATTCTTGGTCTTTACCTTGAATGAACTTGTAAGACTATGGTTAGTTTCCCATGTTTAAAGAGGATGGGGAGAAGGGAAGAGACAAGCCTCGCTCCTTTTACTAGTAACAAATGGGGGTAGGGGTTGGAGAAATAGTTCCAGCTGGTTCTAATAAACCACGTAAATGGAAAGTGAACTTCAATCCCTTTCTATTGAGAAAGCGTACTCCAAAAATATCTTTTTCCTCAGAGTTTAATATCTTGTGTTATGGCCCTGGTGTTTGTTTTCCACTCATGTTCCTGAGAGCTCACATCCTTTTCCATTTCCTTTGTCAATTCTGGATTTTGAAAGTTTGGCTTTTATGCTTGATATGGGGATACTGTATTGACTATGTGGCTAGAAAGTGTTAGAATCATGGGTTTGCTGCCTGGCGATAACTGAAGTGAGAGCAGTTTAGAGCGGTTGGTTCCATCGGCGCCCTTCTGCTGCTTTGCTTCATGTATCTGTGAATGTGTGATGAGTAATTCACTACTTTTTTTCTTCCCGTTCAGCCTTTAAACATGGGTGAATGGTATGGTTTGGGTTTGTTTTAGCAAGGTATTTTCCTTCCAACCTTGTAGAAGTAAATTAATGATATAACT
The DNA here is from genome assembly GCF_004027225.2 of Strigops habroptila. Lineage (NCBI taxonomy): Eukaryota > Metazoa > Chordata > Aves > Psittaciformes > Psittacidae > Strigops > Strigops habroptila. The sequence goes on from NC_044277.2 coordinate 39,432,063, forward strand.
TTAATTTTGCTGGTTCAGAGTTTCTTTTCCCTCTCAGGATTTAATCCATCAATATTCCCATCAGAAAGGTGAGGTCTTCTGCTGTAACTGTGCTTCAGTTCATTATATGAATAGCATTAATAAGACGAGAGTGTTCTTTTTAACTATCGTTACTGAAAAGGAGCAGACTGTTCCAGAAGTAGGTTAGTCTGTGCTGCTGTTCTTTAATTGACAGGTCTGCGTAAACCCAGTAGCTTCAGCACAATAGCCCTTGAATGCTCCAGCTGTATTTTGTCACCAGAAATGATAGGTTGGGACATACGAGGTTGAGAGAAGCGGACTTCATCTTCACTGCTTGCTCTTGCAGTTCACACTGATCCGTTAATCAGAAATGCCTACAATGTCTGTATGAGTTCTAGTCATAAAATTAATGTAAAATACACTCTCTTGAACTGCAGCATGTGTTTTATTTTCAGCTTATAAAATCTCTGAAGTTAAAAATACAGAAGTTAAACGAAACCCTGCTAGAAGCTAATGCAGACTACAGAAAAATGGTAGAAGAGAACAGTCAACTGAAGCATACAATCATGCTCAAGGTTTGTCAGCAATTTAAAAGCAACTTTAATGTGACTTGTATCTATAGTTATGTTGGATGTTTCTGCATCTTTGTGTAAAATCACAATTCATCTTAGTAATTTCTTTTGATGTTAGCATTTTTTTCTGTCCCTAGCTTCCTGAATGAAGTCAGAACATTTGTGTTTCACTCCTTGACTTTGTATCTTGTAAGACAAGACTCGTTTTTCAGCTTAAACAACAGACACAGACAATAGGGTAACTGTGCCAACAACTCCTGCTAATCGAAAGATGCCACAAATAGCTGTCAAGCAAAGAAAATACTTGGAACTCTAGCTGTGAAGTGTTTTGCTGATTGCAAGTAAGGTGTCAGTGCACAGGTGCTAGTGCAACAAGACCTAAGGACTAAGGCTTCAAAGCTGTATTGACACTCCTGCAGAGGTGGCTGAGCTGGATAAGAGATAATGGGCGGGTAAACTACTTAATACTGAAATACAAGAAATCTTTTCTTCAAAAGTAGGGACTTCATAAAGTTGACAGTGTCTGACCTCAGATATCAACTAGATTCCTAAATAAAAAAGGTGAAAATTTTGAACTCTTGACACTTTGCACCTATGTAAGTAAGTCTGCAAATGAAGCAAGGCAAGTATAAGGCTGCTTAGTGATGTTTTCCGTTTGAACATGAAATTACCTTCTGCATGCTTTTTAGTCTAAATCTGAGGCTGAAAATATTATTCATCTTGAACTTTGTTTCTTAATTGGTTCTAAGACATAGGAAGTCAACTTTTTTGTTAACTACAAGGATTAAAGAGCATCTCTGAGACTATGTTCTGCCCACTCAAAGCATTTATTCAGTCCTGGTTAGTAGACTTATAACTATGATAAGAGTTTTGATTTGACCAGTTTTGCTTTCAGTAATTGTGGGGTAAGGTAGGAATACCTCCTTTATTTGGTTCTTAGAACAACAGCAATTCTTTGCATAGTGTGGCCAAGCATTTTACCATCAGCTTCTTAGCCAGACTTGGTTTCTAACTATATCTGATGGCCCTGTAGTTTGTTTTTCTCTAAGTTGCATAAAAGTAATTCGGAAGAAATGGGTACTGAATGGCTATTTGGAATAGTAAGAACAAGGGTGTTTACTGGAATAATAAAATAATCTGAAACAGAAAATTAATCATCTCATGAAAAAGACCGTGGAGTGTTCACATACCTAACACAGCCTTATCCTCCTAGGATCAAGAAATGAGCAGTCTTCAGAACTGGGCTAAACGTGTTCTTGAACTGGAAGAAACAGTGTCTTCCCTGCAGAAAGAACTTGATGAACGGAAAAAGCATTTCTCTAAGGAGGAGCCAAAACAACAAAAGCCCAGGAAAGGTTTGTTGGCTAACCTGAAATCCACAGTAGCAGCCACTGCTATTACACCTCTTGGTAAAGGCTGGGGAAAGTATGAAGATGTTTCATCCTCTTCAAGAAAACAAGTACTGTTGGCTCATAAAGCAAAAGACTAATATTTGATTAATCAAAGTGTGCAATTACTGGGCTTCTTTATTTTAAACTGTTGGTAGCTTTTTCTCGCTCTCGGATGCCATCTTCACTCTCATGTTAACTGACAGAAAAATGTTAATACAGAACTCTTTTAATTGAATCAAGGTTGAATTTAGAGCTGTGTAAGCTTAGATCTAAACTTGTGTTTTTAATGTTGATATGGGGATGTGATTTGGGAAATAAATATGTAATTTTAATTCTTGAGCTGCTTGAACTTCTATCGTGGTCTTCTATACTGGTAAACGTGTGATTTATGCAAAGTGCGATGTTCATCTTCTGCTTGTTACCATTTTAAACTAAGTATTTCCTTTCATTGTTGATTCCTAGAAATCAGAAGGCTTGTAAACTTAGACTCAAGTAGATGTTATAGCTGGGTTCCTCAGCTAATATTCTGGGTTTGACCTGGAGACTGCAGTCTTGGGACCAAACTGAGCAAATTGCTAAAGGAGGAAACAAAATGAGGTCTTATCTGGCTCCTTGCTGGTTTTCGGCTAACTTGGCATTGTAAAGGAACTTGTTTTAATATCATTTGAATTTTGAGTAAGATTAAGCATTAAGCTTTGAAAAAATTATTTATAATAAATTTTTACATAGCTAAATTAAACTCTGACTCTGTTTATTTATAAAGATGAGAATATCAGTGAAATCATGGTAAGGAAAAGATTATAAATTTTGAGGCCAAATGATCATAGTGATTGACATGATCTTGAGTTGAAAGAATTATAGCCCTGGTTATATGACTTATCTAGTAACTCAAGGAAGGAAGACTGGAGCATGATAAAACTTCAAGTACCTTTCTTAATGCGATTTCATTTCAGTGAGGGCAAGAGTTTTTTCTAAAACTACTGTGAAAGTACCATGCCTGTAAGTGCTGGAGGATTGCTTTAGAACAAGATAGAATCCATAAGTAAATGGGATTGATCAGTCCCTGTCAAGCTGTTCCTCGTAATGGAAAGGGACCCAGTTCAGAGCAAGAACCTCACTCTTCGTGTGGAAACGCTAGGTGGTGTAGGCTTACTGTACAACGCTCAGAACAGCCTTTCACCGGTGTGACTGTTCTTGCCAGGGCTTCTGAGTTTTGGGCTGGTTTGTGTAAATGCAGTGGTAAGTAATCGCTCTGACATGTCTGTAACCAGGCTAGAGATGCAGCACTTGAGCCAGTGCTGTTCTCATATTTTGAACGGTTTCTGTTAAATACAGCTTACTTGGCTCCAGTAGGTCTACAGGGTAGAATGTCTAAAGTATTATTCTGCTCCCACACACTATATTCCAGCTATTAATATTTTGGTGTAGTTGTACAATACACGGAGTGTTGATCCCTTGAATAAGAAAGCTTTTTTGTACAAATTGCTCAAAGAAAAGCAATATTCAAACAAGTTAAAAAAACCCTCAAAAAAAAAAATCACCAGAACAGGCTAATGCTGAAAACTTTCTGTGATACTATTTCAAATGTTCTAGTGCTACACCTTGACAGTATGACACTCTCAGACAAATGAATGTTAGCAACTTTATGTAATGCTAACTGTAACCTCTTATTCTCTGAGCAACTCTTCCATCCTACTTCCCAGAGCCTATGGTTGGCTACAGGAAATGGCTTGAAAGACAAGGTTACACTATTTTAAGCTATTTCTTTTTTTCCCCCCTGAAAATAAAATGAAGCCTGTAATGAAGGACTGAGCAATTCTTAACTAATGTTTTCGAAAGAGTTGCAGGGGACTGTGGTGATATTACATTAAAGACTTTTGAGAAGCTCTTCTAAAGGATGGCTGAGGACTGACTTGCTCTCTTCCTGCCCTCCAGACCAAAAAGAAACCCTAACCAGAATGCAGAAAGGGCTGGTTCGGCCATTTTCAGTGTCTCAAAGCCGAATAGGCATAAGGAAAGCAGAATCCATTAATCTTGTTAGTGGTGATGAACAGATGTTCCCCTGTTCCATTTGAAGCTACCACTCTGGATAGAACATCAGTAATTTGTTTAATTTCAAATTACTACTGTACAACTTGCTTCAGATTAAGTGTTTATTAAAATTAAAAATCACCATACAATAGAAACTATTTACATATTTAACTGATAGTCTGCTTAAACTGCACAGTTTGACTGAATGAAGCCAATGGAAAAAGAAAAGCAATGAATATTTATACTGCTCACTGCAGGCACGCTGAGGCTCAAAAGGGTTTTAAGCTTCTGCAAAGTACCATTTGCCTAAATAACTGGGTGGAGGGGTGACAAAGATGTACTGGGTTTCAGTTGTAAGAACCAGTGCCACTTTGGAGAACGAAAAAGTAATCTATGCTATAGTTACATTGCAATTGCACTAGCTCAGCTGTTTTGGTAGGTAATTTGACAGAACAAGTTGATAGGTAGAGCTTAGCAAACTGCATTCACTTTTAGGAATTGGATTTAGATAGTGAGCAACAAACCTATAGTGTCACTGCAATGTAACTTGGCATCGTTATTGCCTATTTCCACAAGTTATTTCTGATAGGGCTAGAGCTAGTTTTAGCTTTAAAACACATTTTGAGGTTAGTTGATTAAAGCAGCAAAAATATAAGGAATAGTCTTGAATAATCACAGAGGATTAAAATTAAGATTAAAATATTTTCACTGGTAACAGTCTCAGTGACCGCAATGAAATTATCAACTTCCTTCAACGTCCTGTGCTTTCCCATGGACTTCAGATGATGACTTTGAACACAGTGGTAGGTGTGCTGCCGCTTCTGCTGTCTTGTGTGTTCACATTGCACTTCTGCAGCTCTGATGGCTTGTGATGCCTTGAGAATGATTTTAAACTTAGTATGAGTGATACAGCAGTAAACTAGAATCATCTTCGGTGTAAAGAAACATACATCACCCTTCCTTAAAGGAAACCATGACACTGTTCAGAAAGTCTTACAAGAGGTGACAGTACTCCAGATGCTAATGTGAAATAACAATGATAACAAAGATAGATAGAAAAATAATTTTCACAATATCCTGCATTTCAAAAAAGATGATTTAAAAACATCACCATGTCTTCAATCTCCAAGTTCTCCTTCATGACTTTTTCTTTTGAAAACAGCTGTTCAGGCATCGTCTTGCCCCTTTTATAGAGGCCTCTTTGTAATATATTGCATAACTTAGATCCTAAGAAGGCATTGGCAAACTGTACCAGTGCATGATGGCTTTCCTTCCTTCTCCCTCCCCACCCCAAAAAGCCTGCTTGCTTTGGGATGATTCTGCAGATGCAAAACACAGAGCATTTAAGGAGAACTTCAAGCTTTAGAGAAACTGTTTTAACCAAATAAAAATACTACTTTTTCTCTGCAGAATTACTCTTTCCTTCAGCATTTCAGCTTCCACACTCAGTTAAGACATCCAAACTTGTGAAGTAATTGGTTTGAGCAGTCTGTCCAAATAATAGTCTGTGCCTATGATCCATGTCAATAGAAAAAGTGTTCTTTGCTCTATGGCTGTTGTTGATACTGCCCTTCTGTTGCTGTGTAGAAGTCACCAAGCACACTCTGTAGATAATCAAATGTTGGCCTTTCTTCTGCTTTGTCTTTCCAGCACGTTTTCATGATATCGTAAAGCTCAGCTGGACAGGTTTCCATGCGTGGCATTCGGTACCCACGCTGAAGAGCAACCATCACATCTGAATTGCTCATACCTTCAACAAAAAAAAAAAAAAAAAGAAAGTTTTCATTAAATGATCTCAAATCCTAAAAAAGGAAAAAAAGAAGTTCTTTAGCTATCTAGTTCATTCTGAAGGTCTTCAGCAAATAATACAAGACTGTTGCTACTTATTAAAGGCAGTTACTAATATGAGTTCAATAAGAAAGGCTGAGGTGCGCACTGGCACCGAGGTACTTGCTCTGAAAATCCCGGGGGGAAGATTTATATTTTCCCCATTGAGTGCAGTAACCCCTCCGGTGCCAAGTCTAACATGACTGTGAGAGAGATTGTAACTCTTGTCTCCAGAACCAGCTCCATTCTGTTCCTGTGACCAGTCCTGCCACCATTTGTTCTGCTTCCAGTGGTGGCGAGATTCACAGCAACAGCCCACCCAGGCATCAATCTTTGTCTCTACCTGCAGAGCTTCTAACCTGCTTGCTACAGACTCCACCCATACTGAGATGGAGAGTTACTTTTGCCATGCCTGAGTAATTTGCCCAAACCTGTCACATTTCTTCATGTAAAGTAAATTGGTCACCCATTTATTTTGTTGTTCTGATTCTTCAGTATCAACTTTCAGTCTAATAGGCTATTTCAATTCATACTTCTATTTAAAATAGACATATATCCCTCTTCCAATTTAACGCAAGCAATGCCTGCAAACTATTAAAATCCTCCAGTATGCAGGCAAGAGGCTTCCACTTCTAGTTGCTGGTTGACAAATGAATCCACAGTGTCTGGCCTATTTATGGTGCTCATAAAAATGCTCCCATACTTATGAAAAATATTGCCTAGACTTCCTCTAGAAGAGGTATTTTCCCACAGTAGTACAGCAATACCATGTCTGCTGTACAGATTGATTTTGTTCTTAAAATAAAAATATGGTATGTTTTATGGAGGTAAAGAATGAGCAGACTTAAGTATTGGACTGCAGAACTAAGTATTGGACTGGAGTTTGTGGTTTGTACTGCCGGTTTCCAGGTGAGCTCGTAGATTTGCTCAGGGAAGGACAATTTTCAAGGCATCCAGAAAAAACCTTGCGAGCCCAGCTCAGCATAGGCAACTGTCTGGGTACACAGGCACGTGCTAATGGGAAAAAAAGTATCCCGACTGTGTGAAGAACCTTGCATTACTTGGCTGCATATAACTCCCATCTGATCCCTCCTAGGGACATAAGCAGTGTTTGGAAGAGCTTTGGGAGGACCTACTACGCAGTCACATATTTTATAGCCCTTACCTAAAAGCCAGCCCAGAGCATATATTTGAACACTTCACTGTGCAAGCAGCCCTATCATCACTTGAAGTCGAAAGGGGCTACATTTGAGCATAAGTGCTTTCATGGACTAGAGCCTTACCAAGCAATGAGAATGTCTGGTTTGGCTCTACCTGTTGTATGGTAAGTGGATATGTTCTTCCATAATGTACAGTTGGCCACCATCATCCCTTCCTGCCTGCCTGAGTCTCATGGGAGGTCTTGTCTCCCTGTGCCCAGGGGTGTTGAGCCTGCTGTCATTTCAGGGACTCTGCTGTCTCTGGCAGTTCAGGATGCAGAATTCCAGATGCTTATGAAGAGGTGGTGAAAATGTTTTTGCTGTTTAAATAGCAAGAGCTGCCGCACTGGAAGCTCTGGGAAAGCTTCGCTTGGAGGAAATATCTGCTCTCCCTTTACTGTCTGTAAACTGCAGGATCCTAAGGGTTCTTCTCAGAAGTACAGGTGAACGTGGCTGTACTTGTCCCATTTGCCCACAAGATAAGAGAATTTAGGTCAATTTTCCATAACCTCATTAAGCTTAAATGAGTACAGTCTACTGCATGGAGTTAATCAGCTGTGCCTGAGATGTGACAATTTTGTGTGCATAAAAATGCCCTTCATACAAGCTATCTCTGTGTACTGGAAACACTGTGTATTTTGTTTAACAGACATGTTAAAGACATGAAGAAATGAAAGAAACATGAAGAAAAAAAAATGAAACATGAAGCACATCATAACCATTTCCCAGCTACCTAATACAGCACCCACAGATGATGTACTCCGCTGTGCTCTCATACCTGAACTGTATGGAGCAACGAAGAGTAAATATTCCAAACAGTACGTCAACACTACTTTAGGGTCTGCTTTCATATTTGTTTGGTAAGCTAGCAGCCTATTTGCTTGTGAAAACATGCTTTCTTAGTACTTTCACATACTACAATATTTAAAACCCCAGCACCTTATGCAGCACCATTAGAACCTGTAGCACTGCATCCTCGCTGTGGCACTGTGCTGTGGACCGTAAAGACTGGATCTGTGACAATGCTGCATTCGCTGTGGTTTTAACCCCTTTTGAATGTATAAAAATGACTACGTGTTCATGGTGCCTTTAGTCTGTTTGCTAAAATTTACCCCAGAGAGTCATACATACGGGGACTATAAGTTTTCAAAGCAAAGTTTTTCAAACCTGCAAGATATTTTCCAAATCACTGCTGTTGCTGCTGTTGGATGCCAGCTCTTTCCTTGTGTATTTTCGTGGCTTTTTAACACCAAAGTATAGATACAGAGTAATGGCATAAACACATGCCCATACCTGGATAAGGAATCTTCCCATATGTAATGATTTCATACAGGAGAATCCCAAACGACCACACATCAGATTTAATAGTGAAAGATCCATAGTTAATTGCCTCTGGTGCTGTCCATTTAATAGGGAATTTTGCACCTAAAAAAAAGAAGTACAGTCTCAATCAAAGGTAAATGTAAACACTTCATATCAAGTCACTAAAAGGTTTTAAATTACTTGCCTATGATACCCCTAAGTTAGCAAAGATTCCAGCAACTCCTTCTATCCAAGAGTTATCAGCAGAGATGTGCTGCAGGATACATGTTACCATACTGTCTTGTGTCAGAGGTGCAAATAAGATGCTGAATGATACATAGCACCTTTTGACTCTTAGGTATGATGAATTTATGCTAAAATTAGTCACCATTTTCCCTTCTGACCAGTGGTCAGACAACAATCTTACAATTCCCATTACCTGGAACTTTGCAAGACTTTAACTACCTTTTCCTATTTTAAAGAAAGTCAGTCTAGTTTCCAGATACACCACCACATTTCACATTCAGCCATAGATGCAAAAGCAGTAGCAAGTGATATCTTATAAAGTCATATCTTCAAATACTGTCTTTTATGTCTAACTAGCTGATTCCAGAAAATCCCCTATAAAAGCAAACTCCTTACAGTTAAATAAGAAAAGTTCAAGCAGCCTTTATTGGGAAATCTTATGTTAGCTCTTCAGACCATGAAGAGTAATACAAGCAGATTGTCTCTATGCCCTTTTTAGTCTGCTCTATCATTCTGGCACTAAATACCAGGTAAGCTAGGAAACTTTTCTGAATAGCAGAAAACACATTGAAGAAACTCAGCATAAAGAATTTATAACCTGAAAGGTTCATTTAATCAATATAGAACGTTCAGGGCTGGCTAAAAAACACAAATATGGGTTCTGTACCTCTGAAAACTGCTTTATCAGACCCCTCCCTCTGTTCTATTGAACTGCTGTTACTCAGTGACTGCTGAATAGCTCATTTTCCTTTAATCTCAGCTGTAATGCACTGTTCACTTTCTTTCTCATACCTTGGTTCTTTCCCTTTCATCCTACATTACCAGTTTCCATCCAGACTGTGTGAAAATATGAGGTAGTGTCTTTAAAACAAGAAGGGGAAAGCCAGCCAACAAACCTGCCCGAAAAGTTACCTCAATGCAATCTGTGCATGGAAACATAAATAAAAACTTCTCACTACAGCAAGTTGACTACTCACTTCTCAAAAGGATCCTTGACCAAATTAGCAAAACACACATGGCAAAACCCAGACAAATATCTTTAACATTATGGTTTTCCCTCTTGCCAGTCCTGACCCTGCTGCAATGTTACCTCCCATCCACATGCTGAATATTACCCAGGTTTCCAGTGTCTCTACAGTGTTCGGTGCTGCTGAACATGCAAATCAATGTTGCAGCTCCTAAAGCAGCTTCAAAAGATAACCAGATCTGCTAAAGGTTTTCTTGTTACCTGCAACTACACCTGCTACGGCTTCTTCCTTTCTCCAAGTGAAAGGAGGTGCATATAGCATTTAAGGATGTGATGAGAAAATAAGAACATATTTTCTTGGCATTTAATTCAGAGGGATGGAAGCTGTGGCTGTGCAAATAATTTGTGCAATTTAGAGAAAACTGTGTGCAGTTAAGTACTCTCAATTTTCTTTCTTCTTCAAATTTATTTAAAGCAAACTTTTCGAAAAGCCTTTTCGAAAGGTTATTTTTTTCCTCATTCTTTTTAAAATTTGATGGCATTAGAATGTTGCCTCCAGGAAGTTGTCATAGCATTTTCTGTCCTTGATGATCATATTATTGTTGAATCCAGCCTTACTGCCTCCCAGAAGCTAAAGCTTTAAAGATGAAAATAAAATTACATACCTTCCCTTGCTGTGTATTCATTGTCTTCAATGACTCTCGCTAGTCCAAAATCAGCAATTTTGCACATCAGTAAGTCCGAAACCAGAACATTCGCTGCTCTCAAATCTCGATGGATATAATTTTTTCTTTCGATGTATGCCATCCCTTCTGCAATCTGTAACCGAAGAAACAAGTATTTTGATATTTTAACACCATTAGCAGGTCTTATCTCTTTGTTCTTTTAAGGTATCAGCAAAGCCACATCCATTTTATTCATTACCACTATCTTTGGAGCATTTTTCATATGGAAGCAAGGAATGGGTGATTGCCATGGAAAACCTACATGTAGATCTAGTCCTGCAATACTATACTTACAATAGCAGCTTCAAAAGAATTGTTTGGGTGAATAACAGCTGGCAAGATTAGAGATATATGTTAGAGACATTTCCTGAAATAAAATCTTAATTAAAATGTTCTTAAGATTTCTACTAAAATATTTTCTTCTCCAAATTATTGAGCTTGCCAATTTCTAAGAAAATGGAAGAAATTAATAAGTCAAACAAGATGCAGATGTTCTTTTAAGGACTGACAAAACAGCACTGCACATAAGGTAAAAAAAAAACCAACCCACAGCATTCTATTTACCCGGAATAGGCCTGGACAATCAGGAAACAATTACTAAGATAGGTCAAACAACTTTATTTTCTTCTTCAACAACATGTAACTGTTCATAGACGAGGAGTGTTTAACAACAGCCAGCTCTCAGATACTACCATAAGTAAATTTAATTTGTATTTCAGCAGCCCAAATTGATTTCCAAACCAAACTAAAGATGATTTAATGTCCTCAAAATATGCACAGGGCTTGATCTTTTTTCCAGTATTTACTCAGACTGCTTTTCTTTTTTTTTTCTCCCTGAAAGAAAATCATTTTACTTTTCAGAAAAAAAACCTGAAACAATAGTTTCTAAACTAAGAGCAAGAAAACTGATGTGTAGATGGTGTTTTGTCCAAAAGAGGATCTAGGAAAAAGGAAAAATAAACCCAGTGCTTGTGAGCTGCCAGTTCTCTTCCTTGTGAGACTCTGGTGATGGGTCATTCCCAGGCATGGCCCACGGTCCAACCTGTGCCACAGATACCTCTCCAGGATGTCTGTGGGTGGGTGACAGAGAGCTTGCTCATGGGCTCATTCTTTGGGGAATGCACAAGCTCTCAGATTTGCTAACCAAGCATCAGTAAAGCAGGAAGGGTCCTTCTCCAGTGCCAGTTGCTAGCACACTCATACATGGGCTCTTTCCACCTCAGGAGAAGGCAAGCACATGGACACTTTCTCAGCACCCGAGGCGCTTGTTTCAGCCGTGCAGTAAAGCAGGCAGGAGCACCTGACTGAACCTTAAGAAAACATTAACATCACTTCTGCTTACCCATTTTTAAAAGGTCCCTGAGGAAGGTCCCCTGTGAAGGCACACACTGCCACCACTTACAACACAAACCACACGTTTGTGTGTGAGGTCTTCATTCCTCTTTTTTGGTTTAGGTAATGGAAAAATAGAGCCACTTGCCCTCCCACCTCCTTCACTACAAACCTGTTCTTACAAACCAATATACTCTTCAGAGCAGACCACTACATTGCCCTTGTACAATGCAGGGGAGTTTCTCACACTAAATCAGAAAGAAACTCTGATGATGAAGAGAATGAAGAACACCTGCATTTCACTTTTTCTAGAAATAAGACTTTTTATAATGAAGGAAGCAGCTACTAGTGAATAATTGCCACATAGAGTCTTACTAGAGACTTACAGACAAAATAGAAGAGCAGTATTCAATTCAGAGCCCGCTTTGCTTATCTCTCCTCCCCATGCCATTACTTGGGTTTTGGAAGGAATGAGAGATGAAAGGGAAGGTTTTCCTGCAAGATCGGTGCTGAGATTGGACTGGCCAGCTTGGCAGATACAACCAAAGTGCCCACAGGTCCACTAATATCACCACAAATACATCAACCATCACAAAGGAGTCAACTTTCCTCCTACTGCATGGATTGAACATTTGGGTGAACTCCTAGGGAGACATTCACTTCACAAAAGAGACATTTGTGACGGTGATATTTAGTTTCCAAGCCCAACCAAGCAAAGTCATTGGAAAGACCATTTTATTTCCTCTTACTCGTGCCAGACCCACTAAAGTCATCATCTGATTAGTCACAAATGAAGAATGTGACATGAAACAATCATTAAGTTTTCAGCAAATACAAACTACATTTCCGTGAAATCCCAGGACAATGGTTTTGACTGCACTGAATCAGAGAAATTGAAAGAGGCTACGTATGTGCCAGCATCTGGGCATGCGAAAAATTCCCAAGTAGGAAAAGAATAACGGGCAAAGAATTTTGAATGGGAGAAGGAGAGGAAACACAGCAACTGGACAACTGAATTCACACATCTGGTCACATTAAACCTTTGCTTTTGGGAAAAGAAAAAAGGAAGAGAGGATTTTTTAATCAAGGGAATTGGTGCCAAAGCCCATGTGATAACTCTTTGTGGTAATTGTTGGGTTTTCATTGCCAAATGATATGTTAAAAGTAGAGAAATTCATGGGAACAAAAGAAAATTAAACCCTTTTTCCCCTTCTTTTAATGATCATTGGTACCTGTCAAGACTGTTCGGCTACATGTAACTACTACTCAGGAGCAGGATGGGAAAGGTAATTTGGGCTTCTGCAATCTGTTTTGTGTCCTTTAAGAGAGGATTCTGCCTACACTGCACAAGTGTTACCACCAAGAAGGGAGCAGTTTCCCCTTCACCTTTAACGAAGCACTGACACGCTTCTAGAAATACCCAAGTTAAATCCTTTTAAAAACCATCAACCACCAAATCTCTGAATACTGGGAACAGGGTAAGAATGGAAGAAAAGTCTTCTGGAAGAAATAAATGACTCCACAAGTCAGCCTTCATACTGTAAAGCTGCAGCTGAAAGTCATATTCCAAGTGAATGACTGGGAGCTGCAGTTCTGCACGCAGCTCTGTCACCCATTTGAGGCATGATTTCAGCTTGCAGTGCTCTTTCCTCTCTGTTCCTGTTCTTCCTACCTGTAAAACAAGGTAATTACTTAACTTTCCGGAATATTTGTGGGTCATTTCACAAATAGGTATAAAAATCTTGCAAATTCCTGAAAGAAAATGGTAATAAAATCATGGAGCAAGCAGTGCTGCTTTGAAAACATGCGTTACCTACTTCCTAAGGTGTTTGAAGAAAGCAGCAAAGGACTTTGAAGCAGGGAGGGGAGAACCTATTAAACCACCATTTCAGAAGAGGACTGTCTAAGGACACAGAAGAGCTACACCTTCTGAAAAGGAAAAGTACTTGGTCCCAGCTCACAGATGTCCTTGGTGAAACATCACAGCTGACGTAGAGGGATGGGTAGTTCCGTGTTTTTCTCTTTTTCAGAAGGTGACACCCACCTTTTGTTTTATTTTGGTTTGTTTGTTGGGTTTGGTTTTTTTGCTACGAAACCAGAGAACTTCTGGCTTCCTTCATAGCTCCGTCTTTAAACTCAAAAACATGCTTGATTTCAACTTCCATTCCAAGGTCTGTAATCCTCTTTTGCAAGAGTTATCACAAACCAACCATGTTTTACAGATAGTTTGCAGTGCTGTTTCTCCATGCAGAGAGGAATTTACAGCAACAGGTGTAATTGATTCCTCTTGTGCATTTCTAGGCTGTATGTAAAAATGTGGAGTATAAAGAAGCCAGATGGGTTTGCTTAAGGTCAACCTAACAGAATATTTTTACATCATGCTGAGAACATATATCATGTTGAGAAGAAAAACTAAATGACAAGGATCATGAAAAAGAGTGGAATGAAAATGAAAGGAAATGAAAGAATGGCAAAATATGAAGTTTTCTTGATTGGTTTGTTTGTTTGTTTTAAGGAAAGCAAGTTTTCAACAACCTGAAGGGCTGAAAAGTGCAACCTCATGGGAAAAGAGTCTCAGGAACAAGCATACCATCAAAACCTCAGAATTGTTAAGTGCAAGGGCAATCACACCTACCATCAAGACAATGCTTCATGAGAAAAATGAGGCCAAACCATATGTGGCCAGAAACACCCCATTATGACAAAGACAAATTAAAAAAAAAAAAAAAAAAAAAAAATACCCCAATGTGATAGAAATCATAAGTGCCCACCCAGAAAAAAAGTGCGATACATTGTAAGTATAAATAGGGATGCATTAGAAACAGGACAGAACCAAGGAAAACATTCACATTAAACAGATGGAGAAGACTACATACAAATGCTACAGGGAGGTTTTTAAATGCAACCCTCTGCTTCTGTCTCCACTGAAAGGGCCCAGGATGTACACAAGGTTAATGTGAATGACAAAGGCATAAAAACACAGGGTGGAAAAGAGAAAGAAATGGGTTAGGATAGTTCAAGTGCATATGAGTGGTTTACGAGGCACTTGAAAACTGTCAGTAAATCCAAATACACACATCCTGACTTGCCTGCAAAGCAGGCAAGCAAAATGAGGAAAAAATACAAATGCTGAATCAGTATTTAAGTTGCACTTAGTTTTTATTTGGTTACAAATGAGGTCCACTCTGGGGACAGAACAAAAGGGTGTGACCTACTATTTCCAAAATATTGAGAAACAACCAGGCTAAGAACCTCTCCAATTCCCTCCTACCCTATTTTAAACCAAAATCCTGTAAAAATGATTACTTAGACATGGTTTGAAAGTTATGACATGAGTATGTTAAGCAACAATTCATATCATTTTCCTAACCACAGCCACCATGCATGTGTGTGCTACATGGTAGAGGTAGATAACTGCTTTGCATCAAAAGCAGGGAGAGTTTATACATGCAAAACGTTCACCAAATTTGCACCATACATTTTCAGCAGATCTCATCAAACAGAAGCATGTATGATTTTAAGAACTGTGAAAAAAGTATTGGGAGCTCTTTGGGTAAATATACGATAGAACAGAAGAGTTTCAGTTGGAAAGAACCTCCAACGATCACCTAGTCCAACTGCTTGACCACTTCAGGCCACTTTAACCAAAAGTTAAAGCATGTTGTTAAGAGCATTGTCCAAATGCCTCTTAAACACTGACAGGTTTGGGGCATCAATCACCCCTCTAGGAAGCCTATTCCAGTGTTTGACCACCCTCTTGGTAAAGAAATATTTCCTAATATCTAATCTTGTATTTATTTGTATAGCAATAGTTATATTAAACAGTTATATAATATTCTTACAGTGATTTTTTTTTTTTTTTTTAAATAAATCCCTAGTGTTTTATTACATCTTTTTAAAATGTTCTCATTTTTCGCCATGGATTATAACAAGTTAGTGTAATAGAGTACAACAGTCTGCATAATAAAACCCCCAAAACGTCAGTGAAACAATAACCTACCAGAAATTACTTCATTACCTATTAGTAACATGAACTACAGCTTGCAAAATTTGCACAATTCTTACTCTATTTTCTTATATGCCTCACTGGACATCTAATGCTGGCAACAGTCCGAGGTGAAACACTGGGCTTCAGGCACCTTTGATCCAGGCTTTGACACACACAAATCAGTCTGGGGTCTCTCTCTACATATTTCATTTATGACATGGGATAACCTGTAGATTTTGAAACAATTTTCTTGGTCCACAGATCAGATACTAGTACCTGAAACATTATTTGACTAGATTTCATTGATTTCACAGTAATTTACATAAGAGTTTGAAATCCAACAATAGTCCTCTGAGGTTAAAAGAAGTTTCACAAATTGACCTAAGAACTAAAAACGATGCATTTATGAACACTGAAGGAATCTCATAAGCACAAACTCACAAAAGTGTACTTACTCTCCAACTCACAGCCGTGTGAATTGAAAGCAGTTTTTCCACAAAGGAAAGTAGCTGTGTACCACCACCATCTAAGCAGGGTACCACCGCCATCTTTAGCAGGTCACCAGCAGTGAGTTAAGCCTAATTTCACATATTCTGTTTGAAAACTATTTTATCTATTCCCTCCTTTCAAGCAACCTTATTTTGTCAGACCAAAATTTATCTGAAAATTAAATTATTTCTTAATGTAAAATACCCAAAGTTGCCCAGCAGGAGTTTTAGACTCAGAGAGAAATAAACCCCATTAATTTTGAGCATATTTCATAAACTTTACCTGAGCAGAGAAGTCAATCAGCTTTGGAAGAAACAATTTGCTTCCTTCATCACTCTTCAGAAAATCCAGCAAACTTCCTGTTAAAGCAGAGAAAGATTGAGTCAGTGCAGCTTGTTACTGAAATAAAGGTCATGCCAGATCCCCGATTTTCTGGATCACAAAATTTTTGCAGGGAAGTGTTTTGATGTATTTTCAAGTTGACTACAGTAAGGCAGTCTCTTTACATGATTTAACAACAGTAATATCCAAGTTAGGATGTCAGGCATCCAAGTTTGCTATTTTCCTGGCTGTAGAAAACTCTCATCTGACCCTACATTAGTTCAGTGGTGCTGAATTTGATAAGTGCCCTAGTCTATGGACTATCAGGAAAGCTGTCTAGGAGAATGCCACATATCAATCCTTTCCAAGTCATAGAAAGTAAGTGGCTCAACACTTGTTTATGAAGTTGTCAGCAGAATTTCTTGAAAACAGAACAACCCAAGAAAATATAGCACCCAAGACAATCTAAGAAGGAAACTTCACTTACTTTGTGTAGTAATGCTGTAATAAAGGTTGTCTTTTCCTAGTAGCGCATCACTTACCTTATTACACATGTATTTATCAATTCAAGGGCCACATAAGGCAATTTCTAAGGTTTTTTTTAGTTGCCTTTCTATGACACCAGGCACAGAAGTCAGGTAGGGAGCCCAAAGGAACCAGAGCTATTTTGGGGTTATGCTCTGCATCTGAAGTAATTGAAAATGCTATATTTATGAAAACTGTAAAAATAGTTTCTTTCACAACTGCAGCAATGAATCATAAAATTAAAGCTTCAGCATTCCTCTAGGATAGGTCCTCCTTCACTTTATGTCAGAGCTCTCAAAAGAATAATGCTAGAATCCTAAGTTTTCATTTTTTATTCCTTCCTTTTTAAAGAACCAGAACTAATTTAGGAGAAGCAGAGGAGTTTACTAAAGCATTGCTCACAGATCCAACATTGTTCTCACCTTTTGCCATGAATTCTGTTATAATATAAATAGGCTCTTCTTTGGTCACTACAGCATAAAGCCTGACAAGTTTATCGTGCTGAAGTGTTTTCATGAGGTTCGCTTCCTCCAGGAAGGCTTGCACAGACATCGTTCCAGGCTTCAGAGTCTTCACAGCCACTTTTGTACTATTATGATAGTAACCTACAAGGAGGGAATACGGTCAGCGCGCTTGAAGTCACTCTGTGCCACACAGCACCCCAACCACTAGGAATGTGTAAAGCAGCTGAGGCTGGATTCCAGTAATAGCTAAGAGCCTGAGAGCAAGTGCCAGATGTAGCACAAATATTTATGCTAGAATTCCTTTTTATTTTGCAACTGATACAAGACTGCAGTGAAAAAATAATCCATTTCCCATTTTCAGAAATCATTTATCTAAAAAAAACCCCATGAAACCCAAAAAAACAAACAAAGCAAGCAAATCATCTTCATACAAAGTTTTCATGTACAAGTAGCCCCTAAAATATTCGGTCAAGAGATGTTTTAATGAATGTTCGCTTAAATAGTCTCAGGATCTAACGGAGTCCATGGACTGCTTGTAAGATTCTGGAGCATATTTAAATTCCATGATTATAGCCATTTTATGCATGCCAGTGTCATGCTTATAATCCTCTCTGTAACACTTGGTGCTCAAAATGAAGCATTACAGGTAAGTGCAATCAAATAAATGTTCTTATGACCAACAAAGATATGCTGCCAGGACTGCAATCCTGCAGTGCTCAGAGCAAGATTTAAAACGAGATAACTTCTTATCACATAGCCCATGCCAAGAGTGGAAGAAACTGTGGCTCTTTCATTTCTGTTTATCAAACCTGCTAATGTAAGATTCTAATTATATAAAAAGCAACTATCAGTAAAGAGAAAAGCAGTGAATTGCATTCTGATTTAATGCTTTCCAAACATTAAATAAATGTTAAATAGCATTAAAAAAGGAGTAGCAAGAACTGATCCTTAAGTTTATCTTGTGAAGTCATTTAGTTTAAAAAATAAAAGAAATAAAAGAAGAGAGAGAGAAAAAGAGAGAGGGATATAAATGCAATTTTTGCCCCCACCATGCCCATTTCAAAATTGCAAAATTATTTTTCAAGAGGCAAAACTTTCATGACTCATTTCCTTATTCAGTAACAACCCAGACAATATTACCACAATGGATACACCTCTAAATGTCCACAATTTCCTTATACTATTTATCATCCAAACATAAGAAATCAGTGGGAAAGCAAGGAACTAATTTTCCCAGATCTTACGGGATTGCTCTAACCACTGCAATCTTCTACCACCTTTGTTAAAGAAGGATCATCACCTGAGAAAAGCCACTATATCTATCACAAAATTTCCACCTGCATGATTATTAAATCTATTTTTCCAAATACGGTCTGGTCAAAGCACAACAAAGATATGCCTCTAAATGACCTAAGAGTAAGGAAAGAAAACTACAGGTCAAACGTGCTGTTAAAGCTCAGGTATATGGTTTGTACCTATCAGAAAAACAGATGTTAAATGCATTTCTTTCTGCTTAAGAAGAAAGCTTATTTGTATCATTTCTACTATTCCATACCATACTCTAAAGCATAGTACAAGTTCCACTCCCAATTTGTTAATACTCTGCTGAACATAGTAATTTCTGTGAAGCAATTACAACCAACACACTTAACATTGACTATGTAACAGTATTTTACATTCACAAAAGAAATCCATCAAACTAGGGTGCTACTCACAGAAAGGTTTTTTTACTACAACAGCAATTCTGAGGTTTTCTACTGGGATAAAAGTCTACCCTGACCCTTTGGTGGTTACATGCAAAGCAAATGAGCCGATGATAGCATTAGAGATAACTGATCCTGATCTCTCTCATGTTCATTTATTTCACCCCGTATTGGGAGGGATGAGACACCAAATCACTTAGGAAAGGTGGTCACGAACTCTATCAACAGATACAATGGCATCTGTGAAAAACCTGACCCTTGTCAGTTTGGTAAAACTGGAATTTGCCACCTCTCTCTCCCACCCATTACCAGTGAAACTGGTGTATAGCTTGATTTGGGCTGAGGATCACATCAGACCTGGAGCAGGCAGCATCTTTTTAGTATGCATTTGTACTGCCCTAGTATATATAACAAAGTCCTAGTCCTCATGCCAGGCCACTTATCATTACCATGAGAACCTCTGTGGTAGATTCCATAATGATCATCTGCTTTGCAGGCACACTCTCACTGTACAGGTAAGAAACTGCAGCTTTTGTGCAGGTGGAGCGAAAACTGGTGACCTCAAAGCGCTTCACCACCAGCAAATGCAAGGTTCAATCTGCATCACAGAGGGATTCCAGTGACAAGCAAGGAGCTGTGGGAAGGGGTGGCCACAGCACTGCATCACCCCTGCTTTGCATGGTACCTGGGGCTCTGCACCCATAGCTAATGTCTGTCTTGGCTGAACTGAACCTGGCTCGGGTGTAAACCCAGCACTTGCGTCACAGTGTTCCTTGCTGTATGATATGAATGAACACATGCTTAGTTTGCTACCTAAACATGAATTTTAAAAGATAGATAAGCAATGAAATTCTTGCTTACATCTAGAACATGTGACATTAAATTCAGATTCTTTGCAACTAACATTCAGCTCATGTATGTACTATAAAAAATCCATTTCTGATACTGATGAGAAGTACCGGTAAGTTTCCTTGGTTCATTTTAGATGTCTTTTATTTTCATAGAAGTATTTCTGTGGTATCATTTTCTCTATTTTTTTTCTAACAGCTATATAGGAAAACAAAACTCCAAAATGCGTATTCCTTATATTCCAATTTGGAGGTTGCCAAAAGAGAGAATCTTTTACACCTGAGATAAAAACAAGATGTGCCTCATTAATAAATTACACCATAATGGCTTCGTTTGGCTTATTAACTTTTCTTTTAGCCCTGCTTGAGAATTCTCTTCATGGGTTATTAATACCAGAGAGCATTATGGTTCATATCATATCAGTGCACACTATGCATAAAACATAGACCCTGCTCTTGCAGTGCTACTCTGGTTCATCGCGTCACTAAAGAAGCTGCCCAGATGCACTGAACTCCATGGTCAAAAACCCTTTCATACCATGGCAAGAAGCTAGTCCCTCTGCAGTTTAGACTTCTGTTAAATATTAAATGTCACGCAAGCAATAGGACCCAAGTCTGAGGAATGAGATGATGTCTCACACAGAGAGCTATGATCTTAATATTCTACACATTGGAACAGAAATCCCCCCAAAATTATTAGTGTTTCAGGTATTTATTTTGGAGTTGATTATGATTATCTTGCCAGAGTAGTATCTTGGACAGCCAAGTTGCCCCCAGATTCTTGCAAGGGCTTAATCAGGCCAAGCTGTAATATAACAATGATGAGGCAGAGCCTATCATTTCTGAAAAGATCTCCAGGACTGAAGATGAATAACTTTGTGAACAAGCCTACAAGATGCAGCTTTCTCCTTCCCCTGCTTTTGAAGTAATTCCCTGCAAAGTTACACTGGGAACAATTTGTTTGAGCTACAGAGGTATGACACTGTTAGAAGCCAGATAAATGTCTCAGGCTATTACAATTGCAAGAGGTTCTGGAGAAGAGACTGAGGAACAGCAGCTTCTCTACATCCTCTTGCATGTTAGCACATAATTTCTTCTTTACAAACTACAGCCATCACTCAGCTGAAGAACAGAGGAATGCAAGAGTAGCTCCACCTCTAGCTCATCTCCATACAGCCCATTGAATGTGAAGGCAAGAAAGCACAGGCTGCAGCTTTGTAACCGCTTCCATGGTGCAGTGCACCCCTGCCATGCTGCTTTTGTCTATCACATCGCCATAGCTGATGCCCAAAACATACACACAAACACTAACTTGGTAGCCTAAAACCAGAAAGTCTTTATAAAATGTATAAAATTGCACACAGCTGTAATGAAGGAAGAAATTAGATGCTATCACTTGCAGTGATAGACAAAACTGGGAAATTGATGGTCCTTTATAGCAAGTTTTCTCTGTGTATAAGAAACTCTTCAGAACTGGAGGCATTGATCTGCTCACTTTGTAAGTGACAAAAGATTCTCTGCACAGGTCACACATGAGCACAGCCGAGTGCTTGGGGGATATGGGGATCTGCTTTTGTTCCTAGGGTTTCCTTAGTCTCCCCCATAACATATGCTAACTCCCTCCAAAATGTGCAAGAGGAAGATGCCAACTTGGAAGCCCAAGAGTACTCCTGGACAAAGTTAAAAGACTATAAAAGGTATGCTGGCGTATCCTCACATTGCAGTAGCAGTATAATCTCTATCTTCCCATATATCACAGAATCACAAAAGGGTTGAGGTTGGAAGGGACCTCTGGAGGGCATCTGGTCCAACCCCCAAGCAGGGCCACCTAGAGACAGTTGCCCAGAACTGTGTCCAGTTGGCTTTCGAATATCTCCAGGGATGGAGACTCCACAACCCCTCTGGGCAACCTGTGCCAGTGCTTGGTCATTCACACAGCGAGAAAGTGTTTCCTGGTGTTCAGAGCGAACCTCCTGTGATTCAGTTTGTGCCTATCACCTCTGGTTCTGTCACTGGGCACCACTGAGAAATGCCTGTCTCTCTACTCTGCACCCTCCCTTCTGGTATTTGTAAACATTGATGAGAACCCTCCAAGCATTCTCTTTTCCAGGCTGAACAGTCCCAGCTCTCTCAGCCTTTCCTCACAGGAGAGATGGTCCCGTCCCTTAACCATCCTTGTGACCCTTCACTGGCTCCTCTCCAGTAGCTCCACATCTCTCTTAACTTGGGAGCTGAGTTCCTCAGAGTGGGACACTGCTCCCTCTGAAACCACAATCCTAAGTACCCTTTATCGAGAAGAAATTTATTTAGTAATTGAGCCATGGAACAATATTTCTCTCTAATTCACACTATGGCTGAAAAATAACTTTGTTCTGTATGAGGAGAGCATTTAACAACTAGCTATCTAATCAGAAGACCATAGCAACTAGATTATTTCTCAGTATCTCCACATAACTTCTGATGCCACTGGTTGATCACTGCAATACACAGTGTTTGCTGATACCCTGCACTGCACAGTTCACCTAATATGTCTTTTCCAGCTTGAATTTCCTTGGTTCTAAGATTAACCATGTTCCTGATTCGAGAGGACCTGTGCCATGCAAATCAGCTTCTCTTGCTTCAGAAAGGAAGAAGAGAAGAGGAAACACAGCGATTGCTTTCACAGTACATTAATTTTTCTCACAGTGCAGCAATTCAGATGGAGGGGTTAGGCCCAATTTAGATGTTAAAATAATGACACAAACAAGAGGAAACATCTTGAAACAGAAACGCCCTTTTAAAGTTTTATGCCTTTGTGTGTGTATGTGTGCAGAAGTAGTCACTTCCCAAAATGATTTACATTTTCAAGCAGGTGATTACCTTCTGCCACAAAGTTTCAGCGTCAGTTAAACCTTTCTTCCCCTGGGTTTATTAGACAGAAAAAAACCTACACAATGGCTGACAGTCATCTTAAGTAATATGTAAATTGTCACTCATGTATATCTTAGCTAGAGGCTTTCTTAAGCTTTTTCTCATGAAGGCAGATAAAAAGGCTGAATTTGGCTATAATATAGAGTGGTGTTGCTTGAATTTCTTACATGATTTATATCAAAAGATAGAGAGAGCTTTCTTATTGAAGCTGTAGTTGTGTGTGGAATTTGCCACTCAAACAGCACGACTCTGTGCTTTACTTTTCTAAATGAGAGCATCTCTTCAATGCAATGACATTCCCATCAGACTAATGCACTCTCATGGGTCATCAGAGACTTCTTCATAGTTTTGTGTCTTCTAGTAAGCTTTGGGTTTCAGCTTTAAGTTAATTCCCCGCCTGTAGAATCTTGTTTAATAATAATAATAAATAATAATAATATAATGATGATAACAACAACAATAATAATATAATCTACCATTATTATAACTGTAACAATTTATTACTATTTAAATATAATACCCCAAAACAGAGATTCAGGGAAGGGCTACAAATGATTTGCCCTGAAAAAACATCCTAATGAAGACTTTGGGAGGAAGGTATAGTTAACCTCAAATAAGATGGTAACTGGTAACAAGTCTGTAAGTGATGAATAGTGCAAAGAACATGCAATGCAGAACCCAAAAGAATACTCAGATGCCAGAATAGGCAGCATTTCAAAGTAAGAGGATTAAATAATATTTACAGAACGTGATTAGATACTGACCATAGCCCCTTGCCACAGGAAGTCACTGAGGCTGAGAAAATACTGTTTATATGCAAACAAAGCTAAATACGTTTATAATAATTCATGCTATCATTTCTTGTGGGGTATATATTAACATTTAAAACTTGTAAGTCTTATCACACCTTCATTACTGGGGACTTGCATGATAATTCAAGGTAGGGGGTGATCATCTCTAATCTTACTACGTAAATCACCTACTTTCTGAACAGCAAATTGGTACACAATAATCTTGGAATAAGTGTCCTGCCAGGTATCCTCCGCCTCACAAACCCTCTCCCCTCACAGAAGGTGTATTTTGGACCTAATTTTGATATTTTACAAGTATATCAGACCAGGTTCACGTCCACTGTTTTTCTGAATGTCTCTGAAATGATACTTCTTTCAGCAGATTTAAATACTCATTTCAAAGGAATAATCTTACCCATCCAGACTTCTCCAAACTGACCAGCTCCAAGTTTCTTCACTAATTTAATCGACTCCCGTGGAATTTCCCATGCATCTTTATCCCAGGGCTTTTGAGGCTTGGGACTAATACAGGCTTTTTCCAACTTTCTGCATAAGCCATCTGATTGCTCTGGTTTTCAAAGCAGAGATAAAATAGAAAACCTGTTACACTTGTGCGCTTCACAACTTGAGACAATCGTTACTTTGTTGCAGGGGTACACTAACCAGCTGAAAATAATGTTCAAAATAATCAAGTGCTTAGATGAAAATATAACCTTTCTGGTGCTTTCACATAACTTTAAGAACCTCTGAACTGAAATTTAGTATTCAGAGACAAATTTAATAAAGATGTATCACATGCATCAGATTAAGTCAGATTATTAACAGAGTTTAGTACAATTTATACCAAATAACTGCAATATAAGGTCTGATTACTGACAGTGTGTTAAGGAAGACACACACTAGAGTCAGGCTTGGGACTGGTATTCTGAATTTGTCATTAAATTTTCTTGCAGCATGGTTTCAGATACATGTGCATGCAAGCATAAGTAGGTCACCATTATTTTTTGCTTCAGACACTAACTAGCTATAACTTTAATACAAATGTTGAATAACTTTCAAGGCTTTCCAGCTGTGCCAAAGAATTACCACATGTGTCTAACAACTTCAGAGAAATCTCACAGCCAAGTCCTCAGCGTGGGTTTGAAAAGTCACTATGTGATTTTCTGCCCTACATTTTTTGTCTTCTCTGTCTTCCCAGACTAAAACCCACTGTATTTTAGAACTACCAACCAGGAGGTTATGCAGAATGAAAAGTCACTTTTGTAGCTAAAACATAGTTAGAGATTTGTCCCTCCTCTTCCCCCTCCTCCCTTTTTTTTTAATAATAAATGCATATATTCCATGTGGGTACAATTTTTTTCTTTAACGTTAATGGAATCTTACTTTCTTCAAAATGCTATTTTAAATAAATAAATAAATAAACAAATAATTTTATAGAAAAATAAAAACAATTCCACACTCAACACCAGAAAAAAGAAGATACTGACAACTGTATACGTATTTCTGCTAATAATGAGTACAAATTTACTCTGAAATACAGAATTAATTTATTTAAAATGCAGACAATTCTTACTATAGTTTCATATCATCATAACTTTGATGAGGTGTTTCATAAAGCTATTCTTGATTTCACAAGGGCATGACACAGAGCAAGCAGCATTAGCTCTGATTATGGTAACAACATTACTTGGGTTCCAGTCTTACTTTATCTTTGATAACATACATGACAAGTTTATTTAGAAAGAAAAAGATGAAAAGGTTTGAAATAAAACAAGAAAGCATTTCTTTTCCTTCACAGGAAACAATGACTGTGTTCTATTAAGTAATTCACTAGCTGATTTAACTTACTTTGATAATGTTTGATCATATCATTGATGCTGGGAAAAGTTATTCTTGGAGAGATGTAAAATCCTCCATTGTCTAGACTCCTAATTTTGTAGTGCTTAATAACATCTCCTTGCTGTGGATCATAGTCTCTTATGGAGAGAGAATAGCTGCCTGTGGATAAAGAAAGAATGATCATTAACAGATAGCAAAAGTCTACAGTGTCCATGCATACACAGTCGAGCCTAACAAAATCACCTTTTTGTCTGGTTTTAGTTTTTACTCCCTTATTTCCTCAAAAAGCATTTTGCAACCAACAGGAGGAAGTCACCCAACAGCCTGTCCTGAACTGGTCACCAAAATGCTTACAGTCACACTTTCTTTTTCAATCTTATTCAACAAGCTCAGAACTTCCATAATCCAGGCAGCATCACATCCAACACCCGCTTCTGCAGGAAGTCCCCCCAGCTCGAGTGGAACTGGCTGGCAAAGCAAGGCCAGGGCTGTCACATGCCCCAGGCAGAAGCTGAAATTCAGAGAGATCAGTGTTTCAGAGTACAAACACGCTGGATGTCCTGGGCCAACTAGCAAAAGGACAGTTTGGAGACGGCTTGAAGTACACAGGAGGGAGAGCAGATCTCTTCGTTCTAGGGAGCCTAGCCTCAACTGGAATTTAGATGGGGCAGCAAGCATCTACCCTTAACACAGAGCTCTTCGTTTCTTCTGCTCATACAATTCTTGTCTGCGTTCAGAGGATAAGAAACCACCTCATCACCTTCTCTCTCACCAAACACAGATCCAGTGACAGAAGGGGTTAGAAAGAAATGGGGTACTTTGCCTTACTCTCAGCAGCCTATGCTGAATTTAGGAGTCTTCCTTTGAGAACGTCATTCAGGAGTCTCCATCTGAGAGCACAGAAACCAATGATATGGGCTCATTACAGAGAGCTACCTAGTCAGGGATCCGCAGTGTTAGTGCCAGAAAAACTATATGCTATAGAGAGGACAGACATGTGACCCACTGAAGGGATTCACGCACCTTCCTCTGGAGGATGCATTGTTAGGGTAACCAGCTGGAGAATCCAGTCTGGCTGCTCTCAGAGTCCAAATGCTGGGGCAGAACCTCCTATGCTCTTCTCAAAGTCCCAGCTGAATAGTCTGGCGGCTTCACTAAGCTTTTCAGTACAAAGAGCTCTGTCTACAGTACAAACCTTTACCAAAGTGCTTTCTGAAAAAACCCCACACTGCAGTGCAGAAGTGTAAACCCCCACTACACACCAACTGCATTGTAAAACTTGTAGCAATGGATACAGATCCAATAATGGAAGACTATGAAATGCAGCATCTACTATTTATAGTGAAAAGTGTCCTTCAATAAAGAAATCACAAATGTTAGGAAAAGATCTCTCACTTCATTCATTCCTGCTTCTTGTCAGTGTAATCACACACACTATTTTTCCCCCTATCTCAACTTTGGGTGTTAACCTGTAACTCTCTTCTCTCTTTACCCAGTGATTTTCTCATCCTTCCCACTTCTACAGAACTGCAGAAAATTCACACAATAGGACGCACTGGGTCTACTCCACACCCAGTGCCACCTGATGCCTTCTTTTGCAAAGGCAGATAGAACAGACTATATGTTTTTAACTCTACTACCAATTCCAAAGTAACTCACCCCAAAGCCTACCTTTTAATGTTTCACTTTCTCTGATAAGGAAAGATCCAGGACTATTTCCAGGGGCCAGGAGTTGTCTTTCTGCGTCTTTTCGGGTTATGTCTTTGAAGAACCATCTGAAAAGTATTTCAAAGAGTTAGAGCCATTTCTCTTCGCCATCCACAAAAGATAACACCACCAGGATGAAGACGTTTGCCTGCGAGAACTTACTCTTCTGTTTCCAGGGTGTTTACTTTTGCTACATAGTTGCTGGGAATGAAGCCTTCCTTCCTTGTTGTGAGAGATTTTGCTCTCCACCATTCTCCCAGCCTGGAAAATGAAAACAACAGTAGTTTTGTCAGGAAAGAAAAATGATAAAGTATTATTTGGGTTCTACTGTCTGAGAGCTTTGCTCTTGCTGGAGGGAGAAGAAGTATCTTTCCTCTGAACTTAAGCCCCCTGAGCAGCCATTAGCTCTGTTAGATCAATGTTCAGTCGCTGTTACCAAGAGCAGCTGCCAAGTCATAGAAAGGTTTGGGTTGGAAGGGACCATAAAGATCATCTTGTTCCAATCCCCGTGCCATGGGCAGGGACACCTTCCACTACACCAGGTTGCTCAAAGCCCCATCCAGCCTGGAACAGCTCCATGGGCATTTGTATTTTCACATACAAGGGAGCTCTCTTACCATTCATATTCTCATGTTGAGTAGGATAACAAAACACTATAAAGGGAACTAGATGACCCCAAAGAGAAACTACAATACAATCAGTTCTGTCATACTTACTCCTCAATAACTTTCAATTTTTCTCCTTTTTTGAAGGACAAGTCATCTTCATGAAGGCCATCATAGGGATACAAAGCTATCACAATGACTCCGTGCTCCTCTGTTTCTACAAAGGCAGAAAGCCAAAGGCACGTTCACATTATGTCACAGGCTGACATGAGCATAGCACACAGCAGTAAGATTCCTATAAAAACTTACCTTCACTGACAAACCTCTGTCCTGGTAAGAGCTGTGCTTCTGTATTTGCCTACAATAAAATATATCTTTAATTAAGCAGTTTCAGATCTTTGTGACAATCTTACATTACAATTACATATTACTCAGTTGCTTTGGTATCATCTTATATGTCTTAAATGAAAACGCTCCAATCTTTTCCCACCATTCTTCAAAAGTGAATTATAACATAAAAATATAGTAAACCCCACTAGATGTTGACTTGAGCAGCTCAGCCTTCAGGAAGTTGTGACACAGGCTCTGGGGAGGCAGTGAACAGCTTTGTGACTTCTGCTGAAGAGGCTTTAGGCAGGGCACTTTAATGGGACATTCACATGTAGCTGCCATGCTAAAAAGCTACAAGCACAGTTATGTTGGTAAGATTGTGCAAGAATAAAAAAGAGTGATTAAAAAAACCACGATGGTAGTTTGTGATGTTTACACTGATGGAAAGCACACTGAAACCACTGTGACAGCTGGAGAGAGGGGTGAGAAAGGTGTCATTCACACCGACAGACATCACAGACCCTGAGTAAGCGCAGTCAGGAAATACAGTTTCCTCAGCACAGTACAGAGGCTTGGAAAAAAGGGTACCAGGCAATCTGAAAAACAGCAAACCCACTTGGTAGCCAACAGGATTCCCCTTCCTAGCACCCTTCCTTTCTAATGCCAGGCAGCACACAGAGAACTACATTGGCTTGTTCTTCTTGCAACACAGCGCTGCTCCCTTCATGACTGCATCCTCTGCTCTCCTCCCATCCTTACCTACACACCTTGTATAAGGGAAAGTAGTGGCCTTCAGTGAGTAAAAGGGAAGCTGACTAGAGCTGGTAAAGAGTCACCCATGGTTACTTCATCCTTTTTAAATAGAATAGTCAACACTCGGATCCCATAGCTATTAAAACTCCAACACCACTGCTTTTAACAACAGTTCTAGCTACTTCAATTTCTAAAGTCACCTAGCATTCTTCTACAGTTGTACCTATGTTGACATCAAGCATTGCCAAGGATTACTGTTTTCATGCAGAAAACTATGACAAACATAAAGTAATTAAGTAATAAATCACAAATTTTTACTTTTATTTCTTTAAGTATTTATTCATTGAGGGTGAACTGCACGACACTAAAAGCCCAATTGTGGACTGGCGATCATTTGAATTTTTTCATGCATGTGCTTTGGATTGAAATTCAAGTTATGCCAGTCATGCTTTGATCTTGCTACTGGAATTCTCCCCTGAGACTATCTACTTACTGGCCTTTGCTGTTTATTGGACGTTGGATCCCTCACATAAATAGTTCGTTCAGTTTTACGTACTGGTTGATTCTTCAAATCTAGCCCATCTCCATGTTGATTCTCTTTCCTTTTTGATTTTATACATCCCATATTTCCTGTTGGAATAAAAAAGGTATTAAACAAAAACATTACACCATAAACCAAGCTGTTTCCCATGCAATCACCTGGGCTATGCAGCAAAAACATGCCTCCTTTTCATACACGATAGTTCAAGGGGAGAACAACTGCAGTTTAGGAGCACACACTGAAAGCTCTTTTCTGCTGCAAAGAAATGACTTCTTGTCTCAATCCACAGAAGAAGTAAATATTTCAAAATAATTATTTACCATTTCAGCATTTTCAGATTTATCATTTCCCCTGCCCCAATCCGCCAGTCCTGCCGAAACACCTTTCTGATACTTCTGTGAGCTTCAGCATAGATGTAAGAAAAACATAATTACTGTAGTGACAACTTATTTCTGTATTTCTTATTACTTTTAGAGAAAAGGCTGCTTTGCAAGAGGTAGAAAAAATCCCAGTCCAAATGATGGGAACTGCAGCTAGCGTCAGCAACGCCTGTATCTCCCCACTTCATTTTGCTTGTCCCAGTCTAGCAGAGAGCTCCATTTGATTCAAATCCCTGTCTCACATGAGGCTGACGACTTGTGCAGCTCCATGGCAGATATGCTGTGACCTCCAGTAACAAACCTCCTCATTCAAACAGGCCTGTTACAGCAGTCTAAAACAGCCGATGTGTGTATTAGTGATGGCAAACCACCACACAAGTATTTCTTCTTCAGTACAATTTAGAAGGATAATCCTTCTTTTGGGATGCGCATCCACGCTAAATCAGATGAGATACAGCTGTTAACATCTCCATGGCTGAAACCTGATTATGGCTAATCCTCTAATCTAATTACATAGTACTTCAGCAAGTATATATACAACATTATCTCTATATTCCTCCATCGGAGAAGAGTAATTCTACTTACTCTTGAAAGAATCCACTATGAATGCTTTTCAAATCTCTCATTCCCTTCTCCCTCCCTGATTTCAGGTCAGTGCTCTAATGCTAGGTTCACAATCACATTTTCCCTTGCAGGCACACACTCTCACTCCCCGCCGCCCTAATTAATCTTTAAATCTAGTTCTTTGAAGAACAATGTAAAACCTAACATAAGAGCTCAGTGCATATACAGCTAAAGTAACCAGCACTGACTAAAATGCAGCTTGAGAAGCTAAAACAGATTGTAACACCCTGTACTACGTCTCACTTTTACCACTTTCTCAAGGACAGAAAAGGTTATCATAGTAAAGAGTTAAAGTAGTAGAGGTGTCCATGTGCAGACACAACTGTTTCAGTGGCATGGTGCCTTACACACCCTACCCCTGCAGATAGGAAAACTAGCCAGATTGCCCTGGGTTCAACATTAAGACTTCTACTTTTGTAACAATACTGTTAATAATCAGAATCCTAACTGACTATAACAATAAACCAAGGCCACAAGCACTCCCACGTGGCAGATCTCAACTTCCCACATCACCTTCATTTAATCTCCCATCCTGCCCTTGAGGAAGTACCACATAATAACAAATGCACTGTCCTGTTGCCAGGCTGAACGTCTTCTTCTAAACATAAGAGAAGGGTACCTCCTCTCCTACCGTTTCTGCAAATTATCTGTCACCTATCGCCAACAAATCTTGGGTGTCCATAAGATTTCCGTAGTGATGCAGTGAACTGTGATACTGGCTTCAAAGCAGCATGAGAACTCATTACTCCCCTTCTTGCCTTCTCTTGAAATAAAAATAAAAGGAATCATACAGAAAATCGATAGGCACTGACCAGGTATCATCATCCCACAGAGGCAGAAAATAAAGTTCGCTCTTCTTGTGTGCCAGCATTTCAGAGTTCCCACACTCATTTGAAGGCACTGGGGGGCACCTTCAGCCAGGATCTTCTCTTAGAAGCAAACATCTTTAATGCTTAATTTTAGTTTGTGAAAACAAAAGGCTTTTCCAAATTCTCATCTCTACATGGGATGAGCTGTAACTCTACCTAGCTATTTTGAAACACTGAGAAGGACTTTTTTTTTAAATAATAATTTTGTTTATAATTGTGTATATACAGATGATGCTTGTTCTGTAGGTAATGGTTCATAGGAAATTTCTGTACACTCACAAGCAGGCTGGTGTTTGCATGTTCACCCTAGATATCAGGAAGCCCAGGGTTTAATTACCTGCTGTATCTGCAAGATCAGGTATTTAGCCACCTAAGTGCTAACCTTTTTGCTCTTGAATAGTTCTGCTTCTACAGAACAAACAGCTAAAGTGGAGGGCATAGGTAATTTGATCTAAGTTGCCAGCCAAAACCCCCTTTTCCTATTACTGTAAGAAAGCTGAAGATATCTTTAGAGACTGAAGCTTGCCCAGTGCCAGTGTAAATTCAGAGAAAAACATTTTTACTCAGATTTTTTTCTGCAGTTTGAAGCACATGAAAAGCTGTAACTTAAGCCTGCTGAGAGGCCGTGCTGGCAGCTCAAGGTTAGCATTTGCTCATGACAGTAACAACAACAGATCAGTAATACCTATGCACAGGTGCTCTGTAATCCCACAGAAGTCTACTCAGTATCGTGTGAAATCACATGAATACTGTATGTGAGATAAACACGTGATGGCATCAAACAAAGCGAAGATCCTGAGCCTCATCATGAAACGCTGTTCTATGGGGTTTTTCCTCATGGAAATGTAAACCCACGGTCCTTATGGGAATTAGCTAGGTCTACATTAGCAAATCACCCCAACAATTGGAGCTGAAGCCCATACCTGCTTGAAGACGGGTTTTTGTCCCCTTCACTCCAGTATAGCCCCAAGGACTGTACTGTAAGAGCAAGACCATAGCAAGGGTTTACCTGAAGGTAAGCCCCACATTTCGTCTTTCTACAACAGTCCTGTTGTTGCACTCCATCTCTGCTCCACAACACGAACTACAGCCTAGCAAGTGGGGGCAACTCCTTCAAGGACATTAGAGATCCCAATCTAACTAAAATGCTAATGTAAACACATCCTGAGACTTTTAGATTCTTTATAAAACAAGCCTCTCAAATCCTGCAAAAGAAACATATGGAAAATATGCAATAACGCAAAACAAATGTTTAGCACTTAATATATATCAATTAATAACTATCAATATAGTTAAGTACATGATAAATAATTTAATATTTAATTTTCTGACCTTATGTTATTTCTAAACAAGTATAGGCAGACAATGGAGAAAAAGCATAAAAAAGTTGAAGAATAGTTTTTAAGCAGTACAAACTGGATCAATGAGCAATCTTTTGGTACTGTGAAACGAAAGACTTTTGAGCTCTTCAAAGGCCACAGGATCTTATATTTCTGTACCTGCTATCCCTCTGTAAAGCTCTGTGCACTGGGCTCTGGACTGCACGCTTAAAATTCCGTAAGATCAGACCAATGCCCAAAGCAAACATAGCTGTCTTTTGTTTCAAAAGATTTCTGCTCAGTGACTGATCAGCTAATCTGCAATGCAAGATACATTCGTTTCCAGCATAGTATTACACATTTTTACTGAAACCTGATCCGGGTCTTTCCCAGCGTTTCGAGACTGGTATCCAAGTACAGATTCAGAGGGCAGTATAAACAGCGGGCACTGACAGGAGAGTTTCAATCAACACACATTGTAATGGATTTTAGACTACAAAATGCTCTATCATTACCAAAGTTAACTTTGCAAACATTTACCCATTCAAAAAAGAAGTCTTGAAGTGCAAAATGTGTATGCTGCGCACATCATTCTTAGTTTATACAGTAGTCGTAAGGAAACTCTGAAGGGGGGGAAGTTCATTCACGCATAAATAAAATACTTAATTTGGTGTAAAATGTTTATTTGCATAGCTCTCTGTTGCCGTATCACAAGGAGCATCAAGGAAGTATTTTGTGCAGATATAAAGAGAAAGAGAACATGGTAAGCAAAGAGAAATTTGGAGAAAAGAGCATCATTACAAATGAAACTATGTTATTACTCATCAGAGATAAAAATAATCTAGACATCAGAGGGAACGCTGTCAGTCCCTACTCTGGTATTCCCCATTCCAACAGTTTTGCAATACACGAGACATTACCTTTCATTCATGGTCCTGCCCACACCTCTAGACACGAAAGATAAACATTTAATTAAAAGAAACTATGTAACATAGCTGTTAACTTTCATAAATGGATATCCTAAAAGCAACAGCTTCTCTTTTAACAAAGAGCATGCTGTATTTCATGGCTAAAAGGTGAAGACAAGTACTTAGGTTAACATCTACGGCGTGGTGACAAAAGTCTAAGTTCAGGCCCCCTTTGAAAAGCCACAGGAGCATCCGTAAGAACCATCACACTGAGCCTCTGCAGCAGGTTTTTCCAGACACCAATTTTGATCCTACACAGGCATTTGTCTTCAATTTTCCCTCTGAATCCCCTATTTTCTTTTGCTACAGCAGCACTTACTTCTTAATTCCAAAATGGATTGGGGAAGTGGGGGTCAGAAACCACTGCGACATTTTTCCAGGGTTAAAAGCTGCTGTGTATCCCCAAACTATTATTGCTTTATCTGCCTTTTGCTACATTACTAGCAGAGTAATGTGTCTAAAGCCACGATACTTCCTACTGCAAGCAGTCAAGTTTCGTGTGACCGTCACCTGTCCATCCACCATCAGCAGCGTTTGAGGTTTCATTTCCTCCCAGTGATTACCCTTTGCATCACCTAAAAAGCCAATCTCATTTTTCTTATTGTTCATGGTCACAACTATTGTCCTCTTTTCAATTCTGCTACATACAATACTTACGGTGCACATTAGAAACCATTTCCTAAAAATCCACCTGACATGTCTGGGCTTTTCTTGATTGAAGTCATGTCTTCATGAAAATGATTCTTAAATCCGGACACATTTTTCAACAGCTTAGAGTGGCTTCATTTTAATCTTTGCACAAAA
Organism: Strigops habroptila; assembly: GCF_004027225.2. NCBI lineage: Eukaryota > Metazoa > Chordata > Aves > Psittaciformes > Psittacidae > Strigops > Strigops habroptila. The sequence continues at coordinate 39,466,433 of NC_044277.2, forward strand.
TGCAAACTTAAAAAAAATAACTAAAATAGATTATATTGTGGCTTTTCCAACAATAAAGTAACTTTTAAAAGAATTAGAGCTACAACAATGAGTATACAAACCACTCTGTTTTATCAAATAAGTATCTACTGTTCAAAAGGTCAGTAACTGTATATAAATACCAATTCTGTCGATGGCTTACGCTTTTAACAAATTTACATGTACGTATTTTAATAGGTACATAAATTAAATAAATTTATATTCAATTACAAGGTTTATAAGTAGTAAGTTCTTCATTTAAGCCACAAAATTTCTTACATATGTATATAGAAAAGATGTTCCTTAGCAGTATGAATTAAGAATGAGCATTAAGAAGTATAAAGAAATAAAAATTTTTAAAAATCAAGCTCCAAATTATTCTGAGTCTTAAACATTGGTCTATATTTAAGTTCCTGCTTTAAAGCAGCTTAGACAGTAGAGGGGTAAATTACTCTATTTTTTAACAGCTTTTTCAAAAATTGAAAATAATATTTTTTTCCCTCCTCTGCTTTAGATGTTTCATTCTGGCTTTTAATGTCATCTGGTTTGCTGCTACTTCGTAAGTTATAAACCCAGAGGTAACAGCAATGCCTTTATCCGATCTCCCGAATGACTGAGAATGTGAGACTTCTCTGCATTACCCCCAAGATCAAGGCAGAAGTGTGTCGAAAACCAAACTCTGATCAACTTTGATCTAAAACTGCTGGGGAGGAATAATCATAAGCCCACTCTGCCCAAATACATGAAGTACCCCATCCAACTTTCTACATCACTTGAATCAACTGCTCAACTTTCCCATTCCATGAAAAAAAAAATAAAGGAAAAAATCTTAAACTTAAGGCAATAATTTATCTTAACCTTTATTTCTGACTTCCACTTCATGTTGATCTGCTTCCACATCATCTGTGGTACCTGAGTGTTGCAATGATGTTCTATACCTTTGTTACTGGGACTGTGAGGAGAACCATCTCTGAGGGGCCTGGGAAATCTGAGTTCACTTCTAATCCATCATCACAGGGGGCAGAACGGCAAAGCAACCTCCAAGGAGGAGTTTAATTTGAGGAAGTAGAGCTCAGCAAAGCCTCATCATTACTGCTTTATACATGTTTGTACTAGTGAAGATGTGCTACTAGACCGGAGTCAGAATAAGAGTGACAAAAATGAATTATCTGTGGTTGGGTGTAATGTAAAAGAATTAAACTGGAGAGCAACTGAAGAGAAGTGGATTCCGATTCCTTGCCCGTCTCAAAATGATCAGGTTTGGGTTTGTTCAGCCTTGTTCTGAAATATGTGTGTATATTTAAAAACATATATAATACATTATATTTAATATTATATATATACACACATTTAAATTTTACTGTAAGTATTGACTGCTTGGTAACTTTCATCAAACTAGACTCTTGCAAACACAGAAATCCTGGCTCAGCTTTCATCTTCGGCTTGTTTCACTTCCTACATCTTGTTTTTGCATTGAAGACCAACTAGGGGAACTTAAGCAGTTTGCTCTTCCCTTGCCTTTCTGCTGAAATAGTTATCTGTGTCTCAATCACCCCTTGCCTCGTGTATTTTAATCTCTTTTAAAATTTATGTTATTTCTATAGGTCTGAATTACAGCATCTTTATGCCTCCCAAACTGAATTTATCCCTTATAGGATACACATTTACATGTGCATATATATACACACACACAGGGACACAAATCACTATGTGCTACCTGCACATAAAAAGGAGCATGGATAGCCTAAATTTACTCAGTGTTTAACTATGACAGACTTGCCCAGTGCAGAGTCTCATTGTTCTTGTGATGTGAGAAGCAGTAGTCCAGTTGACAGCATTTTTTAAAAAAGGAGAAAATTTGGGGAATTCTTTAACTACTTCAATCTTTTTTGGTGAAAACATGAGAAAAAACTAAAAAAAATTTTAACATACATATCTACATAAACAGGCAAAGAAGAGAAACAAGTGAATCCCCAGTGCAACAATCAAAACTCAAATATTGCTGTAGTGGAAAAGTATGCAACAAACATGTTACTGTGAGATTCCATAGATCATGAAATCATAGCATGGTTTAGATTGGAAAGGACCTCAGATATCATCTAGTTCCAACACCCTGCCATAGGCAGGGACACCTTTCACTAGACCAGACTGCTCAAAGCCCCATCCGACCTGGGCTTGCACACTGCCAGGGATGCCTCAAATTTATTCTCATTTAAGTCAAACCCTCAAATTTTCCAAGGGTGCACTTGTATCAGAGCAAGATAACAGAGCTATCTAGTTTATTACCCATGATTAGAGCATAGGGCTAAAAACTAATTTCTGGTAAAGGAAGACCCATTCTGAGCAGCACAATTGCATCATACAAGCTCAGAATCAAGATTGCCATGCTCCATTTTTAGAGAGGTTAATGGGTAGTTGTGGGGTAGAACAAAATACTGTTGCTGAAGGGTTTCAGAACTTCACTTGGTTTAGAAGCTGTCTCGTAATTCTGAGTCCTAAGTAATTTCAGGGGCCAATAATGGCATTTAGTCCTTCATTCTCTCGGGCATTTAGGAAGAAGTCACATCTCTTTCAGCCTCTTTTCTAGGTTTTAAAAACCCAGCCCTCTCAGGCCTTTCCATTTCCACTGGTTATCCTAGGAGCCCTTCTCCGCATCTGTTTCAGCTTGAACTCATCCCTCTTAAGGACAGGAGGATGGAGTTGGTCAGGTGTTCCAAGATGACTTTCAGCAATGCTCTGCAGCAAATAATATTTCTTCCATCTACAGAAATATGTTGCCCAATAAATTCCGGAGATTCATTTATCATTTTTACACTGTCATCATACTAGCCTTTTATAATTATGTTGTGATCTGATAAGACATTAAAGTTTGTCTCATTTTCATAATGGCAAACTGCTGTCACAGAAGATTTTCATATCTCCAGTGGCATGACGTTACACCCCGGTATTAAATTTCTCCCCATTATTTTGCCAGACTATTCTTTCTGCATGATATTCTTAGCCACCTGTGTTTCTAATACCTCCTAATATCACAAGGGGACTCCTATTTTTTAATTGCAAATGAAAGTATTAAAAAGGAAAAGTCTCAATGTAATGCTAGTGTAACATTAGGCAACAGAGTTCTCGCCAAGAGTTTGGGGAAGTGCAGCAGACAGGCACCACTACCCTGTTCAGCTTCTTTCACAATGCCTTCCTGAGCAATTGTGATGAAGACAAATTCTATTTTGTCCATGCTATCTCAGGTTATTTTTTATTACCTTACAGTTACAGAAAGTATCACCCTATCACCTTCATGCTCTCCAACACTGGCATTCCTGTGATGGTTATAAATCCTTCACATTTCTACTTCCCTTGCAACATTCAGTTTTAAGCCCTGCACCGGTATTTCTGCTCCTCCTCTTCAGAGCCCAGATTCCCGACGTTAGCACACCAATATCTCCATCCAACTAAACCAATATGCATTGGCAGAAACCTTTATTGAACTCTTTACCAAGCTGACCACTGTTCTCACTGACATTCTTGACACCCATTCTTCCGTCCTTTAGTGCCCTGTTTCCCTTTCCCACATTGGCCTGCATATTGAAATCACAGGTAGGACTCTGCAACATTCATAACTCATGTCCACCTCCTAATTTAAACATTTTTTTTAAATCAAAATTCAGGTTAGAACAGGGAAAAAGGTATGCTGCCATCTGATTAGAGTGGAAGTGGACTGTGTAATACATCACACAGAAAAACCCCCAAGACCTGGCATAAGAACAGGAAGCTTCTGCTCAGATAAAACACCTGTATTTGCTATATTGATGCTATATTGCTGTGTTTCTGGGAAAGGTAAACCCATTCTGAACAGCATAATCACATCATATGAGGAAAAACCTTTTTTCCTATACCACCCTCATGTTTTTTCTACTTACTAGACCCAGCATTTTAGCTGTGTGACAACCAACATCAATTAACACATTGATATACTAAATGGAAAATAAGTGACTTAAGTTATCACATCTCAGACTTCCAAGTATGAAGTGGCCCAACAGAGCTATATAGAAATCAGGCGAGGTTTGAGGATTATGTTCGTCCCTCTGCAGCTTTAGAAATAGGAGTGCTTTGGTAAAACTAACTGTATTGGTTCAGGTAAACAGTTTTCTATACTCAAATGATTCTAATCCACAGTCAAACCTTTGCCTGCCTTGCCTTTAAGTCTGTGGGGAAAGGATAAGTTTATTCAGTGCTCAGCTAGGTGATCCACAAACTTTGTTGGAACTCATATATGATAACAGAACATGTATAATACATATCATCATAGTTGATGACATGAAAGGTAGCTCTAAAAGGGGTGGGAGGCCTTGATGAAGAAAGAAGCATCTTTTATTTCTCTGTAAATCCACCACAGTTGTTAAAATCTTGGTTTCATGCAGGAATTTTGGCAGTGGTGGGGAAAAAAAAAAAATTTAAAAAGAAACACTGAAAATTGCTAATGTCATTGTGGTAGTACAATAATGTCATAATGCTTGCAAAAGGATGAAAATAAAATTCTAAAACAAAACATTACACTGAAATGAAGCAGAATATAATTTATACAAACTACTAATCCTTGTTTATTCAACTGAAGAAAAATACCAAAACACAAGAAAGTTAATCCACACAAGATTGTAATTTTGTTAACATTGCATAATAGACTTTATATATTATGCCAGTGTTCCAGATTCATGTAGTCAGTATTTTTGGCACTAATTTTAAACCATGTCTTACATTAAGCTAACATCTGTTTTCTGACCTTGTAACACTAACTTCATTTTATTATAATCATTTGCCTCAACTGCATCCTCCAGAATTTTGAATCGATATCAACAATGAATTAATTCACTTTGCCAGCCCTCAGGCAACCACATCTTCCATTTCCTCAACTTTTTTCCACTGCCCTATATCTTTTGAAGATAGGGGAAAAGGTCAAATAGCATCTTAATTTGACATAACAGAATAAATACTTCTCTCAAATTCTTCAAAAGGATCATATGAAATGGAACAGAGAAAAACTGTACCAACATGTTAGCCAACTTAAAGGGAAGGTTCCCAAAATACTTTACAGACTTAAAAGTGTCATGCAAACTGTAAGTAAAAACGTCATTTTCTTCACTGGTAAAAAACCTCAGTAATGACAAACAGCAGCTCCATATAACCAAATCCCCATTTCCAGAGGAAATTTGGCCAAACCACTACACTGAAGAGGATCAGCGTTTTTCCTAAGTATTAGGAAGTGTCTCACTCCAGCTAGCAAACCCCAAGGACTATGTCTACATTCCAAGCTGAGCGTATCTATGATTCACATACAATTTTTTCAGCTTTAAATGGATGACTTTGGCCAATAATGGCAGTGTGCTAAGTTTCAGTAGTCTAGTGTTGCCCTGAGCTTTATAGATGCCCAAGTCTACCAATAGTATAAGGATCCTTCTACCCTCCCTTTTTAATTACTAGAGCAATCACTGTGGTATAGGAAAATCAGAAACTCTCCATAAAAATCACAAGGTGTTGGAGTGAGGTTCAGGAGTAGCCCAAATGACATCATCATAGAATCATAGAATAGTAAGGGTTGGAAAAGACCTTAAGATCATCTAGTTCCAATCCCCCTGCCATGGGCAGGGACAACTCGCACTAAACCGTGTCACCCAAGGCTCTGTCCAACCTGGCCTTGAACACCGCCAGGGATGGAGCATCCACAACCTCCCTGGGCAACCCATTCCAGTGCTTTATCACCCTCACTGTAAAGAACTTCTTCCTTAGATCTAATCTAAACTTCCCCTGTTTAAGTTTGAACCCATTACCCCCTGTCCTACCACTACAGTCCCTAAGGAAGAGTCCCTCCCCATCATCCTTATAGGCCCCCTTCAGATACTGGAAGTCTGCTATGAGGTCTCCAAGCAGCCTCCTCTTCTCCAGGCTGAACAGCCCCAACTTTCTTAGCCTGTCTTCATACAGGAGGTGCTCCAGTCCTCTTATCATCCTCGTGGCCCTCCTCTGGACTTGCTCCAACAGCTCCATGTCCTTTTTACGTTGAGGACACCAGAACTGTACGCAGTACTCCAAGTGAGGTCTCACAAGAGCAGAGTAGAGGGGCAGGATCACCTCCTTTGACCTGCTGGTCACACTTCTTTTGATGCAGCCCAGGATACGGTTGGCTTTCTGGGCTGCAAGCGCACGCTGCTGGCTCATGTTAAGCTTCTCATCAACCAACACCCCCAAGTCCTTCTCTGCAGGGCCAACCTGTAGCAGTGACTGGGGTTGCCCTGACACAGGTGTAGGACCTTACACTTGGCTTGGTTAAACTTCATAAGGTTGGCATCGGCCCACCTCACAAGCGTGTCAAGGTCCCTCTGGATGGCATCCCTTCCCTCCAGCATATCAACTGAACCACACAGCTTGGTGTCGTCAGCAAACTTGCTGAGGGCGCACTCAATCCCACTGTCCATGTCGCTGACAAAGATGTTGAACAGGACCGGTCCCAACACCGATCCCTGAGGGACATCACTCGTTACAGGTTTCCAACTGGACACCGAGCCATTTACCACAACTCTTTGCGTGAAGGCCATCCAGCGAGTTCTTTATCCACTGAGTGGTCCATCTATCAAGTTGATGTCTCTCCAATTTAGAGACAAGGATGTCATGTGGGACAGTGTCGAACGCTTTGCACAAGTCCAGGTAGATGACGTCAACTGCTCTGCCCCTGACCATCAGTTCCGTGGCTCCATCATAGAAGGCCACCAAATTGGTCAGGCAGAATTTCCCCTTAGTGAAGCCATGTTGGCTGTCACCAACCACCTCGTTTTTCATGTGCCTTAGCATGCTTTCCAGGAGAAACTGCTCCAAGATTTTGCCAGGCACAGAGGTGACACAGACTGGTCTGTAGTTCCCCAGGTCTTCCACCTTCCCCTTCTTGAAAATGGGGGTTATATTACCCTTCCTCCAGTCATTGGGAACTTCACCTGACTGCCAGGATTTTTCGAATATGATGGACAGTGGTTTAGCAACTTCATTCGCCAGCTCCCTCAGGACCCATGGATGGATTTCATCAGGTCCCATGGACTTGTGCACGTTCAGGTTCTTAAGATGGTCTCGAACCTGATCCTCTCCTACAGTGAGCCTAAGGTCTTCATTTTCACAGTCCCTGCATCTGCTTTCCAAGACTTGGGTGGTGCAGTCAGAGCATTTGCTGGTGAAGACTGAGGCAAAGAAGTCATTAAGAACCTCAGCCTTCTCCAAATCCATGGTAGACACTTCTCTCGATAGCTTCCGGAGAGTGCCCACGTTGTCCCTAGTCTGTCTTTTATTTGCTACATACCTATAGAATCCTTTCCTGTTATCTTTCACATCCCTTGCCAGATTTAATTCTAACTGGGCCTTAGCTTTCCTAACCTGGTCCCTAGCTTCCCAGACAATGCTCCTATATTCTTCCCAGGCTGCCTGTCCTTGCTTCTATAAGCTTCTTTTTCCCTTCTAAATTTCCTCAGCAGCTCCTTGTCCATCCATGGAGGTCTCCTGGCCCTCCTGCCACACTTGCTTCTAGTCGGGACTTAACACTCCTGAGCACGTAGCAGGTGATCCTTGAATACCAACCAGCAGTCTTGGGCCCCCATCCTCATAACAAATGATACAATGGAAGGGCAGAACAAGCTTCACATAGCTTCTTTGGAGAACACAGATGTTTGACCCAACCTTCTTCACTCCCAACAGTACCTACCTAGCTCCTCACTCTCTCCTTCTCCTTCACATACACGCTTTGCCTTCCAAAACAAGATGTAATAGAGAGACAAGCAACAAGGACTTCTACATCAGTCCTAAAGGCCTAGTTCATACACATGGTGGTATTACACAGATGTTGATTTCAGCCTACCCATCAATGTACTTGAAACCGAAGGCGCAGCCACTCAAACAAATTACACTAAGTAACAAGTGGCCCTGCATGAGCTACTGTGCAGTACCCAATGACTGCATTTACTATGTGATACATGAAAGAGAAATGAGAGCTAGCTTCTCTCTGCATCATTGAGCCTCAGAAGACAACACGGCATGAAATGAGTAGGTCGCTAACGTTCAGTGAGTTTGGGGAAAACTAATGTGTCTCTTTAATATCATCACCAGACTATAACCCAACTAAGTCGTCAACTGAAATTTATCACTCTGTCCACCCCCTCCAGAAAGGCACATAGGAAGGTCTATTTGCAGGGTAGCAGCTGATGTTTGAAACCTTCATCTCATTGAAGTAACGTAGCCTAATGCTCAACCTTCACATGTCTGGACGAATGTATTAACAGGACATTTGTTAGGGAGAATCATTAATAGCTACTATGTCTAAGGGGAGAAGATGGTTATTTATTAACATGGCCTTCAACTAGTTAAAGATGTTGTTGGCAATAAACAGTCTTTTGCAAATGTGACCTCTTGCTTTGAGATGTGCCTGTAATTCAAACCCACTCAAAGATCATGAAAATATCACAACATGTCCATGAAAACAAGGAGGACAGAAGACTCACAGCCAACAAGCCCTGATGAAGGCTTTGAAGGTGGCCTCATAGAAAGTATACCGCTTCTCCTTTATGTTTATTTTCTGTTTCCCTTTAACAAAAGGGGAAAAGATGGCACAGATCATTAGTACATATTAGCTTTTGTTTTCTCAAATTCAGGTAACTACATGCTCATGCAATAAATAATTATTACAAACCTTACACGGTTTTATGCATTCTACAATTTGCTTGCAACATGGATTAAGATAGTTAGGACTAAATTAGTGCAGAATTACTCTGTAGCAGCCTGGTCATTTTGTAACCCACATCACTTTGCATCCTGCAGCATTTACCATCTGGTTCCATTGGTCATAGGGCTTCTTCCTCTGCAGTCACCTCACATTTAAATGCTGACACATACTCATGGCCAAGCTTGCAACTTAAACATAGTATTTTTGTTAGAATAGCGTCATGTTATGACTTGGGCTCCTCTCTAACACACTGAATTTCACAAAAGAAAACCAGATTATTTTTTTTTCCACCCTCTTCAAATACCAGCATTTAATTCAGTTGCAGAAAAAGAGTTACTTCTTCAGCAGACTACTTTATGTTTCATTAGCTGTACAGCATTAGATATACACATTAGATATACAGATTAGATATACATTAGAAGATCCCTCCTGAAACACAGGCCATTGTACTGGGGTATGCAATATGGATTTAAGAATGAATTTAAACTCAGATGAAAATTTGGGGTTAAATCAATCATGCTGATGTGGGCTAATACACTTACTCAGAGCCCAGTTCCTCCTGGAAGTTTGCAAACCTTGGACAAGTTTTCTTAAGTTGCAAGAGGAAGTTGCAAGAGTTCTCAAAAAAAAATCAGACAGTGCTGAATCCTTTGCCAGTGGATTACACTAGCAGAAATGAAGTTTTGTGATATATAATCTGTACAGGGGTACTAGAAGAACATTCATCACTAACGGTATAAGTATTCCTGTGAGGAACCACCTTGTTCTCACTGATGTAAGTAGCAGAACCTTCGTTAACTTCAAGGGTATAAGGCTGTACTCTGGGTTCTGCAGCTTCACAGAGGTCTATCTATAACTCATTTATTTTACTTAATTTTAAACTCTGTGTAATTATATTCGTTTGAGGGCATGAATCTAAAACAGGCACATTCCAGCTGATTTCTTGCCCAGCTGTTCTAAGTGATTGCTGCAATTTGGGATACATGTGAGGGCACCAAAAGATACTGTCTGAAGCAACAGTTTACTGCAAATATGATAAATAGAACTCGAAGAGCTATATCATGAGCAGTTTTTGGAGGTTTTTAGATTAAATCCTTGAGATCAGGGGTTTTTGAACAGATATGAGTACGCTCTGTAAAACCTACCAAACATATCCTGAAGGACTGCAAACTGCCACTGAGTCAGGTCTGAAAACCTGGCATGTAAAAACAGAAATACCCTTTAACTATAGTCTTGTGAAACTACATGCTCAAGCTGTGGTGACAGTAAGAGTGTAAAAGGAAATTCGTCACTGAATGAAGATGGAGTAAGAATTAACATCCAAGTTTTTAAGCATGCTTTTCACATTTGTTTTGTACATGAATAAGAAGTTTCTCTGCAGTTAACCAAAATTAAAAATATTTTACATTCCTTCTATTTTCAGAGAGGAGTCAGAGTGGGAATCTGGGAACTCTCTTTTGAGAGAGGGTTATGAATCGCTGGTGTGATAGTTCACTTGATTGTTCCTGCTTTAAGCACTCTAAGGGAGAACTAGAGACCTTGCATTTTAAAAACGTGTGTCTTTGCAGGTGATCTTTTTCAAGGGCAAGGATGACACAGAGCTCCCCAAATCACCAGAACAGCAGCTATGCAAGAATATTAACTTGACTAAAGTTCTTTTATATTTGAGAGAAGTCATTCTACAGTAAATAGAAGTTCTGAGTAGAGGACTGACTTGTTGCATTTGCTCAATACGTTAATTTATTTCATTTTCAGAAACTGATTAATACTTTGACCACTGCTACTATTTTGACTTTGCCTTGACATCTCTTGTTTTCTGGCTTTAAAAACAATCAAAATTGCTGTATTCACAATGTACCATAACGGGATTGCACAGCATTTAGCACTTCCTGTTGTTTCCAATCCTCCTTAATGGTCAAGAGCCTTGCAACTGGTAGCAGATGAAGACCTAGCAGTTACAATCACAGACATTCTCACTGAACTAGGCTCTGATCTTGTGACTGCACACAGCTTGGAGGAGCTCTACAGACTTCGAGAGACTCACACCAGGACTTTCTGCACAGAGTACAGGACACAGCCTGTGTGCCTTAAAAAGAAGGGCACCATGCTTGATAATTTTGGCAGATTTAGACACACAGTAAACTGAAGGTTCATGACAAGAATTATTTTCAGCTGCATACTGCAAACTGCAAGAATTTCACAGCATGATTACTACAACCATACTGGCTGCTCATTAAAGCTTGTAACCTTTGTAACTTCAAATATCAAACCTCTAGCTCACAGCCAGGCCATGTGATTACACTGTACCTAACAAAACATCTCAAACTGTGCTCAAGCCCCACTGTTTATATGTGATTTTAGCACTCATGGAGCATGCAGCTAACTTCCCAAGCAAGAACTAAGAATAAATCAGTGTTCACAATGGTTACCCAAGTTTGTTTCAGGAGAACTGTGAACAATGAACTTAAAATTGAATTCCACAAAATTCAGCATTGTGCAAAGAAGACGCTTTAAAAATCAGTAAGACTGCTTCATTGTTGGGGATGCAACCAAGTTCTCAGGACCATATGAAAGCCATATGAGAAAAGGTATAGCAGAGGAGACTGAAATCCCTATTAAGTCAGAAATGGCGTTGATGATGAGAAATGAATGAAGAGGGAAGGCTGCAGAAGCAGAGAAATAAAAGGAGAAAAAAAACAATGAAATAAGAATGCAAAGGATGATAGCTAGTGGGGTAGAGACAATTAGGGTCCCCAGGAAAGCACATTTTATCAATCAGTATGACAAGATACAGAACATGTAATAAACAAAACATATAGTCACATCACTGAAACTGCATTCTCTGCTCAAAGGAGAAATTGCTTTCCTGCATCATACCATGCCAAGCATATTGATATTTTTGCTTTTATTGCAGGAGCAAGGGAAAGGACTTTTTACCCATCTAAACCCAGCAAGAAAAGACTGCCATTGTACATAGTCAAACACATTACAGAAAAGAATACTATTCTGACCTCAGATTCAAATAAGCTATTCAAATGCTGAATTTTGCATTTTCTGACACTTGTATCCAATGCCCTCAGTCCTGCTTAAACACACCATCGAGAGCAGAAACATCTCACCTGAAGCACCTTTCTCTCACTCATTCACCAGCCAAATCTTTTTTCTGCTGGTGCCGGCTCTGCTCAAGTTGTTCTTCAAAACTTGCACTGCCTTCTCAAAGCTAAATTTCTTAAGTTTCACTTTCTGTGGGGACAGAGCATACGGGGCATATCAATGCTGAGGAGCACAGCATTGAAATCCTGGAATAAGAGCTGCTGCCTTAGCACTGCACTCCCACAATACCAAGCCTTGATTTCCTCTTCACAGGCCAGCACATATGCTGGTAAATCCATGTTCTGCTTCACTGCACCAGGTGTATTTACAAGGAGGGTCAACGCTGGTTCAAAAACGTTTTACATGTGCCACTACAAAGCACAGAAAGAACTCCCACATATGACAGAAATTAAACTTGACCAGAGAAGGTCGAAGCAACATTGTAGAATGGCAGACAAAGGGGTAGCAGACAATCCACACTGACTATTTTTAAGATACAAACTGTTTCAAGTCAAGTTGAGGTCACCATTTAAAATCAGATATGGTAAACGGTGGCTGTTGTCTCTAAAGAGAGATTACACCTACACATATTACATACTCTAGGTTGTCTTGCCGGCCATCTGTAGAAGTACAAAGCTGCCCTTTAAGTAGGCATAGGCTTCTTAAAACGCTGTGAGGACCATGTCAGTGCTGCCAGACTGGTAGTCCATTGGACTTCACAACTCTTCAAGAGGCTGGGGGTACATATTTCTGGGCACACATTCCCAGGCACATATTCTCTGATAAGGTAGCACAAGTAGGTTACAAATTGTAATTAGGTTATGAAAGGTGATCAGGCTTATTTTTCTGGAAGTGGAAAAAGAAACATTGCTGCACAGTCAAGAGATGAAATAAACCACTAACAGTCCTGAAGACAAAGCTGGAGAGAAAGAAACAACAGAATGATGTCGGGGAAGGAAGCAGCCATAGGGAGTACTGCTACAGCAGGATACTGAAACATGGCTTTTTCCAGAAAACTGGGGAGAAACAGCCCCAACCAACCAGCACATTATTACTAACAAAGACATTTGAAGCAGTATGGCTCTAAGACTTTTGCAGACGCACTGGTAAGCATCATGGGCAGAAGGATGGGAACTGTTACCAAGGAAATTTAGTGGGAGATTTTCAGAAGAGACAAGCTCTCCTGGTCAGGCCCACCAAGAGTACCGCTGTCCACCGCCTGCCTAGCAGAAACTGACTACATACCAAGAGAAGTGGGCTGAGTATTCACCTCAACATGGCCTGGTGCTTCTCCACTGGTGTCAGGACGGCTGCTGCAATCTCTCTTGCAGCCAGTGCAAATACAGATGGAAATCAGTGGCAGAGCAAAGACCTCACAAGATAGAAAAAGGAAGGCAAAGTGCCACACCAGCAATACAGCTGGAAAGTTGCTTAAAAGGCAAGTTTTCCCACACTCCTCACTTGCTGCAATGCTTTTCTCCAGTTCTTGCATAGTTTAGCAGATCTTTTGCAACAGTAGGTCTGTAGTTACAAAGACGTACTTTGAAAACCATTTACATGCTCTGCTACACCATAACAGCACATTCAAATGAACTTTGCAATGTATTTTGAACAAGTTGAACCCAGGACATCCAACATAGGATTTCCTCTTTCTCCTGCCCATCCCCTTCCTGTGTGTTTACTGAAAACTTTCACTTCCCCAGTGGCACTGACACCAGCTCTGGTGATCACTTAACCCTGTGTTCCACTCACATCCACTCACACCTGAATCACAGCCACCCCAGGGCACTTACTGAAGGGTTTTAGAGATCTCATCAAGATACATGGTAAAGATAAGACTGCCCTGGAGAAAACCATTTTCTGTCCACTGGATCTAATGTCTGTATGCCTCATGTTGCTGGCAAGGGATACTCAAGCAGACAATTTCAATAAATACACTAGATGCACTATTATCCAGATCCTTTCTTACTCAGTTGATACTACCAGGAAATATTTTCTTTGTCTGAATAGAGTAAAACTTAGTCATAGTTCAGACCTACTGATTTATAAATACGTTATCATTAGGTAGGAATTCACTTAAGCATACTGTTTACCTTTTAATACTAATTTTGGTCTAAGTTCCTAGTACAGTCATACATGGAAAGAACAAACCTGCTTAGCAGCCAAATACACTTCTGTGCTAACTCCTGTAATACCATACCATTTTAGTTTATGCCCAAGAACAAGCTTGAATAAGATTTCACCAAAAATTGATCAAACAGGTTTGTACACACATATCTGTACAAACTAATGAAGGAAACATGAAAGGTGAAGCAATATATCAGATGCCACATCAGAAAGCCCACTTAATAGACTACGTTTTTGATGACGAACTTCCTGAAATGTCTTTCTGCTTAGCCAACAAAGGAGTAGTTAAGAACATATCCCAGAGGGAGTCTATTCCCTCCAAACTTTATCATGTCCAGAATTCCAGCAGCCCTCTAAAATAGAGGAAGCTGCAGAAAACACCATTCCAGAAGTATAGCTGCATCCCATACTTCAACCCCTGTGGTGAGCTATCACATTTTCCAGTTTAAGGTCACACAACTTGCTGTCACAGGCACTTTCAAGAAATGGCCTGGTCACAAGAATGTGCACAGTAAAAAGCAGGTCTTTGAAAACTAAAGTAGCAAATTCTACAACATAACCACAATTTAGGCAGGAAGAAGTAGCCTCATGCTACACGCAGCAGAGACCATAGAGGAAGAAGGACGCATTGTTCAGACTGTTTATCATTTGAGTCCTTTGAACTGAAGAAGTAAGATAGTATGCTGTGCAAACACAGGAACCAATTGTAGGTACTTAAGATGCCAGCAGTTTGAAAAAGATAGACAATGCTGACTTAAGGGATGGCAAACACTGGCCTGAATGGTACTGGTCTACCCTTTTTCCCTCAGAGAAATGAGATCTACCAATTTTCCTCCTTCACCTTTTCCTGGTTTCCTCCTCCTCTCCCCAGAAAAGTGTTACTGTCAAATACCATCTCTCTTCTAATGCTCAGCTGACAAGAATAACTGATGTGTTTCCCTGTATGGGTAGTTCTTTAGTGCACATAACAAATACAAGTATCTCATAAATATCTGGAGGAAATGCTTCCAACAGAAGGTTAATTCTGCCTTTCCATTTTGTTCTGAGAACCCACATTTTCAGGAAAGATGGCAAACATGACCGTGAGTGATTCAGCCTCGGAAATTACAGCATTTAATGACAATGTCAACAGGAAATGTATTTGAATCAGGCAAAAATAAATATGAAAGCACAGACCTTTCCATCCTTCCCTAAAGGACAATTAAGTTTAAGCTAGGAACAGCCACACTAAGGATAGTTACATTGTATTTGCCTTTTACTAGTAGAAGCTGATTTCTTTGAGAAGGTACCACTACTGTTTGCAGTATAGTGGTCCCCTTCTCCTTGTGTGCTTCACTAAAGACTTTCCATATGAATGTAACTTTACATTTTTTATCTACATTATTTCCTATGGCATGTCTCATCAAGTCTGGAAGCCTTTCTCTCTATACCATTTCTAGAACCCCTACACTCTCGTGAAAGAAGGGACATAAATAAATGGGAGAAACAGGAAGTAGGAATATGATCAGCAGGAGAAAAATCCTAATTCTCAGCAGAGCAACTGGTTCTTCAACAGAATGAAGCTGTTCTTGGCAACAGAAATCCTATAGAGGTAAAATAACAATATATATTACTTAACAGAGTCAGGTGGTTTGGTGCAATTATTTACACACTCGGCTCCATAGCTTCAGAAGGAAGTATCACCTACTGCACACAAAAGCTCCCCAAACCCTCAGGGTCCCCAGCCAACGGATTCTCCTCCCATTCCTTGCATTACCATCTGACAGCTCACGTCCTTTAGGCATCACTGGTGCTGCAGAAATACAACTCTGTGTACAGCCACGCTACAAGACCAGAGCGCTAGGAATCCTAGTCTACACCTAATGCCCACCCCATGCCTTCATTTAGTCAGTTACTCCTCATCTGCTTGTTTTCTGTGTTCATTCAGTTTTCCAAAGGGCTCCCTGAACCCTGGGAGTAAATCTAGCTCTACAATTCCCTGGGCACAAGAAATAAAGCCACTCAGCATATGCATATATGGAAAGGAGGAAAGATCTCACCACCTAGCCCTTTGAGAAAAATTAAAATTGCTTCACGGTCAATAACTTTCCATCCAAAAACCTCGAAGATGCCCATTAAGATTCCAAATAACATGCAAAGTACAGATAGGAAAACATCTCCTTTTTGTGACAGAAATGGAATCACATCTGAGATTAAATATCGCAGTTCTTAAACTTCCCTGAATAGCTGCAGAGGCCAAATGCTGTTCTCTGATGTGCAGCACGAGACAGGCTTGTAAGCCACCCCTCTGAAGATCTGGTACTAAGCTAAGCCAGGAGGGCCTCAGGCCTTTTTCATTGCCTGTTATAGAAATTTCTTCCTGCAACACTTGCTGTTCTGTGATGCCATTTATTTACAAGAGCCACCAAGGCCAAAGGAAGATAGCTTACTTCCATTAGAGACAAAATGGGAGTAAAAAGTATTATGAAAGAGTTACTTAAACATTCATTAATCCTTATATTTTCATAAATACACACAAGAAAGAATTTCACATTTATGGAAACTCTCTCAAATGGGTAACATTGAAACCAGGAGTATTAAACATCATAAAGGCAATGGGGTTTGTATGCAAAAGTTTCATAATTCATTGCATTGTCAGAAGAAGTCATTGTGCAACTCCATTGCTCAAGGAGCTTACAAGAAAAGACCTAAGCCTTACTGTGTCTTTTGTATATTTATATAGGAAACAAAAAACCTCAACATATTTACTCAAATAAACAAACAAAAAAAAAAAAACCCAAAAAACCCAACAAAACCCAACAAAATGAGAGGAAAGCAGAGTAATTCCAAGCTAGCCAGCTACTTTATAAACAAAGTTCTACATTGATCTACACTATTACAGTTAAGAAAAAAAAAAAAAAGTATCTCAATAGCACACAGAATAGGTATTTATTAAATCAAGAACTCTTCTCTGCCTAGTCTGTAGCTCACCAAGTTGAAGGAGAAAGCAAAAAGCTATGAATCTCAAAAGGGATCCATAGGATGAGACATCTGTTGATCTCGGAGTTCATTTATTTTAACCTTGCTCAAGAATCCATAACGTCCTAATAACAGTATCTGATTTCTAGGTTGTTGCTACTTTTTCAGAGAAATCTACTAGATTTTTTTTCTCATCCATGCTTTCAGTGCTATCGTCTAGATACAAAGTTCCAACACATAAAAGGTAAGTAACACTTACTCCACATTCAATATTGGGTTGGAAACAATTCACACAAGCACAATTTGACTATCCATCCCTTCCGTAAAACTGAACTACATTTTCCCAACATAACTTTGCAATTTCCCAACAAATACCTTTTTTTTTTTGTTTGTTTGTTTGGTTGTGTGGTTGATTTTTTTAATAACTCTCTAGTGCTACTACGACGAGTGCAGACCCATTTACATGGCACTCATACTTTACAGATACTTGCAACTAGCATTAAGATTCCGAAATTACAAGTCTCCCAGGCACTTTATGGGATCAAGATAAGAAAATGTAATTTCTAATTTGTATTACGATGGACTAAAATATATTAAGATTGGTCAGATCATTTCTTTTTTTCAAAGACAGGAATGAAAGGCAAGAGATGGGATACTGAGTTGGGGTTTCAGCTGAAACAATACAATCAGAACTCAACCTTTGTGCTCCCTGTGTGTATCATCAGCAGTAATATGATCTGGCTAAACAAGTTTTAAGTGTTAATCAATTTGGTCTTCAGTGCCAACAGAGAGGAGCAGAGCAGCAAGATGAGTTCTTGCAAACCCATTCCCTGCAAACACATAAAAAATGCAATTTCGACACAAACTCTTAGCTGCTTTACTGAAGGTACAGCATGAGCTAGAGACCTAGCCTGACTTTCAGATCCTAAATGAAAACTGGAAGGAGAAAACCCCTCAAGACCATTCCTCAGGCATACAGTACTGTTACAATAGCAGTCAGAGAGAAACACCACGCATCAAACATCGCAAGACCATTTTCTCCTCTTTCAAGCTAAGGTGCATTTAAGAGGAAGCAGCTTGAACTTGGAAGACGCTTCAGGAATTACTCTCCTAGAAAAAGCGGTGTAAGAAGGGATACCCAGAGGTCACATTGTTTCTCCGAAGTCAAGGCTATTGCCTTGGCTTGAGACACCGAGCGCAGACTTTGACCAGCTAATTTTACACGCTTTCCGGCACCAAAAAGCCAGAAGTCACCCGAGCCCTCAAGATCACAGCAGAAGCCGGGCAAAGCAGCAAGAGGTAAATCATGCTTTTGAGAACGATTTCTCTTTTTTTCTCCCCAAATGCCGTATATTCCCTTTCAAACCCCATCCATTCCTACCGGGAAGGTCAGGCGGCAGCAGCACCTCCTCCGGGAGGCAGAAGCGAGGTCAAGCCGCCTCGGAAAGCACCTCGTACCCGCCGCGCCGGGGCGGGGGCACCGAGGCAGCCCGGCCGGGCACCCCCTGCTCCCTCCCTGTGCAAGCCCGTGGGAGAAAGCCGGGAGCGCTGGGGCTGACCACCCCGCCGCCGCCCGCTCCCGTCGCTGCCCCCCGGTGAAGGCACTTACTTGCCCCGGTGCGAAAGTTGAGCCGGCAGCGAATGCGCTCCACAGTTACTGTCGGGGCGTGGAGAGAGAGGGGTGTCCCGGGACGGGGCTCGGCGGGGCCGGGCGGACTCGGTGTGCGTGTGGAGCGAGGCGCTGCTCCCCGCCGGCCGCAGAGGGGGGCAGCCGGCGGAGGAACCTCGCCCGAGCGCCGGCGAGGTTAGCAGCGGTTGGCTAGCAGCCTCTCCCCTTACTTCCTGGTGCCGGGCTCGATTTGCATGCGGGGCTGCGAAGGGAGAGCGGGGCGAGGACAGCGGGAGAGGCTGGCTGCGGGCGGCTCCCGGCACAGGGCACAACGGCGGCGGGGCGCAGCTCTTCCGGCTGAGCCGCGGGGCGAGGGAGGCTGTAACGGGGTGTCGTGGGGCAGGAGCTGTGGCTGGGATGTAGGGGATATGCCTCTGCCGGGCTGCCCCCAGGCCCGCAGAGCTGCTGCGGTCAAGGAGGGAGTGCCCCAGAGCAAGCTTCAGGAGGAGAACCAGCCACCGTTAAAAGTTACGACTAAATAAAACCTTGTTAGTCTGGGAGGAAAGAAAAGGTCTTGTTCCACCAAAAGCCTTAAAAAAAAAAAAAAAAAAAAAAAAAAAAGGTCATCAGCTTCTCCAAAACTCCCCTATAGCAACTTCTAAGTTGCTGGGAGGCTGGGTTGGAAGAAAAGAAAGAACAAGTAAGGTTATCTTTTTTTTAACTAGCCTGTTGAAAAGTGAGAAATAAAATCTCACAGGTCAGCAAAACGGGAAACATGAATGTGTGGGCGTAACACCCAGAGGATGCAGCTGAAAAGCTCTACAAGAGCTGGAATGAAGGTGGTGTGTGTGGACTGCCAGACCACCTGGATGAGTTCGGGTCACAGGGATTTCAAGGGCAGAATTTCAGTAGAAAAACATTCTGGATTTCAGTATAAAGTGTTGAAGAGAATGGAATGAGTTTGGGGATCAGAGTGGTGCTAGATACAAGATCTTTGGCACTGATGGAAAGGCCTAACATCACAGTGATGTGCTGCTGGCACAACCATTTCACTTGAGTATGGGCTGCAGTCCTGTCTCAAGGCTGGGACTCCAGCACACAAGCCACTACCTCTATCTCATAGAAGACTCAGCCCATAAAGCAGTCAGACCATAATCTGTCACATCTAAATCAGTCCCAGATGTCCTTGGGCATCTGCAGAGCTCTGAAAAGCAGTGGGCGATAGTTGCTTGTCTTCTTTGAATTATATCATTGATTAAAATAATGTCCTGTAGATGCTCACTGTACGACCAGCTTCTAAAAATATTATAAGGAATTCCTTCAAGTTCTATTAATAAAATGTCGGTGAATATTTTCTCCCTTCCCCAAACTTTTGTAAAGATGTTTAAAAAGAAAAAACAAAAAACCCACACAAAATAACCTTTTTCTCTATGAAAACTTTATACAAAAAGGAAAGATGAGAATTGTTTACATTGTCTTGGGCTTGGTGGACATTTTTAGTTGGAAATTTGGATTCCAAAAGCTTATGTAAAATGAGCTATTTCTGTTTGGAAGTGCTGCCACAGAGGCTTAAGAAAATGTACTGTGACTCATGTTTCCATTTTCCTCTATAGGGTAAGTACCTTGATCTTGTGTCTTTCTTATCGGAGAGGAGAAATGGTGCACAGATCCCACATCTGTCTTGGCCTCTTTCCTTCCTATTTCTTCTTTCATTATCAGGTATTCTGCTGGGTTTAAAAATCACCTTCTCCTATCAAAGCATTAGTGAAAATAAACCAAAATTTAGTTTTAAAATTGCATAATAGAGTCTAGGAGTCTAGTAAAATACGATAATGTGAGTCATTTGGGAAAATAAACGAAGTGCTGAATTGCCCTTATTAGGATGCTATGCAATAGCAGGTGGAGAAGGTGTAGCACAAACTCACCAGTTCTGCCTCAAAAGAACTGATGTGAAGAAGGGTTGGAACAGAATAAATACACCTTGCTTTATAAGAAAAAGCAAAGAGAGGTTATTAACATTTGAAATAAGTCACAGTTTTATGCATCCTCACTCCCACTGATAGGAGGAATATGTACAAAATGTACCTTAGAAAGTGTAAACAGGAAAGGAGCTCTCTCCCTCAGTATATATTCACCAAAAGAGAAAAATAAACTGCTTCCAGCCTCACTACATCTGCAGATCTGCTGTTCATCACATGTTTTAAATGCCTTTGCATATAGATCAAGAAAGTTGGGGTGTGGTGTAAAACAGGGCAAGAAAGAAACTTCAAGCCTGTCACTGCAGTGGAAGTCCTTGTACGAAGGGCCATGACTCATGTTAGCCAGCTAATGTTCACACTCAGCAATTAATTTTCCACTTTGGGCAGGTTTGAGTCCCAGATTATGTCTCTACGGCTGAATTAAGCATGGCTGCAAGACAGTGCTCCAGACTGAGGCTAGCTGGCACTGAGAGAATCCATGTCCATGCTTTTGGCATCCAGAACACATAGACTACACTAAACTGGTAGTTGAATAGTTCCTGGCCCATGTTTACTTCCAGATCAGCTCTGGAAATATTTTGAGAGTGCTAAGCAGCCTGGATGAGGGATCAGTCCAGCAATTTGTCAATAGGCTCTGAGGAACATCCAGCAATATTTCCTTTGGAACCATTAATTAGTGCCCTATATGTGGCCCTGTAGACTCCAGACCAATCCAGCTATGCACCCGTTTAGGTAGCTGCTGATCACTGGATGGCATCCGGGAGCGCGAAGTGGCACAAACAGTAGGGGACAGTGGCTCTGGGCAGTAAATCAAACTTTGTCATGGACAATGAAACTACAGATTTCACCTTATGTTTTTATGTATTTCTTAATCTCATGGTTGCTGAGCACTTTCTGTGGTATGCTGAACCCAAAAGCAGAGCAGTAATGGAGGAGTAGTAGTTAGTCATGAAAGCCAGAGCAGTAGTTTGAGAGAGATCTCAAGGAACACCTGAGTTCATTCCATCCGAAAAAAAAAAACCCCAAACCAGGGACAAGATCATTTTGTTCAAAAATAGGTTTAGAAGGATTTAAATTCCTAGAAGAACAGGGAAAAAGAGAGCAAAGATAGGTGTAAAATTAAAACATTGAGGCATCCAGCTTTTTTGAATGAACCAGTTTTGGAAACTCATTTTCAGTTTGTTGACACAGTAAAATGTCTTCTCTTTAGAAATCCCAGCATTTTCATAGTCACTGCTTGCATAGTAATTCTGTATTTTATTTCTTCCTCAAGGGATTATCATTAAGTAGTTTAAGTTGTTATAAATTGTTAATTACTTTGTAATAACATAGCAATTTTTAAAGGAGTAGTGAAGAGTAGATTATAAAAAAAGGAGATCCAAATCACACAATCATTCTTCACACAGTGTCATTGGCAGAAAAAAAGCAAACCACAAAACCCCAGAAAATAAAAGCAGTATGTTTTCTTGTCGTAACCCATGGTTTTAGAGAAAGCCATATTGACCTATGTAAGAATATTTACAAATTTTATTCTAAGAAATGTGCTCCTCATGAGAAAGACACTTTGCTCTTGCATGTTTGTTCAAAGAAAAATAATATAGGAAATTAATGTTACTATCAAATATGAAGCAAGTTAATGCACTGTCATGTGTGGATATTCATCAGTTCCTGTTCTGGTTTCCAGTTTGGAGCCTGGGAAAATAAGTTTTGCAACACTAAAGCGAAATGAAAACAAAAAAAAATCTTAATTTTTAATGGTAGCTCCATTGTGATTATTTGAAATGTATCACACATTAATTTACAATCTTGACTAATTTTATGGCTAAAGTTTTGGAAGTTATTTAAAAACACTTTGGGAAATAATGCACAGATGCCTATATTAGCTCAACCTGCATCTGACCTGTTGTTCAGGCTAACACTACACATACTCAGTAGGTTAAATTCAGGAAATCTGGCATCTTGCTTGCAGTCAGTCATCTGCCTACTGCACAGTTGCTTACATTTTATTACACAGATATTTTTGGCCATAAATCCTAATTTCACCCTTTTTTATTTCACCTTGTTACTTCTAATTCCCATGAACACCCATAAAAATACAGTACATAGAAAAAGTGCTTGCCTGGAGGTACTTTAATTCTGAAAGTTAATAAAAGCTGCTGCTTCTGTGTCTTTGCTGATTTTAAATATTTTATTCACCTGCCATTACCCTTTTTATATGCAGGAATCTTTCCCACTTTGTTTCTACTTGTTTCATGGCTGTGAGCAGAGAAATTGCTAGTTAGCAAATCAAATGTGTCCAACACTGGAAGCTAATTTGAGAATCAGTTGCAACAAGCTAGGTTGTGTTGGTTGCACAACACTGATGAGTATCCTGATGGAGACTGAAAGTGGTCTACGTGTGCTCTACAGAATATCCCAATTGCCTTTCTGTAAAATGACAGCTCACATAAAGTGTTGTCTTGGTTCTCATGAATATCATCTTACTCAGAGAGCCAAGGAAAGCGGCTGGACAGATGGGTTCTTCACAGCTCATTCAGGTAAGCAATGAGAAGTATGAGCTAACAAGTGGCTCCATGAACCCTCTGCTTTTAAAGGTTTGTGGCATTCGCAGATATTATTTTTTGGTCTGAGGAGGCTGCCCACACTATTAGGGAATGTGTTTAATTCATGCTTGATTTAGTACACAGTTCTGTGATCACTAATATTTAATTACCTGAAAGAACAGATTTGAGCTAATTCAGGAGCAGTGGTATGATCATTTCAAATTAGCAAGATTACACAGTGGTGATATTTTGGTATGCTTGTTTGTTTGCTGCCTTGTACTCTGGGCATTACGCCCAGTATCACCAGCCTGGATGGGCGCCCAGCCTGCTTCTTGCCTGTCCTGCACCACATGAATTGCTAGTTCAGAAACAACACGGTGTTTCTGGAGGCAGAGTGGGCTGCTATCGAAGTGTAGCTTTCCTTTTCCAAGGTCAGCCAGTTGCTACAGAAAATTTCCTCATGGAGAGGCACTGGACCATCATTAGCGTTGCTGCTGTCAAGAACAGCACAGTGTTCAAGCTGCTCTTGAACAGCTGCAGTAGCAGTAGGAAGGCACATTCCTGGTCACAGCCGTATGAGGCATCCCTGTACCAAGCGCAGCTCTTATTTTCCTCTGGAATGGCACAAAGCATCAGACAACATATGTGGATGCTGAGTTAATGAAGTCAGAGCTGGTAGCACTGATGAGAACATTTGGTATCAATTGAAGTTATCAAGTCCTTCCCCTTGTTGCGCAGGGTTTGTGAGAAGTAGCTCTTTCTTACCTGGGACAGAAGATAGTTATCGCCGGAGTACCACTCAGCATCAAGAAGTTTGCCTTGGTTATGTGAAACCTGAAAACACCTTACTTTTCAGCCGGGGCTTGGGAAGGTGACAGCTACCAGTGTGAGTTAGGAGGTGACACCTGCCACCCATAAAGTTCTCAGCCTACATCCTCTGTGGACACAGAGGACGTGTTGGAAAGCTGTGCTACCTGTAGCGGCAACATAGTAGAGTGATCTTACTGCTTGTCTCCTGACTTGGCACAGTTTTCCATCAGCAGGAATGCTGAGAGAATCCATCATGGGTCATTACAGATACTTTATTGCTGTCAGTTCAGGCTGGCTGGTCTGGCAAGGCACAGGCATTCACATCTCCTGCCCATCTGATGCTGTGCAGCCATGCCCAAACCTGCTGCTGAGCCCATTTGGATCAATGGAATTGCTGAATCACCCCCATACTGAATGAGCCTGCTTACCTCTCCTTGCATTTAGTAGCAATTTAGCTGTTGCTAGAATTTCTTGCATTACCACACCAGCTCTTCAAAAAGGCTGTGTGCACTATGTCTAAAAAGTTGCTGGAGGGCTACTGAACCACCCTTTCAAACCAGGCTCCTGTTTGCATGCTGTGTCCTTCACAAAAACTCGGAGAGCCAAAAGAGCAGATGGTGGAGGGGTAGAAGTGTAACAAGTGGAACTACAGCCAGTGCCTCCACCAGCTGCAGCTCCCTCGTTTCCTGTGAAAACTGGGAGGGTCACATTGCCAGGGACAACCTGACTAATTGTTCTCTGCCGAGTGGTTGACAGCTGTTTGCTGTAACATGAAATCACACGTATGTCGGACATGAGCAGTAAATCAGCTTTTCTCTGACTTTCCTGTTCCCAGTTGCTGTTTCCCCCTGAAGCCCTTTGTATCCTGTTCTTGGATCCAGGCCCTACTGGCTTTGAAATCCCAGCTGTGCCATCCCATCCATTGCAGCTCTGCAGCTCTTTACCCCAGGCTTCGAAATGTTTGAAATTTCAACCCTTAACATCTCTGATGCAACCCAGCCCTGCTGTGAAAGCCCCCAAATAATGCTCTCAGCTGGAAATAAATGAAAAGTAGGAAGTAATTGAAAAACAAAGGCAAAAAGAAATTCAAACCTTGAACAAAACTGGACATAGCAACTATTTCCAGACATACTTGAAGTGTGGAAGATGGGCACTGCCGAGTTCTTGTCTGGGATCAGGTTGCAGCAAGAATCTCATACAGTGTCTCCTGCAAGCAATGCCTGCTCTGTTAGGAGTCGTTCCACAGCAGCCTTGTCTAAGTTATCTGGTGTGGAGGTGTTTAGGATAGGATATGAAGAGGTCAGAAGGGCTAAGTCTGAGTTAGCAGGAGATTCTGAGGGAGTAGGAATTACTGATGTTCATTATGGTCACTACCAACCTATTCTGAGGAATTGGTTTAGTAAGTGAATAAAAGTAATCCTTGTTCTTTCCTTAGCTAGACAGGTTATTAACCTTTCCAAAGGTTATTTGAAGGTCTACCCCAGCAACTTCTGCCCTGCCTGGATCAACTGTTGGCAGCTCTATATGTGTATTCTTTGGATAGGTTGCTCCTAAGCCATGAAGGACTGTGGATTGGAGTCAGTGAGGGATGACAAACCTATGTTGGTGTTAGACTTAAGGAAAAGGAGACCTCCTAGGGTGAGTGGAAGCATATATATTTCCGAAGGATGCATGGCGTGATCTGCTGCCTTTGAGACAGAAAATAAGTGGACTTGCAACAGGCAGTAAAGGCAGATTGCTCCACTGGTGAAAACTCTTCTCCTTTACAGACAAGCCTAACTTTAGATAATGTGGCAAGTGGCTCTTTCCAAGGTTGGGGACTGCTGGGGACAAGAGAGCAATACTGGGACAGACTGGGATCACAGACCTGAAAGGCTTGCAGAAATATGATACGCAGTTCAACCTGACAAAGTATGGCATTGCAGGGGTTGGAGGGACACAGCTGGGTAGTGATGGGGAGGTACCATATGCACAAGCCTGGGACAAATCAAGGCAGAAGCCTCTGGCGCTGACTTAGGGGTGTGCAAGAGTTAGGGAGCAGCATTCCTCATGTACTAGTTACTTTGTTAGTAAAGTACTTGGAATGAGAATGAATACTTAAAAATGTTAACATAACCCAGCTTTTGGCTACCAAGAGTATTTAATTTCTCCTTGGCTCTCTTTTCCATGTGGGCAGGTTTTTCTGCTCAAGTTTGTCCTCTACCTTAAAGTGAGTGATCTCAAGTATAACAAAGGGATACCCTAGATTCTTTGCCATGGATTCGCCTTTCTTTTCTGAAAGTATGTATTTGTCCATGCTCAGGATATGGTCCACCACCATAAGGACAGCAAATCTGTCAGCACCCATCTCACCCATCCTTTCATTTCCCCTAATCACTTTGCAGAACTTTTCAGAGGCATATCTTTTGCCTTTAACTTTCCCAAGTCCTTCTGGTGTCCCCACTGAAGTGCCTGTGGGAAAAGGTGAAGTGTATCTTGATATGTATTGTCCACAAAGGTCTGCAGTGTAGTGCAGCCTAAGGAGGAGTTTCTGAGGAACACGAGCTATATTTATGGCTTGAACAGATTTATGGCTTGCCTTTAGTTAGCTTGGCTGTGAGTCAGTGACAGTGCTATATTGGCAGACTGGTTGTGCCAACACTGAGGTAAAGGTTAAGGAAAAGATCTGATGAAGACATGTGATGCAAGGCAAGAATCTAGAATAAGATCTATAATAAAGAAGCCTGACTGGTGACTGTCCATTGGAGATGACCAACACATGTAAGATTGGATGCCTGGACAGACATGTTCCTGTGTAACCTGCTCTAGGTGGCCCTGCTTTGGCAGGGGGGTTGCACTAGGTGATCTCCAGAAGTCCCTTCCAACCCTAATGATTCTGTGATTCTGTGGTTGCAAGCTTGCAGGTGACATCTAAGGATTGTTATCTTTGAATAGAATGATCAGGGCAGAGGCAAGAGGCATTGGGTAGACTCTTGGGGTGGCACTACCTGTGAGAGAACCACTGAATTTATACTACAGCAAAACCAGATTAAAATTCATTGATACTAAATTAATCCATCAAAACTTTCTGCTTTATGCATCAGAGCAGTGCTTTGTATTAGAGCCCTACTGCAATTTTGGCGCAGTAGTATTTAAAATGAGGTTTACTGTTGTATTGGACCACAGCCTAGAGGCAAGGATGGCACTATAAATACAGCTTAAATGTCAAAAACAATATAAAACTTGGGGGGTCAGGATAATCTTGTAAATGGCATGCGTGTTAGGAGATGTCTGATTAAATAACTTAATTTTCATCCATATGAAGTAAAATGGCAAGCATGTGGATTTTTTTTCCTGTGGTCTGTACTGTAACATAAAATTTTATTTAACAGCTTCCATGAACCAGTTGGACAGTTCACACTACTAACACAAGGTTATTAGCACAACCTGCAACTAGGTTCCACATGTGTGCACACACTGCTGTCATTAAGGCAGCCCTCTTGCTGATAAAAGGTTAAATTTAAGTGAGCTGGCACTCAGAAGTAAATCAAGTTAGCTCACAGAAAGAAACACAGAGGTGCACTGTGTAGTTGCCCAGCAAATAGAAATGCATACATACATTAGGCATGCAAATTGCCTAATGATAAGTGTGGCTAATTTGCTGTTTGTGTGTATATATATCAGCATTTCTTCAGGTGCAGCTGTGAGGGTGCTTGTGGAATATGCAAGCTCAGAGATAAACTGGATGAACCTCATCTTTAACATTCTTAACTGAAGTATGTGATACACAGTAGATTCTAATCTAGTTTTAATCTACTAAATTACTGTAGAGACAGTTTTTTCAACCTTATAATTTGTGCTAAATAAAGCTGATGAAAGTAATAAAAAAAACCACAACCCATTATATTGGGCCTGAGAAATCAAAAGGGTGATATACCTTTTCCAAGTCTTTCACCTCCCAGGAAGGCCACCAAACAGGGAGCCACAGGGAGCAGGAGGCTATCAGAACCATCCAGAAGTGTAGCTGCTAAGGGACTCTCAGTACCTTGGCTATCATCGCCAAAATTGCCCAACAGGATTCCATCTCTTTCAGGCTCTTAAATGGTCTCAAATGGGACACAGCCAACCATATCTGACTCTGCATGTTCTCCTACTTCTCTGACTTCTGATTTCCTCTTCAATTTGGCATTTAGACTTAATAAGAGTATATAGATCTATGAAGATTTCAGCTCTTTCTGTAATTTTTCTAATGTTTTTTATTGATAACATTATTATTTCAGTACAGATCACAGGTTTGGATAACTGTTGACATTTATGTAGATGATTAAGCAGATTTATTGGTCTTAAAAAGATTTTAAAAGTGGAAAAAACCCACCCACAGCAGAGGTAGATAAGTACGTGCTTCAAAATTTGCAGGCATAGCTGAAAATGTAAAAGATCTACGTGACTGAGTAATGCACTAAATGAGAAAAACTATCAGACAGTCCCTAAGACCATATATTGGATTAGATTTTTAGATAGTTAAATAAATGTTTTCTTGAAAAGGCAGGTGTGCACACATTTTAAAACATGGCAGCTCTTGCCCCATTGCTGATTGACATTACTCAAAATGCTGCTCTGCTTTGCCATCACCTCTGCATGAACGTCGTACATTGTCAGGGACAGGGGTTACCCAGGCTCCAAAGCAGCTGCCTGCCCTGATATGTCAAATCAATGTCTGCCAACGACGGTGACGGGGTCATCGAGCAACAGTCAGTTGATCTGTCAAGTTCATGATCAGAGGAATGGTTCACGACAGTCCCAAGGCAGCAGAAGAAATTTATATTAGTGACAGCTACAGCCCTGATGACCATTCTGAGAAAAAACTGCCAAGTGACTCTTGTGCCACTAAGCTAGAGAGTGGCTTCCAGAAGATAGTGATGCTTCAAAACAAATGGGAATGTGGCTGCACAACAAGCTTATGGCCACACCTGCTGTTACAAAGAAAATAAAGGAATCAGAGTCTAGGCATCACTATCTGCTACCCCTGTATATGTCTCAGAGTTTTCTGTCTTAGACATCGTGTTTGTGAGAGAATAAGTCTAATACAAGAAAAGCAGTGTCACTCACTTTTCTGGATAACGAAGAGACTTCAATCTCATACTCTCCATAATTTATGCACACTACTGCAAAATTAACTAGATTTTTAGTAAGCAATTTTTGAAGGAAATCCACATCAACTCTAACTTTTAAAACGAATCAGTGGAATGGCAGCTCTCTGAGATAAAAGCTTTTTGGGCCGAGTTCTTGGGATGCTCTAGTAATGCATCTACCACAGGGCACAGCTGGAACTATGTGGCCACTTTCCTTGTGCTATTTTTTTGCCTTTCTACTTTCCATTTTCTTTCGGATACAGTACCCTAAATACTCTGGGCTTTGCTTTTTGAAGGTTTTCCTCCTCATTCTCTTTTGTCTCCTACCTTTTCTCCTATCCTATTGTCTTTTATTAAGACACATTTGTTCTTATCCAAGTATATCACTAAGGCAAAGCACATGAAACAAAAAGAAGAATTAATTGCATAAGTTTAACCTTGCCTGCCAGAGCAAAAATTCTGTGCCCCATTTAAAGACTGAATGGCATTTAAAAATTAAAAATCAAAGTAGCAAATATCCGAGAACTGCACAGTAGCTGTAGTCAGTAATACATTGTTTCTTGAAAAGCAAGTTATGAATAGCAGTTTTGGCAAGAGTCTAGTTTTGACAACCAACAATAATATTAGCTTGCTATTATGGTACCAGGGCAAACTTAAGGCTACTTGCTAATTGTATGCACACAGAGAAACCTAACAAGCTGACACTTCCTGAAAGAATTAGCCCAGAATAGAAACTGCTTAGAATGACAAAAATATTAAATTGTAGCACTTAATGACATTAGAAATGTTGTTGGCCAGACAGATCCTTTAGGCATGGGAGATAAAGTCTTCAAGGACTAAGAAACCAATTTACTTTTGACTTTGTGGCTTTTCCCTCA